>NC_091986.1:19087939-19744001 GCF_044704955.1 Pristiophorus japonicus
CGCTGCCTCTCTCGACGCTCCCCGGACTGCTGAGCCTTTTATAGGCCGCTGCCTCTCTCGACTCCCGCCTCTCTCGACGCTCCCCGGACTGCTGAGCCTTTTATAGGCCGCTGCCTCTCTCGACGCTCCCCGGACTGCTGAGCCTTTTATAGGCCGCTGCCTCTCTCGACTCCCGCCTCTCTCGACGCTCCCCGGACTGCTGAGCCTTTTATAGGCCGCTGCCTCTCTCGACGCTCCCCGGACTGCTGAGCCTTTTATAGGCCGCTGCCTCTCTCGACTCCCGCCTCTCTCGACGCTCCCCGGACTGCTGAGCCTTTTATAGGCCGCTGCCTCTCTCGACTCCCACTTCTCATATAAGTGTTTGGTACGAGCATGTGATGCGTCGTCATACAGCATCGGGTGTGTATTGCAACAAGCTAATGATTTCAGAAACTGCAACCAGTTGCTTATGCATCCAGGACTCTGTCTAAGGCTGAGAGAACCTACAGCATGATTGAGAAAGAAGCGTTAGTGTGTGTCTATAGGGTAAAGAAAATGCATCAATATCTGTTTGGGCTAAAATTCGAATTGAAAACTGAGCATATGCCACTCATAGGGTAAAGGGATAAATACCAAAGCATCAGTCCACATCCAGAGATGGGCGCTCACGTTGTCCGCATATAACTATGCCATCCGCCACAGGCCAGGCACAGAAAACTGCACCGATGCTCTCAGTAGACTGCCATTGCCCACCACGGGGATGGAAATGGTGCAGCCCGCAGATTTACCCAAAGTTACGGAAGCATTTGAGAGTGAGCAATCACCCGTCACTGCATGGCAGATCAAAATCTGGATGAGCCAGAACCCCTTATTATCCCTAGTCAAAAGCTGTGTGCTTCACGGGAGCTGGTCCAGTGTCCCAGTGGAAATGCAGGAAGAGGTAAAGCCGTTCCAGCGGTGCAAAGATGAAACATCCATACAGGCAGACTGCCTTCTGTGTGGAAATTGTGTAGTGGTTCCCAAGAAGTGCAGAGACACTTTCATCAATGACCTCCACAATACCCACCCAGGCCTCTTAATGATGAAAGTGACAGCCAGGTCCCATGTGTGGGGACCCGGTATCGATGCAGACTTAGAGTCCTGCGTTCACAGATGTAATACATGCTCGCAGTTAAGCAATGTATCCAGGGAAGCGCCGCTAAGTTTATGGTCTTGTCCTTCCAAACCATGGTCTAGAGTACATATCGACTATGCAGGCCCGTTCTTGGGTAAAATGTTCCTTTTGTTTGTAGATGCGTACTCCAAGTGGATTGAATGTGAGATAATGTTGGTTGGAACATTCGCAGCCACTACTGAAAGCCTGCGGGCCATGTTTGCCACACACGGCCTACCCGATGTCCTGGTGAGCGACAACGGGCTATGTTTTATCAGTGCTGAGTTCAAAGAATTCATGACCGGTAACCGGATCAAACATGTCACATCTGCCCCGTTCAAACCAGCGTTCAATGGTCAGGCAGAGAGAGCAGTGCAAACCATCAAGCAAGGCTTGAAGAGGGTAACTGAAGACTCACTGCAGACTCGCCTATCCCGAGTCCTGCTTAGCTACCACATGAGACCCCACTCGCTCACTGGGATTCCACCTGCTGAACTGTTCATGAAAAGAGCACTTAAGACAAGGTTCTCATTAGTTCAACCTGATCTACATGAACAGGTAGAGAGCAGGCGGCTTCAACAAAGTAAATACTATGATAGCGCAAATGTGTCACGCGAGATTGAAATCAATGATCCTATATTTGTATTGAATTATGGACAAAGTCCCAAGTGGCTTCCTGGCACTGTCGTGGCTAAAGAGGGGAGCAGGGTGTTTCGGGTCAAACTTTCAAATGGACTCATTCACCGGAAACACTTGAACCAAATCAAACTCAGATTCATGGACTATCCTGAGCAACCCACCTTGGACCCTACCTTTTTTGATCCCCCAACATACACACCAGTGGCAACCAGCACCACGGTTGACCTTGAAGCAGAACCCATCATCCACAGCAACCCAGCAGGGCCCAACACACCAGGCAGCCCAGCAAGGCCAGCTACACAGCAGCCCAGCGAGGACCCAACAAATGATTCAACTATACCAGCTTTCACACCGAGACGATCAACCAGGGCAAGAAGGGCCCCAGATCGACTCACATTGTAAATATTTACACTGCTGACTTTGGGGGGGGAAGTGTTGTTATATATGTAAACTTGTATTTACTCTGTACAGCCACCAGAGGGCTCATCCCCTGGCATCCCAAGGGATCCATAATCCCTTGGGAGCACAGATATTTAAGGAGGGCTCACAGGTTGGAGAGGCACTCTGGAGGCCTGTAATAAAAGACTAAGGTCACACTTTACTTTGAGCTCACAGTGTTCAGTCTGAGTCTTTCCCCATACATAACATGCACCACCACTGTTATGGAGATTTTCAGCCTCCAAGTCCGAGAAGTCACCAGTGAAGGTTAATTTTCCTCACTATCACATTACTATTGTTACAGTTAAATTCCCTATTGAATTGCCTATAGTTAGTTGGAGGAAATAAGTTACAGTGCAAGAAAAGGTTACCATTACAGCATTACCCCTTATTTCAATAAATAACAAAGACATTGAAGCATTTGGGTAGATTGAGACTTCGAGCGCCAGTGTAAAATGAGGGATATCGGATCAGCCACTCATTATACATTTCTCACCATTTTCCATTGACTACAATCGGGAGACATGTAAAACGGGCTGCTGATTTGCGAGCACCCATTTTACACTATTGGACTAATCTACCCCAATTTTGGAATTCCCTGGGATCAGCCACTTTAAATAAAACAAGACGGATAACCTCTTCCTATGTTGTGAATCTGTGGAATTCTCTGCCCAAGGAAGCAGTTGAGACTAGCTCATTGAATGTATTCAAATCACAGATAGATAGATTTTTAACCAATAAGGGAATTAAGGGTTACGGGGAGCGGGCGGGTAAGTGGAGCTGAGTCCACGGCCAGATCAGCCATGATCTTGTTGAATGGCGGAGCAGGCTCGAGGGGCTAGATGGCCTACTCCTGTTCCTAGTTCTTATGTTCTTATGTTCTTATGTTAAGAGCCAGAACAGTCCTTGAGGTGAAAACTGCTACAATACTTGCAACAGGCACTCTGCCTATCTGTCAGCAAGCTGCAAATAATAATGCCCGACAGAAAAGCCTTTAAATAGCGCTTCTCCAGCTGTCTCCTTCCTGCAAC
Organism: Pristiophorus japonicus; assembly: GCF_044704955.1. Taxonomy (NCBI): domain Eukaryota; kingdom Metazoa; phylum Chordata; class Chondrichthyes; family Pristiophoridae; genus Pristiophorus; species Pristiophorus japonicus. The sequence continues at coordinate 19,091,180 of NC_091986.1, forward strand.
TCGCCAGCTGCAGCTGAAGATTTCATCAGTGCCAGGCAGTACCCGAGGGGGAGAGACGGAATTTATTGGGGGCCGCCAGTAACAAGGCCGTGTACACGGCAATGACGTTAGCAGGAGCAGGCTGGTATCTGGTAGTGCCTCCAAGAAACCAGAGGCCAATTCTCTTGGGAGCGATCGCCTGGGTGAAAACTGATTTGTGCCCCGTTAGCGCCCCCTGGAGGTGCTAATGGGAGGTGCAGATGAGGCCAATTTCAACAGTCTTGGGTGACCTGTAATTTCCTTCAGTTAAGCACTTGGATCAAAGCCATCATCTTTGGATCCTGCCACAAATGTTGTGTGTGTATGTGCCCTATCCTGCACCAAATCCTGCTCGTCCATTACTTTTGTCCTTGCAAACCAACATTGGCTCCTGTTACCCCAATGCCTCAAATGTAACATTTCCATCCTTGTGTTTAAATCCCTCCACTCAATAACCCATATACCCTCCCACCTCCACCAAATGTGGAATTAAGGGCAAGGGGATTCACAAGGCAGGATGGACTTTCTTTCTTTCTTTCTTTCTTTCTTTCTTTCTTTCTTTCTTTCTTCTCCCCCTTCTCCCCCGTATTTTGAGGCTGTGCCCCCTAGTTCTAGTCTCCCTGACCAGTGGAAACAACCTCTCTGCCTCTATCTTGTCTATCCTTTTCATGATTTTAAATGTTTCTATAAGATCACCCCTCATCCTTTGAACTCCAACGGGTAAAGACCCAGTCTACTCAATCTATCATCATAAGGTAACCCCCTCATCTCCGGAATCAGCCTAGTGAATCGTCTCTGTAGCCCTTCCAAAGCTAGTATATCCTTCCTTAAGTAAGGTGACCAAAACTGCACGCAGTACTCCAGGTGCGGCCTGACCAATACCCTGTACAGTTGCAGCAGGACCACCCTGCTTTTGTACTCCATCCCTCTCGCAACGAAGGCCAACATTCCATTTGCCTTCCTGATTACCTGCTGCACCTGCAAACTAACTTTTTGGGATTTATGCACAAGGACCCCCAGGTCCCTCTGAACCGCAGCATGTTGTAATTTCTCCCATTCAAATAATATTCCCTTTTACTGTTTTTTTTCCCCAAGGTGGATGACCTTACATTTTCCAACATTGTATTCCATCTGCCAAACCTTAGGCCATTCGCTTAACCTATCTAAATCTCTTTGCAGCCTCTCTGTGTCCTCTACACAACCCGCTTTCCCACTAATCTTTGTGTCATCTGCAAATTTTGTTACACTACACTCTGTTCCCTCTTCAAGGTCATCTATGTATATTGTAAACAGTTGTGGTACCAGCACCGATCCCTGTGGCATACCACTAACCACCGATTTCCAACCCGAAAAGGACCCATTTATTCCGACTCTCTGCTTTCTGTTAGCCAGCCAATTATCGATCCATGCTAATACTTTTCCTCTGACTCCACGTACCTTTATCTTTTGCAGTAACCTTTTCTGTTGCACCTTATTGAATGCCTTTTGGAAATCTAAATACACCACATCCATCGGTACACCTCTATCCACCACGCTCATTATATCCTCAAAGAATTCCAGGAAATTAGTTAAACATGATTTCCCCTTCATGAATCCATGTTGCGTCTGCTTGATTGCACTATTCCTATCTAGATGTCCTGCTATTTTGTCCTTAATGATAGCTTCAAGCATTTTCCCCACAACAAATATTAAACTAACCGGCCTATAGTTACCTGCCTTTTGTCTGCCCCCTTTTTGAAACAGAGGCGTTACATTAGCTGCTTTCCAATCCGCTGGTACCTCCCCAGAGTCCAGAGAATTTTGGTAGATTATAACGAATGCATCTGCTATAACTTCCGCCATCTCTTTTAATACCCTGGGATGCATTTCATCTGGACCAGGGGACTTGTCTATCTTGAGTCCCATTAGCCTATCCAGCACTACCCCCCTAGTGATAGTGATTGTCTCAAGGTCTTCCTTTCCCACAGTCCCGTGACCAGCAATTTTTGGCATGGTTTTTGTGTCTTCCACTGTGAAGACCGAAGCAAAATAATTGTTTAAGGTCTCAGCCATTTCCACAATTCCCATTATTAAATCCCCCTTCTCATCTTCTAAGGAACCAACATTTACTTTAGTCACTCTTTTCCATTTTATATATCGGTAAAAGCTTTTACTATCTGTTTTTATGTTTTGCGCAAGTTTACTTTTGCAATCTATCTTTCCTTTCTTTATTGCTTTCTTAGTCATTCTTTGCTGTCGCTTAAAATTTTCCCAATCTTCTAGTTTCCCACTAACCTTGGCCACCTTATATGCATTGGTTTTTAATTTGATACTCTCCTTTATTTCCTTGGTTATCCATGGCTGGTTATCCCTTCTCTTACCGCCCTTCTTTTTCACTGGAATATATTTTTGTTGAGCACTATGAAAGAGCTCCTTAAAGGTCCTCCACTGTTCCTCAATTGTAGTCCGCGTTTCCAGTCTACTTTAGCCAACTCTGCCCTCATCCCACTGTAGTCCCCTTTGTTTAAGCATTGTATGCTCATTTGAGACACTACTTCCTCACCCTCAATCTGTATTACAAATTCAACCAGACTGTGATCACTCATTCCGAGACGATCTTTTACTAGGAGAATGTTTATTATTCCTGTCTCATTACACAGGACCAGATCAAAGATAGCTTGCTCCCTTGTAGGTTCTATAACATACTGTTCTAAGAAACAATCCCGTATGCATTCTATGAATTGAATTCCTCCTCAAGGCTACCCCATGTGATTTGATTTGACCAATCGATATATAGGTTAAAATCCCCCATGATTACTGCAGTTCCTTTTTCACATGCCTCCATTATTCCCTTGATTATTGTCCGCCCCACCGTGAAGTTATTATTTGGGGGCCTATAAACTACGCCCACCAGTGACTTTTTCCCCTTACTATCTCTAATCTCCACCCACAATGATTCAACATTTTGTTCATTAGAGCCAATATCGTCTCTCACAACTGCCCTTTATTAACAGAGCTACTCCACCTCTTTTCCCTTCTTGTCAATTTTTCCGAATTGTCAGATACACCTGTATGTTTAATTCCCAGTCTTGACCACCCTGCAACCATGTTTCTGTAATGGCCACCAAATCATAACCATTTGTAATGATTTGTGCCGTCAACTCATTTACTTTATTTCGAATGCTGCGTGCGTTTAGGTAGAGTGTTTTAATCCTAGTTTTTAAACCATGATTTTTAGTTTTGACCCCTCCTGCAGCCCCTTTATATTCAGTGGCCCTTTTTGTTTTTTGCCTTGGGTTTCTCTGCCCTCCACTTTTCCTCATCTCCTTTCTGTCTTTTGCTTTTGCCTCCTTTTTGTTTCCCTCTGTCTCCCTGCATTGGTTCCCATCCCCCTGCCATATTAGTTTAACTCCTCCCCAACAGCACTAGCAAACACTCCCCCTAAGACATTGGTTCCAGTCCTGCCCAGGTGCAGACCGTCCGGTTTGTACTGGTGCCACCTCCCCCAGAACCGGTTCCAATGCTCCAGGAATTTGAATCCCTCCCTGCTGCACCACTGCTCAAGCCACGTATTCATCTGAGCTATCCTACGATTCCTACTCTGACTAGCTCGTGGAACTGGTAGCAATCCCAAGATTGCTACTTTTGAGGTCCTACATTTTAATTTTGCTCCGAGCACCTTAAATTCGTCTCGTAGGACCTCATCCCTTTTTTTACCTATATCGTTGATACCAATGTGCACCACGACAACTGGCTGTTCACCCTCCCTTTTCAGAATGACCTGCACCCACTCCGAGACATCCTTGACCCTTGCACCAGGGAGGCAACATACCATCCTGGAGTCTCGGTTGCGGCCGCCTATCTATTCCCCTTACCATTGAATCCCCTATCACTATCGCTCTCCCACTCTTTTTCCTGCCCTCTTGTGCAGTAGAGCCAGCCACGGTGCCATGAACTTGGCTGCTGCTGCCCTCCCCTGTTGAGTCATCCCCCTCAACAGTACTCGAAGCGGTGTATCTGTTTTGCAGGGGAATGACCGCAGGGGACCCCTGCACTAGCTTCCTTGCACTGCTCTTCCTGCTGGTCTTCCATTACCTATCTGGCTGTGGACTCTTCACCTGCGGTAAGACCAACTCGCTACACATGCTACTCACGTCATTCTCAGCATCGTGGATGCTCCAGAGTAAATCCACCCTCAGCTCCAATTCTGCAACGCGAACCGTCAAGAGCTGGAGGCGGATACACGTCCTGCACACGTAGTCATCAGGGACACCGGGAGTGTCCCTGAGTTCCCACATGGTACAGGAGGAGCATATCACGTGACCGAGCTCTCCTGCCATGACTTATCCCTTAGATACACTTAAATTAGCAACAACAATATTAACAAGTTACTCACTGTTATAGGAGAGAAAAAAGAAAAACTACTAACCAATCACCAGCCAATCACTTACCACCTTGGCTGTGATGTCACCTTTCTGTTTCTTTCTACTTCTTTTTTGCCTACTCCCTGTAGCTGCACAGGCTCGCCTTTATAGGCCTCTCACTGACCCCGGACTCACGCCTCAGCGACGCACCTCCTGACTGCTGATCTCGCGGCCTTTATAGGCCTCTCGCCGACCCCGGACTCACGCCTCAGCGACGCACCTCCCGACTGCTGATCTCGCGACCTTTATAGGCCTCTCGCCGACCCCAGACTCACGCCTCAGCGACGCACCTCCTGACTGCTGAACTCGCGGCCTTTATAGGCCTCTCGCTGACCCCGGACTCACGCCTCAGCGACGCACCTCCCGACTGCTGATCTCGTGGCCTTTATAGGCCTCTCGCCGACCCCGGACTCACGCCTCAGCGACGCACCTCCCGACTGCTGATCTCGCGGCCTTTGCTTTTTTAATTCAGCGCAGATTTGACTCTGCAACCTTTATCTCATTTCATGGGGGCTGTGTTGGCACTCCACCTCCTGCTACAACGTCACCGTTGGAGGTTTCTTAGGCGGAGACAAATGTGCAGGCAAAGGCAGAGAGAAAGAGAGGCAGCAATAAAAAGAGAAAAACAGGGAAAAGGAGATGCAGCAATATAAGGAGAGAGGGAGAGAGAGGGAGAGAAAGAGGGAGAAAGGCAGAGAGAGAGGGAGAGAGAGCGAGACAGAGAGAGAGAAAGAGAAAGGCAGAGATAGAGAGAGAGAGATAAAGGCAGAGAGAGAGAGAGATAGAGAAAGATACAGAGACAGAGAGATGGAGAAAGGCAGAGAGAGAGAGAGGGAGAAAGTTACATGTGATATATTCACAGAGCAGAGCACACACAGCTCCTAACATGGCAGGCAGCTCTGTTGGAAGCCTCCAGAGCAGCCTGGTTCTGTTTATTATTAACTCTGCAGTTGCAGTACATAATAGGTCCACATCCACATTGTGGAGCAACAAACATTACAAGCTTACAGACATTACACTTCTCCCTCCTCAATGAAGAAGTTATTAAAACAAACATCATACATAACTTTCATTTTTATACATAATACAGGATATAGTCTTATTTTTTTTCCATATTTACAACTTTAACTTTACCACTTGTTTTCTGTTTCGAAGAGGATACCTTTGCTCTCAAACAGAACCTTCCAAACCTGGTGTCGATTTCACACTAATTCGAGGCTCATCCTGAGGAACATTTTCCTCCATGGAATTTCCTTGATTTTCATTTGAACTCACTCTAACTTCAGGCTCTTTGTTTTCCTGACTCGGACTCAGACTTCATTCTGATTCTCTCCTGGATTTGTTTACAGTACATTGGATTTAGGATTTGCTACTGGTATATCAAAACTATCTGATGAGTCAGAACTAATTGAATCATTCCCATCTTCAACTCCTTCCATGTCTGTAGCTGAAATATGATCAATATGAACAAACCTAATCTGTCCATTAACAAACATCTTTACCAAATATGTGCGAGGACCACATATCTTCACCACTCTTCCTAGGAACCACTTTTATAATTTATGGTGATGGTTCTTCACTCTTACCTTCTGGTTTAATTTCACATTTCTCTCTTTTACTCTACCTCTATCATGATTCTCTTTCTATCTTAATTGTGTCTCTTCTACGGACTGTGCCAAATTTGGTTTTAACAACGAGAATCTGGTTCGTGGCTGTCGTTTGAGAAACAACTCTACTGGTGTTCTACCAGTAGTTGAATGAGGAGTGTTTCGATATGTAATCAAAAAATTAGCCAATTTGTGATCCAATGACAACTGTTGTTTCCTTGGATTTGGATCTAACATTTGTTTTATGAGGGCACGTTTTACAATTTGTACAGTGCGCTCTGCTGCACCATTCGAAGCAGGATGGTAAGGTGGAACCTTGGTATGTTTCACACCAATTTTGCTCGTGAATTGTGCAAATTCTTCTGAACGAAATTGTGGTCCATTATCCGAAACAATTTCTTCAGGGAGGCCAAATGAAGAAAATAATCTTTGTAAAATTTCCAATGTTTTACTTGTTATTTTCCACATTGGGAACAACTCAACCCACTTCGAATGGCTATCAATCACAATGAACAATTGTTTTCCTGATAACTCAGCAAAATTGATATGTAGCCTTTGCCACACCCTGGGAGGCCATTTCCATGGCTGTAATGATATTGATGGTGGTTGCTTGCTTACCGATTGACATGTTGTACACTGACTCACGATGTACTCTATGGTGGCCAGGTCTTGATAAAGATATAAATAACTGCATGCAAAACTTTTGATCAAGCACATTCCCAGGTGCTGGTCATGGAAGTCTCCTAATAATTTGGACCTGAATTTATTTGGTATAACCACTCTTGCACCCCACATGATACAATCTTTATCGACTGAAAATTCATTCCTACGAATGAAGAATGGATGTGTATCTTTGTCTGTTACCTGGTTTGGCCATCCATTTGCAATATAATCATACACCTTTGACATCACTGGGTCACGTTTGGTTGCTCTACCAATCTCTTCAGCTGTGACTGGCAGTTCATCAATGTATAAAAAATAAAATACTTCTTCCCTATCAGGTGTAACTTGTGATGCGGAAGGCAATCTAGACATTGCATCAGCATTACTGTGATCAGCTGATCATCTGTATTCAATTTCATATGTACATGCTGACAAAATCAAAGCCCATCTCTGCATTCGGGCTGCAGCTAATGTTATGGTCCATAATGATGGTAAACTTACGACCATATAAGTATTTGTGAAACTTCTTGACCCCAAAAATTAATGCCAAAGCTTCCCTTTCAATTTGTGCATAATTACTCTCACTGGCACTGAGTGCGTGAAGCAAAAGCAATTGGTCTCTCCGCCCCACTACATGATACATGAGAGATCACTGCCCCAACTTCATATGGAGAGGCATCACATGCTAGCTTAATCTCCTTAGATATGTCATAGTGAACTTAACATGGTGCTCTCTACCAATTTGCTTTTACACTCTTTGAATGCTGTATCGCATTCTTTTGACCACTTCCAATGGACCTGTTTTTTCAAAAGTTCATTCAGTGAATGTAATACTGCAGCCAAATTTGGTAGGAACTTCCCATAATAGTTCAAAAGACCCAAGAATGAACGAAGTTCAGTGACATTCCTGGGAGTGGATGCATTTCTGATTGCATCCAGTTTTTCCTTGGTCGGATGTAAACCATCTTTGTCTACTCTGTACCCTAAGTACTCCACTGAGTTTTTAAATAACTCACACTTATGAGCAGACACTCGTAATCTGTGCTTCTCTAGCTGTTTGAGGACTTCATTCAATATGTTATTATGAATTTGCCTATTTGGTGCTGAAATTAGTATGTCATCCAAATAACATACTACCCCTTCAATACCTTGCAAAATCTGGTTCATCACCCCTTGGAATATGGCAGGGGCAGAAGACACTCCAAACGGTAGCCTATTAAATTGATATAGTCCTCGATGTGTATTTATATTCAAACATGACTTGGACTCCTCATCGAGTAGGCATTCATAAGATCCAGTTTTGAGAAGATCTGACCACCTGTCAGTGTTGTGAACAAATCTTCTATATTCAGCAATGTATTGGGGACATTACCCTCTAGAATCTGGTTTACGGTTACTTTATAATCATCACACAATCTTACCTTACCATCGGACTTAGGTACAACAACAATGGGTGTAGCCCAATTGCATCGATCTATCTTACAAATAAAGTTCTTAGTCTCTAGTCTTTTGAGTTCTATGGTACGGAACGTGGCTTGCAGTAAACGGATCTAGCGTCCTTCTGTACTCTGAAACTTGCCTTGAAGCCTTGGATCGGACTGCCCATTTTGCACAACACCTTCGGATACTTCTTGATAACTTCATCCGTTGATGAAAATCTCGCTTCCATACAGAAAATTTCACTCTAATCCAGCTTCAGTGAGCTCAACCAATTTCTTCTTAGTAAGACAAGCTTGTCTCCTTTCACTACTATGAGTATTAGAGGCAAGTTCTGAAATTGATCTTTATATTTCACCGGTACGGTGATACGACTATGAATTTTCTCTCCCGACTAGCCTCGCAGTTCTATCTTGGATTTCTCCAGTTGGAAATCACGCAATTTGTCGAGGTACAGTGACTCTGGTACTACACTCACGGATGCACCTGTGTCGATTTCCATTGGTATCTTGAATCCCGCAACAGTAATTTGGATTTTGATACTTTCCGAATTGCTGTAGTTAACCTCGTGCTCCTGATGATGTTTAACTCTAACATCTCCTCGTCCTGTTGTTCTTCTTCTATGCTATGTAGTCTCTTGGAATTTCTACTCATAGCTTTGAACGCTGGACTCATAGCTTTGAACGCTGATTTACCATTCAGTCGGCATGCCTTCGCAAATGCCCAGTCTTTTTGCAGAAGGAACACTCTGCCTTCACGAATGGACAACTTTGAGCAATGTGTTTTCCCAGGCACCTATAGCATGACTTCGACGCTCTGTTAGAATTTTCAGTTTCTGAGACTTTGGGCCCCCACCATCTTTTACTTTGAACCTGCAGGTGGTTTACATCGGTTGACTGACGACCGTAATTATTATTTAATTCTCAGGAATATTGTTCAGCCATGCCCATCGACCTCACTGTCTGACAAGCAATCTCAAAAATTAAGTCATCCGTCGTCAATAACTTCCATCTGATCACATCATTTTTCACCCCACAAACAAAACGATCCTGTAATGCTCGGTTTTGAAAGTTTCCAAAATTACAGTGCATCCATAGCTTTTTTAATGCTACGATGTAATCACTGATATACTCATCAGTCTTTTGGTTCTGAATCCCGAAACGAAAGCTTTCAGCAATTTCTAGTGGCTTGGGGTGATAATGCTGCTCCAGCTTTGTTAAAATCTCTTTAAGCATTGTGTCCTTTGGCTCGTCAGGCACAAGCAGATTTACCAGCCTTTCATACAATGCCGGACCCGCCTCCGATAAGAAGATCGCTCTCTTACGTTCCAAAACAGCCCGGTTCTGGACTTCATTGTCTGAAACTTCAATTATGTTATTTGCAGTGAAACACATATGCTTTAAAACATTCCCGGTCATGTCTATGTTCACCCAAAAGTCCCATTACACCTGCCATTTTAATCTCTAGCTGTTCACACCGTGTGCTGTATTTTACCTCGGATTTTTGTAGCTTTTTCCAAAGACAGAAACTTCCAATGTCTCTCTGTCGGCTGGCTGAATCCTTCACCAACGAAATTTAAGCTTTAAATCATCCGAAAAGTCCCATCTCATCGCCAAATTTGATATCTTCACAGAGCACAGCACACACAGCTCCTAACATGGCAGGAAGCTCTGTCAGAAGCCTCCAGAACAGCCTGGTTCTGTTTATTATTAACTCTTCAGTTGAAGTACACAATATGTTCACATCCAGTGTGGAGCTACAAACATTACAATACAGAGAGAGAGAGAGGGAGAAAAGCACAGACAGAGAGAAATGCAGAGAAAGAGAGGTAGAAAGACAGAGAGAGAGGGAGAGCGAGAGAGAAAGAAGAAGACAGAGCGAGAGAGAGAGAGAGAGGAAGAAAGAGAGAGAGAGAGAGAGAGAGACAGAGAGAGAGAGAAAGGGAGAGAGGAAGACAGGTACAAGGACAGCAAGATGTGGCAGGGCTGTCAACAGAAGGCCTTATCCTCCCAGAATATTCCGGCAGCAGTTCTCCTGCTTCAATTTCAATGTGGAGCAGTCTGTTTGAAGACTGAGCTTCAACAAGGACGTGGTCACAGCTCTGCTATCTGCTGCAACCAGACCTCGAGCCTCAGACCAGGGTGAGGACGACTCTCTCAGTGACAGTCACGGTCACCATTGCACTCAATTTCTCCACCAATGGATCCTTCCAGTGTGGAACAGGAGACATCTCCAACATCTCCCAGTTTGCCGTCCATTGCTCCATCCGTGAGGTCACAGAAGCTCTGTACAGAAGGAGAAGTTACTACATCTCCTTTCCCATCACCAGAGAGAAGCAGCTGGAGTGTCCATGTTGATTTGTCAGGATAGTGGGGTTCCCCATAGTGCAGGGCGCCATTGACTGCACCCATGTCACTTTATAAGCACTGCAGCACAATCCTGAGGTATTCCATAACTGCAACGGCTGCCACTCACTGAATGTGCAGCTGGTGTGTGACCACACACACCGAATCCTCACCCTCAATACCCACTATCCTGGTAGCAGCCATGACGCCTTCATCCTGCGCCAGACCGGCGTGCCAGCTCTCTTCCAGCCCCCAAATAAAGCTCGCAGCTGGCTGCTCGGAGACTAGGGATATCCGTTCTCCACCTGGCTCATGACTCTCCTCCGCAACCCCACCACTCTTGCCCAGAACTCCTACACCGAGAGCCACGCTGCCACCTGGAACAACATTGAGTCGACCATCAGAGTGCACAAGCATTGACCGCTCGGGAGGACTCCTCCAATACTCGCCTGAGTGGGTATCCCTATTCGTCATTGTCTGCTGCATGCTGTGCAACCTGGCCATCATGAGGGCACAGCCATTGCCACCAGGCATAGCCACACCACCTCAGGAGGACCAGGAAGAGCAGGAGGAGGACCAACAGCAGGAGTACGAGGAGAAGCAGGGCCAGCAAAACTTGCGATGGAGGAGGCAGCAATTCCAGCGTGATCCTGTAAGGGAGGTCCGTGACTGTCTCATCAGAGGTAATTTGCAATGATTTCCATCACACTTCCCGGTTCCTCTGGAAGTTCCCATTCCCACTTCAATTTGCCCTTCCATACCAAATCCCCAAAACTTAAATGAGAGAAACCAGCAAACTTTCTAATCAACATTTATAAAACAACAATAAAATGTATAAATGTGCATTTATTCATCACCCTTGTGCATTTCCTTATATCCCCTCTTTCATTGACCTTTTCAAATACTCATCCACAGTGTGTCCCCTGTGGCTGCAGCAGGGCTGGTGGAAGGCTGCTGTGTGTCAGGGCCAGAGACTACAGATGGCCTTACAGGACGCCCTCTAACAGCTCTAGGCCTGGAAGGCTGGGCTTTAGACTGCACCACCTCAGGCTCGGCGGCGGCAGTCTGGGCTGGCTGCGTGACAGGCAGAATGGCAGTGGTGGGCTCAGGACTGCTGTCTTCCTGAGAGAGGACAGCAGGTTCCTGCTCCACTGGCTCACTGCCACTCACCCGGGGCAGCACCTCAGCATCCCCATCACTGCTGCAGGACAGATTGGTGGGCTGCTGCGACACCGTGAGATCCCCAGTCGACTGTGGTGAACCCAATAGCGATGGCAGCAGTCAGAGCTTGCGTGGCATCAAGCTGAGACTGCATGAGAGCAGCCTGAGCTTCCATGCTAGCAACCATTGACTTCATTATAGCACTAAGACTTTGCGTTGCTTCTGCCTGTGCTGCAATGGAAGCTGCCATGTTGCCCATGACAAGCGTCATGAGGTCTGGATCCTCACAGTCTCTCTGGGAGTCCACCGTCACCTGCAGACTGGCAATGATGGGCTCCATGGTATGCGCAGAGCTCTGTACAATGCAGAAGGTGGAATCCTCCATGCTCCTTACCACTGCTGACAGGCTCTCGGGCACCCTTGCCATTGCATCTACCATGTCGGAGTGCATGGCCAACCCACTTTGTGTGAACGGCTCCCCATTGAGGTCCTGTGCAGCAGAACTCATGTGGGAACTCGCCCTCTGGGGAGATGGCTCTCGAGGTTCCCTTTCCCTTGACCATGCTACAGGTCGCTAGGTCCCAGTGCATCACCCAGTACAGACCCCTCTACTAATGTAACCTCTAAGGACTGCGTAGTGCCAGTCTCTGAGCTGGTGCCTGTGGTTGAGAGAAGCAATGATGCAGTGCTTGGTCCTTCCTCCTACTCCCCCTTCTCATCCTCATCACCCTCTTATTGTCCCTCGTGACTCAGATGGGGAGGACTCAGGGTCAGGCTGGTCATCTGCTGCATGGTTATCTGAAAGTATAAGCGGCACAAGAATCATGTAAGGGTGAGGGCGGGGGGGCAGGAATGGAGCAAGGAAGGCAGACAGTATGAGAAGCTGGATTTAGTGGGGAAGTGGTATGAGAAGAGGGGATAAAGATACCATTGTTTCTTCTAGCGAGCTCAACGTCTTTGCTGGTCACAGTGCCCACTACCTGCGGGCCAATGAGCCGCAGCATTCGCTCCTCCAAGTCAGTCAGTTGGTGCAGTTCAGCTTCCCACCCCACTGCTGCTCCCTTCTGTTATGTGCCATTGTGGCCTGCAAAAGAAAGGAACTTGTGTGAATAAGATTCCAGCTTTGTAAGTAGAAGATAAGCCTGCCACAGTTGAATAGCCGTAAATTTAGACAAGGCATGAAATGAGGAAGTGACTGTAAGCAGGCACAGATGGTTGGTGATTGCCTGTTGGGTTAGGTGCTGGTTAAGATTCTGCATAGACAGAGGCTCAAAGGCTGGTATGTAAGAGTTGTGGAAACATGTACACATCTTGACCACCCGACTGAAGTCATTGAATTTCTTCCGGCACAGTGTTGGGCTTCTGTCGACCACGGTGTTGGCCGACACCTCTGCCCACATGGCCCTGAAAACCTGCGACGTTGGCCTTCTCCCAGATGAAGGGAACAGTGCATCCTTCCCTCCACTGCCCCCACCAGTGTCTCCAATGCCAGGTCATTGAACCAAGTGACACTTCTAAGAGGATTTGGAGCAACTATCTCAGACCTTCCTTCGAGCTCTCGGTGAAGTCCAGAAATGATGAAAATGACCAGGTGCTTCCTGAAACGACATCCCCTTTAAGAGCTGGAATGAGCAGGAGGCTGATTATTGCTGAATGAAAGTCAGCTGAAATTGGGTGCAGCTCTGGTAAATTGCAGCAGCAGTGCCCCACTGAGGCCATATGTGCCTCAGATATCCCCTCCCTTCATTTCTGAGGCGAAAATGGTCAATTTTCCCAATTTTGCAGCACTTTTTGCTGGGTACTAACTGTTCAAAAAGTTAAAACTTAATGCCCCAAATGGGGCACTACTGAATTTTGCCTCCTTGATGCCACAAAAGTGAAGTCAAAAGAGAAAAGTCAAAAGTGGTGAAGAGGTCTCATCATACATGTGGAAGCTGACTGCATGTCTACCAATGATGTTGCCGAGGAGCAGCATTTATCAAGGATGGATTCTTGGGGGACATCTGAGATGATGGTGTGGGCGTGGGTAAAGATGCCATTGGTCGAGATTCTCTGGCTATCATCAGATAGCTAAGAGTAGAATCAAGCGCGGGTCACCCCACCAAGCTGAATAATGGGGAAGAGGCATTGGAGCATGGTAATTGGCTGTTCAAGGCTGCACTGAGATCAAGGAGGATGAGGAAAAATAATGCATTTAGAGAGTAACGGGAAGTTGGAGATGGGCAGTAGTCAATGGGGACAGAAGAGTCAAGGCTGAGTTTTTTTTTGTGGAGGGGTTTAATGATTGCAGTTTTGAAAGAGAGGCAGGCAGTTCCTGGGGCGAGGAAACTGTTTACAACATCAGTTGACATGGAGACGAGGAAGTGGTCAGGAGTTTAGTGGAATCAAAGGAACAGGAGGTAGGTCTCGTCGATGAGCTTAGAGCAAGTATGGGAGGTGATGGGCAGAAACTGAAGAGAGAGAGGAGTTCAGGTTCAGGTGGAAAAAGGCAAGTGGGAAACAACAGAGGCAGCTGAGTGGAGTTCCTCTTTCATGGTGATTAAGAAATCCACGAATTCCTCATATTATTAGAAATGAGAGAGAAAAGGACAGGGGAGAAATTTTTAGGTGGCAGTTGGTAGTAGAGAGAAGAAGCCTGGGATTACCTTTATTTTCTAAGAGAAGTGGATATTTAGCAGAGAGCAAGGTCTGGTTGAGTTTGATTTGGTTGAGCCAGATCTGGTAATGGATGGCTAAGCTAATTGCGCATTAGTGGGCCGAAATTTCTCATCCGGATAAGGCCTCTGGCCGCCTGAAAGCGGTGGCGTGGAATGGCCGGCAACTCTCCGCCATTTTGTAAATTGCCCTTCATCAGGGTGGGAGCGGTGCAGTGGATCGCACCGCCCATTTTCCTGCTGCACGTGTCGACCCCTTACCGACACACAGCGGCCCTTCCCAAAATTGCCTCACAGGAAATTGCCCTTTTCAAAAATTGCCCCGCAGGAGTGGGGGTGCTGCTGGTCAGTGCCCCCAGCAGCTTTTACTGTCGGTGCACTCCTCGCTGGTCAACGGCACGGCCGCCCTTAAAGGGAAGGCGGCGCTGCCAGCAATGCCATTTTATTTTTTATTGTCGGCCGACTGCCAGGTCGGGCCGACAATTATGCCCCCCGGGTTCGGCCAGGCCACCTATAGGCAGCCCGGCACCCGCCTCTTGAGTGCCAGGCAGCTGGCCCGGCCGAAACCCTTCCTGGTGGCGCAATGGACTGAACTTAAAAAAAATGCAGAGCTGGCAGCGGCCCTCCCCTTTAACTGGAGGGGAGAGACGTTGTGACACAGCAGCGCGACACGGCATGTCTGCATCGGGCCGGCCGACCCACTGCAAGGGCACTTCTGCCCCTCAGCCGCAACTACATCTGCCCCGAGCAGAAAAAAACTTCCAAGTGCCGGATATCGATGACACCTCGCCGCAACCCTTGGGGCGGAGAAAAACTTCAAAAAACGGCAGGCGCGCCCCCTTGTGGACGGTGGTGAATTTCTACCCCTTGATATGCTCAAGTTTGCAGTCATTGAATGGGGGACAGTGAAGGTTTTGCATCAAAAGTGGAGGTGAGGGAATAGTTGAACAAATCAATAGCTGCAGCTGTATCGTCAAAAATGGAGAACCAAAGGCTAGAAAGTTGGGAGTTTGTGCAGTAGTAATTAATTTGTGGGGTAGGCGGGAAGGAAATGGAGTTAAAGAGTAGAGGATGTGGATGGTATGGGTTACAAAGAAGTGGTCAGAGATGTTCTGATAGGTAAACGAGACCATGGGAAGGAAAGAGACCATGAAAGTTGCCAAAGTCAGAGGTGGGGCTGCTAATATGGCTGGGAGAGTTTATATGGAGGGAATGGCTTAGAGAGGATAGGAGGGTAGTAATTTTGGAGAAATAAAGGCAATAGGAATTGAAATAGAGATTAAAATCACGAAGGATGAGCAATTGCTCAGTGCAGAAGCTAAGGGTGGAAAGATAGGGAGGCACCTCAGGGAGATGTTATGAGATGCTAACCAGCTGAGCGGGGTCACTGGAGGAGGTAACTGTACCATCCAATTTAACGTGACCACCCCTTGTCTGGAAAGATCCCTGATCCGGAAGAGGCCAGGTTCCGAGAGTTCCGGATCAAGGAGGTTCAAGCTGTATGACGGATTAGGTTGCAGCAGTAAAATATGAGTTACAAATTGTGAGGAAGACTTTGTGTCAACTATACTACGAGCAGGTAGTTAGCATTGGAAGTTATTCAGTAGCCTTACCTCAGCAGCTCTCTTCAAGTCAGCCATCTTTTTCCTCACCTGGATCCAAGTCTACTGGGACACAGGCCTTGATTTTTATGAGGGGCAATCAAGAAAGGTGCGGCGGAGCCTGGTAATGGGCGATGAGCCCAAGCAGGTCACGGATGTTGAAGCCCGGCCGATCTGAACAGCTAGACCATATTGAAATAAATCTTCCCATATTCTTGCCCGACAACTGACCAGATTAACTACCTGCCAGGCGAGTGGGAGTGGAAATTTGGCCACAGGAGGTAGCAGCGGGGGAGCCCATAGGGACAGTCTCCGGCAGTCACTGGGTGGAGGGGTTCCTTCACATTGTGGTGGGATTGGGCAATACTTTGCATTGTGCAATCAGGGGGAGGCCGGGGCTGTGAAGGCCCAAGGACTACTTGGGAGGAGGGGGATTTGACAAGAATTCCTGCTCCGCCTGTTCCATATTTACGAAAGGATATACTTGCTTTGGAGGCAGTTCAGAGAAGGTTCACTCGGTTGATTCCGGTGATGAGAGGGTTGACTTATGAGGAAAGGTTGAGTAGGTTGGGCCTCTACTCATTGGAATTCAGAAGAATGTGAGGTGATCTTATCGAAACGTATAAGCTTATGAGGGGGCTTGACAAGGTGGATGCAGAGAGGATGTTTCTACTGAGAGGGGAGACTAGATGATGCAGACCTAGAGCTGCCAATACAAGACGTGTGTGACAGGAGGATTATATTGTGTAGCACTGAATGGCAAACTCCACAACAGTGGCTGATACAGTAAACATGACAACAGATAATGAACAACATCCCTGCTGCCTCTATAGCCTTGATAATTAACCCACCCCAAAAGGCGGGAAAGAATCTGGCCAGGGGTTCAAATCTTCAAGTTCGAGATCCCGCCCGCAACCCGCCATGCTCCCGACCACCATAATATTATCGGTGCTGATTCAGGACATGGACAAGGCTCCCACTAAAAGCAGGCAGGGACCAAATGAAGGTTCAGAAGTTGTAGCCCGCTGGCGATATTGGGACTGCGACGTAATATTGACATCAAGGAGGGAGAAGTCCTGCACTGTCTTTTGCCCGGCAGCAGAAACAAGGCTGGAGGAGCCGAGGCCAGAAAAGACCCAGGTAAGTTTTAAAAACGTCCTTCGCTTTGAACTGCTTGTTGGACATAAGAACATCAGAAATAGGAGCAGGAGTAGGCCATACGGCCCCCCGAGCCTGCTCCGCCATTTGATACGATCATGGCTGATCTGATCATGGACTCAAGTCCACTTCCCTGCCTGCTCCCCATAACCCCTTATCCTCTTATCGTTTAAGAAACTGTCTATTTCTGTCTCAAATTTATTCAATGTCCCAGCTTCCACAGCTCTCTGAAGCAGCGAATTCCACAGATTCACAACCCCCTGAGAGAAGAAATTTCTCCTCATCTCAGTTTTAAAGGGCGGCCCCTTATTCTAAGATTATGCCCTCGAGTTCCAGTCTCCCCCATCAGTGGAAACAACCTCTCTGCATCCACCTTGTCAAGCCCCCTCATAAACTTACAGGTTTCGATAAGATCACCTCTCATTCTTCTGAATTCCAATGAGTAGAGTACCCAACCTACTCAACCTTTCCTCATAAGTCAATCCCCTCATCTTTGTAATCAACCTTGTGAACCTTCGCTGAACTGCCTCCAAAGCAAGTATATCATTTCGGAAATATGGAAAACAAAACTGCACGCATTATTCCAGGTGTGACCTCACCAATACCCTGTACAACTGTAGCAAGACTTCCCTGTTTTTGGCCAAGATTCCATTGGCCTTCCTGATCACTTGATGTGCCTGCATACTAACCTTTTGTGTTTCATGCACAAGTACCCCCAGGTCCCGCTGTACTGCAGCACTTTGCAATCTTTCTCCATTTAAATAATAACTTGCTCTTTGATTTTTTTCTGCCAAAGTGCATGACCTCACACTTTCCAACATTACACTCCATCTGTCAAATTTTTGCCCACTCACTTAGCCTGTCTATGTCCTTTTGCAGATTTTTTGTGTTCTCCTCACACATTGCTTTTCCTCCCACCTTTGTATCATCGGCAAACTTGGTTACGTTACACTCAGTCCCTTCGTCCAAGTCATTAATATAGATTGTAAATAGTTGGGGTCCCAGCACTGATCCCTGCGGCACCCCACTGTTTACTGATTGCCAACCCGTGAATGAACCATTTATCGCTACGCTCTGTTTTCTGTTCATTAGCCAATCCTCTATCCATGCTAATATATTACCCACAACCCCGTGAACTTTTATCTTGTGCAGTAACCTTTTATGTGGTACCATGTCAAATGCCTTCTGGAAGTCCAAATGCAGTACATCCACTGGTTCCCCTTTATCCACCCTGTTCACTACATCCTCAAAGAATTCTAGCAAATTTGTCAAACATGACTTCCCCTTCATAAATCCATGCTGACTCTGCCTGACCGAATTTTGCTTTTCCAAATGTCCTGCTACTGCTTCTTTAATAATGGACTCCAACATCTACCCAACTACAAATGTTAGACTAACTGGTCTATAGTTTCTTGCTTTTTGTTTGTCACCTTTTTAAAATAGAGGCATTACATTTGCAGTTTTACAATCTGCTGGGACCTCCCCAAAATCCAGGGAATTTTGGTAAATTACAACTAATACATCCACAATCCCTGCCGCTACTTCTCTTAAGACCCTAAGATGCAAGCCATCAGGTCCAGGAGATGTATCCGCCTTTACTCCCATTATCTTACTGAGTAACACCTCCTTAGTGATTTGAGTGATGAATTCTGGATTCATGGTCTAGAAGCCTCGATCTGCTGGAAATGTCCACATCTAACACCTGACCCACTTTTTCCTGTATCAGGTCAGTGGTTTACAAGAGTCATTTAAGTGCTGCTGTGTTTAATTAATGTATTGTTAACACAAGTATACTAGGGGTTAATGAGACGGGATTATCCACACACAAATGTTCCATTTTTCCATACAGCTACTACAGTTTTCCGGCTATAATGTTGCACTTCATCTTTTGTATATTACACTGTAGGGTACGACATACAAACAAATATTCTCATAAATGCTCTGTTTTGAAAAACGGTTACTGTATTTAATTTGTTTGCGGATAAAGATAATCAGATAATGATAATCCCTTTATGAATTTTTAATAGTATGCAAAAAAAATGGATACAATCCTTTGCTTTGTATTGCTTTAAATATTTGGAGGTGATTTTCTTCTCTTAGAAAGTTATATTTAATTATATCTTCAGATGAATTGTCTGAAAGGGAGCATATGCTGGTATTTTTACTGTGTGACAGTAGGCTGAATTATCGGTGACAGATTGACATATACAGTTATGCCTCCTCCACTAATGTGTAAGTGTTGGAAGACAGTTGATTGGGTAACGTCAGATTCTCTATACATTTTCTTTTTGTCAAAATTTTGTGCCGTTATTATTTCACTAGTGGAAAGTTTAGGACAGTCATTAACTGAGAACATTCTGGATTTATTTCTATTGCTATTTCTTAATCTTAATATATTTATTACTACTCATCACATTTTAGACAATTATGATTTGGTTTGGTGGCATATTAATGCTGTTTAATTTTGATAGTAAGTGATTAATTTCTTCCTACGACTTGTGATTACTAAGTGGTGTGCAAAGCTCTAACGCACAATAAAAAATTAATTTTTAAGTTCAAACTTTGGTAATTCACCACTTGTCATCATCATCATAGGCAGTCCCTCGGAATCGAGGAAAATTTGCTTCCACTCTTAAAGTGAGTTCTTAGGTGGCGGAACAGTTCAATACAAGAGTCACAGACTCTGTCACAGGTGGGACAGATAGTCATTGAGGGAAGGGGTGGGTGGGACTGGTTTGCCGCACTCTCTTTCCGCTGCCTGCGCTTGATTTCGGCATGCTCTCGGCGTTGAGACTCGAGGTGCTCTGCGCCCTCTCGGATGCACTTCCTCCACTTAGGGTGGTCTTGGGCCAGGGACTCCCAGGTGTCAGTGAGGATGTCGCACTTTATCAGGGAGGCTTTGAGGGTGTCCTTGTAGCGTTTCCACTGCCCATCTGTGAATCGTTTGCCGTGAAGGAGCTCCGAGTAGAGCACTTGCTTTGGGAGTCGCGTGTCTGGCATGCGGACGATGTGGCCTGCCCAGTGGAGCTGATCGAGTGTGGTCAGTGCTTCAATGCTGGGTATGTTGGCCTGAATGAGGACGCTGATTTTAGTGCACCTGTCCTCCCAAGGGATTTGTAGGATCTTGTGGTGACATCGTTGGTGATATTTCTCCAGCAACTTGAGGTGTCTACTGTACATGGTCCATATCTTTGAGCCTTACAGAAGGGCAAGTCTTACTACAGCCCTGTAGACCATGAGCTTGGTGGCAGTTTTGAGGACCTGATCTTCAAACACTCTTTTCCTCCGGTGGCCGTAGGCTGCACTGGTGCACTGGAGGCGGTGTTGGATCTCGTCGTCGATGTAGTCCGATTGCGGAAACTACAGAGGAATCTCCCTGCTATCAGCCACTGGGAAAGTTGCCGCGAGAGTCCTCCTCAACTGTCTTCTTCCCGTGGTCGAGGAGCTCCTCCCGGAGTCACAGTGCGGAGTTCGTCCACTACGGGGCACAACGGACATGATTTTTGTAGCGCGACAGCTGCAGGAAAAATGCAGGGAACAGCACCAGCTCTTATAATACATGTACCAGCAAAAGGGATAATCATTGCAAGTTGCAGTCTCTGTGAGGGTTTACTAAACAACAAACTCATTCATCCTTGTATCAACAGAACAATTTTAAAGTATTCGTCGATGTGCTGGGGTCAACAAGATAAATAACCTTCTCTTCCCATCCATTCTGGATATTCGCTGTTCTCTAGTTCTGTGTCAGCAACTTGATGATCACCCACCAGATTTCTGTAATGGTGCTCCCTCCGATTTCAAAGTAATACTTTAAAACTTCAGTGATGATAAATTCCAATTCCTCATTTTCCCTTTCTGCGACAGTCCAATTCATTAACCCTGTCCGATACTATGAGGTTGGAATTCCTGCCCTTACTAATTTTAGTCAAACAGTAGACAGAAGTAAAAGTGGTGGAATATAGTTTGGAAGTGCTAACTGTCTGTGCTAGTGCTTCTCTACCAGTCCTACAGCTCTACCTTTCTTGGCAACTTTGGGCTAGATTTTCCACTTCACATCGCCCAGTTATGGCCTATCTATCGCCCAAAATGGACCTCAATTGCCCATTTTGAGTAAAAAGTGGAAACTGGACCCAAAACATGGCCGGAAAAATAAGCCCCCAAGTTTCAGCTCACATCGCCGAACTGATCGCCGAGCTGATCACCGACACGAGGCCCATCCCAATTTTGGGCAGATCGCCGGCACTTCGCCAGGCTGATAGAAGGCCGAAAACATCGCTGAGAAATAGTTGCTTTTTCCAGGCTGTACAGAATGAAATGGACGCCATTTTGAAGATCGGAGGCCTATGCTTTCTGCGCCATTACTCGTAACTGCTCACAAGCTGTAAGCATGGCATCAGCCTCTAAATGTATGTTGACAAGACTAAAGTTTGCCTCTCTGCCACCTTGAATTGCTGGCCCGGAAATTCTGAGATTCGCGATCTACCACCTGTTGCAAGTTGGATTTCAGCCTAACCTATCGTCCTCACACTGACCCCGGCACAAATGAGTGGGGGCGCGGAGTGGGGGGGGGAACGTCAACTCATTAGAATATTGGTGGGTGGGGAACAGCATGTGTGCTGCCAGCAATTGGTGTTCTACATCTGGGAGGCGTGGAAAATAAGATGGTGGCTCCTAGGATGGAAATGACAACATTTGGGATGGATAATGTCATTCTGGCTTTGACATGGCGGCTGGAACACCGGACAGCTGCAGTAGGAAGGCTTCGTGACTGCCAGAATAGTGAGCATTCACCATCATGGTCGCAGAAAAACTGCACATTGAGTGAGTGGTTGTCTTTGTGGTTTTGGAACATCTCAGGATTAGTATACGGTGCTCGCATAAACAGGTGGGTGCAGTCGATGGCGCCCTGCACCATGGGGAAGCCCGCTATCCTGGCAAAACCACATGCACGCTCGTTCTGCTTCTCTCTGTTCAGAGAGAAGACAATGAAGTCTCTTCACCTGGAGTCTTTGACCTCCTGGATGCAGCGATGGTTGGGAAAATGGGAGACTGCTCCTGACTGCAAGGCTCTGTTGGTGAGAAAATTGACAGCTAAGGTGACCTTGAGGACCACTGGGAGAGATGTTGTAGCCCTACTCTGATGCTGCAAGTCTGATTGCAGGATGTGGCAGAGCTCTGCGACCACCTCCTAATACACTGTTCCTGGCTTAGATGTAATTAGGAGAAGTGCTCCCTGAAAACCCTAGGTGGGTAAGGCCTCCTACTGAGACCCCTGTTGCCCCTCCTCCTCCCTCTGCGAGCATCTTGTCCGCTTCTTCGCTGCCTGCGCTCCATCTCCCTGTCATGCTCGACGGCGAGGGGACTGCAAGTAGAGACTCCATGACTGAGAGCAAGTGGTGTGAGCACATCCTTTAAATAAGGCAACACTCATCACCTCAGCAAATCTAAACGACTATAGAAAACTCCAAACATTTGCTCAAAATTAGACAGAGCCAATAGAAATCAAAAACAAGGCAACTGCAAGTTGTTGATGATGCCTTTAAATAGCACTGCCGAGGGATCATTCCTGTTGCTCAATGCTTGGTCAGCTAGTTGTGATTAGGAAAGGGCAGTAAATGGAGCGTCGATGTTGACAATGGCAGATTGTGCATCAAATCAGCGTTGCACACTCATTGACGTCACGATCTGCTTCATCTAAATATCTGGAGCAAACGCAGGCACAGGCTGCACTACTGACCTCCCCAAAATGGTGGCTGCCATGGGAACCGGCCGCCATTTCTTCAGCACAACTGGCCTGAACAGCCGGCACTAAACCTCTGAATTTCAGGCCTTCATTTTTCACGGATCACGCGGTCTCATTATTCTTCCTACCAAAATATACCACCTCACACTTAACTATATTGAAGTTCATTTGCCAATTACATGCCCATTCTGCAAGTCTATCAATGTCTTCCTTTATTTTGTCACAGTCCTCCTCTGTATTAACCATACCCTTTAGTTGGTGTTGTACTTCCAATTCACTAGTCCAATTCATGTATGTAAATGGTAAACAGCAGTTATCCCAGCACCAATCCTTGCAGAATACCAGTTCCCAGTTTTTTCCAGTCTGAATAATTATCTTTAAGCCCTGCTCCCTGTTTTCTGTTTTTTGCCAGTTTGCTATCCATTTTGCTACTTGTCCCCTGACTTCACATATTCCGACCTTAGTTATTAATCTACTAAGGGGTATCTTATTGAAGGCCTGTTGGAAATCTAAATATCTTACATCTACTACATTACCCTTAGCTAAGCTTTCTGTTATTCTTCAAAGAATTCAATAAGGTTGCCCAAGCATGATCTTCCCTTTAGAAATCCGTGCTGATGACTCTTTATTATATTTTCAGTTTCTAGATATTTCACTTTTACATCTTTTGAGTAAGGAATCATTTCCCTTTCCTCCCACCAACATTAAGCTCATTGGCCAAACGTTCCCTGGACTTGTTCTATCTCCCATTTTAAATAAAGGAATCACTTTAGCTGTTTGCCAGTCCTCTAACACTATACCCTTTTCCAATGAATTTTTATATATATTGGGCCCAAGTTTCGGCCTCAGATGCTCCTGATTTTTTGGAGCAACTGGTGTAGAATGGAGTATCTTAGAAATTCAAATTCTCGGCATTTAGTTTGCTCCAGTTCTAGTCAGTTAGAACTGTTTCACTTTGGAACAGAATTTATTTTTCCAAAAGGGGGCGTGTCCGGCCACTTACGCCTGTTTTCAAAGTTTCGGCAGTGAAAACTTACTCCAAACTAACTTAGAATGGAGTAAGTGAAGATTTTTGTACGCTCGAAAAAACATTGTCTACACTTTAGAAAATCAGGCGTAGGTTACAAATCAGGCGTAGGGAATGGGGGGGAGGGGTTTAAAGGGAAGTTTACAAACATTAAACACTTCAGTTTTACAAATAAAGAGCCATCATCAATAATAAATTAGAAAAACATTAATTCATCAATCAATAAATCAATCAAAAAAAATTAATAAGAAATAATGTTTTTTTTAAATCAATAAATAAAACATTTTCTACTTACCGACTGCAGCACCGGGAGCTCTCCAACAGCGTGCTGGGATGCCCTCCCCCCCAGTGTGTCTCTGTCAGTGTCTCTATCTCTCTGTCTGTCAGTGTCTGTCTGTGTGTGTCTCTCACTCTCTGTCTGTCAGTGTCTGTGTTTCTGACAGCGAGGGGAGGGGGAGGATGGGGGGTAGAGGGAGAGAGGGGGGGAGGGGATGGAAGGGGGAGAAGGGGGAGGGATGGAGAGAAGGGGACAGGGGAGGGGAGGGGGTAGGGGGAGAAGGGAGAAGGGGGGGAGGGGGAAGGAGGGGAGGAGAAGGGGGGAGGAGAAGGGGAAGGGGGGGAGGAGAAGGGGAAGGGAGGAGTAGAAGGAGGAGCAGAAGGGGAGGAGGAGAAGGGGAAGGGGAGAGAAGGGGAAGGGGAGAAGAGGAGAAGGAGAAGGGGGGAGGAGGGGAAGGGGAAGGGGAAGGGGGGAGGAGGAGAAGTGGAAGGGGGGAAAGGAGAGGGGGGGAAAAGGAGAAGGGGAGGAGAAGGAGAAGGGGGAAGGAAGGAGAAGGGGGAAAGGAGAGGGGGGAAAGGAGAGGGGGGAAGGAAGGGGAAGGAGAAGGAAGGAAAAGGGGGGAAAAGGAGAAGGGGGAGGGGAAAGGAGAAGCGGGGTGAGAAAGGAGAAGCGGGGGTGGAGGCTGAACGGGCCGGGCCCGTCCCCAGCACCAGATTTACAGGTAGGTGGCGTTGGGTTGGGTCAGGAGCGCGGGTCTGGGGGGGGCGCGGGTCGGGTCGGGGGGAGCGCGGGTTGGGTCGGGGTGGCGGAGGGAGGTCAGTTCGGTTCGGGTCGAGGGAGGTCAGGTCGGGTGGGAGGGAGCGCGAGTCGGCTTGGGTTGGGTCGGGTCGGGGGGGTTGGTGGGAGGGAGGTTGTTTTGGTTCGGGTCGGAGGGAGGGAGAGAGGGAGAGGGAGAGGGAGGTCAGGTTGGGTGGGGGGGGTGGGGGAACGCGGATCGGTGTTGGGGTCAGGTCGGGTCCGGGTCCGGGGGAGGGGGGGGGGTGGGGAAGTGGGAGTCAAGTCGGGTCGGGAGGAAGCAGGAGCTGGGCGTGGGAGGAGCCTTATTCAAACAGCCCCAGTGAGGCCATTCAGCCAGGGCTAGGGGGCTGTGTGCTTCCGGCCCCTCCCACACAGTTTTGGGCACCTGGAGCTATTGCACATGCGCGCCCACTGTAGCGCGCATGTGCAGAGGTCCCGGCACTGTTTTCAGCGCAGGGACCTAGCTCCGCCCCCAACTGCTCGTGCTGCGCCGCGCCTGACTCCAGAGGACCAGCAGGGAGCCGGAGAATAAGTAAGTTTTTTTAGGCGCACTTTGTGGCGCGAAAAACGGGCATCCAGGTCGGGGCTGCGCCATTCTCGGCGCGGCCCGAAACTTGGGCCCATAGTGCCTCTGCTATCTCTTCCCTAACTTTTTTTTAATATGCGCGGATGCAAGCCATTCTTATAGGTGTTTTTTCCTCTCTACATTTGATTGGTTTATCAATTATTTTCCCCACCCACTACTACTTTCTATCTTAAATTACTTTATAGGATGTGTGCAAATGTGCTATTTAGATATTTGTAAATCAGGGCTGAAAAGGATTAACCTTCAGGTTTGAAATATTGGGGTAGATTTTTCTCTTTACCACCTGGGAGTAATTTTGCCTATGGGTGATAATGTAAAACGGGCCACTATCAATTCAGCCGCTAATTACACATCTCCCAATTTTCATTTCCATCGAATTCAAGCACATTCTACAGACACTTGAAAATCGATTCAAGCTTCCTATTCAAAAGTTAGCTGAAGAATACAAACTTTGGGAAACAATCAACAGATGTGAAGGCAATCATCCAACAGCTAACCAGTATATCTTTATTGCAGCTGAAACTGACAAGTCTGATTCTCTCTAACTTTTACAACCATCTCTATGGTTTAGAGATGTTATTCACTAAACTTTAAGAGGCGGATTTTATTATTGATAATAGTTGTACTGTTGCCATTATCTTGTGTCAGTGCAGTTTGTAGCAGAGGAGACTGCTCTTGTTCACATAAAACAGGTTGGAAACTAAGGGCTAGAAATTTGGCCAGCCTTGCACCCCTTTTACCGCCATTTTTTCGCTGTCAAAGTATGTTTTTTGGCGCTAAAAAAATTTACCGCCATTTTTCAAAATTGGACGGCAGTTTAATGTCGGCCATAAAATATAGCGTCTGTCCTTTTTTTGGACTGTTTTTATAACGTCACTGGGTGTAAAATGATCCGATACCACTGTTTTTGAAAAATTGGCGAATACCGCCATTTTTAAATACCACAAGAAAAAAAACACCCAAAAAATAAAATGCAAGTCTTACCCGTTCGAATTCTTGACAAATCCGGCGCTAACAGCACCATCTTGAAAAACGGAGCTACAGTTCAGTGAATGAAAGCATTTGGAGGGAAGGCTGCGTTTTACACTTAAGCATTTTGTGAGTTTATATTTTGTTTTTAAGGACATTAATAAAATGGGGCCTATGCTATCTCTTCCATTAATGCTGGCTGCTTTTTCTACAGAGCAGAGATCTGGAAGAAGGCTTATTGAACAGCATTATCAGCATAATCAAAGAGCTCGCAGACTTATGGGGAGGAGGCCTTACACCCTCCACGAATTTTCAGGGAACAGCGCTCATACCTCCACCTGTCTGAGGCGCTGTGCGTTTGAAGGCTGCGCTTTCGAAAAGAGGTGGTCACAGAGATATGCCAGCTCATAAAGGCAGACATACAGCTTAGAAGCTCTGCTTGTCAATGTGAAGGTGACTGTGGCATTTGCCTTCTATTCCTCAGGCTCCTTTCAGGCATCAGCAGGGGACATATGTTCCAGCTTGCAGCACTCTATTCGCCAGGTGACTACTGCACTGTATGCACGCAGGAAGGACTTCATATACTTAACCAATGCCCAGGAAGGCTCAGAATGAGAGGGCTCTAGGCTTTGCATGAATTGGTGGCTTCCCGAAGGTACAGGCTGCCATTGACTGTACGCACATCGCCCTGCGAGCACCTTTTGAGGATCCAGAGGTTTACCGAAACTGAAAGGGATTGCACTCGCTGAACGTACAGATCGTCTGCGACCATACTCAACGTATCATGGCAGAAAATGCACAATTTCCAGGGGGCAGCCATGATGCTTTCATCTTGCATGAGAACACTGTCTCACAGTTGTTTGAGCGTCAGTCACAAGGCCAGAGCTGGATGCTCGGCGACAAAGGTTACGGCCTCGCCACCTGGCTCATGATCCCACTGGGGAACCCTCAGAGAGAAGCCGAGCATCGCTATAATGAGAGCCATTTAGCCACACACAACATCGTCGAATAGACAATTGGAGTGCTGAAACAGTGCTTCCGATGCCTGGAACACTCTGGAGGCAGCCTGCAATACTCCCCTCAGCAGGTCACTGAGTTTAATGTCGTGGCTGCATGCTACACAACTTAGCCACCATGAGGGGACAGGATTTGCCAATGGGGATTACAGGAGCACCTCAGGAGAGAGGGGAGAAGGATGATCAGGAGGTGAAAAAAACTTGAAATTTATTAAACATTTGTACAGTTGTACATTAATGAAACTTTATTAACGTTAATTTAGTAACTTGAATAACAATTTCGAATGTTAAAACTTTTGAAATGTAAACTTTACTTAAATAACAGCAAAACAACAACAACAATAGAATAACCCTGTACCTAACATCCTTTAGTTGCAACATCTTTACCCTCTAATTTTAACCTCCCCCCCGCCCCCCATCGATTGTTGCCATTGCCCCTGCCCCTGCCCCTGCCCCTTCCCCTTCCCCTACCCCCGGTGTTCCCAAGACATTTACTAGCAGGAGACGCCATTCGAAGCCCTGGAGAAGGAAATGGCTGCTGACTCTAGATTTCAAAAAAATGATTTAGAATTTGAGGTTCATATTAGTTATGCCGAGGCCGTGCAAATCAAGGCAACC
The DNA here is from genome assembly GCF_044704955.1 of Pristiophorus japonicus. Classification (NCBI taxonomy): domain Eukaryota; kingdom Metazoa; phylum Chordata; class Chondrichthyes; family Pristiophoridae; genus Pristiophorus; species Pristiophorus japonicus. The sequence continues at coordinate 19,119,261 of NC_091986.1, forward strand.
AATGTACAGTCTGACCTTTCATGTTTGCAACACCTTCCAGATACCTCCGAAGCATTACATCAGTAAAGAGGAATTCTAGTTGACATTTACTAAATCGAATCTTCCTTGCAATTGCGGGTGAAATTATATTAATACTAAAGTTGTTACTTTCTTCTGCAATGTTCTTCTTACAGCATCTTATTCTCTCGGCCCCATCCTATTACATTCAGTTTCCACTGCAATTTAAATCGTTCCAAATGCAAACTGAGGTTAAAATACTATTAATACTATTAGTGTATTCATCGTCATCATAATTGAAGAAGACTTGCTTCCACTCTAAAAGTGAGTCCTCAGGTGAATGAACAGTCCAATACGGGAATTACAGTCTCTGTCACAGGTGGGACAGACAGTCATTGGAGAAAAGGGTGGGTGGGGAGTCTGGTTTGCCGCACGCTCCTTCCGCTGCCTGCGCTTGTTTTCTGCATGCTCTCGGCGATGAGACTCGAGGTGCTCAGCACCCTCCCAGATGCTCTTCCTCCACTTAGGGTGATCTTTGACCAGGGACTCCCAGGTGTCGATGGGGATGTTGCATTTTATCAGGGAGGCTTTGAGGGTGTCCTTGAAACGTTCCCTCTACTCACCATGGGCTCGCTTGCCGTGTAGGAGTTCCGAGTAGAGCGCATGCTTTGGGAGCCTCGTGTCGTGCATGCGAACAACGTGGCCCGCCCAAGGGAGCTGGTCAAATGTGGTCAGTGCTTCAATGCTGGGGATGTTGGCCTGGTCGAGGACGCTAATGTTAGTGCGTCTGTCCTCCCAGGGGATTTGCAGGATCTTGCGGAGGTATTATGGGACATGAGGCAGATTTTCCTCTTTAACTCAGCTGGAGTGTAGAGGAAAAGAATGCAGCCAGCCCAATATTCAGTCCATTATGTGTACAGTGCATCTTATTTGAAGTGAAACAGATAAAAAGAACAGAACCTTTCCACGACTTTTCATTACTGCAGTGCTTCAGTAAACGTTCCGACTACAGATTTCCAACTACTGGTGAAATCAATGGCAGAGATATCACTTGGCTTATCTGTAGCATCATCTATCGGTTGGTTCAGGGCCAGACTCCCCACCCACCCTTTCCTTTAATGACTGTCTGTCCCACCTGTGACAGAGACTGTAATTCCCATATTGGACTGTTCAGTCACCTGAGAACTCACTTTTAGAGTGGAAGCAAGTCTTCCTCGATTTCGAGGGACTGCCTATCAGAGATGGTTCAGGGCAGCATCGATGAAGGCCTGAAAGCAAGTTGCCACTCACTCACTCTTCATGAATCTTCTGGTAAGACGAAGGACCAATTAACAAGAAGAAAAATGAATTGAAGAAAATATTATGAAGAGGGGAATATATCGGCTCCTCTCCAATGGTAAACAATATCATGCATTCAAATAGCAGAACTATTTTCACTAAGAAGGCACAACATTCTGCTAAAACACAATGAATAATTTTTAAAAGATTCCTTTTCCTTAACAGCCTTTCTTGCGTTATAGTCAGATCTCTCTCCTTCTGATGTATGTTGTGTAAAATAATCATTATGGCAATCAATGCAATTCAGGCACTTAATATTGATTTCTGGTGCTCTCCAATTCTGCTTTCTAAGTAGAAAAATGCTAGCCTTTGCTTAACTCTTCCTTTGAAATGGATGAGCCAAAGCTGCAATTGTATTGTGCAGGGACTCACAGGTACAAACTAATAATCCACTATTGCATGCCAGAATGTGTTGGTATTATTCTGGCTCCTTCATTTTATTTTCTGAATTTACTGTTTTAGACAAGATGAGAAAAAAACAGTACAGAGAAATGGAACACTTTCTTTTTCTGGCATCAATTGCCTGCAACAGGCATTTCAAGGTCGCACGTAATAGAACCAGATTCAAAGTAAAGAAAAAGGGCGGGCCGAACAAATCTAGAGCCCCCTGGATGTCAAGGGGCATACAGGGTAGGATACATTTTTAAAAAGGGAGGCTTTTGACAGGTACCGAGGGCTCAATACTGCAGAAGGCCTGGAGGAGTATAGGAAGTGCAGGGGTGAAATTAAAAAGTACATTAAGAAAGCAAAGAGAGAGCATTAAAACATTTTGGCAAGTAAAATCAAGGAAAACCCAAAAATATTTTAGAAATACATTAAGAGCTAGAGGATAGCTAAAGAAAGGGTAGGGCATATTAAAGACCATAAAGGTAATCTGTGTGTGGAGGCGGAAGATGTGGGTATGGGTTCTTAATGAAGACTTTGCGTCTGTTTTCACAGAAGAGAGGGATGATGCAGACAATGCAATCAGGGAGGAGGAGTGACAAATATTAGATGAAATAAACATAGTGAAAGAGGAAGTATTAAAGGGTTTAGCAGTTTTGAAAGTGGAAAAATCCCTAGGCCCAGGCTGTTAAGAGAAGCAAAAGAGGAAATAGCAGAGGCTCTGACCATTATTTTCCAATCCTCACTGGCTACAGGTGTGGTGCCAGAGGACTGGAGGACTGCTAACATTGTATATTTCTTTAACAAGGGAGAAAGGGATAGACCGAGTAACTACAGGCCAGTCAGCCTAACCTCGGTGGTGGGAAAATTAATTATTGGAGAAAATTCTGAGTGACAGGATAAATCTTCATTTATAAAGACACGGATTAATCAAAGACAGTCAGCATGGATTTGTTAAGAGAAGGTCATGTCTGACTATAAAAACAATACAAAAGCAAAATACTGCGGATGCTGGAATCTGAAATAAAAACAGAGAATGCTGGAAATCTCAGCGGGTCAGGCAGCATCTATGGAGAGAAAAACAAAGTTAACGTTTCTAATCGACGACCCTTCATTAGAACGGCAGCATGTTCGAAAGGAGCACATTCTTAAGCACTGAAATGGGGAGGGAAAGAAAGAACAAAAGGGAAGGTCAGTGATAGGCTGGAAGGCAGGAGAGATTAGAGAGACAAAACGGATGATGGGCCGAATTGAAATGGTAATGACAGAAGTTAGAAAAAGGTTAATCTGAACAGGGTGTGAATGGCAGAGTAATGACTAGCTGCCATTACAGACAAAGAGAAAAAAAATAAAAAAACATAAGTTGGAGGTGGGCTGCGGGGGGCGGGGGGAGGGGAGGGTGGGTGGGTGTGGTGGGGGGGAAGGGAGTCAAAGTTGGTCAGAGGTTATGCTCTGAAATTGTTGAACTCGATGCTGAGTTCAGAAGGCTGTAAAGTGCCTAAACAAAAGATGAGGTGCTGTTCCTCGAGCTTGCGTTGGGCTTCATTGGAACAGTGCAGGAGTCCGAGGACAGAGATATCAGAGTGAGAGTGGAGTGGAGAATTAAAGTGACAGGCGACCAGGTGCTCAAGGTCAAACTTACGGACTGAATAGAGGTGTTCAGCAAAGCGGTCACCTAATCCACGCTTGGTCTCCCCAATGTAGAGGAGACCACATTGTGAGCAGCGAATACAGTATACTAAATTGAAAGAAGTAGAAGTAAATCGCTGTTTCACTTGGAAGAAGTATTTGGGGCCCTGGTGGGAAGGGAGGAGGTAAAAGGGCAGGTGTTTCATCTCCTGCTCTTGCAGGGGAAGGTGCCATGGGAAGGAGAAGGGATGTTGGAGGTGACTGCGAAATGGACCAGAGTGTCGCGGAGGGAACAGTCCCTTCAGAATGCTGAGAGGGGAGGGGAGGGGACGAAGTGATTGGTGGTGGGATCACGCTGGAGGTGATGGAAATGACAGAGGATGATCGGTTAAACATGGAGGCTGATCGTGGTTCTGAGAGGGAAGAGAAGGGGTGAGAGTCGAGTTGTGGGAAATAGAAAGGACACAGTCGAAGGCCATGTTAACTACGGCGGAGGGGAATCCTCAGTTGAGGAAAATGGAAGACATGTCAGAGGCACTAGTGTAAAAGGTGGCATCGTCAGAATAGATACGATGGAGACGGAGAAACTGGGAGAATGGAATGGAGTCCTTACAGGATGCGGGGTGGGAGGAAGTGTAGTCCAGGTAGCTGTTGGAGTCAGTGGGCTTATAGTGGATACTGGTCGAAAGCCTATCCCCAGAAATGGAGAGAGAGAAGTCGAAGAAGGGAAGGGAAGAGTCGAAGATGGATCATGTGAAGGTGAGGGAGGGGTGGAAATTGGAAGCAAAGTGAATGAAATTCCCAAGTTCAGGGTGAGTCATGTCTGACTAACTTGATTGAATTTTTCAAGGAGTAACAAAGAGGGTCGATGAGGGTAGTGTGTTTGATGTAGTGTATATGGATTTTAGCAAGGCTTTTGATAAAGTACCACAAGGCAGACTGGTCATGAAAGTAAAAGCCCATGGGATCCAAGGCAAAGTGGCAAGTTGGATCCAAAACTGGCTCAGAGGCAGGAAACAAAGGATAATGGTTGATGGGTGTCTTTGTCACTGGAAGGCTGTTTCCAGTGGGGTTCCTGGGGTTCAGGAATAAGGTCCCTTGCTTTTTGTTGTATATATCAACGATTTAGACTTAAATGTAGGGATTATGATTAAGAAGTTTGCATACAATACAAAAATTGGCTGTGTGGTTGATAATTAAGAAGAAAGCTGTAGACTGCAGTAAGATATCAATGAACTGGTCAGGTGGGCAGAACAGTGGCAAATGGAATTCAATCCAGATAAGTGTGAGGTAATGCATTTGGGGAGGGCTAACAAGGCAAGTGAATGGTAGGATACTGAGAAGTGTAGAGGAACAAAGGGACCTTGGAGTGCATGTCCATAGATCTCTGAAGGTAGCAGGCCAGGTAGATAAAGTGTTGAAGAAGTCATATGGAATACTTGCCTTTGTTAGCTGAGGCATAGAATACAAGCGCAGGGAGGTTATGCTTGAACTTTGTAAATCAATAGTTAGGCCACAGCTAGAGTACTAGGTAGGTACAGAGGTGATTTACGAGGATGTTGCCTGGACTGGAGAATTTTAGCTCTGAGGAAAGATTGGATAGGCTGGGGTTGTTTTCTTTGGAACAGAGGAAGCTGAGGGGAGACTTTATTGAGGTGTATAAAATTATGAGGGGCCTAGATAGAACAGATAGGATGGACCTATTTCCATTAGCAGAGGGGTCAACAACCAGGGGGCATAGATTAAAAGTAATTGGTAGGTTTATAGGGGATTTGAGGGGACATTTTCTCACCCAGAAGGTGGTGGGGGTCTGGAACTCAGTGCCTGAAAGGCTGGTAGAGGTAGAAACCCTCACCACATTTAAAAAGTACTTGGATGTGCACTTGAAGTGCCGTAACCTACAGGGCTACGGACCAAGAAGTGGAAAGTGGGATTAGGCTGGATAGCTCCATGTCTGCTGGCGTGGGCCAAAATGGTCTCACATCGTGCTGTAAATTTCTATGATTCTTCTGTACTATGCCTCAACAATATGTCTTAATCCCATCTTCAGGAAAACATTCTCTTCCCCTCCCTTGAGATTTACAAATTCCTTTGCCAATCTTGTTATAACTGTTGCACTTGTTATTAAACTTAGACAGTTACAAACCAACACAGACTTCAACTGGCCAAGTTTTTGGCCTTTCCAGTGGACTCAGCGTTGAAGTTCCAAATGGGAGTATCCCAGAGCAGCAGATTTTTGGAACCAATATCAATATTGGAAAGAAAATTAGGTGACAAACGTACCCCATGAATGGTGTTAAAATAGCAACGGATGAAGTTAAGAGAGACCTTGGGGTCTTATTAGACTCAATGATCAGTATGTTCAGCAAAAGCGGAATAGTAATTAACAAAGCCAATAAAATGCTGTACTATATAACCAAACCAATTGAATACAAACCAGACGAGGTCATGACATAATAAGTGCACTAGTCAGATATCATGAGTGTTATCAACAGTGAATAGTACTATTCAACAACAGTTAATAGTTCTGTTTTCACTAGTTCAGGGAGAACACAATTGATGGTTCAAAGTGGGTAGCGATTATGCTTGAAGGCTTGATTCAGTGATTTTGGATTGATTCACAGGAAAATCACATCATTCTCTTTCATTAACATCACCACTGAAGAGACCCAGTGAGGGGGAGAACTGTCCTATCAAGAAGTTAATTAATGCGCTTTTTGGAAAGTTCGTTTGAAGGTTGAGATTGTTTTGCAGCTGGCAACCAAGTAGTATAAAATTAACTTGAACCTGTATGGGGCTTTCTAACTTCTCATTAACATTGAAGATATCCTAGTATTTGGCAATTATATCTTGTTTTGTAAGTTTTACTGAAACAACTATCTTAAAAAAAATAATGGGCTCAATTTTCCCCAAAGCATTTTTTTTGCGTACTTGAAGAGTTACGCCCGATTTTTTTTTGGCCCAAGTACGCCAACAAAAAAGTGTTGTAAGTTTCCCCCATTGGATCTCTTCATTTTGAAGTGACCTAACCCGATCTTGATCTGCGTCAAAAAGATTGGGCTGCCATGGTAACCAGGGACACAATGCGAGCTGAGGCTGCAAAGTGAAGCCACCTCGCAACACATTAAAAGAATTGAAAAATACATAGCCTCACCTTACCTCCAACCCCGCCCGAAGGCTGTCCGGTCTTCTCGATCGCCGGTTCAGGTCTCTCTCTCTCCCTCTCCCTCTCTCCCTCCCTCCCTCTGTGACTCTCTCTCTCTCTCGACCGGACTGTGTGTGGGCACTGAGGGCCGAGAATGGGACCAGACAGCCTTCAGGCGGGGTCGGAGGTAAATTGCTACGATGTGTTTTTCAATTCTTTCAGTGTGTCTGGACATGCGCCGATTTCCTTAACTCTAGGGAAGGTTTTTCAGGACAGGCCACATACGCGGGCCTAATCAGAACTGGAGTAACTCTTAGCTGGCCAAATTTCCCTAAATGGCCAGAAATGGCATAGGTGGCTGGTTACGCCCCCTTTGGCTGAAAAAAAAACTGACTGAAAAAATTTGTAACTAACTGAGTTACACTGGTGCAAATTGATTGGGGAACCAGAGGATTTTTAAGTTAGGCCAGAAAGAGCAGCCTGCTCCAAAAAAAACAGCGCAAATACTGGGGAAAATTGAGCCCAATATTCTTATGATTCACAGACACAGTTCGATGCTCTCGTGGCTTTCAGACTGGGAGGCAACTTTCGGGCGTTCGATCGTCTTCTTGACGACATTAGCTGGCAAGTTCTCAGTGAACTAGCACACACAGGGAGACCCAAGTGTAGGTTGTCATCAGCTCCCTCGAAGACAGTGGACAGCGCTCAACCGAATCCGCAGGTGACGAGGGACGACCCGAAGTGCAACTGTGGCCATGAGTCCCAGATCACATCAACCTGCCCACTAAGATCTGTTGTAGGAGACACCTCATTTCTCCACTCGGCATCTCAGGAGGCCATCGAAAGGACAGCCAAACTAGGCATCCCATTGTAAGATTTTGCTGTTACAGGAAACAACAACAGACACAGTTGCATATGATGAATGACCTCTTGCATCTAGAACTGGTCAACATTCACTTGGCATTATTTGTCACATAATGCTATACTTCTTATTTTCTTAGGGTTTTCAAACACGTATTTTCCTTTTCTCCAATGACTTCAATTCTGTTTTGTTGACCATGAGTAGTGAAGCCTGTAGTATTCCTTTCTGGGTAGCTCCAAAGTTTAGATGTAATCTGATTTCCTTAATGTTTGAACAAGTTGTCATTTCATTTGTTTGCATATTGGCCTTCGAGTAATCCAACTGATATAAGCAATTGGACATGACCCCCGCCTCCAGCGGCACTAATACATCCCTCCAGCGGAATCGGGCCTACATGTCTCCAGCGACGGGCCTACATCCCTCTCCTCGTTGACGGCTGGACCTCTCCTTCCCCACTGGTGACCTGGCCTCTTCGACTGGTGAGCATCACGGCTATGACTCTTTCACCCTCCCACTCTTTGCTGACCTCCCGCTCGGAACTCCAGCGGACAACTGACCTTCCTAATGCCTGCCCCCAACTCGGGCCAGCTATCATCAAGAGCGCTACTCGGCACCGAGATTGCGGACTACATCTTGCTGAAGGCAATTAGGCTCATACAGCAGTGCCTGGTCTCCAGTCGTCTGCGATCCCCTTGCCACTGGACAAGCTAAGCTCGTGTGGTGGCCAGTGTGCAGCGGCCACCTCATGTTAAAAGAACTCACGCACAGGCATCTTCCACTCTATGAAGCTCGGGACCTGGAACATCAGGACCTTCATGGACAACTCCAACAGCGACAGGCCGGAACGCCGCACCGCCGTAGTTGCCCGGGAATTAGAAGCTTTGACATCGACATCATCGCCCTAAGCGAGACCCGGCGGGCAGGGGAAGGCCAGCTCAAGGAACAAGGTGGAGGTTACACCTTTTTCTGGAAAGGGAAACCAGAGGAAAAATGCCGCCCTCACGGAGTCAGCTTCACCATCAAAAATGAGCTGGTCGACCGCCTCAAAGACTCCGCCTGTGGGGTTAACGAACGCCTCATGACTCATCGACTCACCCTATCCCGGAATCAATGTGCCATGGTCATCAGTGCGTAGGCCCAACCCTCAATGCAACGGATGAGACCAAAGAGGGTTTTTCGTCCAACCTCGAAACATCGCTGTCCCGCGTCCTCATGGGCGACAAAGTGATCATCCTAGGTGACGTCAATGTCAGGGCCGACAAAGACACAGCCCTCTGGGGAGGCGTGACTGGCAGAGAGAGGGTAGGGAAAGCCAACTCCAGTGGTACCCTACTCCTGACAAAATGTCTAGAACATGAATTTCTCATCACCAACACCCTGTTCCACCAGGGGGACAAATACAAAACATCGTGGCACAACCCTCGTTCCAAACACTGGCACCTGCTTGACTATGTCATTGTTTGAGCCAGGGATCACAAGGATGTGCACATCACCCGTGCCATGACAGGAGCTGACGACTGTTGGACGGACCACCGCCTAATCCGATCCATCATCGACATTAACATAGCCCCAAAGTGGAGGGGACAGCAGAAGCAGTGCCACAAAAAAGTCAATGCCGGAGCACTTAAAGACCCAGCTAAGAGAGCCCTATACAGCTAACCTGGCGGGCCTTGATGACCCCGAGATGCTGAATGCCCACAGTGCTTGGTCTGCCCTCCAGGCCTCTATAACCAGTGCCTGCGAAGAGACACTTGGTCACTCAATGAGAAAACACCAGGACTGTTTTGATGAAAATGATCAGAAGATCCAAGAACTAATACATCACAAGCTCAGAGCATTTCTGAGCCTCAAGCAACAACCCAAATCGGGAGCAACAAAGCAACATTACAGGCGGCTCAAGGCTGAGGTCCAACAAAAAACCCGGGATTAAAGAACAGGTGGTGGATAAAGAAAGCACAGGAGATACAGCAGCTGGCCGACAACCATGATGTGCGAGGATTCTTCATCGCATTCAAGGCCACCTAATAACTAAACTCCCAAGGCCCCACCCCATTGCTGGCCAAGAATGGAGAAACACTTATCAAGGACACCGAGGCAGTCACGGCCCGCTGGAAGGAACACTTCGAAGATCTCCTCAATCGAAACTCTGCATTTGACTCAAGTGTTCTCGACTCCATCCCACAGCATGTGACCCACCACCACCTCAGTGAAACCTCAACGTTGCATGAGGTAGGAAAAGCCATAAGACAGCTCAAGAACAAGGCGGCTACGGGAGCAGATGGAATCCCTGCTGACGCGCTAAAGTATGGCGGAGAGGCGCTGTTGGCATGGATACATGACCTCATCTCTCTCATCTGGAGGGAGGAGAGCATGCCGGGAGATCTCAGAGATGCAGTGATCGTGACCATCTTTAAAAAAGGGTGGCAACTTCAGAGGAATCTCCCTGCTATAAGCCACTGGGATAGTTGTCGCTAGAGTCCTCCTCAACAGTCTTCTCCCTGTGGCCGAGGAGCTCCTCCCGGAGTCACAGTGCGGATTGCGTCCCCTACGGGGCACAACAGACATGATCTTTGCAGCGCAACAGCTGCAGGAAAAATGCAGGGAACAGCACCAGCCCTTATACATGGCCTTCTTCGACTTTACAAAGGCCTTTGACACTGACAAGCATGAGGGTCTATGGAGCGTCCTCATCCGTTTCAGATGCACCCAAAAGTTCGTCAACAACCTTCGCCTGCTTCACGACGACATGCAGGCCGTGATCCTTACCAACGGATCCATTGCACACCCAATCCACTTCCAGACCGGGGTCAAACAGGGCTGCGTCATTGCTCCAACACTCTTCTCAATCTTCCTCGCCTCCATGCTCCACCTCACAGTCAACAAGCTCCCCGCTGGAGTGGAACTAAACTACAGAACCAGTGGGAAGCTGTTTAACCTTCGCCGCCTCCAGGCCGGGTCCAAGACCACCCCAACCTCTGTCATTGAGCTACAGTATCCGGACAATGCCTGCGTCTGCGCACATTCAGAGGCTGAACTCCAGGACATAGTCGACGTATTTACTGAGGCATACGAAAGCATGGGCCTTATGCTAAACATCCATAAGACAAAGGTCCTTCATCAGCTTGTCCTCACCGCACAGCGCTAGTCCCCAGGCATCAAGATCCACAGCGCGGCCCTGGACAACATGGACTATTTCCCATTCCTCAGGAGCCTCTTATCAACAAAAGCAGACATTGATGAGGAGATTCAACAACACCTCCAGTGCGCTAGTGCAGCCCTCTGCTGCCTGAGGAAAAGAGTGTTCGAAGACCAGGCCCTCAAATCTACCACCAAGCTCATGGTCTACAGGCTGTAGTAATACCCACCCTCCTGTGTGGCTCAGAGGCTTGGACCATGTACAATAGACACGTCAAGGTACTGGAGAAATACCATCAACGATGCCTCCGCAAAATTCTACAAATCCCCTGGGAGGACAGACGCACCACCATTAGCGTCTTCGACCAGGCCAATGTCCCCAGCATTGAAGCACTGACCACACTTGATCAGCTCCGCTGGCAGGCCACATTGTCCGCATGCCAGAAACGAGACTCCCAAAACAAGCGCTCTACTTGGAACTCCTTCATGGCAAATGAGCCAAGGGTGGACAGAGGAAACATTACAAAGATACCCTCAAAGCTTCCCTGATAAAGTGCAACATCCCCACCGATACCTGGAATCCCTGGCCAAAGACCGCCCTGAGTTGAGGAAGTGCATCCGGGAGGGCGCTGAGCGCCTCGAGTCTCATCGTCGAGTGCATGCAGAAAACAAGCGCAGGCAATGTAAAGACATGCGGCAAACCTGTCCCACCCCTTCCCTCAAAGAATGTCTGTCCTACCTGTTGCATGGACTGTGGTTCTCGTATCGGACTGTTCAGCCACCTCAGGACTCATTTTAAGAGTGGAAGCAAGTCTTCCTCGATTCCGAGAGACTGCCTATGATGATGATGATGATGATATAAGCAATAAAATACAACCTTCACCTGAGTTGCAAGTAGCTCCATCTACAGGATATAGGCATTGTTGCCTTTGGTTTAATTTCTGGACCTTGGATACTTGGCTGAGAAAGGATTCCACTCTCCACATGTATTATGGCTGCGAAATTCACCCCTGTTATGCCGGTAGTTTTAGGACCTAATCAAATTTTTAACATTAGATTTCGAAACCCTAGCAGGATAGCTCTCCTTTTTTCCGGCCTGATTATTATGTTTTCCATTACATTTATGGTCGATTTAAAAAGCTTTCCAAAATTTCTTTGGCTTCATATCTGAAGTCATTTTCTTCATGAAAAATATTAAAAGCTCTTTCTGAGAATTGTTTTCTTTCAGTTACTTTGTTGTTAATTCAACAGTTTTACATTTGGCACTGCAAGCTTTCAATCAACGAAGTTTTGATATTCTTTCAAGTATCAGTGTGCGATGTGCAAAAAAATATTCTGTATTATTCCTGGATTCTGGGGAGGTCCCAGCGGATTGGAAAACCGCAAATGTAACACCCCTATTTAAAAAAGGAAGCAGACAAAAAGCAGGAAACTGTGGACCAGTTAGCCTAACATCTGTCGGTGGGAAAATGCTGGAGTCCATTATTAAGGAAGCAGTAGCGGGACATTTCGAAAAGCATTATTCAATCAAGCAAAGCCAGCATGGTTTTGTGAAAGGGAAATCATGTTTGACAAATTTTCTGGAGTTCTTTGAGGATGTAACAAGTAGGATGCATAAGGGGGAACCAGTGGATGTGGTGTATTTGGATTTCCAGAAGGCATTCGATAAGGTGCCACGTAAGAGGTTACTGCACAAGATAAATGTTCAAGGGGTCTGGGGTATTATATTAGCATGTATAGAAGATTGGCTAACTAACAGATAACAGAATGTCGGGATAAATGGATCATTTTCCGGCTGGCAAAGTAGTGGGGTGCCGTAGGGATCGGTGCTGGGTCCTCAACTATTTACAATCTATATTAATGACTTGGATGAAGGGACCGAGTGTAATGCAGCCAAGTTTACTGATGAAACAAAGATGAGCGGGAAAGCATATTGTGAGGAGGACACAAAAAATCTGCAAAAGGATATAGACAGGCTCAGTGAGTGGGCAGAAATTTTGCAGATGGTGTAAAATGTGGGAAAATGTGAGGTTATCCACTTTGGCAAAAATAACATAAAAGCAAATTATAATTTAAATGGAGAAAAATTGCAAAGTGCTGCAGTACAGAGGGACCTGGGGGTCCTTGTGCATGAAACACAAAATGTTAGTATGCAGGTACAGCAAGTAATCAGGAAGGCAAATGGAATGTTGGCCTTCATTGCAAGGGGGATAGAGTATAAAAGTAGAGAAGTTCTGCTACAACTGTACAGACTATTGGTGTACAGGGTATTGGTGTACACCTGGAGTACTGCATACAGTTTTGGTCTGCGTATCTAAGGAAGGATATACTTGCATTGGAGGCTGTTCAGAGAAGGTTCACCAAGTTGATTCTGGAGATGAGGGGATTGACTTATGAGGATAGGCTGAGTAGGTTGGGCCTATACACATTGGAGTTCAGAAGAATGAGAGGTGGTCTTATTGAAACAGATAAGATAATGAGGGGGCTCGACCAGGTGGATGCAGAGAGGATATTTCCACTCATAGGGGAAACGAGAACTAGGGGACATTGTCTTAGAATAAGGGGCTGCCCATTTAAAACTGAGATGAGGAGACATTTCTTCTCTCAGAGGGTTATAAATCTATGGAATTCTCTGCCCTAGAGAGCTGTGGAGGCTGGGTCATTGAATATATTTAAGGCAGAGATAGACAGATTTTTGAGCGATAAGGGAATAAAGGGTTATGGGGAGCAGATAGGGAAGTGGAGCTGAGTCCATGATTAGATCAGCCATGATCTTATTGAATGGCGGAACAACTTGAGGTGCCAAATGTCCTATCCTGCTCCTATTTCTTATGTTCTTATTATATTAGGCTTTCTTCTATTGCCCAATTGTTACATGTTCCAACTAATCTGTAGAGATTCATGATGTACAACTCTATGGTTTCATCATGTACTTTATCCCAGTTGTTCAAGGAAAGGTGAAAGAACTTGAATTTATATAGTGCCTTCACAAGTTCCAAAGCATTTCACAATCAATATGAAGTGTAGCCACTGTTGTTGTCATGTAAATAAACATGTAAGTAAACTTGTATACAGCAAGATCCCGCATACAACAAGACCCCACAAACAGCAATGAGATAAATAACCAGAGGATTTGTTTTTGCTGCTAATGTTTGAGGAATAAATATTGACCAGGACACTGGGAGAACTCCCCTGCTCTTCATCAAATAAAGAGGGCAGCTGTGGCCTTGGTTTAACATCACATCTGTGTGACGGCACCTCTGATAGAGAAGCAGACCCTCAAAGTGTAATGCGCATCGATTTAACTAGTTTCTCCAACACAGAGTTGTTCCATTCTAGTAATAACAACCTTCATCAGTCTTGTCTTTATCTGCCTCAAACTTAACATTATTTTCTCCAGTGCTTTGCTGCCCATACTGGTAATTAGTATATGAACAAAACATGCTGGAAATCCTCAGCAAGTCAGGCAGCATCTGTGGAGAGAATAACAGAGTGTAAGATTTCTAAATCTCTGGCATTAAATTGACAGCAAGACCAATTATTTTAAAACAATTTGGAATAGTTTATTAAACACACACATGCACATCTATCAGAGAAACAGTAGTCCTCAGCTATCCTACGGATTTACTTAGTTACAACAGATACAATGATGTTACAATAAAAATGGTATACTTTACTTTTCTCTGGCAAAGCATACGGCCTGCTTCTTTGTCTGTAGAGGGAGGTCCTGTTTTTGCCATGTGCTAAGGAGAAGTGACAGAACAATCTTTGGCTTGAGTTTTTATATCTCTTAAGGCCATAGTTTCTCAGAAAGCTCAGGGTTGGGTATTGGTTTCAGGGCCGTTCCCGATTGGCTTCTCCTCATACATGTGTCAATCTGGATGGCTGGTGCCATTCCTTGATTCGGTTAATGGCTTTCCAATTAACATCTTTTCAAGCTTGGTGAGTTTCAAAGCCATGCTTCCTTTGTAACTTGTGCTCTGTCCAATCAGGAGACGTGAACATGGGGAAGGTATTCATTTTGTCTGTTCAAATTTGTCTTTTTGTATAATCTTCACTTTTAACATTTATATATATATATATATACCGAATCAATTTTATTGCTAAACATTTTATTCTTACGTTTCAGGTTGCTGACCTTTCGTCATCCAGCATCTGCAGTATTTTTCAAGTATCCACAATATTTTGCCTTTGTACAGGTACAAGTATAACAGACCTGACAGCCTTTGGCTGCATAATCAGACAAGATGCAATTGAGGCTCTCTCATATTCAGGTACCAACCTTGGGAAGCTGCAACACAGGACTACACGCATGCTAGGCAGTGGAAGCAGCATGCTATAAACAGAGCTAAGCGATCCCACAATCAATGGATCAGATCAAAGCTCTTCAGTCCTGTCACATCCAGTCATGAATGGTTGTGGACAATCCATGTATATCCTCATCCTCAATGATGGCGGAGACCAGCACGCAATTGCAAATGACAAGGCTGAAGTATTTGCAACCATCTTCAGCCAGAAGTGCCTCCTCCTGAGCTTTCCACCATCACAGAAGCCAATCTTCAGCCAATTCAATTCACTCCACATGAGATCAAGAAATAGCTGAGTGAACTGGATACAACAAAAGTTATGAGCCCCAACAACATCCCGGCTGTTGTGCTGAAGACTTGTGTTCCAGAATAAGCCGTGCCTCTAGCAGGACAAATCCAATCCAGCCAATTACCGCACCATCAGTCTACTCTCAATTATCAGCAAATTGATGGAAGGTGTCGTCAACAATGCTATCAAGTGGCACTTACTCACCAATAACCTGCTCACCGAAGCTCAGTTTGGGTTCCGCCAAGACCTCTCGACTCCAGACCCTCATTACAGTCTTGGATCAAACCTGGACAAAAGAGATGAATTCCAGGCATGAGGGGAGAGGGACTGTCCTTGACATCAAAGCAGCATTTGACCAAGTGTGGCATCAAGGAGTCCGAGTAAAATAGAAGTCAATGGGAATCAGGGGAAATTCTCCACTGGCTGAAGTCATACCTAGCACAAAAGAAGATGGTTGTGGTTGTTGGAGGCCAATCATTACAGCCCCAGGACATCAATGCAGGAGTTTCTCAAAGTACTGTCCTAGACCCAATCATCTTAATCTGCTTAATCAATGACCTTCCCTCCATCATAAGGTCAGAAGTGGGGATGTTCACTGATGATTGCACAGTGTTCAGTTCCATTTGCAATCCCTTAGAAAATGGAGCAGTCCATGCCTACATGCAGCAAGACCTGGACAATATTCAGGCTTGGGCTGATAAGTGGCAAGTAACATTCGCGCCACACAAGTGCCAGGTGATGACCTTCTCCAACAAGCGAAAGTCTAACTGTTGTGTATGGAGAATAAGTCAGAGTGAACACTGTAAGCTCAGCGTCTTTTATTGCAGGTCTCCAGAGTGCCTCTCCAACCTGTGAGGCCTCCTTAAATACCTGTGCTCCCAAGGGATTCTGGGATCCATTGGGATACCAGGGGTGAACCCTCTGGTGGCTGTACAGAGTAAATACAAGTTCACATATATAACAACACCCCTCCGTTCCCCCCGCAAAGTCAGCAGTGTAATTATTTACATTGTAAGTCGATCTGGGGCCCTTCTTGCCCTGGTTGATCATCTCGGTGTGAAAGCTGGCGTTGTTGAATCATTTGTTGGGCCCTCACTGGGCTGCTGTGCAACTGGCCTTGCTGGGCTACCTGGTGTGTTGGGCCCTGCAGGGCTGTTGTGGATGATGGGTTCTGCTTCAAGGTCAACCATGGTGCTGGTTGCCACTGGTGTATGTGTTGGGGATCAAAAAAAGATAGGGTTCAAGGTGGGTTACTCAGGATAGTCGTGAATCTGAGTTTAATTTGGTCCAAGTGTTTCCGTTGAATGAGTCCATTTGAAAGTTTGACCCGAAAGACCCAGCTCCCCTCTTTGGCAACAACAGTGCCCAGATGCCACTTGGGACCTTGTCCATAATTTAATACAAATATAAGGTCATTGATTTCAATCTCGCGTGACATATTTGCGCTATCATAGTACGCACTTTGTTGAAACCGCCTGCTCTCTACCTGTTCATGTAGATCAGGGTGAACTAACGAGAGCCTTGTCTTAAGTGCTCTATTCATGAGCAGTTCAGCAGGTGGGATCCCAATGAGCGAGTGGGGTCTCGTGCGGTAGCTAATCAGGACTCGGGATAGGCGAGTCTGCAGTGAGTCTTCAGTTACCCTCTTCAAGCCTTGCTTGATGGTTTGCACTGCTCTCTCTGCCTGACCATTGGATGCTGGTTTAAACGGGGCAGATGTGACATGTTTGATCCCGTTACGGGTCATGAATTCTTTGAACTCAGCACTTGTAAAACATGGCCTGTTGTCGCTTGCCAGGACATTGGGTAAGCCGTGAGTGGCAAACATGGCCCGCAGGCTTTCAGTAGTGGAAACGGACGTGCTAGCCGACATTATCTCACATTCAATCCACTTGGAGTATGTGTCTACAACCAGAAGCAAAATTTTAGCCAAGAACAGGCCTGCATAGTCGACGTGTACCCTAGACCACGGTTTGGAGGGCAAGACCATAAACTTAGCGGCGCCTCCCTGGGTACATTGCTTAACTGTGAGCATGTACTACATCTGTGAACGCAGGACTCTAAGTCCGCATCGATACCGGGCCACCACACGTGGGATCTGGCTATCGCTTTCATCATCACAATGCCTGGGTGGGTAGTGTGGAGGTCATTGATGAAGATGTCTCTGCACTTCTTGGGGACCACTACTCGATTGCCCCACAGAAGACAGTCTGCCTGTATAGATATTTCATTTTTGCGCCGCTGGAACGGCTTTACCTCTTCCTGCATTTCCACTGGGACACTGGACCAGCTCTCGTGAAACACGCAGCTTTTGACGATATAATACGGGGTCCTGGATTGTGCAGGTTTTGATCTGCCGGGCAGTGACTGTTGATTGCTCACTCTCAAATGCTTCCATAACCATGGCTAAATCTACAGGCTGCGCCATTTCCACCCCCGTGGTGGGCAATGGCAGCCTATTGAGAGCATCGGCGCAGTTTTTTCTGCCTGGTTTGTGGCGGATGGCGTAGTTGTATGCGGACAATGTGAGTACCCATCTCTGGATGCGGGCCGATTCATTGTTGTTTATCCCTTTACTCTCGGAAAAGAGGGAATAAGTGGCATACGGTCAGTTACCAATTCGAATTTTAGGTCAAACAGGTATTGATGCATTTTCTTTACCCCATAGACACACACTAACTCTTCTTTTTCAATCATACAGTAGGCTCTCTCAGCCTTAGACAGACTCCTGGATTCATAAGCAACTGGTTTCAGTTTCCCGAAATCATTAGCTTGTTGCAATACACACCCGACGCCATATGACGACGCATCACATGCTAGAAACATACAACACAAGCAATTTGTTTGAGTATAACAATTTTCTCGCTTTTACAAGGGCATTTTCTTGGCTCTTGCCCCAAACCCATTTGCCCCCTTTTCGTAGCAAGACATGCAGTGGTTCTAACAGTGTGCTGAGACCCGGTAAGAAGTTATCAAAGTAGTTCAAGAGTCCCAGAAACGACCGCAGCTCCATCACGTTCTGTGGCCTCGATGCGTTCTCGATTGCCTCCGTCTTCATGTTGGTGGGCCTGATGTTGTTTACCGCAATCCTCCTTCCCAAGAATTCCACTTCAGGCGCCAGGAAAACGCACTTCGAACATTTTAACCTGAGCCCCACGCGGTTGAGTCAACAAAGAACTTCCTCCAGGTTCTGCAGGTGCTCGACTGTGTTCTGACCTGTGACGAAGATGTCGTCCTGGAAGACCACAGTGTGTGGGACTGACTTCAGTAAACTTTCCATGTTTCTCTGGAATATTGCCACCACTGATCAGATTCCAAATGGGCATCTGTTATAAACAAAAAGACCTTTTGTGCGTGTTGATGCAGGTGAGGGCCTGCGTCATGTAGGCTGAAGTCAGATCCAGCTTCGTGAATGTCTTTCCTCCCGCCAGCGTTGCAAAGAGGTCATCGACCTTTGGTCGTCGGTATTGGTCCTGCAGGGAGAAACGATTGATAGTTACTTTGTAATCGTCACATATTCTGACGGTGCCGTCTCCCTTGAGGACTGGGACAATAGGACTAGCCCATTCGCTGAACTCGATCAGTGAAATGGTGCCCTCTCTTTGTAGCTGATCTAGCTCAAACTCTACCCTTTCTTTCATCATGTATTGTACTGCTCTCGCCTTGTGATGGATGGGTCGCGCCCTCGGAATTAGGTGGATCAGCACTTTTGCTCCTTGGAATTTCCCGATGCCTGGTTCGAACAGCGAAGGAAATTTGTTTAAGACCTGAGCACATGAAATGTCGTCAGCGGGCGATAGCGCTCGGACATCATCCCAGTTCCAGCATATCTTTCCTAGCTAGCTCCTGCCGAGCAGCGTGGGACCATCGCCCGGTACCACCCAGAATGGTAGCTTGTGCACCGCTCCATCATAAGGGACATTTACGGTAGCACTGCCGATTACAGGAATCAGTTCCTTTGTGTAAGTTCTTTATTTCGTGCGAACTTGAGTTAAGACTGGCCTTGAGGCCTTCTTGCACCACAACCTTTCGAAAGTCTTTTTGCCCATGAATGGATTGGCTCGCGCCAGTGTCCAGCTCCATTGACACCAGAAGTCCTTTGAGTTCAACATTCAACATTATCGCGGGACACTTCGTGGTGTGTACCCCATGTACCTCTGCCTCCTCGATTTGACGCTCTGGTTCATCGTGATCCTCCGTGGATCTGTCCTCCTCTGCAACATGGTGCAGCTCGTCTGCACACTCGTTGGAGATCTCCCATTGTTCCACAGCCCTTGCAAACATACTCTTTGAATCGGCATGAATGGAAACGATGATCACCCCCGCAGCACCAACAAGGTGTTAATGGCCTTGTATTCATCACCTTTGAACTCAGTCATCTGCGGATGTGCAAAGTCTTTTTGCCCATGATGGCTGGCTCGCACCCGTGTCCAGCTCTATTGACACCGAGAGTCCATTTAGTTCAATACCTGCCCTGTTCGTTACGATTCAAAAACAACATAACTTTGTTCACAGTACTTGTAGCAGCACTTGTGTGCTGAGAGATTTGCTTCGTGTTGTCACTGGTGGCAATGAACACCTGGGCTATCGCTATGGCCAGTCAAAAGTTTGCGAAGTATGGTTTCGTGGCCAATGCCAAGTACGAAAAAGTCTCTGAGCATGTGCTCCAAATTCACAATGTCCTGCAAGGCTTCGTAGCTCGGCAACATAACTCGCGACTTCCTAGCCTTCAGACCTTTTGTAGGTGTAGAACTGGTACCTCGCCATCAGAACGCTTTCCTTCGGGTTCAGATGTTCCTGGACCAGTGTGCAGAAATCGTCGTACGATTTCTCCGTGGGTTTCGCTGGAGTGAGCGGATTCTTCATGAGGCCATACCTTGATGCCCCACAGATAGTGAGGAGGATCGCCTTCATTTGACAGCACTCACTTTCCCATCTAGCTCGTTGGCCACGAAGTATTGGTCGAGTCACTCCACAAAAGTTTCCCAATCATCTCCCTCTGAGAATTTCTCTAGGATGCCCACTGTTCTCTGCATCTTTAGGTTCGCTATCTGTATCTCATCGCCAGTTGTTGTGTATGGAGAATATTCAGACTGAACACTGAGCTCAAAGTAAAGTGTGACCTTAGTCTTTTATAGCAGGTCCCCAGAGTAGCTCTCCAACCTGTGAAACCTCCTTAAATACCTGTGCTCCCAAGGGATTATGGGATCCCTTGGGACTCCAGGGGATGAGCCCTCCAGTGGCTGTACAGAGTAAATACAAGTCTACATATATAACACTAACCACCTCCCCTTGATATTCAATGGTATTTCCATCACTGAATACCCCACCATCATCATCTTGGGGGTCACCATTGACCAGAAACTTAATTGGACCAGCCACGTAAATACTGTGGCAACAAGAGCAGGTCAGAGGCTAGGTATTCTGTGACGAATGTCTCACTTCCTGACTTCCCAAAGCCTTTCCACCACCTACAAGGCATAAGTCAGAGGTGTGATGGAATACTCTCCACTTGCCTGGATGAGTGCAGCTCCGACAGCACTCAAGAAACACAACGCCATCCAGGACAAAGCAGCCCACTTGATTGGCACCCCATCCACCACCATCAACATTCACTCCCTCACCACCGGCACATCATGGCTCAGTGTGTACTATCTATAAGATGCACTGCAGCAACTTACCAAAGCCTCTTCGGCAGCACCTTTTAAACCCGCGACCTCCACCACCTGAAAGGACCTTGGTCCTTTATTTCAACATCTAGAGTGAGGTACAAACTTGGTGTGCAGTCTTTTATACTGGGCCCTGCCACCAGGACAGGAAACACCCGGTCTGCACCCTCTAGTGGTGTGAGCATGGGAACACCATTATCTGCAAGTTCCCCTCCAAGTTTCTCACCATCCTGACTTGGAAATATATTACCGTTCCTTCATTGTCGCTGGGTCAAAATCCTGGAACTTTCACCCTAACAGCACTGTGGAGTACGTTCAGCAGAAGGACTGCAGTGGTTCAAAAAGATGGCTCATCACTACCTTCAATGGGGCAATTAGGGATGAGTGATAAATACTGGCCTTGCCAGTGACGCTCACATCCCGGAGGGAATATGTTATGTCTGTAATGTATTTATGAATGACTCCAAGAGGCAATGTGTTGTACTCAAGCTGTAGTGACCTTGGTCCTTTATTTCAACATCTAGAGTGAGGCACAAGCATGGTGTGCAGTGTTTTATGCTGGGCCTGCCACCAGGACAGGAAACCCCCAGTCTCCACCAGTTGCACCCTCTAGTGGTATCAGCATGTATATACACGGTGTAAACCTTATTGACAGTACATCAGGTAAACAAGTCTCCATCTTATGCAACCACACAGTGACTACACAGAGAGTATATCTATAGTCTGCATATACAACATCACTCTCCCCAAAGTCCTTTGTGCCAATTACCTTTGCAATATGTGCTCTAGCTCAGCTCCCCCCAGACTTGACTGCCAATAGCTCTTGCATCTTGGCTGCGCTTTGGCTTGGCTCTCTCCCTGTTAATGTCCAAGTCCTTTTGCCACAACATTGGGTGTTGGTTACCAGATTAGATGGTTCGATGATGCAGTGGAGGTTCCAGTGGGTTCTGGGTGTGATCCATGTGTGTGTCCATGGCTACATACATCCATTCACCCACTCCCCACAAAGAGAGATCATGCAGCTGGCCCATTACATTAACATACAGGATCAGACACAGTGCAGGTACAAAGAAAAGGAAGAAAAAACATTTTTGTACAGTTTATATCATAACACCTTAGTTCAGTGACTTACATTCGTTACATTTTATGGTTGTGCGCCAGGATTGGGTAGATTGCATTCATGGTTCAGTCATGGTCAGTACTGAGGTAGCAGTACAGGTATGCGAGGATGCTAGTTCCAGAGCAACCGGACGGGGTAGAGCGGGTCCTGCTAGCGGGGTGGGCTTGGGTCGCTCACCTAGCCAGGACACAGGGTCTTTGCTGTTGCCTAGTGGTGGGCAGAGCCAGAGATGTGTGTGGCCTTCCTGTCCTCCTTTGAGGGCTTCAGAGTCTTCTGCCTGCTCTCTCACGGTGTTGGGAACCCTGCTTGCTTTACCCCAGTCAAATGCTTTTCTAGACGCCACGTGTTGGTTCCTCAACGTTGCACATCGTGATATTGCCGCGGCCATCTTTTTTTCCAGCCACGCTGCCCCTCGCTGCAGCAGGGACAACATCTTGCCCCGGTCCTCGAGGGCAACTGCCTTGATCCTTCTCTGCCACGATTCTGCCACAAAAGCTCGAAGAGTGACTATTAATTCGATCTTCCTCCCCAGGAGTCCTGCCATTGGAGCCGGGAAGATACTTTTAGGTCATTCCGGTCAGATCATTGCCACACAGTCATGATGGACGGTCTGTGCCTCAGGTGCTGTGCTGGTCTGTTCTCTGGTGCCTGGCCCAAGCGAAGGTGAGGTTTTGTTCTGCCTCTGAGCATGGGGGGCATTGATTGCTGGAGTGAAGAGGTCTTCCCATTTCCACTGGATCTTCCCCATTCACCTTCTTCCGAGTAGCGTTGGACCATCACCTGCAAAAATCCACAGAGGTAACTTGTGCACCACGCCTTTATGGATTACATTTACATCCACACTACTAAGGACTGGGATCAGTTCCTTGGTGTAGCTGCACAACTTTTCCTGTACTGGAACCAGCTTGGGTCGTTTTTCATTCTATAGCTTCTCAAAGGCATCCTGGCTCATCACTGACTGGCTCGCTCCTACGTTCACTTCCATGAAGACTGGAACGCCGTTTATCTCAACTTCCATCTTCACTGGAGGACAATCGGTGGTGCAGGTAAACACTCCATACATTTCTTCTTGGGGCTGAGCTGCCTCTCTAGCCAAATCATCATACTACCCGCTGGATTCAAAGTCATCTACCGACTCCTCTGCTAAATGGCAAGTCGTATTTCTTTTACAGATGTGCTGGAGGTGGCCCTTTGTGTTACAGGATTTGCATACGTACTCAGCAAACCGACACTGGTGAGCCCTATGATTTCCTCTGCAACGTCAGCATGGTGCTACTCAATTAGCACCCTCGGCAGACTCTGAGTTCTGGAACCCTGAGGTCTGTGCTCTCTGCCCTGGGCAGAGCCACATTCTACAGTCTTGCCTGTGAAAGGCACCATTCTGTGTTCAGTACTTTCCGGGTTTGAGACTACAGGATGAATTATTTTCTTGGTGCTGCAGGTCGAGGTCATGAATGCCTGACTGATGCTGATGGCCTTCTGCAAGTTGACTGTGGTATCGGCAGATAATAGCTTGTGAAGGAGGCCCTCGTGGCCGATTCCCATAACGAAGATGTCTTGCAATGCTTCGTTGAGGTGCGTGCCAAAATCACACGGTGCCGTAAGTCTCCTGAGGTCGGCAGCATATTTTGCAACCTCCTGGCCCTCAGATCTGCGGTGAGTGTAGAATCTGTGCCTGGCCGTGAGGATACTCTCTTTTGGTTTTAATTGGTCGTGAATTAGTTCAGTCAGCTCATTGTATGTCTTATCATTGGCTTTTGTGAGTGCCAGCAAGTCCCTGATGAGGTGATAGACCTCGGGCCCACAACTGGTCAGCAGTAGAGCCTTGTGCTTCTCCGCCAATGTATCCATCTCCCCTTGCCACAAAATATTGCTCGAGCCTTTCTGTGAAAGCTTCCAAATCATCACCCTCTGTGAAGTCTTTTAGTGTGCCATAATATCGCGTGAAAGTCCTTATTCTCATCGCCAGTTGTTATGTCTATAATATACTTTTGAATGACTCCACGAGGCAATGTGCTGTACTCAAACTTGGTCCTTTATTTCATACTCCAGAATGAGGCACAAGCATGGTGTGCAGCCTTTTATATTTTATATTAAACTCCCGCTCTCCACCAGTTGCACCCTCTAGTGGTGCCAGCATTTATATACATAGTGTAAACCTTATTGATAGTACATTAGATAAACAAGTCTCCATCTTATGCAACCACACAGTGACTACACAGAGAGTACATCCATAGTCTGCATATACAAAAGAATATTAAAAAAAATCTAACATTTTACCAACTGTTTGCAAGCTCACATTTTGCTGGGAATGGTAAACTTTAAAGTATAGATTTGCAGAACTTTATAATGGCTGCATTCCCAGTGTTTAACATTTGGATTTTGTTTTGTTTTAAATGACTTAACTAAACTACAATCTCACACAGCGGGTGACATATGAAACAATTAAGTGCGGAGACTGCTTAGCTGAACAAGAACACAACACTGTGAGGTGCTAGCTTGTTTGGTATCTCTGTTTAAATATTCTACCAGATTCACAGTAAGTTACTCTGACACCGTGAAGTGTTTGTTATTAACAGTAGAGAGTAACAGATGAGAAAAGATTTCAAAGCGTAAAATGAAATGCTGCTTACCTTTGATGCATTTTCTCCTAATCACATACTGTTGTCAACCATACAGACACTTTCTGCTCTGTGAGAATTTCCCATACTTGATTATGGATGCAAAGATACTATCATGGCTACACAATAACCTCTTTAAGGATAATGGCTGTGAGTAACAAATTTTCACCAGTTCTGTCTTATCCTCACATCTTCTGAGAACTGGGTTAAAAATGCACAAACAGAGATCCTGATATCTGACAGAACAGAATTCAGATGAAAGTTGAGTGGCCTAGAAATGTTTTTGCCTCCATGGAGAAGACAGTGCTAGCCATTATTGGGAGGGGCTTTGCTGAGCAGAAGGCCAGCTTAGGGACTGAAAGAATACAAGATGCTGGTATCCTCATACTTAATTCTCCTTCTCACATCCCGCTTACCCCTCATCCCATCGTATCTTGTGACTTACAAGCAGCACCCCTTCCTTTCCCTGCCTCCCCTCACGACAACCCTACCATTGTGCCTTTCTTATTTCAGGGACCCAAAAAATCCAACCTGGCCTGGCAGTGGTACAAGGAGAAGAGGGAGAGGAGAGTGATGATGATGAAGAAACACCCTCACTCGATCAGACACTCACTGTCACCAGTTCAGACACTGGCACTGTGCAGACTTTAGAGGCGGGATCTGCATGTGATGAGTCATCAGGCTTGAGTGGACTGTAGCCAGGGCAGGTGCCAGATCCCCGGAGGGTGCGGTCGCGCACGAATTCTGATGCAGAGGACTCATATGAGGACTTGGAAGGGGCGGCCTACAGAAGAACGCTGATGGGTATGCACCACAAAATGCTTGATGCATTGGCAGGCCTACCAGAAAACCTGAGTGCAATGTCATGTAGCATGGAGGAGTCTGGCACCAACCTTGCACAGGGCTTTGCGCAGAGCTTGGAGCCCATGATTTCCAGCATGGAAGTGATGGGCAACTCCATTAGCGCACTTGTGGACCCAACCATGATGCCGATGTCTCAGCTTCCAGGGTAACGCAAACAGAAGCCACCCAATGGGGAATCTCAGACTGCTCTCATGCAGGCTCAACTTGCTGCCACGCAAACCCAGACTGTTGCCATGGTGGCTGGACTTACCAGTGTGGAAAGGAGCTTGCAGTGTGTCACAGCAGTCCAGCAATCCGTCCTCCTCCCGATCACTAGGAATGCCAAGGCGGCACCCTGTGGGCTTGGCAATGGCTCTGTGGATCACGAATCTGCAGTCCTCTCTCAGGATGCCAGCATTCGTGCTCCCACCACTGCGATTCCGCCAGTGCCCTTGCTGTTAACTGTCAGCCAAACAGCCCAGACTGCTCATGTAAGCTGGTGCAGTCTGCAGCCAGGCCTTCTAGGTCCAGAGCTGCTCGAGGTCATCATGTAAGGCAATCTGCTGCCTTTCACCAGTCATGTTACAGCCACTGGGATAGCACTGCGTAGGAGCACCTAGTTACACTGCAGACAGGCACTAAGGAAATGCAGAAGGGTGATTAGTTGACTTTGTTATGTAATATTGGATGGATTTATGTATAAAGTTGGATTGGATTATTTCTTCTGTGGTGGCTTTTATTCTACCATTGTGGCTAAGAGTAAACTGTGATAGTCCGTAACAGAGGGAAGGGAAGGTGTGGGATTGGGAATTGGGGTTGTGTTCACCAGCTGGGTGATTGGACGAGTCATTCACAGACACCCCGGGCAGAAAGGGGCTGTCTTTGTTGCCTCGTCCCTCCCGCATCCTGAGTAATGAGCCAAGTGGTCAGCGGATAGCCCTCGTCACCCAGCTTGTCATGGTGGCTCAAAGACTGAGGGAACAACCGACGGGCACAGAATAAAAGCATCATGTCTGCTGCCAGGATACCAGGCCTTCACCATCGTGCTGAGCATGGTGGCAGAGCAACTGCACATTCAGCAAGTGTTAAACTTTGCGGCTGGGATACCTCTCAGCATTTAGATGTGGCACCTGCAAAGCCATTGTAATATATATAGCTCCACCCAGTGGACTACTGGGGCATTGCAGCCATTGCTGTTTACAACAATAAAGAGGGAGTAAGTCAGGTGACAATTCCTGAAGTTATCAGCCATCTTAAAGCCTCTGTGTTTGTGATGTCGTACCGAAACCATAACGGCCATGTGCGTGCTTTCGATGGCGCCCTGCACTATGGGGAAGCCCGCTATCCCGGCAATGGCACGTACATACTCTGCCTGATTCTCTCTGGTCAGAGAGAAGGCAATGAAGCCCCCTTTCCTGGCATAAAGAGCATCTGTCACCTCTCTTATGCAGCAGCGAATGGCGAACAGGGAGATGTTACAAATGTCACCTGCTCCAGCCTGGAAGGATCCCAACGTAAGAAAATTCATGGCCACGGTCACCTTCACAGCCACTGGCAGCACTATCCTTCCCCTGCTGTGTGGCTGTAGGTCTGGTTGCAAGAGGTGGCAGAGTTATGTGAGCAGCTCCTCCGTAACGTGCAGACGCCTCACACACTGCTCCTGGCTCAGGCTGAGATAAAATAATTACTTTCGGAAGACCCTAAGTGAGTAAGGCTGCCTGCTGATAGCTCATCTCCCTCGCCTCCTCCTCCCTCTGTGAGCAGCTTGTCCCCTTCTTCAGTGCCTCTGCTCCATTTCCCTGTCATGTTGCAGTCCAAGGGGAATGACAGCTAGAGCACCCGTGACTGGGAGCAAGTGGCCTGACCAGAACCCTTGAAGTCAGAACCAAGGCCTTCTTCACTTGCAGTACCACTCCCTGGTCACCTCACCAACTTTAAACAACTTTAATAATTTCCAAACATTTCCACAAATATACACAGCGCCATGAGAAATTAATCAGCAACTAACCTTAGAGTAGTTGTTGATCCCTTTAAATATCACTGGTGTGGGGGGGTCCTTGTTGCTGCTGAACACAGAAGCAGCCATGCATGGTTAAGGCAGAGCGTTAATTCCAGCGTTGAGGATGAAAATTGCAGCACTGGCATCAAATCAGTGTTGCTCGCTGATTGACGTCACAGTCCGCCCATTTAACATACTTCTGCCGCAGGCTCCTTACGCCTGCCCTCACCAAGATGGCGCCGGTGCGGCATGCACCAGAAGTGTGCACACACATGGCGCAGTTGCCATTTTCATCACAGAACGGCACCCATAGTGCCAAAAAAATGGCCGCTACGGAGCCAAGAGTACTGCACTGGACAGTAGCCCAAAGTTTTATAACAACTTCCAAAAATGAAAATCTTCTGTTTGAAAACCAAACATTTCTAAAATGCATAGTTCTTGCCAAAATTAATCATCGCCCGGCCCACCCTCAGCTATTCACTGCACCCTGATTGTAACCAAACTCTTGGCTTTTAGGAGACACAGGATCAGTCAAAAATCAGAGCCACAGTGTTTATTAATTATATGCAAAAGGTGTAGTTATTTGTCTTATGTTAGTTAAAGGAAATAAATTTGCTCCCTGCCTTTATACTAAGGAGAGATTTAGAAATATTTCCCGATGAATGGAGTCTGACTAACTAAATGACTATGCAGAACTGGAACTCTTTCAGAAGACACAATTCCAATATATATGTGATGCATTATACAGTGCATTATGATCAAGGTCCATCAAAGAGTGCATCATCTATTGACTAGTTGCATTATTAGTGACCTACCCCTGAGACATTGCAAACATAGTAAAATATATTTAGCTTGGTCACTGATGAGAACGAATACAATAGGTTGTACTGAACCTCCAGAGACGCACAATGACTGATCGCCTATCAACTGGAAAGTCTGAATTGATATCTATCACTGGTGTAATATCATCAGCACTGACCAAATCCATTCCCAGCAGACATAGGCATACTTCCAGATAAAAAGATACATTAATAACAACTTGCCTCAATTAAATGACTGGCCAGATCAATACCGTACTGCATCCACACTTTTACGGATGCGAATTTTTTCAGAATAACAATTCAAGTTTATTCAGTGGCTTTGGTTTTTTTATTATAAAATTAGAGAAGCCCAATTATCTGATTTTATACCAATGAAAAGTAATAAACTTTATTTCAAGCTGAAAAGAAAATAACCGGCTGCTGCTCTGAAAACATTTCGAGGCAAGTGACTCAAAAATTAGATGTTGCGAGGAAAGTGGCTGGACAACAGGAAAGAAATGTTTTACCACGGGGCAAAATATCTTGAATTTAAAACGAGAACTGTATTACAGCCAGAGAATACTAAATCAAATGCACTCTATGTATAGGAATTAACAAAATGTCCTTGAAATGTGCATAAAGATAAGTGTAATTACCACTAATTTGCCAATCATGTCAGTTTTCTAATTGCAGGTCTGGATATTATTGAGCTTCATTAACGGGAACATAGCAATATTAGCAAAATGCTGAAGTTACTATTCTTTAACATAAAAAAGGAGATTGCACATTAACCTAGGCACAAGATGCAAATTATTGATCTATATTTGGTCATTTTCACTTTTCAAATATGTTGGGCCTTCTGTGTGTTTTCCTTTTGCAACAAACTAGCTTTAAAGTTATTATATTTTCAGAACACATAAACCACTGTGGCATTGATTGCTGGTGCAGGGAGAGGTGATATCAGAAAATGCATTTGTTGAAAGAGTTTACCAACACTTGGAGATTCTAGCCTTTTGCTGACAGCTGTATTATGTAGTAAGGAACTTTACCACAGCTGGCAGGGGTGCGGGGAGGGGTG
Source organism: Pristiophorus japonicus (assembly GCF_044704955.1). Lineage (NCBI taxonomy): Eukaryota > Metazoa > Chordata > Chondrichthyes > Pristiophoridae > Pristiophorus > Pristiophorus japonicus. The sequence continues at coordinate 19,148,477 of NC_091986.1, forward strand.
GGGGGGGCGGGGGGGGGGGCGTGACAGGGGAAGATGTTCATGTTTGGCCAAGAACGAGCAGGGGGTTGGGTGAGCCAGTTACCTGACGATATCAGCAGGAGCCACAAAACCATTTTTAGGTTCATGCTTCACTTCAATATGATGGGCGAGTTGTCAGCGCCAATCACAGCTGGTAATTGAATAGTTTGTCCGTTACCGGGGAGGGATATGGAGGGAGTCCCATTGCAATTCCTGGATCGCCTGCACCTTTTAAAGGGGAGGTGTAATGTGCACTGTGGAGCTCAACTGAAGGCGTCATTTTCGTATTATCTCGAAGAAAAGGTGCAACGCGAGAGTGCCTTGCTTTTAAGATAGTGCTTTGAAGGCTTTAGTCCAAGAAAACACCGAGAGAGAAAACATCCACTTCCTGGCGAATAGGAGAAGGGTGCCGTGCCACACTGGCAGGCAGCAAGGTGGCCATTCATGTCAACACCCGAAGCTTAGCCCAGCAGTGCTGAAAATGTTTAATAACCTGACCTGGGCTGGTAATGTAAGACTCCCCATTTGCACTGTTTTGTCATTGTCAGCACAGCCCTGTATTACTTTACTGTAACAGCAGCAAAGCAAAGTTTGACCTCCCCTACTTCATGTTCCTCTGATCCAATCGCAGCAAACATTTCAATGGCTCTGCTCCTGCTGCCATGCCCACACTCTGCCACTGCACTCACAACCAACAACTTCACTTGCACACACATGATGCTTGTCTGTAACAACATCCAAACTAGTCCACCCACTCACCACTTACCAACACCACTCCCTTTCATCAGGCAGGACAAACTAGCAAACAATGCAAGGGAGAGGACTCACCCCAGAGGAGGAAGGCCATCCCTCCAGGTCCTCACATCAGCAGTAGAGGCAGTTAGGGATATCCTGGGGCAGTGTGAAAGCCAAAAGGAGTCACGGAGTGAGGCAACGTGCCACAGGGTGCTTGGTTGTCGAACCATTCGCTTCTGTTAGAGAATCATAGAATAGTACAGCACAGAAGGAGGCCATTCAGTCCATCGAGTCTGCAGCGGCTCTTTCGAAGTGCAAACCAGTTAGTCCCACTCGCCCGATCTTTCCCCATATCCCTGCCATTTTTTCTCCTTCAAGTATTTGTCCAATTCCCTTTTGAAAGCCACTATTGAAACTGTATCCATCACCCTACCAGGCAGTGCTTTCAAAATCCTAACCACTCGTTGCGTAAAAAAGTTTTTCCTCGTGTTGCCTCTAGTTCTTTTGCCAATCTCCTTAAAATCTGTGCCCTCTCGCTATTGTCCCTTCAGCCGTTGGAAACAGGTTTTCAAATCAGTGAACTATCTACCTCACACAAAATGCATTTCAGCTGGATTTGCAATTAGCAGCCATTCATTTGCAATGACTTGTCATTTCCTCTCGCTACTAATCATTTTCTTTCTCTCCTATGTCCAGGTCCTATGCAAGTCCTGGGACCCTTGGCAGTGGAGGAGAAGGACATTTCGAATAGCACTGCATCACCACCCAGCTCAGAAATTGGCAGGTTGCGATCTGTAGATAGTGACTGAGAGGCATCCGCACTGGCCAATGCACCGTGCAGGTGCAAGGCCACGGGGAGAGGACAGCCCAGCACTCCGGTCACTGGAGGGCATGCTAAGTCTAGCACAGCCGTAGAGGACATAGCTGATGACTACCAGGGTCCAGCCTGCAAAATATGTGCTGTGGCTGTGCACAGGAACTGCTTGTCAAGCTTCCATGCACCGTGTTGCAAAATTCCCTGGATTCTGGGGAGGTCCCAGCAGATTGGAAAACTGCAAATGTAACGCCCTATTTAAAAAAGAAGGCAGACAAAAAGCAAGAAACTATAGACCAGTTGGCCTAACATCTGTGGTTAGGAAGATCTTGGAGTCCATTATTAAACAAGCAGTAGAGGATATTTGGATAAGCAAAATTTAGTCATTAGAGTCAACATGGATTTAAGAAGGGGAAGTCATGTTTGACAAATTTGCTAGAATTCTTTGAGGATGTAACGAACAGGGTGGATAAAGGGAAACCAGTGGATGTGGTGTATTTGGACTTCCAGAAGGCATTTGACAAGGTGCCACATAAAAGGTTACTGCACAAGATAAAAGTTCACGGGGTTGGGACAATATATTAGCCCGGATAGAGGATTGGCTAACGAATAGAAAACAGAGAGTAGGGATAAATGGTTCGTTCTCGGGTTGTCAATCAGTAACTAGTGGAGTGCTGCAGGGATCAGTGCTGGGACCCCAACTATTTACAATCTATATTAACGACTTGGAGGAAGGGACCGAGTGTAATGTAGGCCAAATTTGCTGACAAAACAAAGATGGGAGGAAAAGCAATGTGTCAGGAGAACACAAAAAATCTGCAAAAGGACATAGACAGGTTAAGTGAGTGGGCAAAAATTTAGCAGATGGAGTATAATGTTGGAAAATGTGAGGTCATGCACTTTGGCAGGAAAAATCAAAGAGCAAGTTATTATTTAAATGGAGAAAGATTGCAAAGTGCTGCAGTACAGCGGGACCTGGGGGTACTTGTGCATGAAATAAAAAAGGTTAGTATGCAGGTACAGCAAGTGATCAGGAAAGCGAATGGAATCTTGACCTTTATTGCAAAGGGGATGGAGTATAAAAGCAGGGAAGTCTTGCTATAGTTGTACAGGATATTGGTGAAGCCACACCTGGAATACTGCGTGCAGTTTTGGTTTCCATATTTACGAATGGATATACTTGCTTTGTAGGCAGTTCAGAGAAGGTTCACTAGGTTGATTCCAGAGATGAGGGGGTTGACTTGTGAGGAAAGGTTGAGTAGGTTGGGCCTCTACTCATTGGAGTTCAGAAGAATGAGAGGTGATCTTACCGAAACGTATAAGATTATGAGGGGGCTTGACAAGGTGGATGTAGAGAGGATATTTCCACTGACAGGGGAGACTAGAACGAGAGGGCATAATCTTAGAATAAGGGGCCGCCCATTTAAAACTGAGATGAGGAGAAATTTCTTCTCTTAGAGTGTTGTGGCTGTGGAATTCGCTGCCTCAGAGAGCTGTGGAAGCTGGGACATTGAATAAATTTAAGACAGAAATAGACAGTTTCTTAAATGATAAGGGGTTAAGGGGTTATGGGGAGCGGGCAGGGAAGTGGACCTGAGTCCATGATTGGATCAGCCATGATCGTGTTAAATGATGGAGCAGGCTCAAGGGGCGGTATGTCCTACTCCTGCTCCTATTTCTTAAGTTCTTATCTTCTTATGTGCAGGAGTCTACTTCCAACTTGTGTGTAGCACACCCATATGACATCAATTCATTATAGTCTACCACGGAGTGTATGGGCACCTCTGTGCAGACCACAGTTGGGCTCACTGTTCAGGAATCTCTCGAACCAAAGGTAGCATTTATCAATGATGCATGTAGTAATGCCACGCAGGCTCTGCGATCCACCATTACCTCCAGCTTACCAAGGCTGATGGAAAGCAAGGATTGTGGCTTCTAAGCTGTCGTAGCACTCCTATAGCCTGCTCACTCACAGATCAATGGGAATGTTGAAATGCCAGTGGCAGTGGCATCATGGGAGAGGTGCACGCTGTCCTTTCTCGAGATGATGGCATGCATGCTGAGCCCACCAACCCTTTGTCCAGTGCCAGTTCTGCTGCAAAGCCAGATGGCACAGACTGACCAGGCAGCAGTTGAGGTGTGACAGTCTATAGCCAGGCCTTTCTCAGGCCTGATCTGCTCGAGGTCACTGACCACAGCCATCTCGACTGTCTCCATCAGAGGTGCAGCAGACTTCGAGCTGCCAAGCTGTAGCCATGAGGGGAGCACTTTAAAGCTGCACTGACGTTGGTAAAAGAGCACTTAAGACAGTCAGTAGGGGATTTTTTTGTTATACAAAGAGGTGGAAATTCCCTTTATAATGGCACCCATTAGCACCGGTGCTAGGTGGTTAACAGGCAGCAAAGGCCTACTGTCAGTGTTAAGCAGTGTCCATGGCTCAGGAGAAATTCAGTAGACTCTTTGATAGAGGCGCCAAGAGATAATGCTGTGCCGTCTAACGCCACCCACCTGGTGATGTCATCCAATGTGCAATGCCCCCTTGGCGCCTTGAATTTGGCACCTAACGTCTGACGGTAACACCAGCACTCAGGAGGTAACACCGCCTCAAAAATGTCGGTACCGGATTTCGACCCCATAGTGTTGTTAAGAAATTGAATGTCCTGCCAAAAACAATGATAGAAGCAAAATCCACAAGAGCTTTTAAAATAGAAGTGGATAAATATTTTGGAAAGAAACATTTAAGAGGGTATCTTGAAAGTAATGGGGCCAAATGGATGGCTCTTTCAGAGAGCTGGCACCGACCCAATGGGTTCATTCTGTGCTGTATTTTGTTAAATTCTGTGTAATTAAATTCCAAAACCAGCCAACTTATCGGAGTCAGACATACACCACTCAATCATGCACGAAGCCTGCACTGCAGCAATCCCTTGCAGAACAGCCACTGCAGAAAATCTGCTGTTCTCTTTCAAGATCTACAGTAAAAGTAGAGTAGAGCTTTTCAATTGTGTGCACTAAACATTGTGCTGAGGCAAGGGTTGTGCTTTTTATCTGCTGAATTTAAAATCATGGATCAACCTCCACTTCCAGGAACACTGCACAGCATTGGCTCTTTTTGCTTGCAGTTGTACAGGGCCTTGGTGAGACCTCACCTGGAATATTGTGTTCAGTTTTGGTCTCCAAATCTGAGGAAGGACGTTCTTGCTATTGAGGGAGTGCAGCGAAGGTTCACCAGACTGATTCCCGGAATGGCAGGACTGACATATGAGGAGTGACTGGATCGACTAGGCCTGTATTCACTGGAGTTTAGAAGGATGAGAGGGGATCTCATAGAAATATATAAAATTCTGATGGGACTGGACAGGTTGGATGCTGGAAGAATGTTTCAGATGTTGGGGAAGTCCAGAACCAGGGGACACAGTCTAAGGATAAGGGGTAAGCCATTTAGGACCGAGATGAGGAGAAACTTCTTCACTCAGACAGTTGCTAACCTGTGGAATTCTCTACCACAGAGAGTTGTTGATGCCAGTTCATTGGATATATTCAAGAGGGAGTTAGATATGGCCCTTACGGCTAAAGGGATCAAGGGGTATGGAGAGAAAGCAGGAAAGGGGTACTGAGGTGAATGCTCAGCCATGATCTTATTGAATGGTGGTGCAGGCTCGAAGGGCTGAATGTCCTACTCCTGCACCTACTTTCTTGTTTCTATGTTTCTGAGTCCATGGGGCAACTATCTCTGTAAAATAAGTCAAAATATTTTTGCCATGAAAATACTAAGGTCCACATTAACTTGCAACAACATTTTACATAAGAGCAAAAGAAATAGGAACAGGAGTAGGCCATTTGGTCCCTCGAGCCTTCTCCACCATTTAATAAGATCATGGTTAAACTGATCATGGATTCAACCCCACTTCCCTGCCCGCTCCCCATAACTCTTTACTCCCTTATCGCTCAAAATTCTGTACATCTCTGTCTTAAATATATTCAAAGACTTAGCCTCCACAGCTCTCTGGGGCAGAGAATTCCATAGATTTACAACCCACTGAGAGAAGAAATTCCTCCTCATCTCAGTTTTAAATGGGCAGCCCCTAATTCTGAGACTATGCCCCATAGTTTTAATATCCCCGATGAGTGGAAATATACTCTCTGCATCCACCTTGTCGAGCCCCCTCATTATCTTATATATTTTGGTAAGATAACCTCTCATTGTTCTGAATTCCAATGATTATAGGCCAAACCCACTCAACCTATCTTCATAAGTCAACCCCTTCATCTCCGGAATTAACCTAGTGAACCTTCTCTGAATAGCCTCCAATGCAAGTATATCCTTCCTTAAATACAAGAAAAAACTGTATGCAGGACTCCAGGTGTGGCCTCACCAATACCCTGTTCAGTTGCAGCAGGATGTCTCTGCTTTTATAATCTATTCCCCTTGCAATAAAGGCCAACATTCCATTGGCCTCCCTGATTACTTGCTGTATCTGCATACTAACTTTTTGTGTTTCATGCACAAGGACCCCCAGGTCCCTCTGTACTGCAGCACTTTGCAATTTTTCTCCATTTAAATTATAATTTGCTTTTCTATTTTTTCTGCCAAAGTGGATAACCTCACATTTTCCCACATTATACTCCATCTGCCAAATTTTTGCCCACTCACTGAGCCTGTCTATATACCTTTGCAAATTTCCTGTGTCCTCCTCAAAAGTTGCTTTCCCGCTCATCTTTGTATCATCAGCAAACTTGGCTACATTACACTCGGTCCCTTCATCCAAATCATTAATATAGATTGTAAATAGTTGAGGCCCCAGCACCGATCCCCGTGGCACCCCACTAGTTACTGTTTGCCAACCGGAAATTGACCCATTCATTCCGACTCTCTGTTTTCTGTTAGTTAGCCAATCCTCTGTCCATGCTAATATATTACCCCCATCCCCGTGAACTTTTATCTGTGTAACCTTTTATGTGGCACCTTATCGAATGCCTTCTAGAATCCAAATATACCACATCCACTGGTTCCCCCTTATCCACCCTGCTTGTTACATCCTCAAAGAACTCCAGTAAATTTGTCAAACATAATTTCCCTTTGATAAAACCATGCTGTCTCTGCCTGATTGAATTATGCTTTTCCAAATGTCCTGCTACTGTTTCCTTAATAATGGACTCCAGCATTTTCCCAATGACAGATGTTAGAATAACTGGTCTATAGTTTCCTGTTTTCTGTCTGCCTCCTTTTTAAATAGAGTTGTTACATTTGCGGTTTTCAAAACTGCTGGGACCTCCCTAGAATTCAGAAAATTTTAGTAGATTACAACCAATGCATCCGCTATCTCTGCAGCCACTTCTTTGGGATGCAAGCCATCAGGTCCAGGGGACTTGTCTGCCTTTAGTCCCATTATTTTACCGAGTACTACTTTTTTAGTGATAGTGATTGTATTAAGTTCCTCCCTCCCTGTAACCCCTTGATTATCCACTATTGGGATGTTTTTAGTGTCTTCTACCATGAAGACCGATACAAAATATTTGTTCAAGGTCTCTGCCATTTCCCTGTTCCCCATTATTAATTCCCCAGTCTCATCCTCTAGGGGACCAACATTTACTTTAGCCACTCTTTTCCTTTTTATGTAACTGTAGAAACTCTTACTATCTGTTTTAATATATTTTGTGCTCGTGTACTCTCATAATCTATCTTCCCTCTCTATTATTTTTTTAGTCGTTCTTTGCTGGCTTTTAAAAGTTGCCCAATCATCTGGCCTCCCACTAGTCTTGACCACATTGTATGCCCTTGTTTTCAACTTGATACCATCCATTATTTCCTTTGTTAGCTACAGATGGTTATCCCGTCTCTTACAGTCTTTCCTTCTCATTGGGATATATTTTTGTTGAGAGTTGTGAAATATCTCCTTAAATGTCTGCCACTGCTCATCAACGGTCCCACACTTTAATCTATTTTCCCAGTCCACTTTAGCCAACTCTGCCAACCTTTGTAGTCTTCTTTATTTAAACTTAGGACACTGGTTTGAGATCCAACTTTCTCACCCTCCGACTGAATTTGAAATTCAACCATGTTGTGGTCATTCATTCCTAGAGGATCTTTTACTAGGAGATCATTGATTAATCCTGTCTCATTACACAATACCAGATCCAAGATCGCCTGCTCCCTAGTTGGTTCCGCAACGTACTGTTCAAGGAAACCATCTCGGCTACACTCTATGAACTCTTCCTCAAGACTACCCGGGCCAATTTGCTTTGTCAATCAAAATGAAGGTTAAAATTGCCCATGATTATTGCCGTTCCTTTTAGACAAGCTGCCATTATTTCTTGATTTATAATCTGTCCAACAGTGTAGCTACTGTTAGGGGGCATATACACTACACCCACCAGCGACCTTTTTCCCCTTATTATTCCTTATCTCCACCCAAACTGATTCAACATTTTGATCTTCTGAGTTAATATTGTTTCTCACTAATGCACTGATTTCATCCTTTATTAACAGAGCTACCCCACCTCCTTTTCCTTTCTGTCTGTCCTTCCGAACTGTCAAATACACCTGAATATTTAGTTCCAAGCCTTGGTCACCTTGCAACCACGTCTCTGAAATGGCTATCAGATCATACCCATTTGTACCGTTAACTCATCTATTTTGTTATGAATGTTGCATGCTTTCAGATAAAGAGCTTTTAAATTTGTTTTTTTACCATTTTTTCCTGCTTTGACCCCACTTTCTGATACACTTTTATGTTTATGCATTCTGTCCCTTCCTGTCACACATTTTGTATGGTCTCGGACAAATTAGCTTCGGCTATCCAGTTGCAAAGTTCATGGGGGTAAAAATTCAGGTTTTTCCGTCGCGTTCGATGAGGTGGCCGCTTTCGCGAAATTCAGCTCTTTGTCATTTTTTTTGCAGCAGACTAGAAGTCGGTCATAATGGGGTCGGAACTGGGACGGTAAACAGAAGATCGCCAACAAGAGGGGTGGAATTGGAGGCGGGACAGATTCACCGCTGCTGTCAATCATCAACGGAGCGGTGATGACGTCATGTGCATCATCACGTCTCTCCCCTTCACTTAAAGGGGAGGGCCTCTGCGAGCTCTGCAAAGATTTTAGTTAGGTCCACCGAGCCACCAGGGAGGGTGTCAGCTAGGCCAATGGCTGGTCACCCAAGGGGGGGGGTGCCAGGCTGTCTGTTGGTGGCCCGGCCGTACCCGGGGGCATAATTGTCCGGCCGATCTGGAGGTTGTCCGGCAAAGAAATAAAATGTCGGCCACGGCAGTGGGCCCCCGTCTTTAATGGCCGCCACGCAGCCAAGTCCCCCACACACAAAACAAGGTGCACCGAAGGAAAAAGCTGTCGGGGGGAACCGTGTGGTATATCGAAGATTTTTCAAGCTGAATACAGTTGAAGGTGCAGTAGATCGACAGTGCACGGTTTGATTACGCACTTAAGACCAGTTGGCAGCAGCGGGACGGAAGTGGGAACCACTGGAAAATCCACCAAGGTGAATTTCTCTGGCGGCCATTCGAGCACAAATGGGCGCTCACTGGACTCCTCCTTTTCCGGAAGCTGAATTTCAGCCCCATTGTCTTTAGAGCACTAAGGGAGGTGTTACACACCTCTCTTAGGGCGCTAGGCCGGCTGAGCAACTGAAAATCCATTGCTAAAGAGCTGGCCTCGCAGTGCCCGAAGAGGATCCTGTGGAAAAAAAAAATCGCATCTAAAAAGACAACAAACATTCCCAATACCTTAAATACCCCACAAAAAATAAAACTAAACAAAACAATCACACTTGCCCCATTCACCAATTCCGTCACTCACCGTCGCCAGGACAGCACTGCCCGCTTGGCCTTCCAGGAGGTCCCACCATGCCGTATTACGGGGCACTAATGGGTGAACGCACAACAAGTTTCACCGCGCTGTTGAAACCGAGGGCGTTGCACACCGGCTCGATGCTCCCAGGCGATGCTGCTCTGCGCCCCCACAAAACCGGAAACTAATTTCCTAAGGGGTCGTAGGGAGATGGCGGCCACATGGTAACCATCACTGCCACCATTACCGCTCCCTCCAGGATTCGAACGGAGGTCAGCAACATAGTGAAAATCCAGCCCTTAGGGTTTGATTTTCATGGGAAAGGAAGTTTCATGGGGGTGGGGGGGGCGGTGCGCCGAGGGCTCTCCGATGCACAGGAATGGGTTTCCCGCTGGCCATGCCGACTTTAACAGCAGGGCCTGATTTGTATCTTAAGGCTCTGGTTCCCACCCGCAGCCAGCCAGAAGGAAAGGCTGGCTGGCTGCGGGCGGGTCGGTCTGTGGGACCAGGCCGCACAGAGGAGGGAAGGAGGGATCGGGTGGGAGCCGATGCCTGCCTCCGCAGGATCGGGGGCGGTCCTTGAAGATGATCGGATGCCTCATGAGGGGGGGTTCCAATCGCGGGGGGTGTGAGTTAGGCAGGAACCCTGGATCCAGGAGGGAGATGTTATGGCACTTACCTCCTGGATGCAGCAGTCCCCGGCTTGCTGTAACGGCTGTTTTAATGAGGTGTGTTAAACCCTTCCAGCTGCAGTTAAAAGCAAATTGGTTAAAGAAGAGGCTTCCAGCCTCAGTAAAATATTACAATTGTCATCACGCCTGCTGGCAGCAGGTTTCTGCCCGCCCCCATCCTGCCTCCATCCAAACTAGAAGTGGGTGGGTTGGAGGATGGATCAGGTCAGGATTCTGATTTTTTTTTTTCAATTGAACTACCCCCTCACTCCAAACCCACATGTATTTTTAGTTTAAAATTCTCCCCTTTAATTCCTGTATTGTTAAACAGCTGCCTCTTGATCTTAAATAATAATGTTTGATGGTACGAAGTGGCCACGTAAGTGGCAAAGATTCAATTTGCTGGACGCCTCATGCATTTATTTTCAGGATCATTTTTTTTCCCATGCTGCATTCAATTAAGCGCTGATAAATTTTACAAAGTTATGTTACTCCCCCTTAAACCTCTTCTGACTGACATTTCAGAACAACAATTAGAATAGATTTTCAAGTGCTGTAACCCGATCAAGTGCCTTGCAGTATCTATTATACATGTAATTTACTGTTCCAGAAACAAACACCACTTTCATGCATTGGAATTAAATCCACCGCTCTTATATAACAGCTGCATGCAAGAAGACAAAAACAAAATTCAGGGCTAGAAATTCGTTACTGCCCGCTTTGAGGCGGTGATGGTGCCAGGGCGCTATCTTTAGCACCGGGTGATGTCTACAGCCTCAAAGTGGGATATTCAGTTGTTTCACCCAAAGAGGAGAGTGGAGCACTAAGGGAAGCTTTCCACTCTCCTCTTCAGGCGCTAACGGAGCAGTAGCGCAGGAGACTGATGCAATCGGCATCCGAGTGCCTACAGATTTATTTTTACATCCTGTTGAAAAATTCAATAAACTTCACCCACACTATTGCAACAAATAAATAAAAGTTGAACGAGTGAAATTTCAGCACTGACCTTGCACTACGGACGATATCGCCCCGATATGGACCCACTGCTTTCCCCTGCCGGTCTCGGCGCCAGGCGCTAACACAGGCGAAAGTCCGAATTTTGCAAACGCGGCACTACGGGGGGCGTTGCACACTCAGTGATGTCACCGAGTGAGGGGAACTAGCGAGCGCAGTGCAAATTGTCAGCGCTGCCGCTAAATCTTCACTGAAGTTCGCGGCAGGTGATGACAGCACGCCACTCGGGTGGGAGGTGCTTAGTGTTATGTTAATACCCCTTTGGGGCACTAACGGGTGGCACTAACCAACCAATTTTCTAGTCCTCAGTGTTTTACGTCTCAGTCACTTTAACAAGAGGTAAAAGGGCTTTGCCTGATTCAAATTAACCTGTCAACTTAATTTCAAGATTAGGCCTAACCAACTCTATTGACAGCCTCATAGATATCCCGTGGCATTTGTCAAGGTAAGCTTGGCTACTGGGCACAGATCTCGATGTTGTGCGATAGTGTGAAACGCATTTTACATCGCTCCGATTTTTCTTCTATTTTAAGTCAGTTTAGCACTTAACCACGCAGTCCATGTGGTCCCAAGTCCCAAACTATGTTGTGTTAGCTAAATGTAGCCAGGGTAGGCAGTTGGTGCCTCAGAATAGGCCTCAGCACCACTAGCTAGAGAGGGGAAAAGTAAGCCAAAATCGGCAAGGGAATTTATTTTGTGTCACGGTCACCAATGGAAAGATATTCAACGAAACAACAGTGTTTCAGCATCGGAGGACAGAAAAGAAGGGGATCGTGTGGAAGGAGAAAAAAAATGGAGCTGGCTTGGTACTCCCGAGAAAGGACAATGAAAAATAAGAAAATATTGAGGGCTACTTTTTTGAGAAACTCTTACTCCATGGGAATGTGGATTAATGGTGCTAATACTTTCCCAGTTTGAAGACCAGGCCCTCAAATCTACCACCAAGATCATGGTCTACAGGGCTATAGTAATACCTGCCCTCCTGTATGGACCTGAGGCATGGACGATGTACAGAAGGCACCTCAAGTCGCTGGAGATATATCACCAACGATGTCTCCGCAAGATCCTGCAAATCCGCTGGGAGGACAGGCACACCAACATCAGTGTCCTCGACCAGGCTAACATCCCCAGTATTGAAGCACTGACCACACTTGATCAGCTTCACTGGGCAGGCCACATAGTTCATGAGCCAGATACGAGACTCCCTGAGCAAATGCTTTATGTGGAGCTCCTTCATGGTAAATGAGCCAAAGGAGGACAGCGGAAACATTATAAGGACACCCTCAAAGCCTCCCTGGTAAAGTGCAACATCACCACTGATGCCTGGGAGACCCTGGCCAAAGACCGTACGAGGTAGAGAAAGTACATCCTGGAGGGCGTCGAGCTCTTCGAGTCCCAATGCAAAGAGCATGAAGAGGCCAAGCGCAGGCAGCGGAAGGAGGGCGGGGCAAACCAGCCCCACCGACCCCTTCCCTCAACGAATGCCTGTCCCACCTGTAACAGGGTCTGTGGCTCTCGTATCGGACTGTTCAATCATCAAAGAACTCACTTTGGGAGTGGAAGCAACTCTTCCTCGATCCCGAGGGACTGCCGAAAATGATGACTTTCCCAGTTATTAATTTGTCAAGACAGACTTCAAGCTATGAGCAAAGCATCCTATATTTACCCTCAGAAATACTGGATTATATAAACCAATGGTGCAAGAATGGAACAGGTTGCTGCTTAGCATCACCATGCGACTGAATTGTCTGCTTGACAGACATAGCATCACGGCACACAGGCCTGAGCCACTGGCTTGTTCTGTTGGGTAATACTAAATTGGCAGCTTCCTTATTGTATGCCATGCTCTTCTATATCCACTCTCAATTTATGCGGGTATTGTACACCGCATTGATTCTGGATACCATCTCCTGTAGGCATGCTCTACTGCTGTGTTCTGGGGAGGGTGCCTAGAGTACCAAACAAGGTAACTCTCCATAGTCCTGTCTCATGCAATGACATCTTCATTTTGGTTTAGAAATGTCAGGTACAAGTGGGCGGAGTGGGCACGGCGCATGTTCTGCCCATTTGAACCAGGCCTAACCAGAGTTCCTTAAAGGTATAGCTAGTGGCTGCCAAAGAAAAGCCTCAAACATTTATTTCGAATAATTTTTGAGGGGTTAAGGGGAGCAAGAGTGCTCCTCCTGACTCCACAAAAATACATTGTGGTCGCTGCCAGTCTGTGCTCAAGTCCCTCCAGCATTGGTTCCGCCCTCTCATGCCCGATCGACTGGCTCAACATTGGAATCAGTTGATTTCCTGCCCTTCCACAACCAGCGACCTGCAACAGGACACCAACTTGGTGTCTGCAGCTTGCGAGCATTGTTCAAGTGTGGGCCAAACTCAAAATTGGTTCGGGCCCCTCGTTGCCAGCAATGGCCAGGCAGTGCAACTGCTCTGCTGCCCATTTTGGGCCATCGACTTTGTCAACACTGCTAATCTGTCATCTGAAATATAGTTCTAAAATATTTGTAGCCTTTGTAAAGATTGCAACACGTTTTTCCACTATATATATATATATATATAACCTATTACCTGTAAGTGGCTGCATCCCTTTAAATTTTAGCTGCTGCGACGCACTGTTCATTGGCCTACCAAGAAGAGATAATGTAATGCTGTAAACAGGAAAGACCGAGCAGGAAATGTTAACAATAATATAAGGCACAGAGGTTGCTTCCTCTATTGCTAAAGGAAAGCAAGATTAGAACATCGACGAACAGATACAAATAGGCTGTGAGGAAAAATCACAGAAGCACCCTTAAATGAAAAGAGACAAATATAGTTAAGGGCAACATCTATTGAGATTTTAAGATAAACAAACAAAAGCTGGAAGTTAAACCATGAATGAATGTTTTATCAAGAAATAATAAAAACCAGTTTGGAACAAGAGGAGGAATGGCTTCGCTGAAGAGAGGACTCAAAAGTAATAACAAAGGCAATTATTTGAAGCCAAAAAAGTTGCTGGAAGCAAAGCACTGTAGTAAATCACTTGGAATCATTAATTCGCTTTGCTAAATGGATTCTTTATTTAAACGTCAAGGTTTAATAAACATAGTTTCAACATAGTTATAGTGAATCGTATTTGGCCACTGAATTGTGCAATTTCACCCTGGCATCTGCGTCTCCCCCTTCAAGACTTATGTCCTGCAGCCTACATGTTACATGAAAAAGCACTCCCAGAAAATACTTCCACTGGGCATCACCTTCACTTTGTCCACTAAATATATTTGAATTGATTTATTCTCTCCTAAAGCCATGGTGCAGTGGGAGAAGATGTGTGTGGTAGAGCATGTCCAGGTGTGAGCAGGATGGGTTGGGGTCAAGATTGAGATCATGAATACAATCTAGGACAATTGGAGCTAGGAGTAAGAACTAGTGAGGCACTGAGTGAGGGGGAAAAGACAAATTCATAGAATCATCGAATGGTTACTGCACAGAAGGAAGCCATTCGACCCATCGAGCCCATGCTGGCTCTCTGCAAGAGCACTTCAGCTCGTCCTACTCCCCCGCCGTTTTTCCCCGTAGCCCTGCAATTTTTTTCCTTCAGATACTTATCCAATTCCCTTTTGAAAGCCGTGATTGAATCTACCTCCACCACACTTTCAGGCAGTGCATTCCAGATCCTGGGTAAAAAAAATATCCTCATGTCGCCATTGGTTCTTTGGCCAATCACCTTAAATCTGTTCTCGACCCTTCTGCCAATGGGAACAGTTTCTTTCTATCTACTCTGTCTAGACCTATCATGAATTTGAACACCTCTATGAAATCTCGTCTCAACCTCTCTGCTCCAAGGAGAACAACCCCAGCTTCTTCAGTCTTTCCACATAACTGAAGTCCCTCATCCCTGGAATCTTTTCTACACCCTCTGTAAGGCCTTCACATCCTTCCTAAGGTGCGGTGCCCAAAACTGGACACAATACTCCAGTTCAGGCCAAACCACTGTTTAATAAAAGTTCATAATAACGTCCTTGCTTTTGTATTCGAAGGGGGTGAAATTCATTATCGCACCGTTTGAGGACGGTAACATACGGGAGTTGCGAAATTTAGCGGCAGGTGCAGAAGACCCGCCCCGCAAGATAAATTCGAATTTTCGCCCCCGGAAGGAAGTGGAGCACTATCGCTCCACTTCCTTCCTTGGGTGGTAATGGGGCACATGCCTCAGCAGCGCTACGCACTTAACGCGCAGCCCTGCCGGGTTCGATGGGCTCTTCCCTCAATTAAAGAGAAGGGCCCACGCTGCCAGCTCTGCAAAAGAAAACTGCACCTACGTGCACCAGCGGACTGCGGGGGTGCCGCGCGATCAGCCCGACGCTCAAGCCCGCGGCCAGGGCCCCGCAAAGAAACCGTATCTCCAGGTCGGCTTTCTGCATTTGGCCACCTCCCCTTGAATATTCGCCCCGGTTATGGTCAGCCGTCCAATAGGCGCCCCCTGAAGCTGTTGGTGTTATCGCCCGGGGTAGTTGCAGGGGGCGAAAGATCATTTCGGGGCCTGGGCTAAAACGGAGCGGTGCGCAAGGCAATGACGTCAAATCTCCGGGCACAGGAGATCGGGAAGCAACGCCGTAGCACCGCCGCTAAACATCCGCCCAATATGGCGGGTGCTAAGGGGAGACGCAAATGCACCGACTTTTAGCTCTATGCCTCTATTTATAAAACAACAAGATCCAGTATGCATTTTTAACTGTTTTTATAACCTGCCCTGCCACTTTCAATAATTTGTGCACATATACCCCCAGGTCTCTCCATTCATTCAGCCCCTTTAGAAATGTACCCTTTAGTTTATATTGCCTCTCCTCATTCTTCCTACCAAAATGTGTCACTTTCTGCGTAAAATGTCATCTGCCACGTGTCCGCCCATTCCACCAGCCTGTCTATGTCATCAAGATATCCATCACTATCCTCCTCATTGTTCACTATACTTCCAAGTTTGGTGTCATCTGCAAATTTTGAAATTGCGCCCTGTACACCCAAGTCCAAGTCACCAATATATAGCAAGAAAAGTATTGGTCCTAGAACTGATCCCTGGTTAACAGCACTGTGTGCCTTCCTCTAGTCCGATAAACAACCGTTCACCACTACGTTCTATTTTCTGTCACTTAACCAATCTCCTATCCCTACCACCACTATCCCTTTGATTGCATGGGCTTCAACTTTGCTGGCAAGCCTATTACGTGGCACCTTATCAAACACCTTTTGGAAGTCCATGTACACCACGTTAACCGCATTACCCTCATCAACCTTTTCTGGTACCTCATCAAAAAGCTCAATTAGTTAGTTAAAAAGTTAGTTAAACACGATTTGCCTTCAACAAATTTGTGCTGACTTTCCTTAATTATTCCACACTTGTCCAAGTGACTGTTAATTTTGTCCTGGACATTGCCTTGTTGTGGACCATTTCCCATATCTCGAGAGCCTTTTATCAACAAAGGCAGATATTGATGCGGAGATTCAACATCGCCTCCAGTGCGCCAGTGCGGTCTTTGGCCGCCTGAGGAAAAGAGTGTTCGAAGACCAGGCCCTCAAATCTACCACCAAGCTCATGATCTACAGGGCTGTAGCAAATCCCGCCCTCCTGTATGGATCCGAGGCATGGATGATGAACAGAAGATACCTCAAGTCGCTGGAGATATATCACCAACAATGTCTCCGCAAGATCCTGCAAATCCTCTGAGAGGACAGACGCACCAACATCTGTGTCCTCACCTAGGCTAACATCCCCAGTATTGAAGCACTGACCACACTCAATCAGCTCCACTGGGCAGGCCACATAGTTTGCATGCCAAACACGAGGCTCCCTAAGCAATTGCTCTTTGCGGAGCTCCTTCGCAGCAAATGAGTCAAAGGAGGACAGCGGAAATGTTACAAGGACACCCTAAAAGCCTCCCTGGTAAAGTGCGACGTCACCACTGACACATGGAAGTCCCCGGCTGAAGACCGCCCTAGGTGGAGAAAGTGCATCCTGGAGGGCGTTGAGCTCTTCGAATCTCAACCCCGCGAGAGTGACGAGGTCAGGCATAGGTAGCGGAAGGAGTGTGTCCCACCAACCCCTCCCGTCCCCCACCCCCACCCCCGACGAATGTCTGTCCCACCTGTGACAGGGTATGTGGCTCTCGCATTGGACTGTTCAGCCACCAAAGGACTCACTTTAGGAGTGGAAACAAGCCTTCCTCAATTCCGAGGGACTGCCTATGATGGGGGGGTGGGGGGGGCGGAGATTATAGTTTCTAAAAGTTTCCCCATCATCGAGGTTAAACTGACTGGTCTGTAGTAACTGGGATTATCCTTACATCCTTTTATGAACAAAGTTGTAACATTTGCAATTCTCCAGCCGCCTGGCAGCACCCCCCGTATCGAAGGAGGATTGAAAGATTATGGCCCGTACCTCTGCAAATTATACCTTTACTTTATCAGCATCCCATCCAGTCCTAGTGAATTATCTATTTTAAGTACAGCCAGCCTTTCTAATACCTCCTCTTTATCAATTATTATCCCGTCCAGTCTCTCAACTACCTGCTCTTTCACTATGACTTTGGCAGCATCTTCTTTCTTGGTAAAGACAGATGCAAAGTACTCATTTAATACCTCAGCCATACCCTCTGCCTCCATGTATAGGTCTCGAGTTTGGTCTCGAATCAGCCCCACTCTTCCTATCACAAACCGGTTAATATTTATATGCGTATAGAAGACTTTTGGATTCACTTTTATGTTAGCAACCAATCTATTCTCATACTCTCTCTTTGCCCCACCTATTTCCTTTTCCACTCCCCCTCTGAGTTTTCTATATTCACCCTGGTGAACTGAGCACAGAGGAGACAGACACAGGCAGAAGAGACATCAACGAGAGTGGAGAGAGGAGGAATGTAACGGATCTATGATCAGTAAATGACTGAGGGCAGTGGATAGCAATTTAAAAAACTGAAATTATAATAATTAATGGAAAAAATAATGAATAATATTAGAGGGTAGATGAGATATGAGCCTAGATTTTCCTTATAACGAAGCCCAATGGGACTCCTCTTGGTCTTTTTTGGGCCGTGGGTGTTGGCAGACAAACGAGTAGCTTGCCAACACTGCGTTACCCGCCGCCCTGGCGGACACCCGAAATGCACCTGTAGTAGCCTTGATCATATTTAAATTTATCAATCTCCCATTGACTCCTCAAACTGGCAGGGTCAGCAGAGGAAGTTCTTGGTTGGTGCATAACATCACATACGCTGGATGTCGGCCCCGGAATAATTACCATGATTGGCACAAATGCTCATGAGAATCTAATTGCCCCCAAAATTAGAACAAAAACAAACATTTGAATTACTGTCACCTCTCCACGACCTTGTGAACATAAGAACATAAGAACATAAGAAATAGTAACAGGAGTAGGTCATACGGCCCCATTAGCTTGCTCCGCCATTCAATAAGATCATGGCTGATCTGATCATGGATTCAGGTCCACTTCCCTATCTGCTCCCTATAACCCCTTAATCCCCTATTGGTTAAGAAACTGTCTATCTCTGTCTTAAATTTATTCAATGTCCCGGCTTCCACAGCTCTCTGAGTTAGCAAATTCCACAGATTTACAACCCTCTGAGAGAAGAAATTCCTCCTCATCTCAGTTTTAAATGGGCAGCCCCTTATTCTAAGATTATGCCCCCTCGTTCTAGTCTCCCCTATCAGTGGAAACATCCTCTCTGCATCCATCTTGTCAAGCCCCCTCATAATCTTATACGTTTCGATAAGACCACCTCTCATTCTTCTGAATTCCAACGAGTAGAGGCCAAACCTCCTCAACCTTTCTTCATAAGTCAACCCCCTCTTCTCCGGAATCAACTAGTGAACCTTCTCTGAACTGCCTCCAAAGCAAGTATATCTGCTGCCTGATTGCCAATTTTCAAATGGGATTTTATTACATTAGATGTCCTTCTGCTTTACCCCTTCCCTTTGTCCACCACACTAAATTTCTTCCCAAACTGCCCCGACCTTTGTTCTGAATCCTTGCCTCTTGTTTGTGTCTCTCCATCTCCACCCATGTCTTCTCCAAGCTTATTTTATCTCTGAGGCCCACCTTCCACTCCCTTGACCTCAATCCCACTAAATTGCTGACCAACCACATTTCTTACTTAGCCCTATAGCTAGCTGACATTCTAAATGGTTCCCTATTCTCATACGCTGGCCCTTTTCTTTGATAAACTGCTATCAGCAGTCCCTTACTCCAAAAACCTACCCTCAACCACTCTAATCTTCCAAGCTACTGCCCCACCTCCAACCTTCCTCTCCTCTCCAAAGTCAGTGCACATGTTGTTGCCTACCAGATTTCTGACCTTCTAATCAGATTTCTGCCCCTTTCCCAGCACCGAAACGGACCTATTCAAAATCGTAAATGCCATTCCTGTGACTGTGAGCATGGTGGAATATCCCTCCTGAACCTCCTCAACCTCACCAGCTTTTGACATTGTCAGCCACAGCATCCTTCTTCAATGCCTCTCCTCTGTTGTCCAGCTCAATGGGACTGTCCTCATCTGATTCCACACTTAATGTGGCAGAGCATGTAGCCTGTGGGCTCAACCATGTCCTCCACTGGGAGAGTGAATGGATAGTCTCTTATCATTGATCTCCTAGATTCTGCTCTGCTGCAGGTCAGTAAGAGTGCTGAGCTACAGCCCAGTTATGTGGACAGTCGTATAATGGGAAGGAAAGATGAAACTACCGCTCATGATGACACCACTTCGGTATCCTTACAACCCCCTGAACAAATGCCTTCCCTGGTGCCAGAAAGCAAACTGGGCCACAATGATCGAACAGATGCCAAGCTTTTGCAGTCTGTAGCTCGACCGCTTCAGGCATGAGCTCCTAGAAATCACTGACTTATGATCATCTCCTGATCCCCAGAGCCTCCCTCCTCCCAAGTTACAGCCATTGGGTGAGCACCTCATAGATACACTAAAGTAGGTAAAACAGCACTGAAGAAAAGCACTAAGGTTTCACACAAGGATTTATTAGTTCAAACCTCTGCATTACTATTCCAGTAACACAACCACGATGCTACCAAACCCAATAAGGACAGTAAATAGAAAGAGGTTTACTTGAAGGAATTACCCTCACAACTAAGTTTATAGGCCCAATACAATCTACCCAGATTGAGTAGACTAGACCTATATTCTTTAGGCTTGACTGGGTAGATGCAGGGAGGATGTTTCCCCTGGCTGGGGAATCTAGAACCAGGAGTCACAGTCTCAGAATAAGAGGGTGGCCATTTAAGACTGAGATGAGGAGAAATTTCTTCACTCAGTGGGTTGTGAATCTTGGTAATTCTCTACCCCAGAGGGCTGTGGAAGTTCAATTATTGATTATATTCAAGACAGAGATTGATAGATTTTTGAACATTAAGTGAATTAAGGGATATGGGGATAGTGCAGAAAAGTGGAGTTTAGGTGGAAGATCAGCCATGATCTTATTGAATGGTAGAGCAGGTTCGAGGGGCCGAACGGTCTATTCCTGCTCCTCTTTCTTATGTAACATACTTAATGCTTTGATTTTTCAGGGAGTCAGTGATAGAGTTGTTGTGCAACCTCCAAGAAGACCTAAAGCCATTTATTTCAGCTAGCATAACTTTGCCTGATGTAGTCAAGGTCACTGCGACCCTGAACTTCATTTCCTCCAGGCTTCCACAGGGGATGTCAGCAACATCAGTCAATCTACATTCCATGTATGTATTAAATGCTTGATTCATGCCTTATTTGCTTGGCCACAAACACTCATCACAAACACCCATCAGGATAGGGCCCTGGGGCTTACACAGGCTGCAGAATTCCCCCAAGTCAAGGATCTCATTAACTGCACCCATGTCACTCCTCAAGCCCCTTCACACAATGTGACTGCCTTCAGCAATTGCACACTATTAATATGTAACTGGTGTGTGATGGCCAGCGGCACTTCATGCAAATCTGTGGCTGCTTTCCTGCTAAGTGCTTTTATATTGTGCCAATCGTTCATCCCTCCCACTGCAAGCGAAAGGCTGTCTCCTTGTAGACCAGAGCTATCCCCTGCATACCTCTTATGACTCCTTTTAGGAACCCGCGTTTGGCAGTGGAACTCTGCTGCAATCATATCTACGGGCCCACCAGAGCCCTGACTGTTGTTGGACAGCAGGCTCTGAGTTTGGCAACCAGAAACAAGAAAGCCTCTCAGGCAGGCAGCTGTGCTTCTTTTTCCATCCTCGATTGCTGGCAAAAGACTCTGCCAGGAGTGCAACCAGGACATGCCGGGGTAGAAATTCACCTCCGCCCAGAAGGGGGCGCACCTTCCAGTTTTTGAAGTTTTGCTCCGCCCCCTTGGTTGCGGCGGAGGTGCCATCGATATTCGGCACTTGGAAGTGTTTTTTTTTTTGCTCAGGGCGGATGTAGTTGCGGCCGAGGGGCGGGAGTGCCCTCGTAGTGTGTCGGCCGCCCTGATCACTCATCAGCGCCTCGCTAATGACGTCTGGGCGATGCGTCACAGTGCCCCTCCCCTTCAGTTAAAGGGGAGAGCTGCTGCAAGCTCTGCATCTTTCTTACCGAGGTTCAGTGGGCCACCAGGGAGGGTTTCGGCCAGGCTGCCTGTTGGCGACCCGGCCGAACCTGGGGGCATAATTGTCGGGCTGACCTGGCAGTCGGCCGACAATAAAAAATAAAATGGCGTCGCCGGCAGCACCACCTCCCCTTTGACCGCTTTGTTTGTGGGATGAAAATGTTGCGATCAGAAGAAAGTTATTGACGACGCCTAACTTGACTTTTGATTTCGCTTGTCAAACAGCTAGGTCGATGAGCATGGCCGACCAATATTCCTAAGAATTTCATACTCATTTCAGTCATCAGACAACCGAGGTGAATCGCCTGCAGGTTCAAAATTAAAGGCAGTGGGGATAAAGTCTCAGAAACTGGAAATGGGAACAGAGCATTGACATCCTGCTATTGGTGCCTGGGACAACACATTGCTCAAAGTTGTCCATATATGAAGGCAGAGTGTTTCTTCTGCAGGAAAACTGGGCACCTTGTGAAGGCATGCCGACTGAAGGGTAAATCAGCTTTCAAAGCTATGAGTAGAAATCATAGACTGCATAGCATGGAAGAACAACAAAAGGACGAGAAGATGTTAGAGTTAAACGTCATCAGGAGCACGAGTTAACAGGTGGCGAATCGAAAAGTATCATAATCCACATAGATGTTGCAGGATTCTAGATACCCATGGAAATCGACACTGGTGCATCTGTGAGTGTAGTACCAGAGTTGCGATACCTCTACAAATTGCGGGATTTCACATTGGAGCAAGCCAAGATAGAGCTGCAAGGTTACTCGGGAGAGAAAATTCCTGTGGTAGGTCATATCACCGTACCAGTGAAGTACAAGGATCAAGTTCAGAGCTTGCCTCTAATAGTAGTGGCAGGAGACAAGCCTGCCTTACTAGGCAGAAATTGGTTGGGTCACTGAAGCTGGATTGGAGTGAGATTTTTCATGTTGAAATGAGATTTCCGTTAAAGGATGATGTCATCAAGAATTATCCGAAGGTGTTCTGCAAAACGGGTAGTCCGATCCAAGGCTTCAAGCCAAGCATCAGGGTACAGAAGGATGCTCGATCGGTTTACTGCAAGCCACTTGCCACACCATATGCACTCACGAGAAAGTTGAGCAAGAACTCAGAAGACTAGAGACTGAGAACTTTATTTCTAAGATAGATCGATGTAATTGGGCTGCACCCATTGTTGTTGTACCTAAGTCCGATGGTAAGGTAAGATTGTGTGGTGATTATAAAGTAACCGTAAACCAGGTCCAAGAGGGTAATGTCCCCAATACATTGCCAAATATCGAAGATTTGTTCACAACACTGACAGGGGGTCAGATTTTCTCAAAGTTGGATTTTACGAATGCTTACTTACAGCTTGAATTAGGTGAGGAGTCCAAGTCATGCTTGACTACAAATACCCATCTAGGCCTATATCAATTTAATAGGCTACCATTTGGAGTGTCTTCTGCCCCTGCCATATTCCAAGGGGTAATGAACCAGATTTTGCAAGTTTTGAAGGGGTTATTTAGATGACATACTAATTTCAGCACTAAATAGGCAAATTCATAATAACATTTTGATTGAAGTCCTCAAACGGCTAGAGAAGCATAGAGTTTGAGTGACTGCTCGCAAGTGTGAGTTATTTCAAAACTCAGTGGAGTACTTAGGGTACAGAGTAGACAAAGATGGTTTACATCCAACCAAGGAAAAACTGGATGCAATCAGAAATGCACGCACTCCCAAGAACGTCACTGAACTTTGATTATTTTTAGGTCTTTTGAACTATTATGGGAAGCTCCTACCAAATTTAGCTACAGTATTACATCCACTGAATGAACTTTTGAAAAAACAGGTCCATTGGAAGTGATCAAAAGAATGCGATACAGCATTCAAGGAGTGTAAAAGCAACTTGGTAGAGAACACCATGCTAGTTCACTATGACTTATCTCAGGAGATCAAGCTAGCATGTAATCCTCTCCGAATGGAGTTGGGGCAGTAATCTCTCATGTATTACGTAGTGGGGAGGAGAGACCAATTGCTTTTGCTTCACGCACTCTTAGTGCCAGTGAGCGTAATTATGCGCAAATTGAAAGGGAAGCTTTGACATTAATTTTTGGGGTCAAGAAGTTCCACAAATACTTGTATATTGTAAGTTTACTCTCGTTACGAACCATAAGCCCCTGACAGCAATCCTCTATCCAAAGTCCCCAGTTCCAGTATTAGCTGCAGCCCGAATGCAGAGATGGGCTTAGATTTTGTCAGCATATATATATATATATATATATATTGAATATAGACAATCAGCTCATCACAGTAATGCTGATGCTATGTCTAGATTGACTTGCCCATCACAAGTTACACCCGATAGGGAAGAGGTGTTCTATTTTTCATACATTGATGAACTGCCAGTCACAGCTGAAGAGATTGGGAGGGCATCCAAACATGACCCAGTGATGTCAAAGGTGTATGATTATATTGCAAACGGATGGCCAAACCAGACAAAGATATTCATCCATTCTTCATTCGTAGGAATGAATTATCAGTCGATAAAGATTGCATCATGTTTGGTGTAAGAGTGGTTATACCAAATAGATTCAGGTCCAAATTAGTAGGAGACCTCCTGGGAAATGTGCTTGACCAAGAGTTTTGCAAGCAGTTACTTATGGTGGCCAGATCTTAATAAAGATATAGAGTACATCATCAGTCAGTGTACGACATGTCAATTGGTAAGCATGCAACCACCATCAGTACCAGTACAGCCATGGAAATGGCCTCCCAGGGTGTGGCAAAGGCTACATATCAATTTTTCTGAGTTAGAAGGACAACAATTTTTCAATATGATTGATAGCCATTCGAAATGGGTTGAGGTGTTTCCAATGTGGAAAATGACAACAAATAAAATAAATAGACATTTTGCAAAGATTATTTTCTTCATTTGGCCTCCCAGAAGAAATTGTTTTGGATAATGGACCAGAATTTCGTTCAGAAGAATTTGCACAATTCACCAGCAAAAATGGTGTGAAACATACCAAGGTTCTATCGTACCACCCTACTTCGAATGGTGCAGCAGAGAGCGCTGTACAAATTGTAAAACATGCCCTCATCAAACAAATGTTGGATCCAAATCCAAAGAAATGAAAGTTGTCATTGGACCACAAATTGACTAATCTTCTAATAATGTATCATAATACTCCTCACACAACTACTGGTAGAACGCCAGCAGAGATGACAACGATGAACCAGATTCTCGTTGTTAAAACCAAACTTGGCACAATCCATAGAAGAGACACAATTAAGACAGAAAGAGAATCATGATAGAGGTAGAGTAAAAGAGAGAAATGTGAAATTAAGTCAGAAGTTGAGAGTGAATAACCATCATCATAAATGGTTAAAGTGGTTACCAGGAAGAGTGGTGAAGATATGTGGTCAGCGCACATATTTGGTCAAGATGTTTGATAATGGACAAGGTTAGGTTTGTTCACATTGATCATATTTACCCACAGACATGGAAGTAGTTGAGAGTGAGAGTGATTCAATTATTTCAGACTCATCAAATCGTTTTGATACACCATTAGCATATCCTACATCCAATATATTGGAAACAAATCCAAGATTTGGAGGAAGGACATTCTTGCTATTGAGGGAGTGCAGCGAAGGTTCATCGGACTGATTCCCGGGATGACATATGAAGAAAGACTGGATCAACTAAGCTTATATTCACTAGAATTTAGAAGAATGAGAGGGGATCTCACAGAAACATATAAAATTCTGACGGGATTGGACTGGTCAGATGCAGGAAGAATGTTCCCGATGTTGGGGAAGTCCAGAACCAGGGTTCACAATCTAAGGATAGGGGGTAAGCCATTTAGGACCGAGATGAGGAGAAACTTCTTCACTCAGAAATTGTGAACCTGTGGAATTCTCTATCACAGAAAGTTGTTGAGGCCAGTTTGTTAGATATATTCAAAAGGGAGTTAGATGTGGCCCTTATGGCTAAAGGGGTTTGGAAGGAAAGCAGGAATGGGGTACTGAAGTTGCATGATCAGCCATGATCATATTGAATGGTGGTGCAGGCTCAAAGGGTTGAATGGCCTACTCCTGCACCTATTTTCTATGTTTCTATGTTTCTCAGAGAAAGTCAGAATTTAAGTCTGAGTCGGAGTAAGGAAAACAAACAGTCTGAAGTTAGAAAGGGTGCAAATGGAAATCAAGGACATCCCTTGGAGGAAAACTTCCCCCAGGATCAGCCTCGAAATAGTTTAAATTCGACACCATGTTTGGAAAGTTCTGTTCGAGAGCGAAGGTATCCTCTTCAAAACAGAAAACAAGTGGTTAAGCTTGATTTGTAAATATAGCAAAATAAGTCCATATCCTTTGTTCTGTATAACCATGCAAGTTATAAGAACATAAATAAGAACATAAGAATTAGGAGCAGGAGTAGGCCATCGAGCCCCTCGAGCCTGCTCTGCCATTCAACAAGATCATGGCTGATCTGGCCTTGGACTCATTTCCACTTACCCGCCCGCTCCCCATAACCCTTATTGGTTAAAAATCTATATCTGTGATTTGAATATATTCAATGAGCTAGCCTCAACTGCTTCCTTGGGCAGAGAATTCCACAGATTCACAACCCTCTGGGAGAATAAATTCCTTCTCAACTCGGTTTTAAATTGGCTCCCTCATATTTTGAGGCTGTGCCCCCTAGTTCTAGTCTCCCCAACCAGTGGAAACAACCTCTCTGCCTCTATCTTGTCTATTCCTTTCATTATTTTAAATGTTTCTATAAGATCACCCCTCATCCTTCTGAACTCCAACGAGTAAAGACCCAGTCTACTCAATCTATCATCATAAGGTAACCCCCTCATCTCAGGAGTCAGCCTCGTGAATCGTCTCTGTAACCCCTCCAAAGCTAGTATATCCTTCCTTAAGTAAGGTGACCAAAACTGCATGCAGTACTCCAGGTGCGGCCTCACCAATACCCTCTACAGTTGCAGCAGGACCTCCCTGCTTTTGTACTCCATCCCTCTCGCAATGAAGGCCAACATTCCATTCGCCTTCCTGATTACCTGCTGCACCTGCAAACTAACTTTTTAGGATTCATGCACAAGGACCCCCAGGTCCCTCTGTATGATGATTGTTGGTTATAATAACTTCTTCATTAAGGAGGGAGATGTGTCATGTCTGTAGGTCCATACTGTGAATGCCTGTATTACTGCAGCTAGTGCTGGTTAACAAAGAGCAGGAAGTCACCTGACCAGCAGGAAGTTTCCGGAACCTGCAGCCACCTTACAGGCTGTGTGATGTGTATTCTCTGAAGATATGACACTGCAGAATAAAATAAATTGCCTTTTTTTCTTCTATTATTATACTAGTAATCATTTCCATTACCCAATCTCCATATTGCCTCTATCCCTAAAAGTAAAAGGAATTTCTTGGCAGGTTTCAGCATAACTACTGTAATAACTACTGTAAGGGCAGATTTACAATGTTTTTTCAAAGGAAATTCGTGCATATCAGTTTTATGCCGATAGGTCGTTATGCAAAAATGCCCTTGATTGTTTGCACAGCTTCTAAGATACATCCACCAACACCCTCTGTGTTGATTTGCATAGCTGTACCCCTTCATGCAAAA
Source organism: Pristiophorus japonicus (assembly GCF_044704955.1). Lineage (NCBI taxonomy): Eukaryota > Metazoa > Chordata > Chondrichthyes > Pristiophoridae > Pristiophorus > Pristiophorus japonicus. The sequence goes on from NC_091986.1 coordinate 19,175,733, forward strand.
GACCTGCTCACACAAATTTCCTGCATTCACATCAGGAAAAGTTTAGGCAGCATATACCTTGAAAGTCAATTTTCTCAAAAACAAATTCTCAACAAGTGTTGGTATCTCAAGTGCAGAATTGGGCAGTTTTCCATCTGAAAATGTCTACCATGCACTATTGCAATGCAAATGCAATTGGGATGACTTTGCTAATGGAGGCTAAGTTGCAATCCATCTCTCGAGTGGCATGTTTGAATAGCTTTAGCAAATTGGCAAGCTCCTCAAATGTGGTCCTCTGAGAATGTGTAAACTGCTGCAGATCTCTTAATCTGTTGCCATGAAATTCTAACTTAAAAAAAACCCGACTTTGAGTGGTGTTCAAGCATGAAAGTGGAGTGTCATTCTGTTATAATGTTCTTCATCAGAAGACGGTCCATCGTTTTCTTTATGGAATGATTTCAGCTGATCTGTTGTTTTTAAACAGAGGAATAGAACAATCTAGCCATTAGCAATTGATGGTATGAATCAGACTTTCTCCTAATGCCCTTTACTTGTTGGCATAGCAACAAGACAGTTTTGATAGGTTATCATAGAATCATAGGTGCTGAAATTGATGGCCTTACCGTCCACTGCCGACGTTCCTCCTCGGGTTCCTCCCGGAGCGAGTTTCCATTTGGTCTGGAGTGGGCCGGAGGGGAGAACCACTGGCAACCCCCCGCTGACGTCAGCGGACGGCCAAGTGGTGCAAGTGTCCTCCCGCCCGCCGAGATGCCAGATTGGTACGGGCGGGAATCGGCGCCAGGACGGGGAAGGACCGCTGCAAGGAGGCTTGTCTATCCCTGATGGTAGGTACGAAGACCTGCAAGAAAAAGTTAGTAAACATTTTTAAAACATTTTCTTTACAGCGACTTACCTGGATGGGGTCTCCTGAAGGTGTTCCGATATATTTTTTTTGATGCTTTTTAATTCCAGCTGTTCGACCCTCCCTGGGCCCGACTCCATCCTCGGCAGCACTTGCGTTACCCGTCTATAGCACACCATTGACCAAGAGCATAGCTTTTCAAACCATATTTATTGACCTGACTCGATATCTGTAACTCCAGTATTAACAGTAGAAAGATGCAAGCATCTTTTGGGTAATTTCTGTTTAGACTTCATCTAATCATGGGATTGCCAATTCTGGTTGGACCGTATTCCACAAGGTTTCCTCACGTGACTTTCTGCCTCCAACTGCCCCACCCCTATGCTCCCGTCATTGGTCACCATATGTGTCAATCCTCATGGCAATCAGTCATTAATGGCAGTTACAATACCCACAACCCTCAGCGCTGCAGAAACTGCCCTATCCATTGCTTGGTTTTACCAGTGCTTGCATGTGCCAGGGCTGCATTGCAGTCTGGGCAAATTGCGGCTCTGTGGTTTTTTGTGAGTCCAACAGGAGAAGAAAATGTCCCAATTCTTTTTCTCCTGGATTGCTCGTAGAAGTGTGTGGGAGATTAATTTTTAATCTAGCGAGGTTCCTGGAAAATCTAGGTGAGGAAATTGCAGGTAACCTGCTGTGGCTTTGAAAGGCTGGTGCACCATGCTGCCGAGAATGAGAGCTCCCACCCGCTGCTGCCCAGATTGATGGCACAAGTCCCTCTTTTGTCGTCGGGCGCCGTTTCAAAGGACTTTGTGCCAAAACTCCCGCCCAAAGTATCATCAGGTATCTCGGCGGCCATTGGCTTTCACCAATTTCGGCCCCATAGAATGGTTACAGCACGGAAGAAGGCCTTTCAACCCATCGAGCCCGTGTTGGCTCTCAGCTAGTGCCACTCCCCCGCCCTTTCCCCAAAGCCCTGCATATTTTTCTTTTTCCGATACTTATCCAATTCCCTTTTGAAAGATAAGATTGTGCCTGCCTCCACCACCCTTTCAGGCAGTGCATTCCAGATCTTAGCCACCCGCTGTGTAAAAAGTTTTTTTCTTACGTCACCGTTCTTTTTTTTTGCCAAACACCTTAAATCTGTGTCCTCCAGTTCTCGACCCTTGTCGAATGAAAACAGTCTCTCTCTATCTGCTAAGTCCAGATCCCTCATCACTTTGACCACTTCTATCAAAATTCTTCTCAATCATCCCTGGGGAATTTCTGTGCTCCCAGTGACTGAGGGTCCTTTAAATTTCCCATGCATCAGTGACCCACCCACTGCTCTATGACATCATCTCCTGCCGCTGCAGAAACATTGCCTCCTGCTCGGCACGTCACCCCTCCCACCCCCACCCATCCACCTCCGCCGCTGCCACAGTGAGCGAGCCCTCAACTGACTCCTCCCACTACCTGTCCACTAGCTTCGACATCACTCTTGCACTCTAAGTCTCCTTCAGCCTCCATCCTGACTAGTTTGGCATCATTGATTAATTATGCTCTCTATAATGGTTCCACAGCGTATCAGTACCCACATAGCTCTGCAACACTGACAAAGGATTTCCACAGGATGGAACTGTAACTTTTTGCAGCTTGTACAGTGACTCCACATAAGGTACAGTCCACAACCGGTCCATATCTTGATCTGCATGCAGGATATGAGAAGAAATTCATTATTGCTGTACAGTTCCGAAGGTTACATACAATTATCAACAGTGGCCAAAGATTTTTGGTTGCATGCTGTATACCTAGATGCCAATTGACCCAATACATACATGACTAAAGGAGTAAACTGCATCTTCCACATCAGTTGCAGGCGACACTTGGATCCCATTAATGTGATCTTTTCTCATCCTTGTACTGTTTTCTAAGAGACATACAGGCAATGGAGATGTGAGATTATAGTCTTCTGGTCAAAGAAAAGAAAAAGTAAGTATCAGCATTTATATAGCGTCTTTCATGACCTCAGGATATCTCAAATTGCTTCAAAGCCAATGAAGTACAGGTTGGACCTCTCTGGTCGGCACCCTCCGGACCTGACCGGTGCCAGAACAGAGAATTTTCTGAACCACGGGAGGTCACACTTACCGGTACCCGTGACAGCATGCAGGCTCCTATATGTGTGTATGTGTGTGTGTGTGCTGGCAGCCTGTGGGCAGCTCCCTCAGCACCCGCGCACACACTCACTGACTGATAGCCGCTCCAGCCAATCGCCGAACACACTTACTGACTGACAGCCGCTCCAGCCAATCGCCGAACACACTCACTGACTGACAGCCGCTCCAGCCAATCGGCGAACACACTCACTGACTGACAGCCGCTCCAGCCAATCGCCGAACACACTCACTGACTGACAGCCGCTCCAGCCAATCAAAACTTTAAAAGAAAACCTCCTCTCCCTCAGGCCTAGCTAATGCCGAACCATGGATGTTTCTGGACCAGAGAGTCCCAGACCAGAGCGGTCCAACCTGTATTTTTAAAGTGTGAACACTGTTGTATTGCAGGAAAACATGTAAGCCAATTTGCTCCCAGCAAGGCCCCATAAAAAGCAATGCGTTTAATTATCTGATCATTTGTTTTTATTACTGCACTGAAGTGTCAACCGGGATTATGTGCTCAGGTTTCTAAAGTGTGGCTTGAACCCACGAACTTCTGACTCAGAGGTGAGTGCTACCACTGAGCCAAGGTGGACACCTAAAGAGTATGATGTTCACTTTCACTGAGGCATACGAAAGCATGGGCCTTACACTAATCATCCGTCAGACAAAGGTCCTCCACCAACCTGACCCCACCACAAAGTACTGCCCCCCAGTCATCAAGATCCACGGCGCGGCCCTGGACAACGTGGACCACTTTCCATACTTTGGGAGCCTATTATCAGCAAGGTCAGACATCGACGAAGAGGTTCAACACCACCTCCAGTGCGTCAGCGCAGCCTTTGGCTGCCCGTGGAAGAGAGTGTTCGAAGGTCACGCCCTCAAATCTAGCAGGAAGCTCATGGCCTACAGGGCTGTAGTGATACGTGCCCTCCTGTATGTCTCAGAGATGTGGACTATATACAGTAGACACTTCAAATCGCTGGAGAAATACCACCAACGATGTCTCTGCAAGATCCTGCAAATCCCCTGGGAGGACAGATGTACCAACGTTAGTATTCTCAATCAGGCCAACATCCCTAGCATTGAAGCACTGACCACACTCTACCAGCTCCATTGGGCGGGTCACATTGTTCGCATGCCCGACACAAGACTCCCAAAGCAAGCGCTCTACTTGGAAAGGAAACATTTAAAGGACACCCTCAAAGCCTCCTTGATCAAGTGCAACATTCCCACAAACACCTGGGAGTCCCTGGCCAAAGACCGCCCTGTGGAGGAAAAGCATTCGAGAGAGCGCTGAGCACCTCGAGTCTCGTCGTCGAGAGCATGCAGAAAACAAGCGCAGGCAGAAGAAGCGTGCGGCAAACCAGACTCTCCACCCATCCTTTCCTCCAACATCTGTCTGTCCCACCTGTGACAGAGACTGTAATTCGCATATTGGGCTGTTCAGTCACCTGAGAACTCACATTTGGAGTGGAAGCAAGTCTTCCTCGATTTTGAGGGACTGCCTATGATGATGATGATGATGGTCACGGGTTTGGGAGGAGCCATCGAAGAAACTTTGTCGAGTTGTTGCAGTGCGGATTGTTTATGGTAACCTATGCAGACACAGTGGTGGAGGGAGTGAGTATTTAAGGTGTTGAGATTAACTTATCTCTTGTCTCTGAAATAATCACGATCGAGTGCAAACCAATATGTTAGGTATATGGGGCTGTAATTTCGGTTCTGGCTATTTTGTGGTGTTATTCAAGGCGGGGCGGTTCGTATAGGACCCCCTAAAAGTTTGCGCCTCTGACCGTAAATTAGTTTGAAAAGCAACAAGAAGGAAAGTGTGTGTTAAAAAGGGCATTCCGCACCTGTGCTCAGGCACTCCAACTAAAAGCCTCAGCGCTAAAATGCAATGCGAATACTCCAAGGCCTGCGATAGGACCTGAGCCAAGCCGAATCTTAAAGACGTGGCACTATGAGTATGCGCATGCGCAGTTCCAACTGTGCATTTGAGCAGAGCGGGAAAATGTAGGAGCAGGAAGGTCGCCATCATGCACACTGCTTCTCAGCCAGGGCCGTTGAAACATTGATAGAGGCTTCCTGGAGGAAAGAGGCCCATTCCACAAGTTTTTGGAGGCTTTGGTGAGAGGTGTCACAGGACGTCTCAGCTAGAGACACGGTGCAGCGAGCTGTGACACAATGTCGGAAGAAGTTTAACGACTTCACGAAGGTCGGCAGGGTGAGTATCATTTATTTTAATGCGCCAAAGCCATGATTTCAAATTCACTGTCTCACAAAATGTAATTTTTTTTTTAGTCGATTTCGAGGGACTGCCTTTGATAATGTCCAGCTTAAACCTCCTGATAAATGGAAGGCCTAGAATACACCTAGGAATGAGAATTCAAAATTTTCATCCTTATTTTAAAATCCCTCCATGGCCTCATCCCTCCCTATCAATGTAATCCCCTCCAGCCCCCCCAAGATATCTGCACTCCTCTAATTCTGCCCTCTTGAACATCCCTGATTATAATCACTCAACCATTGGTGGTTGTGCCTTCTGTTGTCAAGGCCCTAAGCTTCGGAATTCCCTGCCTAAACCTCTTTTCTTCTATACCTCTCTTTCCTCTTTTAATAAGCTTGCTAAAACCTACCAATCTTTTGGTCACCTGCCCTAATTTCTCCTTATGTGGCTCAGTGTCAAATCTTTTATCTTGTTAAAATCCTGTGAAGCGCCTTGGGATGTTTTACTATGTTAAAGGCGCTATATAAATTTAAGTTGTTGCTATTGATTTCCAACATTCCTGGACTGCCAGGGAATCTCCAGGAATGAATGGTTAATCTTCCGGCACTACTACTAGCAACCCGGGTGAAAATTAGAGTTTACACTTCACATTCTCAGTGCGCGTATGTGGTTTGCCCTGTGTGCTCTTCGCCTGCTTGTGGGTGACCTCCTGGTTCTTAGAACTTCTTGCATGACAGCTGCTGGCATCTAAACCATGAGCAAAGATTCTCAACTACAGCAGACTCAACCTTGCCCAACTGTGGGCAAGAGTCACATGATTAGATGTCACATGATCAAAGCTCGAGTAATAGAACCAGCCAGACTATACAAGCATAATAATCACTGCCTCTAAAAATAGAAACATGCAACCTAGATACGATGTCCAATGTTTCTTTCATTCTTCCATTATCTCTGATGTTCCAAACAATGAACTACAGATGCATACGTACATGAAACCTATCTCTAATCCACGTCATTCTTTCTTCAAATGAAAACAGTGATTCAGCACCTGCAAAGTTGCAAAAGAAGAATTCGAGTGTGAGCCCAGGGAGTGGTTTTGAAATGGTGATGCTGAGCTGGGTTTTGGAAGCCCTGCAATAAGTGCCCCAAACAGTGAGACCACTGGGAGGAGTCTCGTGTGTTGTGTAAATATCAGCACAGGCTAGTTAGGCCGAATGCCCTGTTTCTGTCCTGCATATTCGATGAAATTGTCAAAGCAGCAATAAGTCACCTGGACCAACATCCAGCATTGTATTGCCTCTACCAACAACAACAACCTGCATTTTTCTAGCGCCTTTATCGTAGTAAAACGTCCCAAGGCGCTTCACAGAAGCATTATCAAACATAATGTGACACCTAACCACTTAAGGATATATTAGGGCTGGTGACCAAAAGCTTGGTCGTAGGGGCAGATTTAAGGAGCGTCTTAAAGGGGAGAGAGAAGGAGAGACACTATGTTTTGAATGTAAACAGGGCGGCAGCAAGATGAAAACTATTCTTAATGTGTCAGTTTTCTCCCAAAACATACTTAACTAGCTAAAAAAGGGAATTTAGAGAGCTGCGCTAAAAAAATGGAAAATAATCAGTTTTATTGAGCAAGCATTCAATAAAAAAGGTTAACTTAAATATTTCTATATACAGTGAAATAAATCCGAGCAATAGCTAACTTTAATCTGCTTATGTTGGTGAATCAACAATAAGCTGCTTCGGGAGGAACTTTCGGAGAGAACATCATTATTAGGAGTGCGCAGAGGACTATTCTTAGACTAGAAGTCAAGTCAGTTATTACAGAACATTAGGATGTCCATCATCTTGACAACTTAGTCACCACAACATTCAATGGAAGTTAGACTGTTGATATGAGTAAGCTGTGGGAGAGAAGGATAGTGGATTTGAAGCGTCTATTGATGGATTATCCCCAGACATCTTATGTACTTTTGATCAAAGCTCCTAGATCAGCACACTGCTAAATTCTGTCCAGAAAGCAACAATTACATTTTTCTCCCTTGGTTCTTGAGGCACTTCTCTGTTTTATATAGTCAAGGCAAGAGGGGTTGGAATTAAAAATATAAGGCCTAATCTCTGTTACTGCGGGTGGAATCATGAGGTGGGGATCATCCATATGACATCATAAGCTATGGCGCTCTTGGTAGCATGGTGGCATTGGAGGGTTAATTCACAGCGGGAATACTCACGCAAATGGGAATCCACTGCTTACCTGCAATTTCTTCCTAAAAAGCCGCATTTGCTATACAGGGCGGGTTTGGAATGGTAATAACACTCCGGATAGGTTCTTGGGGGGGGGGGGCGGGGGACAGTTCTGCGGCAGCATTTGACAAGCTGCAGTCAGTGCAAGGGCAGCATCACCTTATCTTTCACCTAAAGCCTCAGGGATGCCAACAGCTGGAAAGAAAGAAAGAAAGAAAGACTTGCATTAATATAGTGCCTTTCAGGACCACCGGGCATCGCAAAGTGCTTTACAGCTAATGAAGTGCATTTGGAGTGTCGTCATCATTGTAATGTGAGAAACATGGCAGCCAACTCGCGCGCAGCAAGCTCCCATCAATAGCAATGTGATAATAACCGGATTTTTTTGTTGTTGTTATGTTGATTGAGGGATAAATATTGGCCAGGACACTGGGGATAACTCCCCTGCTCTTCTTCAAAATAGTTCCATGGAATCTTTTACATCCACCTGGGAGATCAGACGAGACCTTGGTTTAACGTTTCATCTGAAAGACGACACCTCCAACAGTGCAGCACTCCCTCAGCACCGCACTGGAATGTCAGCCTAGATTTTTTTTTATGTGCTCAAGTTCCTGGAGTGGGTCTTAAACCCACAACCTTCTGACTCAGGAGCGAGTATGCAACACACTGAGCCATAGCTGAAGGGATCCCACATTCTCGGAGAAACCCCCGGGAGGTCCTTTGGCAGAATCGAGACCAGAAGATTGTTGGGCACTGCGGGCTGTCTGGAGGGAGATAGCAGAGGCAGCGAGCACAACCTCCACCACCCCAAAATCCCCCACACAATGCCAAAATAGGCTCAATGAGCTTGTGGCTGACAAGGTGGAAGTGTTACTGCGTGAAGCGAGTGCACAAGAGTTGCCCATGTTTGGCACACTAGGTCACCCTCGCCCCCCAAAACAGCAGTGCAGCATGATTGGCATTAGTTGATAACCAGTATTATCATCATCATCATCATCATAGGTTGTCCCTTGGAATGGAGGAAGACTTGCTTCCACTCCTGAAGTGAGTTCTTTGGTGGGTGAACAGTCCAATACGAGAGCCACAGAATCTGTCACAGGTGGGACAGACATTCGCCGAAGGAAGGTGGGACTGGTTTGCCACACGCTCCTTCCGCTGCCTGCGCCTGGCCTCTTCACACCCTTGGCGGTGAGAGTCGAAGAGCTCAATGCTCTCCCGGATGCACTTTCTCTGTCTCGGGCGGTCTTCGGCCAGGCACTCCCAGGTGTCAGTGGTGATGTCGCACTTTGCCAGGGAGGCTTTAAGGGTGTCCTTAAAACGTTTCCGCTGCCCACCTTTGGCTTGTTTGCCATGAAGGAGCTCCGCATAGAGCACTTGCTTGGGGAGCCTTGTGCCTTGTGGCATGCCAGACACAAGACTCCCCAAGTAGTATTAATAATACAATTTGTAGTACCGCATTAATTGCAGCAGAAGCAACAGGAGCTGGCAGACCTTTAGGAAGGTGCCTGGGCAGGAATACTGAACAGCATTATTGAAATGTGCAAGTTGATTCAAACCTGACAGCAATTTGTTCTCTTCTCGCTTGTTTATTACGTGACAACAAGTCTTAACATCTCTTAGCATACACAATGCTTGAGCACCAGCATAATAAAGGAAGGCATATCCTCACTTTAGGAAGGGTGTCAAGGCCTTAGGAAGAATGCAGAAGATATTTACTGGAATTGTACCAAGGTTGAGGGACTTCAGTTATCTGGAGTGACCGGAGAAGCTGAGCTTGTTCACTTTAGAGGAGAGAAGGTGAAGAGGAGATTTGAAATAGCTGTTCTAAATCATGAACAGCTTTGATAGATTAAATAAGGAGAAATTGTTCCTGGTGGCAGAAGGGTCGGTAACCTGAGGACACAGAGTTAAAGAACCTGAGGACATTTTATTTTATGCAGTGTATTGTTTTGATCTGCCTGAAAGGGTGGTGCAAGAAGATTCAATAGCAACATTCAAAAGGGAATTGTGTAATTATTTAAAGATAAAAAAAATTACAGGGCTATGGGGAAAGATCAGGGGCGAGTGTCGAATTGGATAACTCTAACAAAGAGCCAGCACAGGCACGATGGGCTGAATGGCCTCCTTCTGTGCTATATCATTCTATGAATCTATGGTTAATATTTAGAAGGAATTGTCAATGTAAAATAGCATTTTAATATCCAGCACACTATCTTTTATAGTATATAGAAGCTATGAAATTCCTCTGAATCCTTCAGTTAAAAAATCACTGCTATTCAAATTACAAACAAATGATAGGAATCTGCTTCAGTCATTGCTGCCAAGACATCCCAGATAACAAAATAAAATAAAATCATGAAGCATGGAAGACAATGCACGCTGCACCAATGGTACATATTGATGTTAAAAATGACTTGGTTTTTGCTCTTTATGGTTGTGGGAATGTCTCGATACTTCCATACGTTGCAGCCAATTAACAACAACCTATATTTCTGTAATGCACTTCACGCACAAAGTGATGTCTTGAAGTGATTTACAGAAAAGGGAAGAGAGAGGGTTGGGTGGCCACAAAGAATGCCCCTTTGGATGCTTTTGAGACCAGGGGGAGATGCGGAGCAAGGGAGTTTCAGAGGTTGAAAGCTGAGTGGTTGGCAGACGGTAAACTGATGGTGAAGCAGAGGGAGTGGGGAATGAGAAGCAGTCCCCTGTCAGGGGAGGGGAAGGTTCTCATAGAAACAAATAGCTGGAGAGGATTGAGGAGGCAGCAAGAGTCAAGGCTAGCAGAGGAATTTGAAGTTAATGACAACTGTCTGACCATGGGAGCTTAACAAGAGTAGGGCTAAAGCGGGTGTGAAGATCTGCCATAGAATTCTGGATGAGTTGTAATATTTGGATAGTGGAACCAAGGAGGCCAAAGTGATGCAGATATAATGCCTTGGTTTGATACAGACATGGATTATGACTTTGGCAATAGCAGGGAGAGGTAAGGGCAGACAAAGGCAACGTTTCAGAGATGAAAGAAAGCAATCTTGGGGGAAAATAACTGGCGTGGAGGAGAAAGTTGAGCTCAAGGCCTAACAGTCCTTCAAGGCTTCCAATCTTTCAGCTTAACATGGGGCATCAGCTGGATGGACGACGGAATTGAGGCTGCAGGTGTGTAGGTGTCTGCAAGAAGTAAAAAGATGGCTTCTGTTTTGTTGACATTTATCTAGAGGAAGTTCGGGTTCATAAAGATTTAATGTCCAAAAGGCATTTGGCTGGAAGGTCTAAGCAACGGAATCAAAGCAAGAGGTGTAGTATTGTTAGCAAGTATGTACAAGCTGACCCTATGTTCCTAGATAATGTTGTTGAAGGGTAGTCATGCAAAAGATGAAAAGGAAAGAACTAAGTTTGGGACCCTGGATTATACCAGAGGTAACTGTGTGGACATGGGAGGATAATCTGTTGGAGGTAATGAGTTTCTTCAATGCAACAGTTAAGCGTGGAACCATGGGAAAGCAGTACCACATAGATGGACTGTGGAGGAGAGATCAAGTAACTTTCGCACCACACAATGACCATCTCCAACAAGGCTAAGTTGAAACACTTCCCTTTGACATTTAATGGCATCATCGTCATTTAATTCCCCACCGTGAACATTCTTGGTGGTCACTATTGACTAGAATTGTAACTGGAACAACCACATAAATAGGCAGTGACTAGTGGGGTACTGCAAGGTTCTGTGCTGGGACCCCAGCTGTTTACATTGCACATTAATGATTTAGACTAGAGGATTAAATGTAGTATCTCCAAATTTGCGGATGATCTCCAAAGTTGGGTGTTAGTGCGAGCTGCGAGGAGGATGCTATGAGGCTGCAGAGTGACTTGGATAGGTTAGGTGAGTGGGCAAATGCATGGCAGATGAAGTATAATGTGGATAAATGTGAGGTTATCCACTTTGGTGGTAAAAACAGAGAGACAGACTATTATCTGAATGGTGACAGATTAGGAAAAGGGGAGATGCAACGAGACCTGGGTGTCATGGTACATCAGTCATTGAAGGTTGGCATGCAGGTACAGCAGGCGGTTAAGAAAGCAAATGGCATTTTGGCCTTCATAGCAAGGGGATTTGAGTACAGGGGCAGGGAAGTGTTACTATAGTTGTACAGGGCCTTGGTGAGGCCACACCTGGAGTATTGTGTACAGTTTTGGTCTTCTAACTTGCGGAAGGGCATTCTTGCTATTGAGGGAGTGCAACGAACGTTCACCAGACTGATTCCCGGGATGGCGGGACTGACATATCAAGAAAGACTGGATCAACTGGGCTTGTATTCACTGGAGTTCAGAAGAATGAGAGGGGATCTCATAGAAACGTTTAAAATTCTGACGGGTTTAGACAGGTTAGATGCAGGAAGAATGTTCCCAATGTTGGGGAAGTCCAGAACCAGGGGTTACAGTCTAAGGATAAGGCGTAAGCCATTTAGGACGGAGATGAGGAGAAACTTCTTCACCCAGAGAGTGGTGAACCTGTGGAATTTTCTACCACAGAATGTTGTTGAGGCCAATTCACTAAATATATTCAAAAAGGAGTTAGATGTAGTCCTTACTACTAGGGTGATCAAGGGGTATGGCGAGAAAACAGGAATGGGGTACTGAAGTTCCATGTTCAGCCATGAACTCATTGATTGGCGGTGCAGGCTCGAAGGGCTGAATGGCCAACTCCTGCACCTATTTTCTATGTTTCTATGTTTCTATAAACACTGTGGCTTCAAGAGCAGGTCAGAGGCTGGGTATTCTGTGGCGAACGACTCATTTCCTGATTCCCCAAAGCCTTTCCACTTCTACAAGGCATGAGTCAAAAGTTTGATGAAATACTCTCCACTTGCCTGAATGAGTATAATTCCAACAACACTCAAGAAGCTCAACACCACCCAAGACAAAATTGCCCATTTGATTAGCATTCCATCTACCACCTTTGTTAGAAATTAGGGATACTGAAACATATATGGTTATGCGAATGAAACATTGACACACAAAATACTGTGCTGAAATTATTGTATGAGAGCTCGAGACAAGTAAGGGGTTAATGTATAAGTTATGCTTCACTGGAATTGCATAAGTTTTGTTTTCTTGGAAAATGAGTATGAGAGACTCCATCACTGGGAGGACAGGGCCGGGTGGGATAAGACGCAAGACAGTCCTTGACATGCTGTAAGCCAATGATTGGTCAATTACAGAAAGCATTTCTAATGGTTGTGAGAAAACCCCTGACAGGTGGGAGATAACAGTAGTGTTAGCCTTTTTCCGTGGCTTAAACAAAGAACTTGACATGCCATTGGACACCTTGTTTTAAGGGGAATCTCTATAGGTTAAATGGTCCTGTCCATATTCTATCCCCAGCCCACCCCTAAAAAAGAGAATAAATGGAAGAGCGAAAGAGCCCTTAGTGCAGATGGTGAAGTAAGGACCCCTAAGGATGGATACGATGCTGACTTCGATCGAACATTCTTGGGCAGTTCAGAAAGAGAGAGGAAGAAGAAGAGCTGTTCGTGCACACCAGCCGTCTGTCCAAGCAGGTCTGATACCAGCTACTTGTCATGGTCGTATGCTGTAATAACTATTGTGTTGTATTCAGTCCCAAACTCCAATTAAACACATTGGGCTGAAAATTCGGTGGTGTAGCGCCTCTGTTAGTGCCCCAGAGCACAACTTTCAGGGCCCTGCCGGGAAATTTGATGGCAGATTTGCGGCGGTGCAAAGTGATACCGCCTCGCTCTGTAATTTAATTCAGACTAAGACGTAGTGCAATGTCCCGCTAGCATCCCGTTCGCAACATTAGGTGCATCTGCCTCATTTAGTGCCCACCTCTAATCACACCAGAGAAACCAGGCAGTTCCACCTTCTGTTGGAGCACTCTGCAGCGTACTTAAAGGGAGGGAGGAGGAGCATAAATCGGAGGGCACATTGAGACCTATGTTTCCACACAGCACGCAGCATCAATCTCTGACTTTAAATCAAAAGGTTGATCTGCCATTAGAGGGTCCTTACATCTTGAGTGAAATAATTTAATGCATGCATTACTAGTTCGCCAGCATCACCAACTCCATGCTCTGGTTAGGCAGCGTGAAGATAGAAGGGCTGTAGGTCATGCAGGGCCGCGAATGAGGAGAGGCCGATGATATCTGGACAGGAGGCCTTACCTCCCCACGAGTTTACAGACAGCAACGCTCATACCTCCACCTCTCTGACGAGCAGTATGTGAGAAGGATGCGCTCCCGAGAGGAAATGCTGAGAGAGATATGCCATTTCCTACAGGCAGACCTGCAGCTATACATACCGCCCCGCCATGAATAACATCACAAAATAGCCAAACCAAAATTACAGCCCCATGTACACAACATATTGGTTTGCACATGATTCTGATTATTTGAACGAAATAAGTTCATCTCAACACCTTAAATATTCATTCCCTCCACCACTGGCGCACTGTGTCTGCATTGGGGCACCACCTACAAGATGCAGTGCAGAAACTCGACAAAGTTTCTTCTACGGCTCCTCCCAAACCCGTGACCTCTACCGCCTCGAAGGACAAGGGCAGTAGGTGCATGGGAACCTCCAAGATCCCTTCCGAGTCACACACCATGCTGATTTGGAAATATATTGGCATTCTTTCATCATCGCCGGGTAAAAATCCTGGAACCCTACCTTTCAGCACTGTGGGAGGACCTTCACCACACGGAATGCAATGGTTCAAGGCGGCGGTTCACCATCACCTTCTCAAAGGCAATTGGGATGGGCAATAAATGCTGGCCTTGTCAGCGATGCCCTTATCCTGTGAATTATTAAAAAAAAGGATCAGCTATATTACAAAAAAAGGAATAAACCAGGTCACAGTCCAGAAAAGCAATTTTAGGATTGCAAACTTTTTATGGATTAGTACAGCTATGATATGTAACCAGTCTCAAGATCGTAAGTTTCTGCTTTCTCCATTTCCTCAACGTTCAATCAATATATTACATCAGCCAGCTCCTGGTAGTGAGAATCAATGTTAATATCTTTTTGATATTCTGAATCCTCCTTTCTGCTCTTCTTCAATCACATTGGCACAGTTTCTGACTCTGCTGAAGAAAAAGTTGATCGTTTGGCTGACATTTTTCCTTCAACAATAATCTCAATGTTTTAATAAAGTCCTTCCCATCGTGTGTCCAAACATTACACCTAGCTTTATCGCTGTTAGGTTTGTTACACTCTTTGCTCTGTACATTCCAATAAAACCTGTTGTCTTGACAGTTATTCCCCCGATTATCTTCAAAATTAACGTCTCTGAACTTAGCACTATCTTATGGCATCTGTTACCTTGCGATCTAGGCCAGATATGCATGTTTTCAGGTAAGATGTTAAACCAAGGCACCATCTGCCCTCTCAGGTGGATATAAAAGATCTCATAGCACTATTCAAAAAAAAGTAGGGAATTCCTCCCTCGAGTTCTGGCCAACATTTATCCTTCAAACAACAACACTAAAAATAGATTATCTGGTCATTTATTCATTACAATTTGTGGGAACTTGTGCGTAAATTTGCTGCTACGACTATGGGCCCAAGTTTCGGCCTCAGTTGCTCCTGATTTTTTGGAGCAACTGGTGTAGAACAGAGTATCTTAGAAATACAAATTCTCGGCATTTAGTTTGCTCCAGTTCTAGTCAGTTAGAACAGTTTCACTTTGGAACAGAATGTTTTTTTCAAAAGGGGGCGTGTCCGGCCACTTACGCCTGTTTTCAAAGTTTCGGCAGTGAAAACTTACTCCAAACTAACTTAGAATGGAGTAAGTGAAGATTTTTGTACGCTAGAAAAAACCTTGTCTACACTTTAGAAAATCAGGCGTAGGTTACAAATCAGGCGTAGGGAATGGGGGGGATGGGGTTTAAAGGGAAGTTTACAAACATTAAACACTTCAATTTTACAAAAAGAGTCATCATCTATAATAAATTATGAATAAATCAATAAATCAACCAATAAATCAATCAAAAAAAATGAATAAAAAATAAATTTAAAAAAAAGATCAATAAATAAAACATTTTCTACTTACTGACTGCAGCACCGGGAGTCCTCCAACAGCGTGCTGGGATGGCCCCCCCTCCCCCCCATGTGTCTCTATCTCTCTGTCTGTCTGTATCTCTCTCACTCTCTGTCAGTGTCTGTGTTTCTGACAGCGAGGGATGGAGTGGGGGAGAAGGGAAGAGAAAGGAGGGGAGAGAAGGGAAGAGAAGGGAGGGGAGAGAAGGGAAGAGAAGGGAGGGGAGAGAAGGGAAGAGAAGGGAGGGGAGAGAAGGGAGGGGATAGAGAGAGAGAGAGAGAGAGAGAGAGAGAGAGAGAGGCTGAACGGGCCGGGACCAAGACTTCGAGCTTAGACTTACCGGATTGACAGGTAGGTGGCATCGGGTCCGGGGTCCAGGGGGATCAGGAGCGTGGATCGGGGAGAGCGCGGGTCAGGGCGGAGGAGAGGGGGGGGTCGGTCGGTCGGGGGTGGGGGGAGATCGGTCGGGGGTGGGGGGGCGGACATCGGGTCGGGGGGGGAGGGGGTGTGTGGGGTGGGAGCCGGAGTCAAGTCGGGTCGGGTCCGGTCCGGAGGAAACAGGAGCTGGCCGTGGGAGGAGCCTTATGCATGCAGCCCCAGTGAGGCCATTGGGCCAGGGCTAGGGGCTGCGTGCTTCGGGCCCCTCCCACACAGTTTTGGGCGCCTGAAGCTGCTGCACATGCGCGCCCACTGTAGCGTGCATGTGCAGAGGTCCCGGCACTGTTTTCAGTGCAGGGACCTGGCTCCGCCCCCTACAGCTCGTGCTGAGCCACGCCCGACTCCAGCGAGCCTGCAGGGAGCCGGAGAATCTGGAAGTTTTTTTTAGGCGCACTTTGTGGCGCGAAAAACGGGCGTCCAGGTCGGGGCTGCGCTGTTCTAGGCGCGGCCCGAAACTTGGGCCCAAAATTTCTAAAGTATATTTCCAAAGTACGTAGTTCATAGGCTGTAAAATGCTTTTGGACATCCTGAGGTTCTGAAAGGTGCCATATAAAAGCAAGATTTTTCTTTCATTACTGCTTCAATGTCTCTGATTTTACCATGCTCTCTGGAGCAGACGACACTGATACCCATCCAAGAGATATGCACGTCGCCCTCAGGACCCCACTGCAATTTTAACTGAAGCCTAAACAGGAAAAGCATTGCCGCTTTTCTGCCAGACTGAGCGAGGAGACCAATCAGCCCTGGAAGGAGGTATTTTTTTTTCCTTTCCTTTGTAGGGCCTGGAACAGCAGGGGCCCCACAAGAAAAGCTTAGGCATCCCACAATCTTGAATCCCCCCTTCATAAATGCAAGACCACCACAAGGCACCCTTGGAAGCCAATCCTGCCACTTACATTGTATAAGCAACCTCCAGATCCCATGGTTTTCCGCACCCCTTACCTGTTACAGCAGCAGGAGTAGGCCATTCGGCCCCTCGAGCCCACTCCGCTATTTAACATGATCATGGCTGATCCGATCATGGACTCAGGTCCACTTCTCTGTCGCTCCCCATAACCCCTTATTCCCTTATCAGTTAGGATGCTGTCTATCTTTGTCTTAAATTTATTCAATGTCCCAGCTTCCACAGCTCTCTGAGGCAGAAAATTCCGCAGATTTACAACCCTCTAAGAGAAAAAATTCCTTCTCAGCTCAATTTTAAATGGGCGGCCCCTTATTCTAAGATTATGTCCCTAGTTCTTGTCTCCCCTGTCAGTGGAAACAGCCTCTCTGCATCCACCTTGTCACGCCCCTTATAATCTTATAGGTTTCGATAAGATCACCTCTCATTTTTCTGAACTCCAATGAGTAGAGGCCTAACCTACTCAAACTTTCCTCATTCTGTTCTGCTTTAAGGTTGACCAGTAGCATCTAATTGAAGCTCTAGAATTAAGATATCCTGCAGCCGATAGGCTTCCAACTTACCTTACCACCCGTCCACCCAAAACCCACCCGGAGTTAAAATTGGGGCCTAGATACATGATGCATGTTGATTTAATCATCCAAACATTGGATGAGTATTTGGGTACCATTGTATGTCGTCCTAAAACTTCCAATATCTCAATACTACTTCTCAGCTCAGAGGCCAAGGTACACAAAAAGGAAAGCCAACAGGAAGGTTATGTAGCCTGAATTGAGGAGTTCGCCCTTGAAATAATTGGCAATGAGAATATCGAGGCAGTATGAGAGGATGAAGCCATGTCTCCCCAAGCTGAGGACTAATACCAACCCTTTCCTGTCTTTCTTCTTTCCATACTCACTCACTAACTTTCACACAGTGATTTACTCAAGCGCAACACTATGACACACACTATATTGCTACGCAAGTAATATTTGAAGGGCTGTTATTCAGCCAACATTCTAATATACTTCACATGTCTCTTTCCATAGAGCCAACTTCAACCCCCTTTGCCACAGAAGAAGCCAGCACCTCATAATATCATGTCATTAATTGACTTGTTGCAAATATTAGCATAGTTACATTCAACCCAGGGGAATTTAGATAGTGAGCTTCAGGAAGGAGCATCTGGCAAAACACTAGACATGAAAGAAGAGAAGTGAGACATGGTAGCGGTGGAGGAGCAGGAATTTGCTGACGGGAGGTCCAGATCATTGACTTAATCTGCAGCGTGCAGGGATTCAAGCACTACGGACTACTGCTTATAAAATAAGGTTGCTATTTGGGCATGATTGTATTAGGTCATTTGAGGATATTCAAAGTGTGGTGATGACTATGGAGAAGTTTGTTATTTGCATCTGTGCAGCCCTGCAAGATGTTTGGCACTGCAGTCCAGTGTGGGGTTCTTGAATTATTTAGCAACTCCACGAGAACTTGCAGCGCAGCCCTCAATTTCAGAGATTCAATATAAGCAACTTTTGTGAATAGTATGGAAGAGTTACATTTTTCAACATCAACTTGCTGGGAATTTTGATTGAAATAATTGTCATTCAAAGGTTTCAAAATGTCATTGCTGCCCAGAGTTCTGTGAATTCTGCCCAGAGGTTTCTTCTTCATTCCCAGAGGTCTGTTCATTCTGCCCAGATGTCTGTTGCCACACAGATCAGTGGACATACTGAAGCAGTGCCAGTTGCAGGAATAGATACAGATCAGGTTGTTATCTCTTAGAATGATATTACGCCTGTTATATATGTAAACTTGTATTTACTCTGTACAGCCACCAAAGGGCTCATCCCCTGGAGTCCCAAGGGATCCCATAATCCCTTGGGAGCACAGGTATTAAGGAGGCCTCACAGATCTGGAGACCTGCAATAAAAGACTAAGGTCACCGTACTTGAGCTCACAGTGTTCAGTCTGACTCTTTCTCCATACATAATAACTGGCAATGAGATACAGATAGCAAATCCAAAGATGCAGAGAACAGCGAACAGAGGGCGTCCTGGAGAAATTCTCGGAGGAAGATGATTGGGAAACTTTTGTGGAGACTCGACCAATACTTTGTGGCCAACGAACTAGATGGAGAAGAGAACGCTGCCAAACGAAGGGCGATCCTCCTCACTGTCTGTGGGGCACCAACATATGGCCTCATGAAGAATATGCTTACTCCAGCGAAACCCACGGAGAAGTCATACGATGATTCGTGCACACTCATCCGAGACCATTTGAATCCAAAGGAAAGCATTCTGATGGCGAGGTAACGGTTCTACACCTACAAAAGGTCTGAAGGCCAGGAAGTGGCGAGTTAGGTCACCGAGCTAAGACATTACGAATTTAAAGGACATTTGGAGCACATGCTCAGAGACTTTTTCGTACTTGGCATTGGCCACGAAACCATACTTCACAAACTTTTGACTGTAGAGACCCCAACCTTGAGTAAGGCCATAGCGATAGCCCAGGCGTTCATTGCCACCAGTGACAATACTAAGCAAATCTCTCAGCACACAAGAACAAAGTGATGTTGTTTTCGAATCGCAATGTACAGGGCAGTTCACACATGCCTGCAGCTACATGTTCGCCGATGTCTCAGAGTCTACCATCAAGGGTGATGAATGCAAGGCCATTAACACCTTGTTGGCACTGCGGGGACTGATCATTGTTTCCATTCATGTCGATTCAAAGGGTTCGTTTGCAAGAGCTGTAGAACAATGGGACACCTCCAAAGTATGTGCAGGCGAGCTGCAAATCCTGTTAAACTTGCGAACCACCATGTTACAGAGGAACACAGATCCACGGAGGATCACGACGAACCAGAGCCTCAGACTGAGGAGACAGAGGTACATGGGGCGCATACATTCAACACGAATTGTCCCCAGATAATGCTGAATGTTGAACAAAATGGACTCCCGGTGTCAATGGAGCTGGATACGGATGCGAGCCAGTCCATCATGAGCAAAAAGACTTTCAAAAGATTGTGGTGCAACAAGGCCTCAAGGCCAGTCTGAACACCAAATCATACGAAACTAAGAACTTACACTAAAGAACTGATTCCTGTAATCGGCAGTGCTACCATAAAGGTCTCCTTTGATGGAGCGGTGCACAAGCTACCACTCTGGGTGGTACCAGGCGATGGTCCCACGCTGCTCAGCAGGAGCTGGCTGGGAAAGATACGCTGGAACTGGGACGACGTCCGAGCACTATCGCCCGCTGACGACACTTCGTATGCCCAGGTCTTAAACAAGTTCCCTTCGCTGTTCGAACCAGGCACCGGGAAATTCCAAGGAGCAAAAGTGCAGATCCAACTAATTCCGGGGGCATGACCCATGCACTACAAGGCGAGAGCAGTACCATACATAATGAGAGAAAGGGTAAAGATCGAGCTAGACTGGCTGCAACGAGAGGGCATAATTTCACCGATCGAGTTCAACAAGTGGGCCAGCCCGATCGTTCCTGTCCTCAAGGGAGACGGCACCATCAGAATCTGTGGCGATTGCAAAGTAACTATCAATTGTTTCTCCCTGCAGGACCAATACTCACTACCAAAAGCCGACAACCTCATTGCAACGCTGGCGGGAGGAAAGATGTTCACGAAACTGAATTTGACTTCAGCCTACATGGCGCAGGAACCGGAGGAATCATCGACCGCCCTCACTTGCGTCAACACGCACAAAGGTCTTTTCATTTGTAACAGGTGCCCATTTGGAATTCGATCAGCAGCAGCGATATTCCAGAGAAACATGGAAAGCTTACTGAAGTCGATCCTGCGCACCATGGTTTTCCAGGACAACATCTTGGTCACAAATCGGGACACAGTGGAGCATCTACAGGAGCTGGAGGAGGTTCTTAGTTGACTCAACCATGTGGGGCTCAGGTTAAAACGCTCGAAGTGCGTTTTCCTGGCGCCTGAAGTGGAGTTCCTGGGAAGGAGGTTTGCGGCGGATGACATCAGGCCCACCAATACAAAGACAGAGGCAATCGAGAACGCACCGAGGCCACAGAATGTGACAGAGCTGCGGTCTTTTCTGGGACTCCTGAACTAATTTGGTAACTCCTTACCGGATCTCAGCACACTGTTAGAACCACTGCATGTCTTACTATGGAAAGGGGATGAATGGGTTTGGGGCAAAAGCCAAAAAAATGCCTTTGTAAAAGCGAGAAAATTGTTATGCTCAAACAAATTGCTTGTGTTGTATGATCCATGTAAGTGTTTGGTACTAGCATGTGATGCGTCGTCATATGGCGTAGGGTGTGTATTGCAGCAAGCTAATGATTTCGGGAAACTGCAACTGGTTGCTTATGCATCCAGGAGTCTGTCTAAGACTGAGAGAGCCTATAGCATGATTGAGAAAAATGCGTTAGCGTGTGTCTATGGGGTAAAGAAAATGCATCAATAGCTGTTTGGGCTAAAATTTGAATTGGAAACTGATCATAAGCCACTCATATCCTTGTTTTCTGAGAGTAAAGGGATAAATAACAACGCATCGGCCCGCATCCAGAGATGGGCGCTCACATTGTCCACATACAACTACGCCATCCGCCACAGGCCAGGCAAAGAAAACTGCGCCGATGCTCTCAGCAGGCTGCCATTGCCCACCACGGGGGTGGGAATGGCGCAGCCCGCAGATTTAGATATGGTTATGGAAACATTTGAGAGTGAGCAATCACCCGTCACTGCCCGGCAGATCAAAATCTGGACAAACCTTATTGTCCCGAGTCAAAAACTGTGTGCTTCATGGGAGCTGGTCGAGTGTCCCAGTGGAAATGCAGTAAGAGATAAAGCCATTCCAGCAGCGCAAAGATGAAATGTCTATGCATGCAGACTGCCTTCTGTTGAGCAATTGAGTAGTGGTTTCCAAGAAGGGCTAAGACACCTTCAACAGTGACCTCCACAGTAATTACCCAGGCATCGTAATGATGAAAGAGATAGCCAGATCCCACGTGTGGTGACCCGGTATCGACGCAGACTTACAGTCCTGCATGCACAGATGTAACACATGCTCACAGTTAAGCAATGTACCCAGAGAGGTTTATGGTCTTGGCCCTCCAAACCGTGGTCTAGGGTACACGTTGACGATGCAGGCCCATTTTTGGGTAAAATGTTCCTTATGGTTGTAGATGCATACTCCGAGTGGATTGAATAGGAGATAATGTCGGCTCGCATGTCCACTGCCACTACTGAAAGCCTGCGGGCCACACAAACGACCTACCCAATGTTCTGGTGAGCGACAACGGGCCATGTTTTACCAGTGCTGAGTTCAAAGAATTCGATTCCCGTAACAGGATCAAACATGTCACATCTACTCCGTTTAAACCAGTGTCCAATGATCAGGCAGAAGGAGCAGTGTAAACCATCAAGCAAGGCTTGAACAGGGTAACTGGAGGTTCACTGCAGACTCGCCTATCCCGAGTCCTGCTTATCTACCGCACGAGACCCCACTCGCTCACTGGGATCCCACCTGCTGAACTGCTCATGAAAAGAGCACTTAAGACAAACACTCTCGTTAGTTCAACCTGATCTACATGAACAGGTAGAGAGCAGGCGGCTTCAACAAAATACATACCATGATAGCGCAAATATGTCACGCGAGATTGAAAACAATGATCCTGTATTTGTATTGAATTATGGACAAGGTCCCAAGTGGCTTCCCGGTACTGTCGTGACCAAAGAGGGGAGCAGTGTGTTTTGGGCCAACTTTCAAATGGACTTATTCACCGGAAACACTTGGACCAAATCAAACTCAGATTCACGGACTATCCTGAGCAACCAACCTTGGACCCTACCTTCTTTGATCCCCCAACACACACACTAGTGACAACCGGCACCACAATTGACCACGAAGCAGAATCCATCATCCACAGCAGCCCAGCGACGGCCCAACAAATGATTCAACAACACCAGCTTTCACATCGAGACGATCAGCCAGGGCAAGAAGGGCCCTAGATCGACACACATTGTAAATAATTACACTATTGACTTTGGGGAGCGGGGGCGGGAAGTTTTGTTATACATGTAAACTTGTATTTACTCTGTACAGCCACTGGAGGGCTCATCCCCTGGAGTCCCAAGGGATCCCATAATCCCTTGGGAGCACAGGTATTTAAGGAGGTTTCAGAGGTTAGAGAGACACTCTGGAGACCTTCAATAAAAGACTATGGTCACACTTTACTTTGAGGTCACAGTGTTCAGTCTGACTCTTTCTCCATACAAAACAACACCCATCCCATAAAGATTCTTTCAATGGTTAGAAGACAGGACCAAAAATGGCCAAGATCAGCCTGCAACTGTGGAAGTGGATGGGGTGGAAGCAGTTGTCAGGTCACCTCACAATTCAGTGCAAGGAGATACAGTGCCACATCAATCCCAAGACGCCAAGAGTGGTTACTGCCACTCAGCAACCAGCCACCTCAATTCCTCCTTCTACTGTAGAAGAATTTGTAATAAGCAATAGCATAGTTGTAGAAGGCTCCCACCACAGGACTTGGTGTTAATTAGGACACGGGCAGCAAAGTTTTGGAGGAGCTCAAGGCTCAAGGCAAGATACAAACCCAGCCAGGAGAGCATTGGCATAGCAACGTCTAGATGTAACAAAGGCATGGATGAGGGTTTCAGCAGCAGATGAATTGAGGCAGGAGCGGAGACCGGTGATGTTACGGGAGTGGAATTAGGTGGTCTTGGTGATGGAACGTGTATGGGGTCGGAAGCTCAGCTCGATCAATTAATGCACCAAGGTTGTCAAACGGTCGGCTTCAACCTCAGACAGTGGCCAGGAAGAGGGATGGAGTCAGTGGCTAGGGAATGGAGTTTGTGGTGGGGACCGAAGACAATGGCTTGGTTTTCCCAATATTGAATTGGAAGACATTTTTACTTATCCAGTATTGGATGTTGGACAAGCAGTGTGACAAATCAGAGGCAGTGGAGTGGTCAAGAGAGGAGTTGGTAAGGTAGATCTGGGTGTCGTCAGTGTATGTGTGGAACCTGACATTGTATTTTCAGATGATGTTGCTGAGGGCCCCGATGTAGTTGAGATGTAGAAGGGGCCAAGGATAGATCCTTGGGTATCCAGAGGTAATGGTGTGGGAGCGGGAAGAGAAGCCATTGTAAATAATTCTCTGACTACAAAGAAGCACTTCAATGAATGTCTCCTCTGTGAGAGCCTAGCACACTAAAGAAGATATTGCTGGTGAAGCAATTTTGCGCAAGCGTGTCTCACCAGCAATATTCTTTGAGCCATTGTCAGTGTCTCTATTAATGGAAAAAATTATGGAACATACGTGAAAATGTTATTCTAGGATAAACCTCTGATTTATTATAAATCTCAACCGGGGAAGCAATATTATTTTCACAGGGGCCTTTACCCATTAGTCGGTTGGTCGCCACCGATAAACCCTTTTTTAACGTCCACGCCGGAAATAATGCCTATTTTTGGGCTTTAAGCACAAAAGTGGAAGTTCTAGCCCCATATCTTTTATTGTGTTTACCATGCTAGTTATAGATGATTATTTTGTTATAATTACTTCTTCATTAAGGTGGGCGAAGTGTATTATAGAGCTCCACCTAGTGGACTACTGCTCCACCCCAGTGGACTATTGTGGTAATGCAACTGCTGCTGTAAATACAATAAAAGGAAATTCTAGTTCAGAGCCATCTTGTAAATATGTGTGGTTTAGTGATGTTGTAATGATATATAACAGTAATAATGTTGGTTCTGTGTAGCTGATGGGAATGAAGTTGTATAGGCTACACTGTGCCTCTGCACCAACAGATCAGCCTTAACATATTGTGACAGAGGCATCCAGCAGTTCCCTGGTATTTCTTATGTCCATTGTCTATATTAGTCACTTGTGTAATAATAATAAGCTATAATCTGTTATCATCAATAATTATGTTTTTTATTTGGAATCCGTGTTCTCAGCATTAACATTTTCATAGAATCATAGAAAAATTATAACACAGAAGGAGGCCATTTGGTCGACAAAGAGCTACCCAGTCTAATCCCACGTTCCAGGACTAAGTCCGTAACCCTGTAGGTTATGGCCCTTTAAGTGCACATACAAGTACTTTTCAGGCAGTGAGTTCCAGACTCCCAACACCCTCTGGGTGAAGAATTGTTTCCTCATCGCCCATCTAATCCTTCTACCAACTACGTTAAATCTAAATCCCTGGTTGTTGACTATAGTTAGTCTTCAACACTATCATTCAATAATAGTGCACTATAGTTCCTTCAACTAACAGTAACATATAATGTAGAAACCTGACTGCTACAGATATCTGATTTACTGAGGCTATTTATTAATATTTCTGTTTTTTTTTAATTATAAAAATGTGAATCTGCTTTTTGACTTTATTTAGAGGAATGCAATAATGCTTCATTTATAGAGGCTGGAACAAATAAAACATATTTACTTGATCCACATACTGTTGTAGCTTTAGCAATGCTACGATAATACAACAGCCGCCACGAGGTCATGTACAACTGAATTTCATGGAACTTAATCTCCTTTCAGCTGTGTAAATGTAAAAATATTCTTGCAATTTTCCATTTGAGAAAATATTTTGCCTCACTCTGTATAGAAGTCCCACATGCTGACTCGGAATATTTTTGGTATTTATTCATTTAGTTCAGAGGAAACATTTTAGTCCTCCATAAATCACAATATTAGTAGTGCACTTATGAAATTCAAGCAATTTCATGAAACACTTCAGGTGAAATTTTGCTGATAATAAATCATTATTGCTTGGTATGTCAGCAGATTCATTCACATCAGTTGTTATTGTGATGGAGTACCGTGCTGCTGGTATACATAGATCTATACAATATAACTTCAGATTTTTATATCCTGTATTAAAAAAAGGTAATTGTTCTAAAATCATTGATGCCTTCAAGACTATCATTCTATTAGAATTCCCTGATTGCTCATCCAGTGTACCTATCCTCCGAAGATAATTAGGAACATTTGCATCAAATATTAGGACTGGTTCATTTGCACTTATATTGAATAAAATAAATCTTTACATATTTTCACTTAACACAGGTATTTTATTTTCACTTAACACAAATTATTTGTTATTCTGATTAAACACCTCTCCTTGTAGCGAGAGTAGAATGTGAAGGAACCAGGACATTTTGGTGGTGGGAAGGGCAGTTGGATCAATAGTGATTAATCCACTGTGCTGCCCGACTTCTAAAGTCCCTAAAAAACCCATGAAAATCCACAATTTTCAGACCATGCAAGAACAACTCTCCAAGAATCCCATGAATTTCAAACATAGATAATTGATATTCATTCAGACTTCACGTAGGATACAGTAAATTACCTCTGCTGCGTTATTGCAACATTTACTGACATTGAAGGCGAGCTGCTTAATCCATTTTATTATTTGCATCAATACAAGAAAGATGGAATGAAAAAGCCCTAATGAGATGAAAATAATTTTGTTTTGTGGCCGTTAACTTACATCAGTGAAAAGCAGTCTTCAATGAGCAATGACAGTCTGCATTAAAATAGGAACTCTCAAGATCACAAAGTACATCTTCAAATTTTACAAGAAAACACCATCTGTATAAAAGAGGAGCAATGCTTTGCCATTTTACCACTCAAGCATGCTGATTGTCGAGATATATGTTACTATAAAGTAAGCTATTATGCAAATAAAGAAATTATACTGAGGCATCAATATTGCTCTCGATCTTTCATTGCCATCTTCATAACACAATTTCATTCGTTTCTTCAACCTATGGTCAACTTTGCTATAAACGTCAACCGCAATTACTACAAAGTAAAATGCTGCGGATGCTGGAAATCTGAAATAAAAACAGAAAATGCTGGAGGCACTCAGCAGGTCAGACAATATCTGGGGAGAGAGAAACAGTTAATGTTTCAGGTTGCTAACGATGGTGAAAGGTCATCAGCTTGAAACGTTGGCCGTGATTTCCCCTACTTCAGAATGTCCTGTGCGGTCAGCATCGGTGGCAGGTCCCGATCTCGTGGCTGGCTCCAGCCCACTGTGTAGAAATGATTTTACATTGATTGGGCTTGTTAAGCTGCTTGTCCAGCGCGTTTCCCGGCCAATTGAAGGAAGTGGGTCTGATGACATCATTTGATGTTGCATCATCAGCCGGTTTCTTTAAAGGGACCATGTCGAAATTTTTGACAGTTGTGCTGTCAGTATTCTACAGCACTGAGGTGCTGCAAACACTGACAAGCACTGCACAGAGGTGCAAGGCTGCACCCAGCTATCCGAAGACACCCTGCAGAGGCTTATGGAGGGAGTCACAGCACGCATGGAGGCCGTCTTCCCTTCCAAGAGACCTCCACAGGAGATTTGCACGCATTGCACAGGAGGGCACAAGCAGCGATGTCATCAGGAGGACCAGGTTGCAGTGGCTCAAACCTTTCAATAATCTCAGTGGATTATGAAACGTTACTGCAAAGCCACACTCAACCTCACATCATCACATCCCCATCACTCTGCCTTCCCTATCCTACTCCTACCAACTTACCTTGCACCTCCACCCATCCCTCTCTATCTACATTATCACATCCCCATCTCACTAGCCATCCTCATCCTAGTCCAATCATACCAACTAACACCACACAAAGGTGTGTACTTGTATGTTTTAGTCAATGTTCACATAAAGTTTCTGTTAATGTGCTGTCGAACATTGAAATCTTTATTTTCAACACTTTGTGTTCTTGGACAGAATTGTGTGCAGCTTTGGAAGTGGCTTAGTGAGTTGCAGTGAATGGTTACAAAGATTGGCCTCAGTGCCTCGGGGCGAGGTTATGGGGTGGGAGGTAGAACAAGCCAGGAATTGTTTTCGGTTGGCACCCTGCTGGACGAGGGTCATAAATCTGTGGAATTCCCTGCCCCCAGAGAGTGATGGAAGCTGAGTCATTGAATATATTTAAGGCGGAGATAGACAGAGTTAGATGTGGCCCTTATGGCTAAAGGGATCAAGGGGTATGGAGAGAAAGCAGGAAAGGGGTACTGAGCTGAATGATCAGCCATGATCTTATTAAATGGTGGTGCAGGCTCGAAGGGCCAAATAGCCTACTCATGTACCTATTTTCTATGTTTCTATGTGAAACATAACGATACCTTCCGCAATGGTGATGCGTGTGAATTGAATGGCTTGGACATTGTCGGGATGCTTTATGTTGTTGGTATGGGGTGGTGTCAACCTGGCACGTCATGTGACAGCATCAAGTGAAGTAAAACTGGCTATGGTGCGTCTATACCTTGCGTCCCGGGCAGCGATGTGGTCAGGTGCAGATTCCCTGTGTCCTGTGCAGCATCAGTTGATTGCAGAGAAGGTTGGTATTGTTGTTGGTGCTGCTGGTGTGCCTGGTGCTGCTGGTATTGGGGCTGATTGTGGTGGGATTCTGAGGACTGAGGTGAGATAGTTTCAAGGGCACCGATGCTAATGTAATAGATGACAACTGAACTTGAGATGACAGAAGCGATCTGTCAATGGTGAGAGAGAGAGATTGCTCCACGCACTTACAACCTGCATAAAGCTCATTCGGCCTTCTTAATGCAGTAAGCAAAAGCTCTTGATCTTAATAAGTGGCTAGCTGTGAGTTGGCAGCTTTTATAGCACATTTGCAGCTGTCAAGTAAAGAAATAAATTCATAGTCGCATAACCCTGACGACCCGAGCAGCGAAAACCTCGTGGACACTCTAGCAAAATGGTAAGTTCAGCTCAAAATTAATTTTAATGGGCTGTGAACGAGGTCATAATTATCTAAATTGCCTCTCCTGCCGCAGCATGCCGGGTCTGTTCAGCATTGACAGACCCAACATCTGACAAAGTAGCATGGTGTCGGGTAGACAGTGGGTCCTGACCTGTTGTCAATTATTTTCCATTTAACAGCTGACCCACCACCTATCCAGCCCTCTGAGCACTGCCAACATTCCGGCTATTAACTCTGTTTCTCTCTCCACAGATGCTGCCTGACCTGCTGAGTATTTCCAGCATTTTTTGTTTTAACTGGAAGCAATATTTGTTCCAAGAAACAATATAGGCCTTCAAATTATTCATGGGATAATTTTGTCTGAACTCTTTTGTTGCTAAGCGCTCCTCTAAGATTTTAGTGGCAGTGTTGAAATGATTTAAATAAAAAGGTTCGTGTCTACAATCTCCACTGAACCAGCAGATAAATGCATTTCAGATTTCAAACTATTATCCCCAGCATAATTTCAAGGACATATTTTCTTTAATTCAACAACTATCATGAACTAAAAATTGAACATAAATTTTCTGAATATGTGCCAGTCAATAACTCAGTCAATAAATCACTTGACCCAGTATGTGTCGCAAATTGGCGGGTATCGCATCCACGATTTTCCTATGAACCCTGGCAGCAGGCAAAGTTACTCACCTCTGCGGCATACTCAGGACATTTTCCAGACATTCTCTGCTTTTTTTCCAGATACTACAGTCAATTTTGGAAATCTACAATAAAATTACAACTTGCTTTTGTACAGCGCCTTTAATGTAGGAAAACATGCTTCACAGGAGCGCTATCAGACAAACTTTGACACAAGCCACGTAAAGAAATATTAGGGTAGGCGACCAAAAGCTTGGTCAATGAGGTAGTTTATAATAAAATAAGAAACAGAAAGTACTGCAGGTACTCAGCAGGTATGGCAGCATCTGTGGAGCGAGAAAGAGTTAACGGCCCAGAGTTTAATTCCGCGGTGCGCTGGGAGCTGGGGGCGCGGGGGGGGGTGAGGGAGAAGGGCTCCGATAGTGCGCGGGAAACCTGGAGGTAAGTGCACTACATCTGTCAGTGGCTTTTTAACTCAGCCACTTCATTATAATTTTACTTCCAAGTTCCCCGTCCAATCAGCAGCAGTGGGCGTGATGTAGACACAAATGACGCTATCTCAACTGCAATATTTAAAGGGACACTCCAAACACGCACTTTGAAAGAGTTTGGAGTAGGAAACCAAAGAGTAGGAAGAGCCAGAATGGAGTCCAAACGCGAAAAGCCAGGGGCCTGATTTCAGTGACGCCTCTCTGTGTTTCTATCTTTTTATGGTTGTACATCAGCTGCCCATTAATGGAGTGGCAGGCTCTGTGGTTGACAAATATTCATGGTTGTTCTGGGCATAACTGCAGGAAGCTAACCTCAAAGCCGAGCGCCTGCTCATTCTGATTGGCATCACTGGTGGCAAAGTTGGCCTAATTGCCGGCTCAGGCAAATGACCCTTCAATCACCTGAATAATGCGTTGGTGTGCAGTCGACTGGGAGATCCTGGATATTTCTATGGCAGAGCCCTGGAAGGATCTGGAGGCAAAATGTTGAGGGCGGTGGTGACTTTCGAAAGCCACTGGCAATGCATTGCCACCAGGTCTAGCTGGCAGCAGGACTTTGCCCAGCAGCTGTAGATGTTTGACACCATCTGACCTGACATCCCGAGCCTCCTGAGACATGTCAAGCAAACGGATCCTTTGCCTGTCAATCCTATTTCATGGATAGTGCCTCCTGCGAGCTGCATCTCTCTGCTGCTTCCTTTCCTGCTGATCCTCTCTCTGCTGTGTAGCTACAAGTCTGTGACCAGCAGGATCTGGGTACTGTTGCTGGTTATCTTGGGCCTCATCGGGGGTTCAATCTAAGGCAGCATAAGTGGCGCCCAACCTGATATGATAGAACAAACCGCCAAAGTATGGAAGGCAATTACTGTGACTGTGAATAAAACCTATCCCACCAGCAGGTAAGAAACCAGGTGTTAGTATAGAGTATGTATTTGAATCGCTGACTGAGATTGCTTCAGTCCCCACAATTTCCGCTGTGCTCTCCCCTTACTTTCACTGGCGAGTTTCAGGAAGCCCGGGAAACCCGTGGGCCCCGGCGTTAAAGTGAAAACAGTGTGTTACTATCGCTCTAATGAGCGATTAACATATGTTAATTGGCAAGCCGCTTCTCCCGAGAGGGCTGCGTGCAAGCAGCCTAACGCACTGGAGTTCAATGCGGAATTCGACGGGTTGGAATCGGCTTCCCGATGCGCTGTCTCTTGTCAGCTTTAACCCTTTCCCCTCCCACCCGTACCCAAACCCTCGTGCTCTTCCACTTTAAAATTTAGCCCAGCGCTTCAGATCGATGACCTTTCATCAGAATTGGAAGATGTTAGAGATGAACAGCACCCAGGAATTTATATATTATTTCCTGTTACACATTGGAATCTATCTGTATATCTTAAAACCTACAGAGTTCAATACTGGGATGGTGAGGACAATTGAAATTGCTGCACACAGAAAGTGGATGATTAATCATACCATGAATGATGGCTGCTTTAGAGTGAAAAGCTGGGATTTAAGCTATGCAGTGAGAACAATGTAAGTCATATCAAAATAGTTCAATTAATTAGAAGAAATACACATGATGCTTGTTAGCAGAGCATAGAATTTAAATTTATGTAAACTGAATGCCACCCATTAAGATTATATATGGAAGAATAAAAAGAGTGATACTGAATCTTCTGCATTATTTAACAATGTCAGTTTAATTTACTTAAAACGAAAATGCCTGATATTTGTCTGGAAATGTATGTAACTCATAGAAAATGGTGACTAATAGCCTGACCAAAATCTAAATTATGCAGAAGATTCTTCATTTATCTATCCACTCTCTGTGAAAGGCAGAATTTCTCATCCAATAATTTAATTTGTATGACATTGCTGTGCAATTCAAGGTTTATAGAAGGTTATAAGTTGCAAAATCCCTTTGAATATTAAGATCACACCTATTGGCTCAAGGACCGATTAATGAATAATGAGCCACGACTCCTGGGTTGACTGAGAATGCTTTACGGTTAAGCTTAAAAAGATAGTTCAATTAAATATTTTCTTTTATCTGGCTCACCATTATTTTAAGATTATGTAAAAATGTTGTTTCCATCAATTAACTTGCTTTTGATCTGACATGGATGGCTAAATGATAACAGTAACGTTATATAGAGGATTCAATCTACCTCTCGCTCATTTACACGATACTAATCCAATTAATAGCTCAGAAGCTACGATAAACCACAAGTGGTTTGTGCTCATAATCTGAACCTTCAAAAAAGGATTACTGGCTTGCAATTCATTGGGAGGAATTGGTTATTATTTACTAAATATGTTATGATATTTGTCAACATTTTCTTGAAAATGCATGTTCATGTCATTGCAGCGTATGTATTCTTATATTGCCCTTGAAATTCACAAGCAAAAATAACCTAAATAAATCTCCTGCTAAGAGGTAGTTATATTTTCACAATTCATTATGCAGTTGACAACCTGCCTTGCTAGGACCTCAACGACCACACATTTATTAAAGTGAGACCCACAGTATGATCAGGTCATTTGGTACTCCAATTGGGCTAAGGAGGGGGGAAATAAAATAGAGTTCCTGCTTCTGATTACATTACATAGGATTACATAGGATATAAACAACACAGAAACAGGCCATTCGTCCCAACCAGTCCCTGCTGGCGTTTATGCTCCACTCGAGCCTTCTCCCGTCTTTCCTCATCTAAACCTATCAGCTTAACCGTCTATTTGCTTCTCCCTCATATACTTGTCCAGCCTCCCCTTAAATGAACCTATACTATTCAATTCAACCACTCCCTGTGGTAGTGAGTTCCACATTCTCATCATTCATAGGGTAAAGAAGTTTCTTCTGAATTCCCTATTGGATTTCTTGGTGACTATCTTGTATTGATGGCCTCTAGTTATGCTCTTCCCCACAAGTGGAAACATTTTCTCTGTATCCACTCTATCAAATCCTTCATAATTTTAAAGACCACTGTTAGGACAGCCTTCTTTTTTCAGCCTATTGATCATTTCCTGACATGTATACTTGCATTTCTGGTATCATCCTTGTAAATCTTCTCTGCACCTTCTATATCCTTTTTATAATATGGCGACCAGAATTGTACGCAGATCTCCAAGTGTGGTCTAACCAAGGTTCAATATAGGTATAGCATAACTTCCCCACTTTTTTCAATTCTATACCTCTTTAAATAAACCCTAGTGCTTGGTTTGCTTTTTTTTAAATCGCCTTGTTAACCTGTGTCGCATCCTTTGTGAATTTGTTCCTCTATCCCATCTAGATTCGCACCTTCCAAGTAATAAGTGACCTCCCTATTCTTCCCACCAAAATGTAATACCTCACATTTATCTGTGTTAATCTTCATTTGCCTATTATATGCCCATTCTGTAAATGTATTAATGTCCTCCTGTAATTTGCTGCAGCTCTCCTCAGAATTGACTATCGCCCCCCCTCCCCCCCAAGTTGATGTCATCTGCAAATTTAGAAATTGTGTTTTCAATTCCAAAGTCTAAATCGTTAATATAAATTGTGAACAGCGCTGATCTTTGTGGAACACCATTCTGCCTCTGTGAATAGCTATCTTTTACCCCCTACTCTCTTTCTCTCTTGAAGCCAGCGAGCTATCCATTCTGCTACTTGTCCCTTGACCGCATTCTCTGACCTTGTTCATCAGTCTATTATGGGATACCTTAAATCGAGGCCTTTTGAAAATCTAGATAAATTACATCGACTGCATGACCATTGTCTACTCTCTCCGTTAGCTCCTCAAAAAATTCAAAGTGGTTGGTCAAGCAAGACTTTCCCTTTTGAAATGCATGCTGACTATTCATCATTAGATTTTTGGTTTCTAGATGTTCTTCTATTTTCTCTATAGCAGGGATTCCATTATTTTTCCCACCACCGATATTGAGCTGGCTGGTCTATAATTCCCCGGACATGCTCTATCCCCTTCTTAAATATAGATATTATGCTAGCTATCCACCAGTCCTCTGGCATGACACCTTTTTCTAATGAATTATGAAAAATGTGTAGTAATGTCTCTGCTATCTCTTCCCTAGATTCTTTTAAAATGCATGGATGTATCCAGGGGTTTTATACTCTTTCAATTTGATTAGTTTATTTAATATATCCCCTCTTTTTATTTTAAATATATTTATCTCATTACTAATCTCATCATCCAATGTCATGTCTACCTGGTAAATACTGAAGCAAAATAGTTATTTAATATTTCTGCCATCTATCTATCGTTACCTGTGTATTATCCTGTCTATCCCTTAATGGCCCTATTCCCATCCCAACCTTCCTTTTGTATTGATGTGCCTGTAAAATATTTTACTGTTTTATTTCATGTTTCTTGATAATTTAATTTCATAGTTCCTCTTTGACTTCCCAATTTTTTTGTTTTACTTCTCTCCGAATCTTTTTGTCTTCTCACTTAGCATGCACTCCCCTGCTGTATATATACTTAATGTATGCCTCTTTCCTTACCCTCAATTGTTCCCTTATGGCTTTATTCATCCATGGAGTCCCATTAGTGTTTAGTTTGTTCTTTCCTTTTAGCGGAATATATTTTTCCTGCACTCTGTTGACCACTATTTTAAATGTTTCCTATTGCAGTTGTACATCATTTTTTTGCCATTATTGTTACCTATTTTATTTTCCAAAGTTCTATTCTCAGCCCCTCAAGCTCAGCTTTCCTTCAATCTATTACCCTGGTTTTTGTCATACTTATGTCCTGCTCAATTATTATCTTAAAACGTATTATATTATGGTCACTATTGCCCAGATGTTCCCCTACTTTTACTTCTCTTACCTGCTCTGGTTCATTCCCCATTACTATAGCCAGTTGCAAATCCTCCCTTGTTGGGCTTTTTACATATTGGGTTAGAAAGGAGTCCTGTACACATTGTAGGAACTCCATGCACTGAGTCCCTTTACCTACCTCTTCTATCCACTTAATGGCCCTGAAATCCTGGCATCCCCGGGTCCGTACAGAGTGTGTACGGACCCGGGAAGGCATCGCAAAAGCCGGTTTTCGGTGCACGATACGCATGCGCCGAAAAACGGCTTTTACGATCTGTCAAGTTCTGGCTTGACAGATCACACACATCTCGGCAGCCATTCCCATGGGCAAGATTGCGGTATTTGCCCATCTCTTACCCATCGAATGTCCTTAAAACTCTTGTGCCTGGTAAAAGCAGGCACATAGCTTACTTTTACCAGCGTAAGAGTTTTAAAACATACAAAAACATTTTTAAAAAAATGTAAAAAACACATTTTAATGTTAAAACTCTGCCCACTAAGGTAAGTTTATTTTAAACCATAATTTAACAACTTAAAAAAAAAAACAGAAATATATATATTTAAACTTTAATTTAAATTAATGTTAAATATGTGATTTTCTTTCCTATTTTTTATTGGTGCTTTGGTGTTGGGGGGGCGGTGTTTCTCAATTATAATAATCAGAACTCCTACTTACGGAGTTCCCATTATTATGAATGAGAAAATTCATTTCCTGGATTGGCTGCCCAGAGCCATGTGACTCCAGAAATGCTGTCAAGACAGTTATTATGGATTTGGCCCTTCTCGCCTCCTTTTACCTGTCGGGTTTCCCGAGGTCAGGGAAACACAGCCAGTATGGGTTAAAGAGAGAAACACTGTTAAAATGAATGCACACATCCTCCATAAAAGATTTCAACGATAACCGGTCTCCTGCCTGCCCCTCGTCCCGTCATCATCAATACTGGAAGTGGGCGGGCTTAAGGTAGATTGGGATCCTGTTTCAGAATTTTACCTTTTTCACCTCCTACCTGATCTAAACCCCCCTGTTTTGGGAGTTAAAATTACCCCCTATACTGCAACATGTAACCAATGCCTTCTGGAGAGCAAAGATAGGTAAAAAAAACTGACAAGAAGGAAAAATAAAATGACTGCAACATCATCCGTTTCTTGTTGCAATTGTCATTGCAACAAGACATAAAATAAAGTGAGGTAACTATATATGTTATGAAACTTACTTTCCAAGTGTTACTGTCAGACAGTTCGATATACTGGAGAAAGCAGCTACTTCATTGCAGGAAATAGTCACCTCACTTGTAGCCTTTATTATGTCAATTCAATGAATAGTTGAAAGACTCTCTAATTTAAAGGGTGTGCTTTTCTTTGTGTTCACTTGTGAATCTCTATGCTTTAAAACAAATGTAACCTAGGGTTTGAATTGCATGGCCTCGACAGATAGGGCCAGAAGTGCACGTGATATTGGTCCTCGTGCTTCACTATCATCGAGTCAGTGACCTTCAGACACCTAAAAGGCATCACCAGGCAACATGTCGATGAAGAGGAATTGAGGATAGGGCTACTCTGATACCAGCAGTGGACCTTATGTACATAGTTAAAGTGGGGGAGGTGATCATTGGGTCAGGAGGGAGAGTGATTTGGTCGGGAAGGAGCTGCATACCAATTAATAACACATGGTCCATTACTAATGATGCAGGTAGCATGAGCAAAGAGCACAAATCTGCCCCATTACAGGAGCACTGGTGAGCATTCTAAACCGCCCAAGGAGTAGCCGAGAAATATCCATTGCTGCGATATCATATAGGGGGGAAGTCAGTGATAAGCACCAGTGAAGAGCAGGAGTACCAGCAAAGAGGACCAAGTGGAGGTGGCGGCAGATAGTACCAATCAGAGAGGCAACTGTAACCGTACTTACGATTCATACTTTGCAGTGGTTGCATACTGAGCTGTGCTGAATATTCAACAGAAGTATTTTGTGAACTCCTTTGAGAATCTTTAGATTTCCATGCATGCAATTGTGGAGATAATGCTGCTTCAACATCTGTGTAGGTATGCAAAGGGTTTTGGGGATCAGTAGAGCACCACGGAATGAGTGGCAACTCCGGGGTAACCTGCAGAGGTCCCTCAAGGACAGAGGATGCAAGTGCCGATGCACTATTACTTGCCAGTGCTGATGCATTATTGATTGCCAACACTATATTGGGCTATAATTTCCCCAAAGCCTGCCAGCGACCGATTGTCACCCAAAAAACCGCTAAGATAATCGCCGGCGAAAACTTCCTGAAAAATGTTCTTTTAAATCCGCCCAGCGAACAATATGCACCCCCAAACTGGGCGGAAAAGTACAATTTCGGCTAGATTGTCTAAGGAAAATGGGCAAAAAATTAAAATCTATAAAATTTACCCGAGGCTGCGGGTTGGGCCTAACACAAAAAAACAAATATAAATAATTTTTCAAAAAACCTAAGTAGTCCCAAAAATATTCAAGACATTTTAAAATTAAATCACCCCGACAGATTTTGAAAATAAATAGTAAAAAAACCACTTGCTTTTTTCCTGCAGACCTATTTACCCACCGCCCAGCTCCGCTGATCCTCGTGGATGGTTGAAACATTTATTTTTTATACTTACCTACGGGTCCCTGCTCAGCCAAAAATCACACCAGGGCGATCTGTGGATGGAGAACGCCAGTGACCCACTCCCCAGCGGGACTTTGAAACCGCCGGCATGCCTCAGGTAGAGAATTTTTCGCCGACCCGGTTCTCGCCCGAAACTGCCAATACCGCTGAGAAACCGGGCAGTGAAACAGTGCAAATTCTAGCCCATGTCTGCCACTATTGAGATCTTGGACTCCAGTATATAATAGGCTCCCACTTCTGTGCTTGCTAGTCTAAGGGATTAGTTAGAGAGGAGATTGATAGTGGGCAAGGCCGTGTCCCCACACAGATTCCTGGTAATTCACAAGGGGCATTCAGGAATTTGGGGTATGGCAGGAATGTGAATGATTGAGGATTTGACTTTCCAGGGTGATTATCCATCTGACCTTCCCAGACATCCCCACTCGGAGGACTACAGAAGAACAGATATGAGACAGATGCTGGGATGCTGGTAGTGGAGGCAGGGCCAACAGAAAGAGGGTAATTGCCATAGGCAAGTCACCAGATACCCATTGAGGAACAGTGACAAGGCACTTCATGTGCTCTTCCCATTGCGGTGGCACATAGAATAAGGACATGATTATTTGGCCTAATATATTGGTATGGAGAAGACCATATGGCTGTTAATCTGGTGACTCAGGTGGTGCTTTTAACTGAAAGTTCTGTCAATCAATAACCGATGCACCAGTCTGCCTAGCCTGAACCTCAGCCAATTCTCCTTTCGCCTTTTAGTCCTCCTCTACCAAAGCTGCCAGAACACATTTCTACTCTCCCGGCTGAAAGGGTTTCCCGCTGAATGACAAAAACATACATCATGCGGGAGATGTTGATGACCTTGCCAACTTTCTCAGGGCTGCAGAATTGTTGAATCAGCATGTCAATTGCAATCAGCACCAAAACCTATTGGAGGCATAGGCCTTATGATACTGCCTTTTCACCTGTGTGTGTGTATGCATATGTGTGTTTGTATTGGGGCCGAGGTGGTCACAACCCTCTGAGTGAAGAAATGTCTCTTCAAGTGGCCGAGTGGCCGAGCCCTTATCCAGAGACAATGCCCCTTAGTTCTAGACTCTCTAGACAGGGGAAATTGCCTATCAGCAATTACCCTATCAAACCCTCTCAGAATCTGATATGTTTCAATGAGGTCACCCCTTATTCTTCTAAACGCCAGAAAGTATACTGTAATGAGAACATAAGATCATAAGAAATAGGAGCAGGAGTAGGCCATACGGCCCCTCGAGCCTGCTCCGCCATTTAATCATGGACTCAGGTCCATCTCCCTGCCTGCTTCCCATAACCCCTTATTCTATTTCCAGTTCCATTAAGAAACTGTTTACCTCTGTCTTAAATTTATTCAATGTCCCAGCTTCCACAGCTCTCTGAGGCAGTGAATTCCACAGATTTACAACCCTGAGAGAAGAAAAAATTCCTCCTCATCTCAGTTTTAAATGGGTGGCCCCTTATTCTAAGATTATGCCCTCTAGTTCTAGTCTCCCCTATCAGTGGAAACATCCTCTCTGCATCCACCTTGTCAAGCCCCCTCATAAATCTTATACGTTTCGATAAGATCACCTCTCATTCTTCTGAATTCCAATGAGTAGAGGCCCACCCTACTCAACCTTTCATCATAAGTCAACCCCCTCATCTCCAGAATCAACCTTGTGAACCCTACTCAATCTCTCCTCATAGTGGAACCCTCTCATTCCCAGAATCAATCTAGTGAACCTTTGTTACACCTCCTGTAAGGCAAGTATCAATATCTAGCAGTTATGATTCATACATGGCACGGGGCTGTTGTCAAGGTCTTGATGGCTACATGGAAGCCGCGATGTACTTGAAGGAAACCAGTAATAGGTCGAAGTGATTTCTCCTCTTCAGCTGTTGCCACCCCCGATGGGAAAAGTGACAAAAATGCTACCGTGGCAAAGAAGGCTTCAGTGATGTACTTGGTGGCTCTGTAGTCCAGCATCTGGCATAGCGGAGGTCTTAGCATAAAATTTCAATGCGGTGATGGACTTTCACTGAAAGTGATGGGACTCTCCATGTGCTGAACCATTTGTGTCGGAAAGGCTCCAGGGAACAAACCATCAAATCAGATACAGCAAAGGCATATCTGTTCAAACCCGAGCAATTGTGCTTGAGTCAGATGATAGGGTTCTTGGGCTGAAGGCAGGTGGGTACGTAGTTGTGAAAACCATGCAACTTAATGAAAGAAAATCTAAAGAAGAAGATGAATGCAATGTTTGTGGGGATAAAGGGAAGGAGAAGAATAATAAATAAGTTGTGTCATTATAATATAGTTATATATTACAATGAATTGTGAGAAATGTTATCTTGTCAGATTTAATTACATGTGCATTCAATTGTAATGACATATTTTTTGTTTGTACTCATTCAATATAATTTGGTTCTTGAGCAGAGTCAGAAAGCCTAAAATAGCAAGAATGACAAGTGCCATCAAGGCTCACGGGCAATCATTTATAAAATAAGCATATATTTTGCTTGAAATATAAATGGTAACCTTTATGGAAACATAGAAACGATAGAAAGTAGGTGCAGGAGTAGGCCATTTGGCCCTTCGAGCCTGCACCACCATTCAATGAGATCATGGCTGATCATTCACCTCAGTACACCGTTCCTGCTTTCTCCCCAGACCCCTTGATCCCTTTAGCCGCAAGTGCCATATCTAACTCCCTCTTGAATATATCCAATGAACTGGCATCAACAACTCTCTGTGGTAGGGAATTACACAGGTTAACAACTCTGAGTGAAGAGATTTCTCCTCATCTCAGACCTAAGTGGCTTAACCCTTACCCTTAGAATATGTCCCCTGGTTCTGGACTTCCCCAATATCGGGAACATTCTTTCTGCATCTAACCTGTCCAGTCCCGTCAATTTTATATGTTTCTGTGAGATCCCCTCTCATCCTTCTAAACTCCAGTGAATACAGGCCCAGTCGATCCAGTCTCTCCTGATTGTCAGTCCTGCCATCCCGGGAATCAGTCTGGTGAACCTTCGCTGCACTCCCTCAATAGCAAGAACGTCCTTCCTCAGATTAGGAGACCAAAACTGACCACAATATTTCAGGTGAGGCCTCACTAAGGCCCTGTACAACTGCAGTAAGACCTCCCTGCTCCTATACTCAAATCCCCTAGTTATGAAGGTCAACATACAATTTGCCTTCTTCACCGCCTGCTGTATCTGCATGCGAACTTTCAATAACTGATGTACCATGACACCCAGGTCTCGTTACACCTCCCCTTTTCCGAATCTGCCGCCATTCAGATAATGTTCTGCCTTCTTTTTTTTGCCCCCAAAATGGATAACCTCACATTTATCCACATTGTACTGGATCTGCCACTCGTTTGCCCACTCACCTAATCTGTCCAAGTCAACCTGCAGCCTTTTAGCATCCTCTTCACAGCTCACACCACCACCCAGCTTAGTGTCATCTGCAAACTTGGAGATATTACACTCAATTCCCTCATCCAATTCATTAATGTATATTGTAAATAGCTGGGGTCCCAGCACTGAGCCCTACGGTGCTCCACTAGTCACTGCCTGCCATTCTGAAAAGGACCCGTTTATCCCGACATTCTGCTTCGTGTATGCTCACCAGTTCTCTATCCACGTCAAAACATTACCCCCAATACCATGTGCTTTAATTTTGCACACCAATCTCTTGTGTGGGACCTAGTCAAAAGCCTTTTGAAAGTCCAAATACACCACATCCACTGGTTCACCCTTGTCCACTCTACCAGTTACATCCTCAAAAAATTATAGAAGATTTGTCAAGCAGGATTTTCCTTTAATAAATCCATGCTGACTTGGACCGATCCTGTCACTGCTTTCCAAATGTGCTGTTATGTCATCTTTAATAACTAATTCCATCATTTTCCCCACTACTGATGGCAGGCTAACCAGTGTATAATTACCTGTTTTCTCTCTCCCTCCTTTCATAAAAAGTGGTGTTACATTAGCTATGCTCCAGTCCATAGGAAGCGATCCAGAGTCGATAGACTGTTGGAAAATGATCACCAATGCATCCACTATTTCAAGGGTTACTTCCTTAAGTACTCTGGGATACAGACTATCAGGCCCCGGGGATTGATCGGTCTTCAATCCCATCAATTTCCCGCCTAATAAGGATTTCCTTCAGTTCCTCCTTCTCACTAGACCCTCGGTTACTAGTATTTCCGGAAGGTTATTTGTGTCTTCCTTCGTGAAGACAGAACCAAAGTATTTGATTAACTGGCCTGCCATTTCTTTCTTCCCCATTATGAATTCACCTGAATCTGACTGCAAGTGACCTACGTTTGTTTTCACTAATCTTTTTCTCTTCACATATCTATGGAAGCTTTTGCAGTCAGTTTTTATGTTCCCAGCATGCTTCTTCTCATACTCTATTTTTCCCTTCCTAATTAAACCCTTTGTCCTCCTCTCCCAGTCCTCAGGTTTGCTGCTTTTTCTGGCCAATTTATATGCCTCTTCCTTGGACTTAACACCTTCCTTAATTTCCCTTGTGAGCCACGGTTGAGCCACCTTCCCCATTTTATTTTTACTCCAGACCGGGATATGCAATTGTTGAAGTTCATCCATGTGATCTTTAAATGTTTGCTATTGCCCATCCACCGTCAACCCTTTAAGTATCACTCGCCAGTCTATTCTAGCCGATTCATGTCTCATACCATCGAAGTTACCTTTCCTTAAGTTCAGGACCCTTGTCTCTGAATTAACTGTGTCACTCTCCATCTTAATAAAGAATTCTACCATATTATGGTCACTCTTTCCCAAGGGGCCACGCACAATAAGATTGCTAATTAGTCCTTTCTCATTACACATCACCCAGTCTAGGATGGCCAGCCCTCCAGTTGGTTCCTCGACATATTGGTCTAGAAAACCATCCCTAATACACTTCAGGAAATCCATCTCCACCGTATTGCTACCAGTTTGATTAGCCCAATCTATATATAGATCAAAGTCTCCCATAATAACTGCTGTACCCTTATTGTACTCATCCCTAATTTCATGTTTGATGCTGTCCCCAACCTCACTACTTCAGTTTGGTAGTCTATACACAATTCCCACTCGCGTTTTCTGCCCTTTGGCATTCTGTAGCTCCACCCATACCGATTCCACATCATCCAAGCTAATGTCCTTCCTTACTATTGCATTAATTTCCTCTTTAACCAGCAAGGCCACCCCCCTTCCTTTTCCTTTCTGTCTATCCTTCCTGAATGTTGAATACCCCTGGATTTTGTGTTCCCAGCCTTGATCATCCTGGAGCCATGTCTCCGTGATGCCAATTACATCATATCCGTTAACTGCTATTTGCGCAGTTAATTCGTCCACCTTATTCCAAATACTCCTCGTCTTGAGGCACAGAGCCTTCAGTCTTGTCTTTTTAACATACTTTTCCCCTTTAGAATTTTGCTGTAATGTGGCCCTTTTTGCTTTTTGCCTTTAGTCCACTTGGTAGTTGTGTAAAAAGACTAGTAATCGTTAGCGTGCAGACCAGGATGTAATGATGTCTAATCTACTGCTCTAAAGACACTAATCGCCTCAGATGCCAGCGCACTTTGTCTGTGAAAATAGGGACCTATACTTATTCACCACACGACCCTGCTGTGAAAATATTGATCTGTCCTCAATTGCTGACATAGTGATGCTGTCAAAGTAACAAATTCTACTCAATTGCAAACACAGTTCTACGGGGAAAATTGCACCGCATTCTCGGTCCTTACGTTGGTCACATTTATTACAAATATGTCTGCTTAATGACAAAGGGTACACTTCCTGACAATCTTTTTTGTTTTCGACTCATTCGGCTATTCTGTAGTCTGCAGCATTATTGATTGAATCTTGAAATGCTGAAAACAAACCAAAGAACACTTAGAACAGCCGCCATCTGAGAATTATACTTTTGCTTGAGGCAGCGTTTGATGAGGTTGAAAAATGGGACAATTTCCAAAAGCAATGACTGGTCCTTTCCTTTTTCCTTAACTTGGTAGCTAAAATAGGCTTGGATTTATTTTTAACTGTCTTCGTGCTAAATGCAATTTTTAATCTTGTCGAAAGTTTCTGTTGATCAATTTGGAAAGCAAAACTTTGAAAAGAAAATCTTAGCTTCATATAGCATCTTCTAACGGAATAAAAGTTCTGGGCTGGTGAAAGCAGATTCTCTACTGAGTGTTAAATTTGGGGTAGTAATGCCATTGCTAGAGGTCCCTGACCACATCCACCTTCACCAGATGCTCATTTCCGTAGGCCTAGCCATAGCTACCTGACAACTTTGGAGAAAGACCTGCTTTTGCAGGCTCAGGTTCAGCACATAAGAACATAAGAACAGAAGAAATAGGAGCAGGAGTAGGCCATTTGGCCTCTTGAGCCTGCTCCGCCTTCAATAAGATCATGGCTGATCTGATCATGGACTCAGCTCCACTTCCCTGCCCACTCCCCATAATCCTTTATTCCCTTATCGCTCAAAAATCTGTCCATCTCCGCCTTAAATATTTTCAATAACCCAGCCTCCACAGCTCTCTGGGGCAGAGAATTCCACAGATTTACAACCGTCTGAGAGAAGAAATTCCTCCTCATCTCAGTTTTAAATGGGCAGCCCCTTATTCTGAAACGATGTCCCCTAGTTTTTGTTTTCCCAATGAGTGGAAATATCCTCTCTGCAATCACCTTGTCTAGCCCCCCTCATTATCTTATATGTTTCAATAAGATCATCTCTCATTCTTCTCAACTCCAATGTGTATAGGGCCAGCCTACTCAACCTATCTTCCTAAGTCAACCCCCTCATCTTTGGAATCAATCTAGTGAGCCTTCTCTGAACAGTCTCCAATGCAAGTATCTCCTTCCTTAAATACGGAGACCAAAACTGTACACAGTATTGTTCGTATGGCCCTACCAATACCCTGTACGGTTGTAGCAGGATTTCTTTGCTTTTATACTCTATCCCCTTGCAATAAAGCTCAACATTCCATTTGCCTTCCTGGTTACTTGCTGTACCTGCATGCTAACTTTTTGTGTTTCATGCACAAGGACCCCTAGGTCCTTCTGTATTGCAACATTTTGCAATTTTTCTCCATTTAAATTGTAATTTGTTTTTCTATTTTTTCTGCCAAAGCGGATAACCTCACATTTTCCTGCATTATATTCCATCTGCCAAATTTTTGCCCACTCACTTAGCCTGTCTATGTCCCTTTACAGATTTTTTGTGTCCTCCTCACAATTTGCTTTCCCATCCATCTTTGTATCATCTGCAAACTTGGCTACCTTACACTCGGTCCCTTCATCCAAATCATTAATATAGATTTTAAACACGGAAGCAGTGATGGAGCTATGCCATCTGCTTTAAACGGACTTGCGGGTAACCATGATCAAAAGTAAGGCATTTCCAGTGGCAGCTAGGTTTGCTTCTCTGGTTGGGTGTATTCCTAGAAGTTTCATCACCTGAACTCATGCCTTCATCCACCC
The DNA here is from genome assembly GCF_044704955.1 of Pristiophorus japonicus. NCBI lineage: Eukaryota > Metazoa > Chordata > Chondrichthyes > Pristiophoridae > Pristiophorus > Pristiophorus japonicus. The sequence continues at coordinate 19,220,372 of NC_091986.1, forward strand.
CACCCTCAGACGTCCGCCATTGATCGTCTAAAACATCCCTCCTCGTGCTTTTCCGTCTTTTCCCCACCAATTGGATAGCAAACAGACTCTTCATTACCTGATTGGATCATTCTTAACTATAAAACAGCTTTTTTCTACTCTCCAATATTTTCATAACCAATTACAACAACAATTTGTATTTATATAGCACTTTTAACGTAGTGAACCATCCCAAGGTGTTTCACAGAAATATTATGCGATAAAAATTTGACACAGACCCGCATAAGTACAACTTAGCGCAAGTGACCAAAAGCTTTGTCAAAGAGGTATGTTTTAAGGAGCGTCTTGAAGGAGGAAAGAGAGGTAGCAAGGTGGAGAGGTTTAGGCAGGGAGTTCCAGAGCTTGGGGCCAAGGCAACAGAAGGCATCGGCCACCAATGGTTGAGTGATTATAATCAGGGATGCTCAAGAGGGCAGAATTAGAGGAGCGCAGACACCTTGGGGAGTTGTGGGAGATTACAGAGATAGGGAGGGGCGAGGGCCATGGATTTGATAATGAGGATGAGAGTTTTGAAATCGAGGCGTTACTTTATAAGAACATAAGAACATAAGAAATAGGAGCGGGAATAGGCCATAAGGCCCCTCGAGCCTGCTCTGCCATTCACTAAGATCATGGTTGAACTGATCATGGACTCAGCTCCATTTCCCCGCCCGCTCCCCATAATCCCTTATCCCCTTATCGTTTAAGAAACTGTCCATTTCTGTCTTAAATTTATTTAATATCCCAGCTTCCACAGCTCTCTGAGGCAGCGAATTCCACAGATTTACAACCCTCTGAGAGAAGAAATTTCTCCTCATCTCAATTCTAAATGGGCGGCTCCTTATTGTAAGATCATGCCCTCTAGTTCTAGTCTCCCCCATCAGTGGAAACATCCTCTCTGCATCCACCTTGTCAAGCCCCCTCATAATCTTATACTTTTCAATAAGATCATCTCTCATTCTTCTGATTTCCAATGAGTAGAGGCCCAACCTACTCAACATTTCCTCATAAGTCAACCCACTCATCCCCGGGATCAACCTTCTTTGAACTGCCTCCACAGCAAGTATATCCTTTCATAAATATGGAAACCAAAACTGCACGCAGTATTCCAGGTGTGGCCTCACCAATACCCTGTACAACTGTAACAAGACTACCCTGCTTTTATACTCCATCCCCGTTGCAATAAAGACCAAGATACCATTGGCATTCCTGATTACTTGCTGTACCTGCATACTATCCTTTTGTGTTCCATGTACAAGTACCCCCCAGGTCCCGCTGTACTGCAGCACTTTGCAATTTTTCTCCATTTAAATAATAACTTGCTCTTTGATTTTTTTCTGCCAAAGTGCATGACCTCACACTTTCTAACATTATACTCCATCTGCCAAATTCTTGCCCACTCACTTAGCCTGTCTATGGCCTCCTACAACCTCTTTATGTCCTCCTCACACATTGCTTTTCCCCCCATCTTTGTATCGTCAGCAAATTTGGCGACGTTACACGCAGTCCCCTCTTCCAATTCGTTAATATAGATTGTAAATAGTTGGGGTCCCAGCACTGATCCTTGCGGCACCCCACTAGTTACTAATTGCCAACCAGAGAATGAATCATTTACCCTGACTCTCTGTTTTCTGTTTTTCAGCCAATTTCCTATCGATGCTAATATATTACCGCCAACCCCATGAAATTTTATCTTGTGCAGTAACCTTTTGTGTGGCACCTTTCAAATGCCTTCTGGAAGTCCAAATACACCACATCCACTGGTTCCCCTTTATCCACCCTGTTCATTACATCCTCAAAGAATTCCAGCAAATTTATCAAACATGATTTCCCCTTCATAAATCTATGCTGACTTTTCCTGACCAAATTTTACTTTTCCAAATGTCCTGTTACTGTTTCTTTAATAATGGACTCCAACATTTTCCCAACCACAGATGTTAGGCTAACTGGTCTATAGTTTCTTGCTTTTTGTCTGCCTTCCTTTTTTTGAAGAGGAGAATTATATTTGCAGTTTTCCACTCTGCTGGGACCTCCCCAGAATCCAGGGAATTTTGGTAAATTACAACCGATGCATCCACAATTCCTGCCGCTACTTCTCTTAAGAACCTAGGATGCAAGCCATCAGGTCCAGGGGATTTACCTGCCTTTCGTCCCATTATCTTACTGAGCACCACCTCCTTAGTGATTTTGATTTTGTTAATTTCCCCCCCACCCCTGCTATAGCCTCTTAACTATCCACTGTTGGAATATTGTTAGTGTCCTCTACCGTAAAAACTGATACAAAGTATTTGTTTAGAGTTTCTGCCATCTCTATGTTCCCCATTACTGGGAGCCAATGTAGGTCAGCGAGCACTGGGGTGATCGGGACTTGGTGCGAGTTAGGACACGGAAAGTGTTCAAAGAAAATGAAAAAAAACCCGTTTGTTTGTTCTCCTAGGTTACTCGCTGCTGGGTCCTGGAGATTAAGTTTTCATTCTTAGAGACTCCAGGACAATCCTGGAGGGTTGGCACCCCTAGATTGGCAGCTAAGCTCACTATATAGCTTAACATTTTTATTTGAGTCAGGAAATTATGAGCTCAAGCCCCACTTCAGAACTTGAAGACATCATCCAGACTGACACTACAGTGCCGTATTATCAGTATTGTTGGAGATGCCCTCTTTCAGACATGGCACTGAATTGAGGTCCTGTCTGCCCGCTTTTGGTTTGATGTTAAAGAGAACATGGTACAATTCGAAGAGGTGCAGAGAGTTCTTCCGGTGCAATGGTAAACATCCTCCCTCAACTAACATCACCAAAGCAAAACCTGTTAACTGGTAATTTTTTGTATTCCTGTTTCTGGGATCTTGCTGTTTGCAAAATGGCTACATATCAACAATCGCAACACTTCAAAAATCAATTCATCATCTTTGTAGGCAGTCTCTCAAACGAGGATGACTTGCTTCCACATGAGTTCACATATGTTTCAATGAAGGACCTGATATTTCAGTACTGAACTCCAATTGAAGGGGTCGAAGATGCCTGTGCGTGGATTTTTTTTTAATGTGTGGTGACCATTGCACACAGGCTTGACAGAGCTCGGCCTTTATCCAGTGGCGAGGGTAAACCAGGATGACTGGAGACCAGCTCTGCTGCATGGACCGAGTGCGCACACATATCGCAGTGTGGGCTGGCCCGTGCTGCCCCTGGGCACTCGCCTCTTCTGGGCCCCGTACCCTTATTTGCCGCACCTCCGCCACGATCACAAGATACAGAGATGACTCAGAGCACTTTCCAGGGTGGGGGCCAGGCCAGTGACTGGAGATCCAATCAATTAATTGTATGTTAACAACTGAACAAAGCTGCTCACTCTGCATCAGAATATTTGAATGAAAAAGCAAATAAGCTGTTGAGATATCTAAGCAGAATAGTATAAATCTAACAAATATCATAAAAGTTTCTAATGGCATAAAACATTTAGAAATATGTATTTATAATATATTAACACAATAATATGGTTATAATTACATACAAAATATTGTATCTGTGAATACTTTCTATGGGCTGGACTTTCCACTTCGATCGCTAGGGCCCAAAAAATGGGCGATGTTCCAGCCTTAGCAATGTTTCAGCTCTCAGGGTCGCTGGAAGATCGCCCATTTTTCGGTTCGCTACTTTTGGCTTTTTTTGGGGGTCGATAGCTCAGTGATGTGAGATGGGCCTCAGCGATGTGGAAGGCAAGGTGTCCCGAGCAACGTCCTTTCTGCGCATGTGTTTATTTTTGCAAAGAATTTTTCCTGCAATTCGGGAGGTCAGGTGTCATCCAGGCATGCGCAGAAGGTAAGGGGGGAGAGAGAGAGAGAGAGAGAGAGAGAGGGGGGGGAGGCATTGGCAAGGAGAGAGAGAGAGAGAAAAGTTAAAAGCGATTAATTTGTTATTAATATTATGTCAGGGCACGAGTCTGACAGTGGGCAGGAGGTGGAGCGCAAAGTCTTTTGCTGATGAGGCCAATGAGGCCCTAGTAAGTGAGGTCCATAGCTGGTGGGGCCAACTAGCCCAGGGTGGGCATGGAAAATCTCCATCCAGGGCCTACCGCAAACTGTGGAGCGAGGTCGTCGACATGGTGTAAACTAGTGTTAATTCAAAGTAATGTAATGTCATTTCATTATAATATATGAATGATGTCATGTTATGCATGCTGCAGTTGTACAGGGCCTTAGTGAGGCCTCACCTGGAATATTGTGTTCAGTTTTGGTCACCTAATCTGAGGAAGGACATTCTTGTTATTGAGGGAGTGCAGCGAAGGTTCACCAGACTGATTCCCCGGATGGCTGGACTGACATATGAGGAGAGATTGGATCGACTGGGCCTTTATTCACTGGAGTTTAGAAGGGTGAGAGGGGATCTCATAGAAATATATAAAATTCTGACGGGACTAGACAGGTTAGATGCAGGAAGAATGTTCCCAATCTTGGGGAAGTCCAGAACCAGGGGATATAGTGCAAGGATAAGGGGTAAGCCATTTAGGATTGAGACGAGGAGAAAATTCTTCACTCAGAGAGTTGTTAACCTGTGGAATTCCCTACCGCAGAGAGTTGTTGATGCCAGTTCATTGGATATATTCAAGAGGGAGTTAGATATGGCCCTTACGGCTAAAGGGATCAAGGGGTATGGAGAGAAAGCAGGAATGGGGTGCTGAGGTGAATGATTAGCCATGATCTTATTGAATGGTGGTGCAGGCTCGAAGGGCCGAATGGCCTACTCTTGCACCTATTTTTCTATATTTCTATGTTTCTGTTCTACTCTCAGGTTAACAACATAATAACTTAAGAAATAGGAGCTGGAGCAGGCCATCTGGCCCCTCAAACCTGCACCACCATTTGATAAGACCATGGCTGATCTGATGTCGGGCTAAGCTCTACTTCCCTGCCCAGTCCCCATAAGCCTTCACTTTCTTATCATTCAGTCTATCTCCAACTCAGATATAGTCACTGATCCAGCCTCCTCAGCTCTCTGGGGCAGTGAACTCCACATAGATGTACCACCATATGTACTATCTGATGATGCATTAATATGTAACGTCTCTTGGTCACATTTATTGTAGTAGTGCTGCTCCTCCTACATATGCCAGTGCAGCGCAACAATCATGTGTACCTTTCTGTTCTCATCATCATCATCATAGGCAGTCGCTCGGAATCGAGGAAGACTTGCTTCCATTCTTAAATGAGTCCTTAGGTGGCTGAACAGTCCAATACGAGAACCACAGTCCCTGTCACAGGTGGGATCGATAGTCATTGAGGGAAAGGGTGGTTAGGATTGGTTTGCTACTAGCTCTTTCCGCTGCCTGCACTTGATTTCTGCATGCTCTCGGTGATGAGACTCGAGGTGCTCAGTGCTCTCCCGGATGCACTTCCTCCACTTAGGGCGGTCTTTGGCCAGGGACTCAGGTGTCAATGGGGATGTTGCACTTTATCAGGAAGGCTTTGACTGTGTGCTTGAAATGTTTCCTCTGTCCACCTATGGCTTCTTTGCCATGAAGGAGTTCCGAGTCGAGCGCTTGCTTTGGAAATCTCGTGTCTGGCATGCGGACTATGTAGCCTGCCCAATGAAGCTGATCAAGTGTGGTCAGTGCTTCAATGCTGGGGATGTTGGCCTGGTCGAGGACGCTAAGGTTGGTGCATCTGTACGCCCAGGGGATTTGTAGGATCTTGCGGAGACATCGCTGGTGATATTTTTCCAGCGACTTGAGATGTCGACTGTGCACGGTCCATGATGGCAAATCTCAGAGATGCAGTGATCGTGACCATCTTTAAAAAAGGGGACAAGTCCGACTGCGGCAACTACAGAGGAATCTCCCTGCTATCAACCGCTGGGAAAGTCGTCGCTAGAGTCCTCCTCAACCGTCTACTCCCTGTGGCCAAGGAGCTCCTCCCGGAGTCACAGTGCAGATTTTGTCCCCTATGGGGCAAACGGACATGATCTTTGCAGCGCGACAGCTGTAGGAGAAATGCAGGAAACAGCACCAGCCCTTATACATGGCCTTCTTCGACTTTACAAAGGCCTTTGATACTGTGAACTGCGAGGGTTTATGGAGCGTCCTCCTCTGTTTCAGATGCCCCCAAAATTTCATCACCATCCTCTGCCTGCTCCACGACAACATGCAGGTCGTGATCCTTACCAACAGATCCTTTACACACCCAATCAACATCCGGACCGGAGTCAAACAGGGCTGCGTCATCGCCCCAACCCTCTTCTCAATCTTCCTCGCTGCCATTCTCCACCTCACAGTCAACAAGCTCCCCGCTGGAGAGCTAAACTACAGAACCAGTGGGAACCTGTTCAACCTTTGCCATCTCCAGGCCAGGTCCAAGACCATTCCAACCTCTGTCATCGAACTACAGTACGCAGACAACACCTGCGTCTGCGCACATACAGAGGCTGAACTCCAGGACATAGTCGACCTGATCATAGGAAAGCTTATAAAGTTCATCCTGCGAGCGTAAAGGTCTTTAGTCTCCTGTCGAATGGAGCAATGCGTGGCATACTGAGAGATACAACAAATGTCACCAGCTGAGGCTTCAAAGGAGCCCGATGCATAGAAGGAAAGTGCCGCAGTAACCTTTACCTCAACGGGCAGTGCGGTCCTGATGGTGCTGGTAGGCTGCAGATCTCCCTTGATGAGCTGGCATATCTCAGCGATGACCTCCTTTCGGAAGCGTGTTATCGGACAAGTTCACGTATGATTGCTTTTTCCTGCAAGTTCATCGGGTGTAAGGTCTCCTCCGCAGCAGCAGTCTCTTTGATTGGGCACATAATGCTCTTCACTAAAACCCATCTTCAGTCTCCAGCATGTGATTATTCACCAATAATGGTAGAGAAGTTACAGACCCCATCACTATTGCTATAAATGCCCTCAATTTTGTTCTCAATAAATAGAAATGTGAGCAGTTGATTGCCAAAGAGTCAGTGAGGCCCATAAAATAACTCACAAATTAATTCTCCTGATAAGCCCCTTTTTCAAGCAGCCTCTCACTTCCTCCGAGTTTCAAAATGGAGTCCTCGGTGCCGAATCCTGCCTAGCAGTACCTGTCAGAAGCAGCTTTTCTCCAGCGATCTTCAGCGATCCTCTCGGCGAGCGATCAGCCCGGCGATGTGCTGAAAGTTACGGTGGGCGATCACCTCGGGGAAGTGAAATTCTTGTGTGCCGAAAGTTGGGCCGGCGAACATTGGGTGATGCTCCGGCCCAACTTTCCAATTTTTAGGTAAAATGGGCGATAGGCTGCCTATTTGGGCGATAGATGGGCGATCGCCAGTGGAAAGTCCAGCTCAATAAGTTTTTTTTACTTGGACGCATCAGCCGTTCTCAAAAACCTGGAATTGCCAATAATATTCTGGAAATTTTCGTGGTGGCATTGCAGAGCTGGAGGTACAGCGGACGGGTCTTTTTCCCATCATATTGCTGTGGTTCTAACAGCACCCAGAATCACGGGATCAACTAATGAGATTATGTGTTGCTATGCGGGCTGTGTAAATTAAGCCTGCACTGCCAGAGTTACAACCTGGGACCAGTGCAAACAACTTCTTCAGTGGCAATAAAATTTATTGACCTCATTCTAACAGGAAAGGCCCTTCCTCACACAGAATATGTGACTAACACGAGAACGGCATTTAATTTTCAATGACAGCCACAGTATTGATGATCACTGTGATAGAGGGATCAAACTTTACACATCCATTATTATCAGTAACCAGCAGAAATGTTAACTTGAAGATTAACTACCCTTCTTGGAGTGACACAGATCAGTATGCCTTTCCAAATGCCAGCACTTCATCTATGCAGGTCTTAGCCCCTGTCTGAAGGTGATGGGGGAAGGCCATTCAGAAGAAGGAACACTGCCCTCTGTTAACAACCAACTAACATCCTTTTCTTTTTTAACCTCCATCAGAGGAGAATGTCACCCAGAACAATCACAGACTGTAAGCAACAGGCGGAGGAGCCCCTGACACATCCCTTGATGTCATAGGAGGAAGCAATATTATAGATTGTGGGTAGCTGCTCAGCAAATATTATTGGGGATGGTGAAATGGGAGGTTCAATGACAGTTGCAAGTTTGTCAACTCATCAGGAGCCTGCAGTTTCCATGGCGTGTGGGCAAGAGCATCCATGCAAGAAACCGAATTGGCAGTGTTAAATTAAGCCGATGAGGCTTCTCTAAAAAATACTTCTGATATATTTTCCCCCTGAGATGAGTCACAGTAGGATGCTGTGGATGAGAAAGATGTAATTGAAAGTAGAAAGCTCCCTTCCACTTCTGCTCTAACAATCCCCACATCACCCACAGTGTCAGCTGTGGCTCAGTGGGTAGCACACTCGCCTCTAAGTTAGAAGGTTGTGGGTTCAAGTCCTGCTCCGGAGACTTGAGTACAAAAATCTAGGCTGACACTCCAGTGCAGTACTAAGTGAGTGCTGCACTGTCAGAGGTACCATCTTTCAGATGAGATGTTAAACTGAGGCCCTGTCTGCTTTCACAGGTGGATGTAAAAAATCCCAAGCATTATTTTGAAGAAGAGCAGGGGAGTTATCCCTGGTGTACTGGCCAATATTTATCCCTCAATCAACATCATTAAAAAAAAAACAGATTATCTATTTGTGGGAGCTTGCTGTGCGCAAATTGGCTGTGTGTTTCCTACATGACGACATTTCAAAAAGTAGTTAATTTGCTTTAGGGTGTCCTTGAAAGTGACCGTGAAAGGCGCTGAATAAATGCAAGTCTTACTTTGTTTCATACGACCATTTGCCCTGATACAAGGGCAACCTCAGCCCACAAAATATACATGATGGCACAGTGCATCCAACCATCAAGTTGGTTGTGATGAGAGTTATTCACTGGTTGAATCACAGAGCATAATGCTGTTGGGAGAGTCACAGGTCCCAGTGGAATCTGGCAATTTACACTGGAGGTAACACAAAGGTTAACCCCCAGCTTAAGAACATCAGATGAGCATTACAGTTCTTCATCCATCCCCCTAACTAAGAGACCTCTGGACCAGTTGGTGACTCCAATACTGAGGTACTGAGCACTGGCCTTTGAGCCTTGGAGAATGAAGACAACCGATTTCATAAACCTTCACGGCAGCAACATTTTTCAAAGTCTTCAAGAGCTTAATGCCACCATCAGGTCTATCCTCATGCTGATCAATGGGTAGGCAGATCACAGGGTTAGCACAAGTGGCAAGGCAGGAATGCAACTCCATGATGCGATCCCCACCTTTGATGACATCTCATATAAATTTTTCAGTCAGCCGCTTCAGATGTCAGCTTATGTAAGTGGCATGATTGCAGGACTCAGTTGCACGTGCACTGGTGCTGACATAGCCTGCAGAAGATGTTTCCTGGGACACAGAAGCCCAGATATGAGGGCGACCTCAGCTCACAAAATATTCATGATGGCACAATGCATCCAACCATCTTTGATCTCCCTGGTCCTCAGGTTGCATTTACACAGAGCATCAAGATAGGGTTAAGAACAACACAGAAAAAGGAAACACATGAGAAAAATGAAACAATAATTGTAAATATTAATGTGCTCAGTAAATAATGCAACACTTTGCAATATGAAGTCGAGTGTTGAGAAGTGTGTTTATTATGTGTTTGGGAGAATATTTGGCGGTCTGTTTGCAGCTGTGGCTCAGTGGGTAGCACATGCACCTCTGGTTCAAACCCCACTCCAAGGACTTGAGCACATAAATCTAGGTTGACACTCAGGAGCTCTTTCGGATGATAGGTTAAACCATGGCCCCGTCTCAGGTGTTCTTTTCAGGTGGATGTAAAAGATCCCATACCAATATTTTGAAGAAGAGCAGGGGAGTTATTCCCAGTGTCCTGGCCGATATTTGTTCCTCAATCAACATATCAAAACAGATTATCTGGTCATTTATCTCATTGATGTTTGTGGAAGCTTGCTGTGCAAAAATTAGCTGCTGCATTTCCCACATTACAACAGTGACTACACTCCAAACAGTACTTCATTGGCTGTAAAGTGCTTTGAGACGTCCGGTGGTCATGAAAGGCACTGTCTAAGTGCAAGACTTTCTTTTAACAGGGCTCAGGGTCCTCGCAATGCCATCATATTGAACTGCTGCCTCCTTCTGATATATCCTTGAAGCAGCAGTGTGGTCTAGAGATTCTGGTGGAAAGGCATCCTCTAGTTGCTCTTCTCTTTTGGGCAGCCTTTTTCTGCGATCCTGTCTAATTTCTTCTTCACCCTACTTCTGTTTTGTCTCCATCATGTTAATACCCAATGTGCTGAATGAAATAAGGATGGAAAAAAAGGTTTCCGCACCTGAAACTGCTCAAAACGGAGATATCAGGCATAATTTGTGGATAATTAAGGGACGATTTTAACCCTGCAGTTACTTTTTATTTACACAATACTAGTTGATCTCTCACAGAGTGGCAATGGTGAGTCAAGATCGGTACAATGTTGAAGAGTTTTGTCTTGATTTTCCCCAAAGGATTTAATGATAGTCCATTCTAAAAGATGGCACAACAGAACCTGCCTCAGCAGTAACGTGGAGATTTAAAAAAAAATCTGAACAAGCGCAAATACTTCAATTGCAGCTAAATATATTATTGATTTTGTTTGACACTGTGCAATCATTGCAAATAAATTATCAACCACGCAAACCAGCATGGACCGTCGACGTATTTACTGGGGCATACGAAAGCATGGGCCTTACGCTAAACATCAGTAAGACAAAGGTCCTCCACCAGCCTGTCCTCGCCGCACAGCACTGCCCCCCAGTCATCAAGGTTCATGGCGCAGCCATCAACACCGTGGACCACTTCCCATATCTTGGGAGCCTCCTATCAACAAGAGCAGGCATCGACGAGATCCAACACCGCCTCCAGTGCGCCCAGGGGATTTGTAGGATCTTGCGGAGAATTTGTTCGTGATATTTCTCATTCGGCTGCCTGAGGAAAAGTGTGTTTGAAGACCAGGCCCTCAAACCTGCCACGAAGCTTATGGGCTACACGGCTGTAATAATACCTGCTCTCCTGTATGGTTCAGAGACATGGACCATGTACAGTAGACACCTCAAGTCGCTGGAGAAATATCACCAACGATTTCTCTGCAAGATCCTACAAATCCCCTGGGAGGACAGACGCAACAACATCAGTGTCCTTGTCCAGGCTAACATCCCCAGCATTGAAGCGCTGACCACACGATCAGCTCCACTGGGCGGGCCACAGTTCACATGCCAGACACGAGACTCCCAAAGCAAGTGCTCTACTCAGAGCTCCTTCACGGCAAACGAGCCAAAGGTGGGTGTCGTGTATCTTACATTATTATATATAACTGTATATTTGACCTAGGTAAATGCTAGTTCTCACATGTGATGAGTCAGCGTATGGGGTCGGGTGCGTTTTGCAACATGTCAATAGTGCGGGCAAATTACAACCCATAGCTTATGCCTCCAGGTCATTTTCGCGGGCGGAGCGCGGGTACGGAATGGTAGAGAAGGAGGCGCTCACATGCGTGTACGGTGTCAAAAAGATGCATCAATACCTTTTCGGGGCCAAGTTCACGTTAGAAACCGACCACAAGCCCCTCACGTCCCTCCTATCCGAGAGCAAGGCAATAAACACCAACGCCTCGGCGCGAATTCAACGGTGGGCACTCATGCTGGCGTCCTACGACTATACCATAAGGCACAGACAACTGTGCCGATGCGCTCAACAGGCTACCCCTGGCGACCACGGAAGGGTCTGACGAACAGGACTGTGAGATAGTCATGGCAATCAATGCCTTTGAGTCCACAGGTTCGCCCATGACGGCTCGCCAAGTCAGAGCCTGGACGGCCAGTGACCCCACGTTATCCTTAGTAAAAAGATGTGTCCTAACTGATGACTGGGCAGAGGCTCGCAATGCCTGCCCCGAGGAATTCAAACCCTTTCACAGGCGCATGCATGAGCTATCACTACAAGCAGAATGCCTGATGTGGGGCAGCCGAGTAGTCATGCCTCTGAGGCAGAGAGGCATTTGTCCGGGAGCTCCACCGAGAGCACCCGTGGATCGTTCTCATGAAGGCCACAGTCAGATCCCACGTCTGGTGACCTGGTATTGATGTGGACTTGGAGCTCTGCATCCAAAGGTGCACCATTTGTGCCCAACTCAGCAATGCCCCCAGGGAGGCTCCACTGAGCCCCTGGCACTGGCCTACCAAACCGTGGTCGCGGGTGCACGTAGACTATGCGGGCCCATTCATGGGCAAAATTTTCCTCGTATTTGTAGATGCATTTTCAAAGTGGACCGAATGCACCATTTTAAACTCAAGCACAACCTCCACCACTGTGGACAGCCTCACAACCATGTTTGCAACGCACGGAATCCCTGACATATTGGTCAGTGACAATGGTCCATACGTCACCAGCGCAGAATTCCAAGACTTTATAATTGACCACGGCATAAATCACGTCAAGACGGCACCGTTCAAGCCGGCCTCCAAAGGCCAGGCGGAGAGAGCAGTGCAAATCATTAAACAAGGCATGCTTAAAATCCAAGGTCCCACGCTGCAGGGTCGCTTGTTGCGATTGCTGCTGGCATACAGATCTCGTCCGCACTCACTGACTGGGATCACCCCCCGCGCAACTGTTGATGAAAAGGACTTTAAAAACAAGGCTCTCATTAATCCTCCCAGACATGCACAAAATCGTTGAGGCAAAGCGCCGTAAGCTGACTGAGTACCATGACAGAAATTCGAGGGGGAGATGGAATGAGATAGAGGACAAAGTGTTTGTACTAAATGTTTGGCAGGGGTTCCAAATGGCTTGCAGGGACAGTAACGGGTAAGGAAGGAAACAGGCTACTGGTAGTACAAATGGACAATGGCAAAACCTGCCGGAGGCATGTAGACCAACTCAAAAACAGATTTACCAACAACAGTGCGGAACCAGAGGCAGACTACAATGTGGAACTTGCACCACACCTGGTGGACAGACAGAGGAAACAACCTGAGGAAAGGGCAATCCCAGACAGCCCAGGCGAGTCAACAACAATCACACCAATCGAAACAGGCAGCCCAGGCAAGATACCAGCAACCACACCCAAAGAAAAACAGACACCAAGGCAAACAACTGAACCACAACTCAGACGCTCCACGCGAGAGCGTAGACCACCTGAGAGACTGAACCTATAAAGACAATAAGACCTTGGGGGAGGGTGATGTCATGTATCTTACATTATTATGTATAACTGTATCCTAACATGCTATACATGACTGTAATACGATATGACCTGCAACCACCAGCATACCTTACCACCAGGGGTGCACTTGCAAGAGACAGGTATACAAGGACAGGTCTCAGGCAAGTGCAGCATTCCAGAGCTGTGAAATAAAGGTGCAGGTCCAGATTGACCTTGACTTCACTACATGCCTCGTGTGAATCTGTACTGAGGGGACAGGACTTTACAGTGGGCAACGGAACTGTTACATGGACATCCTCAAAGCCTCCCTGATAAAGTGCAACATCCCCACTGACACCTGGGAGTCCCTGGCCAAAGACCACCCTAAGTGGAGGAAGTGCATCCGACAGGGCGCTGAGCACCTCGAGTCTCAACGCCGAGAGCATGCAGAAAGCAAGCGCAGGCAGCGGAAAGAGCGTGTGGCAAACCAATCCCACCCACCCCTTCCCTCAACGACTATCTCTCCCACCTGTGACAAAGTCTGTGGCTCTCGTATTGAACTGTTCAGCCACCAAAGAACTCACTTCAGGAGTGGAAGCAAGTCTTCCTCGATTCCGAAGGACTGCCTATGATGATGATATTTATACTTACACACAACAATAGACTATTGATGAACATTCTAGCACAGCTAAGCAAGGACAAATGAATTAATAAATTGATAGAGCACAATCACCATTGAATCCATCAATTCATAGAGCAGGGAACATCAGCAATTAAATAAATGATGCTGCAATGGGACACTAGTCAATCAGTAATGATTGGATCAACAGGCGCCGGTGGATAAATAAATTAATAAAAGCAGCAGGCAGTAGTGAATTAACTGAAAAGCAGACAGAAATGAAGGAAAACATTCATAGACCAGCAAGCACACCAATATATCAATAAATGTTAGGAGCAGTGGGTATCAGTGAATGAATTAATTGTTACAGCACCAGTTAGCAGTAAAAACCACATACATGACCACTCACTCACAACAAAAAATTACTGTGCGTATTTCGGAACTGCTAAGCAGGCACCAGTGAATCAATAAAGTAATGGAACAGTAGCCACCATCAAATGAGTGGAGCAGCAGATACTTGTGAATTAATGATGAGTTAATAAATTAATGGCCAAGTGAGCACCAATGTATTAATGAATTCATACAACAGTTGACATTAAAAAATTAATAAATTAATAATTTTAGCATAAATGGTAGCATTCACACCTCTGTGGGTTCAAGACTCATTCCATAACCTTGAGCACAAAATCTAGGCTGGCACTCCACTGCAGTACTGAGGGAGTGCTGCACTGTTGGAGGTGTCATCTTGCAAATGAGACGTTATCCCGTCTGCCCTCTCAGGTGGACGTAAAAGATCCCATGGCACTATTTCGAAGAAGGGCAGATGGCTTGGTCAATATTCATCCCTCAGCTAAGTTCACTAATAAAAAGATTGGCGGCGATATTTGGCGAATATTTTAGGCGCTAAAGAGGAAATGAGATGGCCAAGATGGAGACTTTAGCCCATGTATAGCAAAAGATACCAGCTTGGTATAGGAATAGTTCCAGCGCTAGGAACGGTGGCCCGGAATCTTGTTAAACAGCTGATTGCCACTTAAAGGGGTTGGAAATTTGGTCGGAGAGGCGGTAATGGCGACGGAAAGCACTTGCGCCCAGCCGGCCAGCTTCCAGCGCTCCACCGGGACTTTTGGTGCTTGCATCGATGGGGCGCAGAGAAGTACCGTCTGGGAGAGGCGAGCCGGTGTGCAAAGCTTCAGGTTGTGATATGGCTCAATTTTTGGTTGCCGCCCGACCCGTAGCATTCCATAGCGCCCTGGAGGGAACAACCGTGAAAGCTGGCGTTCCAGGCTGTGGTGTGGTAAGTAATGCCGACCTCAATTAGGTGTGATTGTTCGTTTATGTTGTGGTGGCATGTGCTATGTATTGGGAATGTTTTTGGTGTTTTTTCTTCAGGTTTTTTGCCCCCCCCCCCCCCCCCCCACACCCCAGGCCTCTGCTATGGCGCTCCGAGACCGGCTGTTTAGCTCGGAATTTTCCCTTGCTCAGCTGGCCTAGCGCCCTAAAAGAAGCATGCAACACTTCCCTTAGCACCCCGCTTCAAAGTCTGGGCCTGGCTGATGCATTTTGTGGTGACAGACACAAACCATTTGCCGGCGCAAAATTACCGCTCCGCCCGAGACACCGCCCTAACTGAGGCCCGACCGAATTTCCACCCCAAAATGCCGGCTAGCGCCCATTAAAGAGGCTGCACAGCATTTTGGAGGCTAGCGCTTCAACTAACACCCTCACCTAACAGCGACCAGCTGTTTGGGAGTACACACGGCGTCGATATCGATTTTAAGCGTTACGTAAAGAGATACCACTGATAGGGATAATCGCCATTTCATGTTCATTACCCCTGTAGTTGTGACAAGGATCTCGGAAACACATCGCGAGACTTTCTTGGACACTTTGTTGGAGAAATTCTCCAGTGCCCCGATTGGGGGAGGTAACCGGCTCGGGGCGGGATTTACTGCACCGGCCACGAAATTGCAGTTAACAACCCTGACAGGAAGTTGGAGCACAATCTAGCATGCTCCAGTTCTTGATGGGGTGGGTTCCAGGGCGATATTGGGCCACGACCAGCAGTGCTGAAGTGGTTCAACGCTCCTCTCCTTCGCTTAAAGAGGTGGGCCGCTGCGCACTCTGCACAGCCTCTGATGGCCTCCCCGAGGCCACCAGGGCGGCGTGATGCCGAGACTGCACCTAATCGGAGCGCCTGGCTGCAAGATGGCAGCCCGGACCAGCAGCAGAGAAAGTCGCCAGGCCGACCGGTGAGCAAGCCCAAAAGGTAAGATGGTGGCGTGGAGCGCTCCCAACAACCCCTTTAACTTCCGCCCCGCGAGCGGATGTCAGCCCGGCTCTCAACTCGCGAGGCTGGCGCTGACAGCGCTCGCGGCTGCCTAGCAGAGGACCGCGTAATATTCGCCACGGGGGCGGAAAGGGATCGCGCAGCGGCCCGGGGCGCTACTGGCGGTGTGCGACGCTACTCCGCTAACCCCGCTCGCAACTTCGCCTGGGTCGGTAAAGCCCCCCCAGGCGAAAAGTGTTTCGCGCCCCCTTAGCGCTGCCCTGAGGCACCAAAAAATAAAAGGGCAAATTCGACCCCTTTGTCAAGACTTCAACACTCGAGCAACATTTATTCTGGAAATTCTCTGAGGACTTCACCTAAAAAGAATAAGTCCTGTGCTATTCCACCTTATAGGAGTCACCAGGAGAAAGGGAGTGTTTGGTCATGGGCATCTTGCCACGGGTCTGCAAGAGGAATGGGAGGACATGAGGCCAGGCAGAGCAACACCAGCTGCGGCAAGAGAGAATCACAGCGGGCGAGGAGGGTAAGATGGCATCCTTGACCCCACAGGTACAAGACATCCCTCCTCCTGTGGACTTCCTCCACCAGGACTTCAGTCTCTGGGCCAATCTACAATATGCCACTGCATGCCAGCCAGAGCACTCCACATCTTCAGTGAAAGTGGGTGCGAGTAGCCCATATACACTGCTCCATGGAAATTGTGTCTAATCAGCACTGGAGTGCTCAGCCTGCAGGTTTCTGGTCGGGCAGCTCCAGGCAAGTGCAAATTATGGTAATCAGCACTTAGAACCAAAATTGTGTACTAAATCCAGATTATAAACTGACATGTCATATTAGCGCAGTGCCATTTAGCTCCTGTTTTCACACTTTGGCCAAAATAATCCCTATTATCTGGTCATTATCACATTGCTGTTTGTGGGAGCTTGCTGTGTAAATTGGCTACCGCGTTTCCCACATTACAACAGTGATTACATTTCAAAAGTACATAGTTGGCTGTAAAGTGCTTCGGGACATCGGAAGGTTGTGAAAGGGCTTATGTAGATTATATTTTAAAGAATTTATGATTTTTAAGTCTGCTGACTCTGCTTCTGGATCGCACACGATCCCCTCGGGTAGGTACCTCTTGAGATACTTAACTGCTCGTTTGCAGATCCTAAACTGGCTTTTAAGCATCACGTTTGGAATAAACTGGTTGCACACGGAATTCAGGCACCTCGGGGATCGCGATTGTAAAGGGGAGGCAGAAGCAGAAGCTCAGTTCATTAAGCCGGATAGGCAGTCCCTCGAAATCGAGGAAGACTTGCTTCCACACTAAAAGTGAGTCCTTTG
Organism: Pristiophorus japonicus; assembly: GCF_044704955.1. NCBI lineage: Eukaryota > Metazoa > Chordata > Chondrichthyes > Pristiophoridae > Pristiophorus > Pristiophorus japonicus. The sequence continues at coordinate 19,237,793 of NC_091986.1, forward strand.
GATGCTGAATAATCCAACACGAGAGCCACAGACTCTGTCACAGGTGGGACAGATAGTCATTGAGGGAAGGGGTGGGTGGTGCTGGTTTTGCGCATGTTCTTTCCGCTGCCTGCGCTTGATTTCTGCATGCTCTCAGCATTGAGATTCGAGGTGCTCAGCGCCCTCTCGGATGCACTTCCTCCACTTGGGCCAGGGACTCCCAGGTGTCAGTGGGGATGTTGCATTTTATCAATAAATTTTATTAAGTGACAAGCTGGGAAAAGCAAATAACTACACACACCTTACACCTGCTTCCATGCCTAAGCGAAAGGCTCTTGCTGACCATTTTGTGTAGAGATTTAGCTTTCAGGAGTTTGCAGGTCAGTACTGCAACCTCGGCCTCTCTCACCATATTACTAGTCATTGTGGTCGGGATGTTGCTGACCTCAGCAGGTCTGTGGCGGGCGATGTCGATGGTGGGTCCCAACTGTGCTGCTGGCTCCAGCCCGCTCTGAGAAATTAATTTCCCTCAATAGGGCCTGTTAAGCCCACCCAGCACACTTCCCAGCCAATCTGAGGAAGCGGGTCTGATGACGTGTCATGAGCCGGTTTCCTTAAAGGGGCCAGCTCCAAATTTATTTTGACATTTGTGCTGTCAGTGTTCTGCAGCATTGAGCTGCTGCAAACACTGACAATGACTGCACAAAGGCACCCAAGCTCTCCCACTACTCCCTCCATATGCTTATGGAGGGAAACACAGCACGCTAGAGATCCTCTTCCCTTCCCATGGGCAGAAGAGACCTCACCAGGAGATCAACATAGTCTGGTTGCACGTTACACAGGAGGGTACCAGCAGAGATGTGGTCAAGGGAACCTGGGTGCAGTGATCAAGCCTTTCAGTGATTTCAGTAGATCATGAAATGTTAGTACGTAGCCAGACTCAAGCTCATACTGCTGTGCCAATCATCACATCCCCATCACTCTGCCTTCCCTACCCTACCCCTGCACATCCTTACTCACACCAACTTACCTTTGACCTCCACCCATCCCTCTCTCGCTCTCTCTCTCTCTCTCTCTTTCTCTCTGTATTATCACATCCCCATTTCATTAGCCACCGCTCATACTCAGCTTCATCCTAGTACAATCATACCAATGACCAACACACAAGGGTAGGCACTTGGGTGTTTTAGCCAATGTTCATGTAAAGTTTCTGCTAATGTATTGAAACCTTTATTTTCAACACTTTGCATTCTTGTACAGATTTGTGAGCACCTTTGGAAGTGGCTTAGTGAATGGTGAGACATGACAATAGCCCCCGCAAAGGTGATGCGTGTGAAAGGAATGGCTTGGACATTGTAGGGATGCTTTATGGTGTTGGTGTGGGGTGGTGTCAGCCTGGTACATCATGTGGCAGTCAGGGTGTACAGCGTTCACTGAAGTAAATGTGGCCATGGTGAGGCCCTCCCTGGCATCCTGCAGCAATTTGGTCAGGTGCTCTGTGTACTGTGCAGCATCAGGTGATTGCGGAGAAGGTTCGTATTATTGTTAGTGCTGCTGGTGTTGAGGCTGATCGTGGTGGGATTCTAAGGACCAAAGTGAGAGAGTATAAAGTGCAACAATGCTTTTGGAAAAGATGGAAGCTGACATCGAAATGACAGAAGTGATCTGTCAATGGTGAGAGAGGTAATGAGGTCAGACTGAATGGAGACTTGTGTGAAGACTTGCAGCATGGTGACTCGGTTGTGGAAATGCAGTGAGGAATTGCTTGTGGCTGAGGAAAGATATCTCTAATGTGTGAGCTTTTACTTTACATTTTAAGCTGTCAACTCATCAGTTGATTCAATGGTCACTGAACTCTGGCCGCAGCTTGACAGACGTGGTCCATGACCAGCGTGGACCCAGTAGGCGAGCAGTCAAATGCAGAAGGTAAACTGAAAATAATTTTTAAGTGGCTTTAAACAAGCCACTAATTACCTGAATTGGGTCGCCTGCCACTAGGTCTTGGGTCTGTTCAGCGCTGACAGGCCCGACATCGGCAAAGATGCATGGGAGTGAGTTGACAGCGGGTTCCCGACCCACTGGCAAAAATATCAAATTTCCCACCTGACGCGTCACCAATCCAAACCGCTGACCTCCTGGAAAATTACGGCCGCTCAGCATGTTGGAGGATTATGCCTCGGAGATCCACTTTAGTAAATCTGTTATATCAGCATGGGTGTTGCTTATGCTGTCTCAACTTTTCCCTCAGAATTGCACCAAGATGTGCCCTAGCGTCCACAACACCAGCCACACCAGCAGCAGTAGCATCAACACCAACTGCTTCCTCCTCACCGACCTGATGCTCCACAGGAGAGGGAGTCTGCACGGGGGTGCAGTGCGCCAGAGGCGATACCCCTATCACAGCGTATCCAGGCAGAGGATGAGCTTCCTGGACATGACTGAGCAGCAGTGCTTCAGGAGGCTCAGGCTATCACACCAGGTTGTGGCAGATACTTGTAGCTTGCTGGAACAAGAGCTGCTGGCCCGAGGACCTTGTGGACAAGCCTTACCAATGGCTGTCAAAGCCGCCGCCACTCTCAACTTCTTCGCCTCAGGCTCCTTCTCGGGATCTGCAGCAGATATTTGCAGAATCTAGCAGTTGGCTGCCCACAGATGCATCACCCAGGTGACCGATGCCATGCTTCACAAGTCAGCCACTTACGTACACTTTGCTAATGATGAAGCCAGTGTTATGGAGCAAGCACTCGGCTGTCCTGTTGTGGTTGGCTTCCCACAGGTGCAAGGCATCACTGACTGCACACGTGTGGCGATCAGGGCACCCCCGCATCACCCAGGAGTGAACACAAAGGCTTCCACTCCCTCAATGTGCAGCTCATTTGCAAACATAAAAAGCTGATTATGCAGGTGTGCACCAGATTCCCTGTCATGACTCTTCCGTGCTGTGCCGGCTCCTGTGTTTCTACCTCAGCAATTTGCACTTCCAAACAGACTTATTGGGTGGCTGCGTGGAAACAAGGGCGATCCTTGGAAGATGTGGCTGATGACACCCTTGAGGAGGACAAGCAATGATGCCGAGCAGTGCTGTAATGATAGCCACATGTTCACCAGATGTATGATAGGACACGCAATCGGCACACTGAAGGTGCCTTGACAGATCTAGAGGAGCCCTTCAGTAACGCACCATCCAGGGACCTGCACTAATGCCACCAGGAGGACGTTACACGGTAAGTTAGCATTGGGCTAAAAATGTATAGCCCCCAGCACAAATTATTCTCTGGCTGTGCTTTGCCCATTTTCAATGGCTGTTAACCCGAAGCCGCAGTGACACCGGCAATGCTTGTGGCGGCCACAAATTTTTTTCCCTTAAAATTTTAAAATGTTACATTTTTTTCTGACTTTTCCATTCTGTTTCTGTTTTTTTTTATAAACACGTCACTAAGATTGAGACCATCTGTTCAGCAGCCTCCGTCACTTCACCCCCTTCCCCCTAGCCCATCAAGCCAAACTTACCCGAAGGTTCCCCCTTGCCCTAGCCCTGAACTCGCATCTTCGTTTAGTTTGCCTCCTTTCTCCCCTCATGCTCTCTGAGCTCATTTTGTCCGTGAGAACCAGTTCTTGCTTACTTGACCCCTATTACCACCAAACTGCACACTACAAAACTCCCCATCCTGGCTCCCACGTGAGCGGATATTGATGACAGTTCCCTCGCCTCAGGTACTGTCCCCCTCCCCTTCAAATCTGCCGTCACCACTCACCCTCCTCAAAAGACCTACTCTGCCGTTGCAAATTGCTGGCTCATATCCAATCTCACTTTCCTCTCCAAAGTCCCTGAACGCATTGTCACCAAATCCGTGCCCATCTTTCCCTCATAGAAACTCCATATTTGGACCCCTCCAATCAGCTCTCCGCCTCTACTGCAGCATGGAAACGGTACTTATCAATGTCACACATTGCATCCCATGTGTCTGATGGTTGGAAGCTATCCCTTCTCACCCTGTCTGCAGCAGGTGACATGGTTGGCCACAACATCCTCCTGCACTGTCCAGCTGGGTAGTACTTCCCTCGCCTAGTTCCATCCCTATCTATACAGTTGTAACCAAAGAATCACATACAATGGCTTCTCTTCCCACTCCCCCAAGGATCTCTCCTTTTCCCCTTCCTATTTCTCATCGACATCCTACCCCTCAGCTACATCATCTGAAAACACGACATCAGGTTCCAAATGTATGCTGATGACACCCGGTACTAAAAGCAAAGAAAGACTTGCATTTATATAGCGCCTTTCACGACCACAAGACTTCTCAAAGCACTTTACAGCCAATGAAGTACTTTTGGAGTGCAGTCACTGTTGTAATGTGGGAAACGCAGCAGCCAACTTGCGCACAGCAAGCTCCCACAAACAGCAATGTGATAATGACCAGATAATCTGTTTTTGTTATGTTGATTGAGGGATAAATATTGGCCAGGACACCGGGGATAACTCCCCTGTTCTTCTTCGAAATATGCCATGGGATCTTTTACATCCACTTGAGGGGGAAAACGGGGCCTCGGTTTAATGTCTCATTTGAAAGACGGCATCTCCGACAGTGCAGCAGTTCCTCAACACCGCACCGGAGTGTCAGCCTCGATTTATGTGCTCAGTTTCCTGTTGTGAGACTTGAACCCACAACCTTACTACCTCACCACCACCACTCTTGAGCCCTCCACCTCATCTGATTTGTAGCACTGCTTCTGACATCCAGTAGTGGATAAGCAGAAATTTCCTCTAATTAAATATTCGGGAGGCTTTGTCTTCGGGTCCCACTACAAACTCCGTTAGCGAGCCAAAAACTCCATCCCTCTCCCTAGCCACTGTCTGAGGCTGTTCCCAACCTTGGCATCCTACTTGACCCTGAGCTGAGCATCCAACTATCTTCTCCATCACCAAGACCACCTATTTCTACCTCCATGATATCGCCACCTTCTCAGCTCATCTGCCTTCGTCACCCATGCCTTCATTACCTTGAGAAAAACTATTCCAATGCTCTCCTGGCTGGCCTCCAATCTTGCACTCTCTGTAACCTTAGATTAATCAAAAACTTAGCTTCCCATACTATTACTCGTATCAAGTCCCGTACACCTATCGACCCTATACACGTTGACTTATATTGGCTCCCGGTCCAAAAAAAAATGCCTCGATTTTAAAATTCTCATCCTTGTTTTCAAATCCCTTCATTGACTCTTCCCCCCAACCCTACTCCCCATCACTGTAATCTCCTCTGAGATCTCTTCAGTCCTCCAGTTCTGGCCTCGTGTGCCTCCACAATTTACTTTGCTCCACCATTGACAACCGTACCTTCAGCTATCTCGGCCTTAAGCTCTGGAATTCCCTCCCTAAATCTTTCCGTCTCGCCACCTCTCTCTCCTCCTTTAAGTCACTCCTTAAAGCCTGCCTCTTTGACCAAGTTTTTGGTCACCTATCCTAAACATAGAAAATAGGTGTAGGAGAAGGCCATTCGGCCCCTCGAGCCTGCACCACTATTCAATATGATCATGGCTGATCATTTTGCAACTTTATATCCAATTCCTGCTTTCTCGCCATACCCCATGATCCCTTTAGCCGTAAGGGCCTCATTTAACACCTTTTTGAATATATCTAACAAAATGCCCTCAACAACTTTCTGTGGTAGAGAATTCCACAGATTCACAATTCTCTGAGTGAAGAAGTTTCTCCTCATCTCGGTCCTAAATGGCTTACCCGTTATCCTTAGACTGTGATCCCTGATTCTGGACTTCCCGAACATCGGGAACATTCTTCCTGCATCTAACCTGTCTAGTCCCGTCAGAATTTTATATGTTTCTATGAGATCCTCTCTCATTCTTCTAAATTCCAGTGAATATAAGCCTAGTCGATGCAGTCTTTCTTCATATGTCAGTCCTGCCATCCCGGGAATCAGTCTGGTGAACCTTCACTGCACTCACTCAATAGCAAGAATGTCCTTCCTCAGATTAGGAGACCAAAACTGTACACAATATTCAAGATGTGGCCTCACCAAGGCCCTGTACAACTGCAGTAAGATCTCTTTGCTCCTCTACTCAAATCCTCTCGCTATGAAGCCAATATGCCTTTTGCCTTCTTCACCACCTACTGTACCTGCATGCCAACTTTCAATGACTGATGTACTATGACACTCAGGTCTCGTTGCACCTCCCCTTTTCCTAATCTGTCACCATTCAGATAATATTCTGCCTTCCTGTTTTTGCCACACATTTATCTACATTATACTGCATCTGCCATGCATTTGCCCACTCACCATCCTGTCCAAATCACTCTGCAGCCTCTTAGCATCCTCCTCACAGCTCACAATGCCACCCAGCTTAGTGTAACCTGCAAACTTGGAGATATTACATTCAATGCCTTCGTCTAAATTATTAATGTATATTGCAAATAGCGGAGGTCCCAGCACTGAACATACTAGTAACTGCCTGCCATTCTAAAAAGGACCCATTTATTCCTACTCTTTGCTTCCTGTCTGCCAACCAGTTCTCTATCCACATCAATACTTTACCTCCAATACCATGTGCTTTAATTTTGCACATTAATCTCTTGTGTGGGACCTTGTCAGAAGCCTTTTGAAAGTCCAAATACAACACATCCACTGGTTCTCCCTTGTCCACTCAACTAGTTACATCCTCAAAAAATTCTAGATGATTTCCCATTCATAAATCCATGCTGACTTGGACCGATCCTGTCATTGCTTTCCAAATGCACTGCTATTAAGCTTTAATAATTGATTCCAATATTTTCCCCACTACCAATGTCAGGTTAACCGGTCTATAATTCCCTGTTTTCTCTCTCCCTCCTTTTTTAAAAAGTGGTGTTACATTAGCTACCCTCCAGTCCATAGGAACTGATCCAGAACTGTTGGAAAATGATCACCAATGCAGCCATTATTTCGAGGTTACTTCCTTAAGTACTCTGGAATGCAGACTATCAGGCCCCAGGAATTTATCAGCCTTCAGTCCCATTAATTTTCCCAACCCATTTTCCTGAATAATAAGGATTTCCTTCAGTTCCTCCTTCTCGCTAGACCCTCGGTCCCCTAGTATTTCCAGAAGGTTGTTTGTGTCTCCCTTAGTGAAGACAGAACCAAAGTATTTGTTCAATTGCTCTGCCATTTCTTTGTTCCCCATTATAAATTCACCTGATTCTGACTGCAAGGGACCTACATTTGTCTTCACTAATCTTTTTCTCCTCACATCTCTGTAGAAGCTTTTGCAGTCAGTTTTTATGTTCCCTGCAAGCTTACGCTCATACTCGATTTTCCCGTTCCTAATTAGACTCTTTGTCCTCCTCTGCTGAATTCTAAATTTCTCCCAGTCTTCAGGTTTGCTGCTTTTTTGGCCAATTTATATGTCTCTTCCTTGGATTTAGCACTATCCCTAATTTCCCATGTTAGCCCCGGTTGAGCCACCTTCCCCTTTTTATTTTCATGCCAGACAGGGATGTACAATTGTTGAAGTTCATCTATGTGATCTTTAAATATCTGCCATTGCCTATCCACCGTCAACACTTTAAGTATCATTCACCAGTCTATCCTAGCCAATTAACGTCTCATACTATCGAAGTTACCTTTCCTTAAGTTCAGGAGCTTAATCTCTGAAGTAACTGTGTCACTCTCAATCTTAATGAAGAATTCTACCATATTATGGTCACTATTCCCCAAGGGGCCTCGCACAACAAGATTGCTATTTAGTCCTCTCTCATTACACAACACCCAGTCTAGGATGGTCAGCTCTCTGGTTGGTTCCTTGACGTATTGGTCTAGAAAACCATTCCTTATACACTCCAGGAAATCCTCCTCCACCGTATTGCTACCAGTTTGGTTAGCCCAGATTTTCTTGTCAAAATAACAGTGAGGCTAATGGCGCTTGCCAATATTTATGCACAAATGGTACAGCAACTCCAGGTGAGGGGCAGATGCGCCATTAAACCCAGATATCGAAATATTGTTATCTGATTTGTGCCGCTCCGCAGTTAGCTTCTTGAAAATGCCATCTCGCTCACAATTGACACGCAATGAATGGTTTGAAGTTGCTGTATTTGTTTGGTACGAATTAACTCACCACAAAAAGTTAAATCTTGCAGTCTAAGTACAATTTTAATGATGTGATAAGTGTTAATTATTGCCAAACAGCCTCTCCGTCACTGAATATTAACTAATAAAAGTGTGGAGTTTCATTCTTTCAGGGTTTAATTGTTGTTGGAGATTTTAAAAATTTAAAATTTTAAAAGTCTGTTCTTACTTTTCCTTTGTCTCTTTTTCACTCTCAATCCAAACTTTCTTTCCCTCTCTTTATTTCTCTTTCTGTACCTGATTTAACATTCTAATTTACACTTCCTTTTTAGTCCTTGTGCTGTTAATTTCACAATTCTTCAAACTGTTTATTTCCTTAACCAAACAGTTGCTTAACTTGCTCACTCAGGTCCCTGATGCTCTGTTTCTCTCAGCACGACGTTATCAGCTGGCATTTTCAGCAACTTGCCACGCAAAAAAATGTAAAAAGCTACATGTGCAAGTGCATGTCTAACGTACAGCAGACACCATTAGATGGCCTGCTATAGCAAAATCTGGCCCAATATCGCTATGTGGCTCAGTGTCAAATTTTGTCTGATAACGTCTCTGAGGCGTGAGTCCGGGGTCGGCGAGAGGCCTATAAAGGCCGCGAGATCAGCAGTCGGGAGATGCATCGCTGAGGCGTGAGTCCGGGGTTGGCGAGAGGCCTATAAAGGCCACGAGATCAGCAGTCGGGAGGTGCGTCGCTGAGGCGTGAGTCCGGGGTCAGCGAGAGGCCTATAAAGGCGAGCCTGTGCAGCTACAGGGAGAAGGCAAAAAAGAAGTAGAAAGAAACAGAAAGGGGACGTCACAGCCAAGGGGGTAAGTGATTGGTGAGTAGTTTTTCTTTTTTCTCTTCTATAACAGTGAGTAAACTTCAGCATTGTTGTTGCCAATTTAAGTGTGTCTAAGGGATAAGTCATGTCTGGAGAGCTCGGTCACGTGATATGCTCCTCCTGTACCGTGCGGGAACTCAGGGACACTTCCAGTGTCCATGACGACGACGTGTGCAGGAAGTGTATCCGCCTCCAGCTCCTGACGGTTTGCGTTGCGGAATTAGAGCTGAGGGTGGATTCACTCTGGAGCATCCACGATGCTGAGAATGACATGAGTAGCACGTGTAGTGAGTTGGTCTTACCGCAGGCGAAGGGTCCACAGCCAGATAGGGAATGGAAGACCAGCAGGAAGAGCATTGCAAGGAAGGTAGTGCAGGGCTCCCCTGCGGTCATCCCCCGGCAAAACAGATACACCGCTTTGAGTACTGTTAAGGGGGATGACTCATCAGGGGAGGGCAGCAGCAGCCAAGTTCATGGCACCATGGCTGGCTCTGCTGTACAGGAGGGCAGGAAAAAGAGTGGGAGAGCAATAGTGATAGGAGATTCAATGGTAAGGAGAATAGATAGGCATTTCTGCGGCCGCAACCGAGACTCCAGGATGGTATGTTGCCTCCCTGGTGCAAGGGTCAAGGATGTCTCGGAGCGGGTGCAGGACATTCTGAAAAGGGAGGGTGAACAGCCAGTTGTCGTGGTGCACATTGGTAGCAACGATATATGTAAAAAAAGGGATGAGGTCCTACAAGATGAATTTAAGGAGCTAGGAGCTAAATTAAAATGTAGGACCTCAAAAGTAGTAATCTCGGGATTGCTACCAGTGCCACGAGCTAGTCAGAGTAGGAATCGCATGATAGCTCAGGTGAATACGTGGCTTGAGCAGTGGTGCAGCATGGAGGGATTCAAATTCCTGGGACATTGGAAACGTTTTTGGGGGCGGTGTGACCAGTACAAACCGGACGGTCTGCACCTGGGCAGGACCGGAACCAATGTCCTAGGGGGAGTGTTTGCTAGTGCTGTTGGGGAGGAGTTAAACTAATATGGCAGGGGGATGGGAACCAATGCAGGGAGACAAAGGGAAACAAAATGGAGACAGAAGCAAAAGACAGAAAGGAGATGAGTAAAAGTGGAGAGCGGAGAAACCCCAAGGCAAAAAACAAAAAGGGCCACTATACAGCAAATTTCTAAAGCGTCAAAGTGTAATAAAAAGGCAAGCATGAAAGCTCGGTGCCTCAATGTGAGGAGTATTCGGAACCCAGGAGAGGGCTCTGAGCTAGTTAGAGTGGGTGAGAGCTCAGATGAACAGGACCCCAAGAAAGAATGCAAAAGGCCGGAGGCAACAGAGCAGAGTAGCACTGCGGTAAGTGTAAACCACAAGGTGATAGGAAGGGACAATATGTATGAATATAAAGGGGCTGCACGAGGGGTCAAAAGTAAAAATCATGGTTTAAAAACCAGTATTAAAACACTCTACCTAAACGCACGCAGCATTCGAAATAAAGTAAATGAGTTGATGGCACAAATCATTACAAATGGGTTTGATTTGGTGGCCATTACAGAAACGTGGTTGCAGGGTAGCCAAGACTGGGAATTAAACATACAGGGGTATCTGACAATTCGGAAAGATAGACAAGAAGGGAAAGGAGATGGGGTAGCTCTGTTAATAAAGGATGATATCAGGGCAGTTCTGAGAGACGATATTGGCTCTAATGAAGAAAATGTTTAATCATTGTGGGTGGAGATTAGAGATAGTAAGGGGAAAAAGTCACTGGTTGGCGTAGTTTATAGGCCCCCAAGTAATAACTTCATGGTGGGGCGGGCAATAATCAAGGGAATAATGGAGGCATGTGAAAAAGGAACGGCAGTAATCAAGGGGGATTTTAACCTACATATTGATTGGTCAAATCAAATCGCACGGGGTAGCCTTGAGGAGGAATTCAATTCATAGAATGCATACGGGATTGTTTCTTAGAACAGTATGTTACAGAACCTACAAGGGAGCAAGCTATCTTCGATCTTGTCCTGTGTAATGAGACAGGAATAATAAATGATCTCCTAGTAAAAGATCCTAGCGGAATGAGTGATCACAGTATGGTTGAATTTGAAATACAGATTGAGGGTGAGGAAGTAGTGTCTCAAACGAGCGTACTATGCTTAAACAAAGGGGACTACAGTGGGATGAGGGCAGAGTTGGCTAAAGTAGACTGGAAACACAGACTAAACGGTGGCACAATTGAGGAAAAGTGGAGGACTTTAAAGGAGCTCTTTCATAGTGCTCAACAAAAATATATTCCAGTGAAAAAGAAGGGCAGTAAGAGGAGGGATAACCAGCCGTGGATAACCAAGGAAATAAAGGAGAGTATCAAATTAAAAACCAATGCGTATAAGGTGCCAAGGTTAGTGGGAAACTAGAAGATTGGGAAAATTTTAAACGACAGAAAAGAATGACTAAGAAAACAATAAAGAAAGGAAAGATAGATTACGAAAGTAAACTTGCGCAAAACATAAAAACAGATAGTAAAAGCTTTTACCGATATAAAAAACGGAAAAGCGTGTTGGTCCCTTAGAAGATGAGAAGGGGGGGTTTAATAATGGGAAATGTGGAAATGGCTGAGACCTTAAACAATTATTTTGCTTCCGTCTTCACAGTGGAAGACACAAAAACCATGCCAAAAATTGCTGGTCACGGGAATGTGGGAAGGGAGGACCTTGAGATAATCATTATCACTAGGGGGGTAGTGCTGGATAGGCTAATGGGACTCAAGGTAGACAAGTCCCCTGGTCCGGATGAAATGCATCCCAGGGTATTAAAAGAGACGGCGGAGGTTATAGCAGATGCATTGGTTATAAACTACCAAAATTCTCTGGACTCTGGGGAGGTACCAGCGGATTGGAAAGCAGCTCATGTAACGCCTCTGTTTAAAAAAGGGGGCAGACAAAAGGCAGGTAACTGTAGGCCGGCTAGTTTAACATCTGTCGTGGGGAAAATGCTTGAAGCTATCATTAAGGAAGAAATAGCGTGACATCGAGTTAGGAATAGTGCAATCAAGCAGACACAACATGGATTCATGAAGGAGAAATCATGTTTAACTAATTTACTGGAATTCTTTGAGGATATAGCGAGCATGGTGTACCGATGGATGTGGTGTATTTAGATTTCCAAAAGGCATTCGATAAGGTGCCACACAAAAGGTTACTGCTGAAGATAAAGGTACGCAGAGTCAGAGGAAATGTATTAGCATGGATCTAGAATTGGCTGGCTCACAGAAAGCAGAGAGAAATGGGTCCTTTTCGGGTTGGAAATCGGTGGTTCGTGGTATGCCACAAGGATCGGTGCTGGGACCACAACTGTTTACAATATACATAGATGACCTGGAAGAGGAGACAGTGTAGTGTAACAAAATTTGCAGATGACACAAAGATTAGTGCGAAAGCGGGTTGTGTAGAGGACACAGAGAGGCTGCAAGGAGATTTAGATAGGTTAAGTGAATGGGCTAAGGTTTGGCAGATGGAATACAATGTCAGAAAATGTGAGGTCATCCACCTTGGGAAAAAAACAGTAAAAGGGAATATTATTTGAATGGGGAGAAATTACAACATGCTCTGGTGCAGAGGGACCTGGGGGTCCTTGTGCATGAATCCCAAAAAGTTAGTTTGCAGGTGCAGCAGGTAATCAGGAAGGCGAATGGAATGTTGGCCTTCATTGCGAGAGGGATGGAGTACAAAAGCAGGGAGGTCCTGCTGGAACTGTATAACGTATTGGTGAGGCTGCACTTGGAGTACTGCTGCAGTTTTGGTCACCTTACTTAAGGAACGATATACTAGCTTTGGAGGGGGTACAGAGATGATTCACTAGGCTGATTCCGGAGATGAGAGGGTTCCCTTATGATGATAAATTGAGTAGACTGGGTCTTTACTCGTTGGAGTTCAGAAGGATGAAGGGTGATCTTATTGAAACATTTAAAATAATGAAAGGGATAGACAAGATAGAGGCAGAGAGGTTGTTTCCACTGGTCGGGGAGACTCGAACTAGTGGGCACAGCCTCAAAATACGGGGGAGCCAATTTAAAACTGAGTTGAGAAGGAATTTCTTCTCCCAGAGGGTTGTGAATCTGTGGAATTCTCTGCCCAAAGAAGCAGTTGAGGCTAGCTCATTGAATGTATTCAAATCACAGATAGATAGATTTTTAACCAATAAGGGAATTAAGGGTTATGGGGAGCGGGCGGGTAAGTGGAGCTGAGTCCACAGCCAGATCAGCCATGATCTTGTTGAATGGTGGAGCAGGCTCGAGGGGCTAGATGGCCTACTCCTGTTCCTAATTCTTATGTTCTTATGTTCTTATTAACGCACCTGTGAAGCACCTTGGGATGTTTTACACTGTTTAAGATGCTACCTAAATGCAGAATGTTGCTGTTAATCCAATTTTTCTTTCCCTCATTTTATTTATCTTTCTGTACCTGATTTGACTTTAATCCACCCTTCTTTTCCGTCATGTCTCTGTTTCTTTCTCAATCCCTAGATCGCATTGGTAGGAAAAACATAAAAGACAAATGTATTCTATAAATGGTGATGGCTTGGGAAGTGTCGATGTACAGAGGGACCTGGGTGTCCTTGTACACCAGTCATTGAAAGCAAACATGCCGGTGCAGCAAGCAGTTAGGAAGGCAAATGGTATGTTGGCCCTTATTGCAAGAGGATTTGAGTACAGGAGCAAGGATGTCTTACTACAGTTATACAGCACCTTGGTGAGACCGCACCTGGAGTATTGTGTGCAGTTTTGGTCTCCTTACCTAAGGAAGGATAAACTTGCCTTCGAGGGAGTGCAACAAAGGTTCACTAGACTGATTCCTGGGATGGCAGGACTGTCGTATGAGGAGAGGTTGGGTTGACTAGGGCTGTATTCATCAGAGTTTAGAAGAATGAGAGGGGATCTCATTGAAACGTATAAAATTCTGGACAGACTGGATGATGTTTCCCCCGGGGCTGGGAAGTCGAGAACAAGGAGTCACAGTCTCAGGATACGGGGTAGGAAATTTAGGATTGAGATGCAGAGAAATTTCTTCACTCAGAGGGTGGTGAGCCTGTGGAATTCTCTACCACAGGAGGACTGTGGAGGTCAAGTCACTGAATATCTTTTGGAAGGAGATAGATAGATTTCTAGACACAAAAGGCATCAAGGGGTATGCGTAGAAATCAGGAATATGGTGTTGAGATAGAGGATCAGCCATGATCATATTGAATGGCGGTGCAGACTCGAAGGCCTGAATGGCCTACCACTGCTCATATTTTCTATGTTTCAATGTTTCTATGTTAAGGAGATAGACTGTCTGTTCCGTCATCCACTCAGGTGCCAGATGCCCTGTTGCCCTCGCTGTTCCATTATCAGTTTGCACTTCCCGTAATTTACAGGGCAAGACATTTTTGAGCTGAAGGGTACAGGACAATGTCGAACTAATGCCGTACGTTGAGAGATGCCCCGCTCCAGCAAGATTTGTGCCGATAACACTCTTAAAATGATTCACAACTTTAATTTAATGTATTGTCATTTTGGAATATGATAGCCAGTTTTGGTTCAAATGTTCAGTTCCAGTCAAGTGTAGGAAGTTTGGATTTTTTTGAATAAATATGTTAATGTTAGCAAAAGGAGTAGGCCATTCAACTGCACAGACCTGTTCTGCTGTTCAATTAGATGATGGCTGATCTGCATTTCAACTTCATTTCCTGCATTTGCTCCATCGACTTTGAATTAAACTATCCGAGAAAAGCAGCACTGTGCAGACACAAACATTTTATTCATATCCAGTATGATTTCAGAGCACCCAAACTAATGAGAAACATTCACTGCACTTTGAGATCCATTCAAAACATTATCAGATTTGTCACAGCACATGAATGGTACCTTATTATGTAAAGTTGCAATCTATTCTTCTAAAAAAAAGTAAGTCACATCTGTTAATAATTTCCTCGGATAGATTATAGTTCCAGAAAATTGGAAGAAGCTTATCCTTCCAAATGATGTTCATTTTTTTGGCATAATAATCATCAATTTCATTGATTAAAATGCCAATAGATTAAACAAGTAAAAATCAAAAATGCTAATTCACATCTGTGGTGATCTCTTGGTGGCTGGCAACTAACTATGAGCAGCATGCTGCAGTTTGCATTTAAGGATACATAAAGATTCTGTGAAGCAATATCTGTTGAAAGATATATTTATTCTTTTCGAAAGTTAAGGACCAATTTACTGAATGCACGCTTCTGACATTGAACGGTGCCTGTTAGGAGTGCATATCACCAAATGGTGGCCAATGCTCCTCGTGACTTCCTGATCGGCACTCATGACCGGCAAGTTTCTTCTCCAGGACTGAAGCTCTTTAACCTCCAAATTAATTTTTACATTCACTCAACAATTTTACATTCCTGCCTGGAGAAAAAATAAAATGGGGAAGGTGGCTCAACCGTGGCAAACAAGGGAAATTAAGGATAGTGTTAAATCCAAGGAGGAAGTATATAAATTGGCCAGAAAAAAATCAGCAAACCTGAGGACTGGGAGAATTTAATTAAACAGCAGAGCAGGACAAAAGGTTTAATTACGAGGGGAAAAAGAGTGTATGAGAGGAAGCTTGCTAGGAACATAAAAACTGATTGCAAAAGCTTCCATAGAAATGTGAGGAGAAAAAGATTAGTGAAGACGAACACAGGTCCCTTGCTGTCAGACTCAGGTGAATTTATAATGGGAACAAAGAAATGGCAGACCAGTTAAACAAATACTTTGGTTCAGACTTCACTAAGGAAGACAAAAATAACCTTCCGGAAATACGAGGGGAACCGAGGGTCTAGTGAGAAGGAGGAACTGAAGAAAATCCTTATTCGGCGGGAAATTGTGTCAGGGAAATTGATGGGACTCAAGGCCAATAAATCCCCTATGCCTGATACTCTGGGATGCAGAGTACTTAAGGAAGTAGCCAAGAAATAGTGGATGCATTGGTGATCATTTTCCAACAGTCTATCGACTCGGGATCAGTTCCTATGGACTGGAGGGTAGCTAATGTAACACCACTTTTTTAAAAAAGGAGGGAGAGAGAAAACGAGTAATTATAGACTGGTTAGCCTGACATCAGTAGTGGGGAAAATGTTGGAATCAATTATTAAAAATGAAATAGCAGCACATTTGGAAAGCTGCGACGGGATCGGTCCAAGTCAGCATGGATTTATGAAAGGGAAATCATGCTTGACAAATCTTCTAGAATTATGAGGATGTAAACGGGAGAGTGGACAAGGGAGAACCAGTGGATGTGGTATTTTTGGACTTTCAAAAGGCTTTTGACAAGGTCCCACACAAGAGATTGGTGTGCAAAATTAAAGCACATGGTATTGGGGGTAATGTACTGACGTGGATAGAGAACTGGTTGGCAATCAGGAAGCAGAGAGTCGGGATAAATGAGTCCTTTTCAGAATGGCAGGCAGTGACTAGTGGGGTGCCGCTGGGCTCAGTGCTGGGACCCCAGCTATTTACAACCTACATTAATGATTTAGAAGAAGGAATTGAGTGTAATATCCCCTAATTTTCAGATGACACTAAGCTGGGTTGCGGTGTGCGCTGTGAGGAGCACGCTAAGAAGCTGCAGGGTGAATTGGACAGGTTAGGTGAGTGGGCAAATGCATGGTAGATGCAGTATAATGTGGATCAATGTGAGTTTATTCTCTTTGGTGGCAAAAACACTGTCATGTATGTAACCTTCATGTAACTGTAACCTTCATGTAACAACCAAAATTCTCTGGACTCCTGGTCCTGATGAAAGGCATCCCAGGGTATTAAAAGAGATGGCGGAAGTTATAGCAGATGCATTCGTTATAATCTACCAAAATTCTCTGGACTCTGGGGAGGTACCAGCGGTTTGGAAAGTAGCTAATGTAACGCCTCTGTTTAAAAAAGGGGGTAGACAAAAGGCAGGTAAGTATAGGCCGGCTAGTTTAACATCTGTAGTGGGGAAAATGTTTGAAGCTATCATTAAGAAAGAAATAGTGGGACATCTAGATAGGAATAGTGCAATCAAGCAGACGCAACATGGATTCATGAAGGGGAAATCATTTTTAACTAATTTACTGAAATTATTTGAGGATATAACGAGCATGGTAGGTAGCGGTGTACAGAGGGATGTGGTGTATTTAGATTTCCAAAAGGCATTCGATAAGGTGCCACACAAAAGGTTACTGAAGAAGATAAAGGTACGCGGAGTCAGAGGAAATGTATCAGCATGGATCGAGAATTAGCTGGCTAACAGAAAGCAGAGAGTCGGGATAAATGGGTCCATTTTGGGTTGGAATTTGGTGGTTAGTGGTGTGCCACAGGGATCGGTGCTGGGACTACAAGTGTTTATAATATACATAGATGACCTGGAAGAGGGGACAGAGTGTAATGTAACAATATTTGCAGATGACACAAAGATTAGTGCGAAAGCGGGTTGTGTAGAGGACACAGAGAGGCTGCAAAGAGATTCAGATAGGTTAAGTGAATGGGCTAAGGTTTGGCAGATGGAATACAATGTCGGAAAATGTGAGGTCATCTAGCTTGGAAAAAAAAACAGTAAAAGGGAATATTATTTGAATGGGGAGAAATTACAACATGCTGCGGTGCAGAGGGACCTGGGGGTCCTTGTGCATGAATCCCAAAAAGTTAGTTTGCAGGTGCAGCAGGTAATTAGGAAGGTGAATGGAATGTTGGCCTTCATTGCGAGAGGGATGGAGTACAAAATCAGGGAGGTCTGCTGCAACTGTACAGGGTATTGGTGAGACATCACCTGGAGTACTGCGTGCAGTTTTGGTCACCTTACTTAAGGAAGGATATACTGGCTTTGGAGGGGGTACAGAGACGATTCACTCGGCTGATTCCGGAGATGAGGGGGTTACATTATGATGATAGATTGAGTAGACTGGGTCTTTACTCGTTGGAGTTCAGAAGGATGAGGGGTGATCTTATAGAACCATTTAAAATAATGAAAGGAATAGACAAGATAGAGGCAGAGAGGTTGTTTCCACTGGGTCGGGGAGACTAGAACTAGGGGGCACAGCCTCAAAATACGGGGGAGCCAATTTAAAACCGAGTTGAGAAGGAATTTCTTCTCCCAGAGGGTTGTGAATCTGTGGAATTCTCTGCCCAAGGAAGCAGTTGAGGCTAGCTCATTGAATGTATTCAAATCACAGATAGATAGATTTTTAACCAATAAGGGAATTAAGGGTTATGGGGAGCGGGCAGGTAAGTGGAGCTGAGTCCACAGCCAGATCAGCCATGATCTTGTTGAATGGTGGAGCAGGCTCGAGGGGCTAGATGGCCTGCTCCTGATGCTAATTCTTGTGTTCTTATGTTATGTACTATCTGTAGACTCACATTGTGTCACTAAATCTGTTCTGTCTGCAATGGTGTCAAGACCCTTACAGCAGAAGCGGCCCCGACCTGCGAGAGACCATCAGTGGCAAGTTGGGGCTGTAAAATGAGAGCGGCAGCCTGGAGCAGTGTGGCGGCATACTCCAAGGTACAGTGCAAGCTGATCCAGGAGGGCCATGGCAGTGAAGAGGGCAACTGGATTGGACATTCCCATTTACACTTCTTCCAGACTCCTCTTTTGTTCCTTTACTTGTCACATTACCATCACCTTTTGCTTTGTACTATCATCCCTTTTGCCATCCCATCACTCCTGCCCTCTACTCTATGACAGACCTTCCCTTTTGTTCATTTCTCCCCTCCCCCTTTCCCTGCCTCTGCGCCTGCTTAAAATCTGTTGCATCTCGAACTTTTTCCCAGTTTTGAGAAAAAGTCATCGAGCTGCATCGTGAACTCGGTTTCTCTCTCCACGGATGCTGCCTGACTAGCTGAGTACTTCTCTCATTTTCTGTTGCAATACTGGTTTATGTTGCTGATTTTTAGTCCTGGAGTCATTTAAGGCACAGGTTCTGATAACAGTTCCTAATTTATTCTCTGCGACTGATTTGATACTTAAACTCCAGGCAGAATTATTATTTCTCATCTGTGAAAAGCCAAAGGTTCATTGCACATTTGTGAAATAAGATTGAATGATCAGCATGTGGTGTTCCTGAATTTTATTTAAAGGTTAATTTACAGTTCTAACAGGAACCATAGATCCATAAAATAAACAGATTGCCTCAACAGTTTGAGTAAGCTCCAGCCATTCTCTCATTATAATTTTGAATCATAGCTGTTTTTTTAACAACTGTCTAAGAGCTTCTCGCTAGTATTTCTTGTAGCTAACTTACAGACAGTTTTTTGGCCATATATAAAATGTAGAAAAATTAACATTTGCTCTGGTTAACACCTTACCCAGTCGGTATTTCATGAAAAACCCTTAAATGTTCATTGTACTTTACACAAAACTTTATCAAATTCCAATAAAATTCAAAAACAGATCATGTCCTCATGCCTATATCCCCTTGTCATAGATTACAATATTTTGTCTCACAATTTGGCACTCCATAGCTGGAGAGGGCATCCACATACCTAAAAACAAATGTATGGAAGTAAGAATAAAAATTCCATTTTGGTTGTGTGCATATTTCCTCATCAAATCACAGGATGAAACATTTTTTTAAGTACGTACATTGTCACACAAAACTTAGTTCCTTTCATTTGAAGTCAATGGAAAGTGAAATTGGGTGGAGTTTAAAACGAGAGCCCGATCCAATCCTGTCAGCTTCCTGCCGGGCGTGTGAGGTTACTGTTACCTTCTACGTGTGTTCCAGTTGGGAGACATCTTCAGCATACAAGGGCTTGTTTTTGCACTAAATTAATACTTTCTTTAAATTTTGACAGGGGGATGTTTGGAGGTTGACACCACAGAAGGTGGGTATTTGACCCACTGGGGAGAAACTCAATATCAGCATGAGCATGAAATGGGCGGTAGCAGAATCGCTACCTGTTAGATAGCCCACATCATTTATTTTCCATTGAATTCAATGTGGGGTGGAGGGCAGGGTTATATAATGGGAGAGCGATCTGCCACTGCCCACTTTGTGCCCCTGCCAAAGTTAAAAATTACCCCCACTGTATCTGTCATCATCATCATCATAGGCAGTCTCTCGGAATTGAGGAAGACTTGCTTCCACTCTTAGAATGAGTCCTTAGGTGGTTGAACAGTCCAACACGAGAGCCACAGTCCCTGCCACAGGTGGGACAGATAGTTGTTGAGGGTAAGGGAGGGTGGGACAGGTTTGCCGCATGCTCCTTCAGCTGCCTGCTACTGATTTCTGCATGCGCTTGGCGATGAGCTCAGCGCCCTCCTGGATGCATTTCCTCCACTCAGGGCGGTCTTTGGCCACGGGCGCCCAGGCGTCGGTGGGGATGCCGCACTTGATCAGGAAGGCTTTGAGCGTGTTCTTGTAACGTTTCCTCTGTCCACCTTTGGCTCGTTTACCATCTGTAATAGTCCTTTGTCAGGGCAATCCAAAATGAATCCCACTGTCCTATTCTCTCCTCGTAGTCTTGTATCATCCTATGGTTAAACATTTAGCCAGTTTTCACTTCAATTATTTGATGGTCTCTTTCTGCAGCACTCACTGGGGCAACTATTCCATGCTCCAATAATCCTCTGTTTAAGGAACAGAACTGTCTCCGAACTCTGTTAGTGACATTTTAAATTGATGACCCCAAAAACAGAGGGAATAGTTTTTTCCTCTTCACCCTATCAGAATCCTTCATAACTTTTAAAACTGTTATTAAATGTTCTCTTTTCCTTGGCTGCCCCAATATCAATATTCCCGGTAAGTCTCTCCTGATGAACTTGCACCGTACACTCTCTATGGCTTTAATGTGCTTTCTACAATGGGGACCCAAGATTACTTACAGTACCCCAACTCTGGCCTAACCATGCCTTGTACCAAATTTATCATTCCTTCTTTACAGTTCTACACTATGCTCCTATTTAAAAATGCATTTGACCATTTTTATATCTCTACTTACATTTGCACTTTCAAAGAATTATACATTTGACCGTCTAAGTCTTTCTGGTCAATCAAATCATTCAGCATCCTTTCTACTGGCTATATATGACCATTACTTATTTTTCCTGTCAATATGTATTATCCTATACATTTCCATTTTAGATTGCATTTGTCACTTGTCTCCCCATTCTGGTACGCTGTCTCTGTCTTTCTGAAATCTGTTATACATGACAAAGGATATGGACTTATTTTGCCATATTTACAAATCAAGCCTAAGCATTTGTTTTCTGTTTCGAAGAGGATACCTTCGCACTCGAACATAACTGCCCAAACATAGTGTCGAACTCAGGCTCATTCTAGGCTGATCCTGAGGAAAGTTTTTCTCCAAGGGATGCCCTTGATCTACATTTGAACTCTCTACAACTTCAGACTGTGTCTGCCTGACTCAGGCTTCAATTCTGATATTTGATGCAGGATTTGCTACTGTACTTATAACAAAACTATCTGATGAGTTAGAAACAATCAAATCATTCCCACCTTCAACTCCTTCCACATTTGTAGGTAAAATATGATCAATATGAACAAACCTAACCTGTCCATTATCAAACATCTTGACCAAATATGTGCGAGGACCACATATCTTCACCACTCTTCCTGGTAACCACTTTAACCATTTATGGTGATGGTTCTTCACTCTCACCTTCTGGTTTAATTTCACACTTCTCTCTTTTACTCTACCTCTATCATGATTGTCTCTGTCTTAATTGTGTCTCTTCTACGGACTGTGTCAAGTTTGGTTTTAACAACGAGAATCTGGTTCGTGGCTGTTGTTTGAGAAACAACTCTGCTGATGTTCTACCAGTAGTTGTGTAAGGAGTGTTAAGATATGCAATTAGAAAATTAGCCAATTTGTGGTCCAATGACAACCGTCATTTCTTTGGATTTGGATCAAACATTAGTTTGATTATGGCACATTTTACAATTTGTCCTGTGTGCTCTGCTGCACCATTTGAAGCAGGTTGGTACGGTGGAACCTTGGTATGTTTCACACCATTTTTGCTGGTGAATTGTGCAAATTCTTCTGAACAAAATTGTGGTGCATCAGAAACAATTTCTTCTGGGAGGCCAAATGAAGAAAATAATCTTTGCAAAATGTCTAATATTTTACTTGTTGGTGTTTCCAATGTGGAATATAACTCGACCCACTTCAAATGTCTATCAATCACAATGAACAATTGCTGTCCTTCTAGCTCAGCAAAATTGATATGTAACCTTTGTCACACCCTGGGAGGCTATTTCCATGGCTGTAATGGCTCTGATGGTAGTTTCTTGCTTACCAATTAACAAGTAGTATAGTGACTAAAGATGTACTCTCTTGGGCTGAAATTGGTGAAACACAAGTTCCGCCCATTTTTCGGCAGTCCCCGGGCGGTGCGTCATTTTTTACCGTCCGGTACCGCTGTGGCCGAGTGCGTGGGAATTTCATCCCACTTTTCTCGGCGGTAAATGGAGCGGAGTGCAACAGGCGCTGGCGGAATGCAGTGGGCGGTGTGCGGTGGAAGAGGCCTTTTAACTCAGGAATCTTCGGCTCCCGAGTTGTGCGCACGCGTGTGCGGCTGTCAAATTCTGTGGGGGGTGGAGGGGGGGGAGGTGAGAGAGAGAGAGAGATAGAGAGAGAGAGAGAGAGAGAGAGAGAGAGAGAGAGAGACGGAGAGACAGAGCGAGAGAGACACACCGGGGGGGGGGGGGGGGGAGGGGGGTGACGGAGAGACCGGGGGAGGGGGGTGATGGAGAGACCAGGGGGGTGAAATAAAATTTGTATTATCGTTCATTAATGAAAAAGGAGTAAATAAGGCTTTATTAGAACATTTAGATTATTGCCTAACACTAGAAAATACTACAATCCATTTAAAAATACATCAAACTGAGGAGAACTATAAAGATCTGTGTAATATCAAACAAACCTGTCAGCTCTGTGTACATACTGTCCACTTAAAAGCACCTTCTCCAGGATGGTATGCAGTTCCTGTTAAGTCCTGACTGTAATGTACTGACTTACATGAGACACATGCTGAAGTCAAGGTCACTCAGGACCTGCACCTTTAATTCCAGCTCTCCAGTGCTGCACTTGCCTGAGACCTCCCTTTATATACCTCAGTGGGACAGGTATGGAGTGTCTCCTGCAAGTGCACCCCTGGTGGTAAGGTATGCTTATTGTTACAGGTCATATCCAGTTACAGTCATGTATAGCATGGTAAGATAGTTATATACAGTAATGTGAGATACGTGACAGTTCCGGCGGTAGGTCATGAATTTTGCACTTTTGGGAGGTATGTCGGCGGTCTGCATGGGTGGGTGGTGTGCATACCGCCTGGCAGTATTTCACTGATGAAATTTCCGCCGGGTGGTAGGTTGACGATATGTACCTGTTTTTTGACAAAATTTGTGTTTTGGGGCAGTTAGTGGGTGGTAGTGGATGGTATGTAGATGAATTTCAGCCCCAATGTATTTATCTAAACCTGGCCACCATAAGTAACTGCGTGCAAAATTCTTCATCAATTACATTCCCAGGTGCTGATCATGAAGACATCCTAATAATTTGGACCTGAATTTATTTGATATAACCACTCTTGCACCCCTCCTGATACAATCTTTATTGACTGATAATTCATTGCTACAAATGAAGAATGGATGAATATCTTTGTCTGTTACCTGGTTTGGCCAGCCATTTGCGATGTAATCATATACCTTTGACATCACTGGGTCACGTTTGGTTGCTCGACCAATATCTTCAGCTGTGACAAGCAGTTCATCAATGTATAAAAAAATAGAACACTTCTTCCCTATTGGGTGTAACTTGTGAGGGGGAAGGCAATCTAGACATAGTATCAGCATTACTGTGATCAGCTGATCATCTGTATTCAATATCATATGTGTATGCTGACAAAATCAAAGCCCACCTCTGCATTCGGGCTGCAGCTAATGTTGGAACTGGGGACTTTGGATGGAGGCTTGCTGTTAGGAGCTTATGGTCCACAATGATGGTAAACTTATGACCATACAAGTATTTGTGGAACTTCTTGACTCCAAAAATTAATGCTAAAGCTTCCATTTTGATTTGTGCGTAATTACATTCACTGGCACTGAGAGTGTGTGAAGCAAAAGCAATTGGCCTCTCCTCCCCACTACATAACACATGAGAGATCACTACCCCAACTCCATACAGAGAGGCATCACATGCTAGCTTGCTCTCCTTAGATATGTCATTGTGAACTAAGGTGGTGCTCTCTACCAATTGGCTTTTACACTACTTGAATACTGCATCGCATTCTTCTGACCACTTCCAATGGACCTGTTTTTTTCAACAGCTCATTCAATGGATGTAATACTGTAGCCAAATTTGGGAGGAACTTCCCATAATAGTTCAAAAACCCAAAAATGATCGAAGTTCAATTCTTGGGAGTGTGTGCATTTCTAATTGCATCTAGCTTTCCCTTGGTTGGAAGTAAACCATCTTTGTCCACTCTGTGCCCTAAGTGCCCCACTGAATTTTGAAATAACTCACACTTGCAAGCAGTCACTCGTACTCTGTGCTTCTCCAGCCATTTGAGCATTTCATTCAATATGTTATTATGAATTTGCCTGTTTGATGCTGAAATTAGTATGTCATCTAAATAACATACTACCGCTTCAATGCCTTGCAAAATCTGGTTCATCACCCCTTGAAATATGGCGGGGGCAGAAGACACTCCAAATAATAGCCTATTCATTTGATATAGTGCTAGATGAGTATTTATAGTCATGCATGACTTGGACTTCTCATTGAGTTCAAGATGTAAGTAGGCATTCGTGAGATCTAACTTTGAGAATATCCTACCACCTGTCAGCATTGTGAACAAATCTTCTACATTTGGCAATGTATTGTGGAGATTATCCTCTTGAACTTGGTTTACAGTCACTTTATAATCACCACACAACCTTACCATCGGACTTAGGTACAACAATGGGTGTAGCCCAATTACATAGATCTATCTTAGAGATAATGTTCTCAGTCTCTAGTCTTTTGAATTCTTGCTCAACTTTCTCCTTGAGTGCATATGGTACAGGACGTGACTTGCAGTAAACTGGTTGAGCCTCCTTCTGTACCCTGACACTTGCCTTGAAGCCTTGGATCAGACTGCCTGTTTCGCTGAACACCTTCAGATACTTCTCGATGACATCATCTTTCGATGCAAATTTTGTTTCAACATGAAAAATGTCAATCCAATCCAGCTTCAGTGATCCCAACCAATTTCTTCCTCGTAAGGCAGGTGTGTCTCGTGCCATCACTAAGAAAGGCAAGCTCTGAAATTGATCCTTGTATTTCACTGCTACGGTGATACGACCCACCACAGAAATGTTGTCTCCCGAGTAGCCTTGCAGCTCTATCTTGGATTTCTCCAATGGGAAATCACGCAATTTGTGGAGATATAGCGATTTCGATATTACGCTTAAAAATGCAGCGATGTCGATTTCCATGGGTATCTTGGTTCCTGCAACATCTACTTGGATGATGATACTTTTCGAATCGCTGTTGGATACCCTCATGCTCCTGATGACGGGTATCTCGTCATCCTGTTGCTTTTCTTTCATGCTATGTCGTCTCTGGGGATTTCTATTTATAGCCTTGAAAGTTGATTTACTGTTCAGTCAGCATGCCTTCGCAAGATGCCCAGTTTTCATCCAGAGGAAACACTCTGCCTTCATATATGGACAACTTTGAACAATGTGTTGCCCCAGGCACTGACAGCATGACTTCAATGTTCTGTTACCTTTGACAGTTGCTGAGACCTTGGGGCCCAGCTGCCTTTTACTTTTAACCTGCAGGCGTTTCACCTCAGTTGTCCGACGACTGGAAATGTTTCGAAATTCTCGGGAATATTGGTCGGACATGTCCATTGACAGCTGTCTGACAAGTTAAATCAAAAGTCAAGTTAGGAGTTGCCAATAACTTTCTTCTGATCGCATCATTTTTCATCCCACAAGCAAAGCGGTCACGCAATACTCGGTCCTGAAAGTTTCTGAAATGACAGTGAATAAATAGCTTCTTTAATGCTACAATGTACTCACTGATACTTTTGTCAATTAATTGATCTCGTATTCCGAAACGATAACTTTCAGCAATTTCCGGTGGCTCAGAACTGTAGTGTTGTAGAACCTGCTTAAATGATGTGTCCTTTGCCTTGACAGGCATAAGCAAATTGTTCATGATTTCATACACCTTGGGCCCTGCTTCAGTTAAGAAAGTATCCTTATTTTTCCAGCACCACTCGGTTACGGTTTTCATCATCGGGGACTTTGATGATGTTTTTCACCGCGAATAGTATTTCTAGCCACGCCACATACGCTCTGAAAGCCTTATGGTTGCGTTGAAACTTACCCAAGTGCCCTATTATTCCCATAGGCGCGGCCATCTGGACTCTGGCAGTTCAATCAAGTATGCTTGTAATTTACCTTGGATTTTTTAAGCTGCTAATCAAAATAAAGAAGCTCTCAAAGTCTCTCTGTCAGTTGGCTGAATAATCCACCAACAAAAATTTCAGCTAGGTTGTCTAGAAATCCTATCCTTCATCCCCAATGTGATATCTTCTGTACAACCTCACAAATAGACAGGCTCGAAGATGGCTGATAACTTCAGGAACCTGTTAGGTGACCTGTTCTCTCATTATTGTAAACAGCAATGGCTGCATTACCACAGTAGTCCACTGGGTGGAGCTATATATATATAAATATATATATATTACAGCGGCCATTATTAAACGTGCAAAAAAGTCTCAAGAGATGAGCACAGCAATTTATATTAAGCACGAGATTCATCTTTCCAGTAAATTAATAAAATAATTGAGATGCAGAAAGCCATCAAAGGTTGCAGCAGGAATGGGGCCATTGAGCCCATCATCTCTGTGCTGGCTCTTTGCACTTTGCTAGAATAATCCAAAAAAACTTCCACTGCCCTGCTTAAATTATTCCCATAGGTGCGGCCATCTGGACTCTCCTCATAACCCTGTATCTTCCTCTACTTCAAATGTTTGTCTAATCTTCCTTTAAAAGGTGCAATAGTTTCTGCCTCAACTACTCCCCGTGGCAAAGTATTCCACGCTTTAACAACTCTCTGAGTAATGAAGTTTATTCTAAACTCCATCCTTACTCTCTTTGTGACACTTTATATTGAGAACATCTCATCGCAACTCCCCAGTGAAAATAGACTTTCTCTTTTTCCCCTATCAAAACACTCCACAATTAAAAATAATGGTTTCCTCATAACTATATTTTCTCATCTCCGGTATCATCCTGATATAATGCCAATATGTAAAGAGGGATAACAACCGAGGCAATTCCTATACATCAGCCGAGCATCAATAACAACATAACATAAGAAAATCATGAGAGAAAAGTTAATCAGCTCATCAAGCCCACTCTATCTTTGATAGTTTTCCCTCTTGTCCAACCTGTTGATCCCCTAAATTAGGGGAAATTATGGAATATCAGAAATTACTCTGAGGCAAGCTCACAGAGTCAACATACTGTAATAACATAATTAGAAACAGTATAGGTTTAGAAAGAGAAAATTCTGTATGACAAACTTACTTGGCTTCTTCGAGGACATTATACAGAAACCAAAGAGTTGAACTCCCTATTATATGGTTCAGATGAAAGGCATTCAATTAAACCTAAAACCCAGGAATCTAGGGTAGAACATAGAAGCAAATAAGAAGCTGGTTAACTATATGAAACACTCGTATTCATCAGAGGTGCAATGTCACACAGTGGGTAAACATGGAGTGGAATTCTTCAGGTGTCAGTACTTGGATCCCTGGTGTTTCTAATCTACATTAGTGGCCTAACTAGGAAAACCAAACGTAATTTGTCAAGGTTGATGATAATACGCGAATAGGAAATTAGTTGAGAATGAAAATGGAACAAAAGAGCCACAGAAGATTTACATTGGCTAAGCAATTGGATAGGCATATGGTAAATTAAATTGAATACTGATACATCGAAAGTATTGCAGATTGGTTGAAAAAGGGGCCATTACTAAAAGTTGAATTGAATTTAATTGGCATGGAGAGAGTTATAAAGTAATCTGGGAGCAAACCCATCACTTTCAACTTCTAGACAATGTAGCAAATTAATTTAAATGCTGAGAATAGAATGCTGAGATATATAGCCTGGCTGCAACGTTATAGAGTTTATGCTAACATTTTACAATGCATGTGCCAGACCTCATGGAGTTTTTCTATTCAGTTCTGGCCAGAACCCCAGAAAAAAATATATACGCACATTGGAGAGGGTACAGAGAAGAACTACAAGACCAGTGTTAAGGAAATCAACAAAGCTTAGAGAAACTAAATGTACTTTAGAAAGAAGGCAATTAGTGGGATTTCACTGACATACATGAAATATTAAATGTAATATTAACATATAAAAGGAAAATCCAGTTACTTTAAAGTTAGCCATGAGAGGACTTCAATTTTAAATGACAGAAAAGTAAACTTAAGACAGATATAAGGAAGAACATCCTTCCTCAAAGGGTAATAAATGTCAACAATAATTTGCAAGGCAGAATGTTGGAATGAAACCCATTAAGGGCATTTGAAATGTAGCAGGACACTTTAATGGTAGAGTTAGGGTAGTAGTAGGATAAACTTCAATGATTTGGATGCCAGTTTCTTATCCTTGACTGTAAGAATATATCTTTCTCTTTTACCATATCATTTGCTGTAAAATCTGTAAAAATTGACCAAACTTGCAAAACCTGACCAAAGATTTAACCAGCATGCCTTGAGAAGCCAAGAGACCTTTTGCTGAACTTTGCATAGACAAGAGCCCTTGGAAATTCTGTGAAAACAGGAAGGACATTGGACTATCGAACATCTTCAGGCAAGTGAAGTTACTGGCCTTGGAGCCTGCGGATGATTTAATGAACTTTTGATAACGCGGGAACTAAAGACCAATTATTTCACCATTATTGGTATAGATTGGGACAAGCTCGCTGTGGGCCAGTTGCCAAGTTTTTAGTTATAATTGACCTGTTTGAAAAACACTCGCTGCTGTACAGTAGGGAGAGCAACCTAGTCAGTTGCCAATTAAAGAGCCAGATCTAATTACTGTTGAATCAACCACTCGCTGGTGTGAGTTTGGGTTTTTGCTTATGATCGCTTGAGCTTACAGTAAATGGGATAGATTTATACATGTTTATGAATAATCTGGGATTATTGTGCACTGGTACAATTGGATGCTTGTTATAATTGCTTGTTGATTTTTAAATAAAGGTTACCCCGTAAAAGGGGAAACGAGATCTCCATGTCTTGAGTTGTCTGTTCCATGAGTCTGAACTGTATCAACTGTTAAACAGCACATCTTACAATGACTTTTCATACGTTCTTAACCCCTCTACAGAATACCATCAAGGTCACAGTGATGAGACATAGAAACATAGAAACATCGAAAATAGGTGCAGGAGTAGGCCATTCGGCCCTTCGAGCGTGCACCAGCATTCAATAAGATCATGGTTGATCATTCACCTCAGTACCCCTTTCCTGCTCTCTCTCTCCATACCCCTTGATCCCTTTAACCGCAATGGCCATATCTAACTCCCTCTTGAATATATCCAATCAACTGGCATCAACAACTCTCTGCGGTAGGGAATTCCACAGATTAACAACTCTCTGAGTGAAGAAGTTTTGCCTCATCTCAACCCAACATTGGGGACATTCTTCCTGCATCTAACCTGTCCAGTCCCGTCAGAATTTTATACGTTTCTATGAGATCCCTTCTCATCTTTTAAAACTCCAGTGAATACAGGCCCAGTCGATCCAGTCTCTCCTCATATGTCAGTCCTGCCATCCCGGGAATCAGTCTGGTGAACCTTCGCTGCACTCCCTCAATAGCAAGAACATCCTTCCTGAGATTAGGAGACCAAAGCTGAACAAAATATTCCAGGTGAGGCCTCACTAAGGACCTGTACAATTGCAGTAAGATCTCCCTACTCCTATACTCAAATCCCCAAGCTATGAAGGCCAACATACCGTTTGCCTTCTTCACCGCCTGCTGTACCTGCTTGCTAACTTCCAATGACTGATGTACCATGACACCCAGGTCTCGTTGTACCTCCCCTTTTCCTAATCTGCCGCTATTCAGCTAAAATTCTGGCTTTTTGTTTGTAATGTCCTTACACACTACTATAAATTCACACAAGGCACATTCTGCAGACAAGGTCACTCTGTGACCCGAACCTTTATGCACAGGACCAAGAAGTGATGACCCTGCGTGGGACCTCCCTTTATATACCTGGATGACCAGGTGAGGAGTGTCTCCCACAAGTTCATCCCCTGTGGTCAATGTGTGCATTTCTTAGGTGTATACAGTAAGCAGTGTTACATAAGAACATAAGAACATAAGAATTAGGAACAGGAGTAGGCCATCTAGCCCCTCGAGCCTGCTCCGCCATTCAACAAGATCATGGCTGATCTAGCCGTGGACTCAGCTCCACTTACCCGCCCGCTCCCCATAACCCTTAATTCCCTTATTGGTTAAAAATCTATCTATCTGTGATTTGAATACATTCAATGAGCTAGCCTCAACTGCTTCATTGGGCAGAGAATTCCACAGATTCACAACCCTCTGGGAGAAGAAATTCCTTCTCAACTCGGTTTTAAATTGGCTCCCCCGTATTTTGAGGCTGTGCCCCCTAGTTCTAGTCTCCACGACCAGTGGAAACAACCTCTCTGCCTCTATCTTGTCTACCCCTTTCATTATTTTAAAAGTTTCTATAAGATCATCCCTCATCCTTCTGAACTCCAACGAGTAAAGACCCAGTCTACTCAATCTATCATTATAAGGTAACCCCCTCATCTCCGGTATCAGCCTAGTGAATCGTCTCTGTACCCCCTCCAAAGCTAGTATATCCTTCCTTAAGTAAGGTGACCAAAACTGCACGCAGTACTCCAGGTGCGGCCTCACCAATACCCTGTACAGTTGTAGCAGGACCTCCCTGCTTTTGTACTCCATCCCTCTCGCAATGAAGGCCAACATTCCATTCGCCTTCCTGATTACCTGCTGCACCTGCAAGCTAACTTTTTGGGATTCATGCACAAGGACCCCCAGGTCCCTCTGCACCTCAGCATGTTGTAATTTCTCCCTATTCAAATAATATTCCCTTTTACTGTTTTTTTTCCAAGGTGGATGACCTCACATTTTCCGACATTGTATTCCATCTGCTAAACCTTAGCCCATTCACTTAACCTATCTCTTTGCAGCCTCTCTGTGTCCTCTACACAACCTGCTTTCCCACTAATCTTTGTGTCACCTGCAAATTTTGTTACACTACACTCTGTCCCCTCTTCCAGGTCATCTATGTATATTGTAAACACTTGTGGTCCCAGCACCGATCCCTGTGGCACACCACTAACCACCGATTTCCAACCCGAAAAGGTCCCATTTATCCCGACTCTCTGCTTTCTGTTAGGCAGCCAATTCTCTATCCATGCTAATACATTTCCTCTGACTCCGCGTACCTTTATCTTCTGCAGTAACCTTTTGTGTGGCACCTTATCGAATGCCTTTTGGAATTCTAAATACACCACATCCATCAGTACACCTCTATCCACCATGCTCATTATATCCTCAAAGAATTCCAGTAAGTTAGTTAAACATGATTTCCCCTTCATGAATCCATGTTGCGTCTGCTTGATTGCACTATTCCTATCTCGATGTCCCGCTATTTCGTCCTTAATGATAGCTTCAAGCATTTTCCCCACTACAGATGTTAAACTCACCGGCCAATAATTACCTGCCTTTTGTCTGCCCACTTTTTTAAACAGATGCATTACATTAGCTGCTTTCCAATCCGCTGGTACCTCCCCAGAATCCAGAGAATTTTGGTAGATTATAACGAATGCATCTGCTATAATTTCCGCCATCTCTTTTAATACCCTGGGATGCATTTCATCAGGACCAGGGGACTTGTCTACCTTGAGTCCCTTTAGCCTGTCCAGCACTACCCCACTAGTGATAATGATTATCTCAAGGTCCTCCCTTCCCACATTCCCGTGACCAGCAATTTTTGGCATGGTTTTTGTATCTTCCACTATGAAGACGGAAGCAAAATAATAATTTAAGGTCTCAGCCATTTCCACATTTCTCATTATTAAATCCCCCTTTTCATCTTCTAAGGGGCCAACATTTACTTTAGTCACTCTTTTCCGTTTTATATATCGGTAAAAGCTTTTACTATCTGTTTTTATGTTTTGCGCAAGTTTACTTTCGTAATCTATCTTTCCTTTCTTTATTGCTTTCTTCGTCATTCTTTGCTGTCGTTTAAAATTTTCCCAATCTTCTCGTTTCCCACTAATCTTGGCCACCTTATACGCATTGGTTTTTAATTTGATACTCTCCTTTATTTCCTTGGTTATCCACGGCTGGTTATCCCTCCTCTTACCACTCTTCTTTCTCACTGGAATATATTTTTGTTCAGCACTATGAAAGAGCTCCTTAAAAGTCCCCCACTGTTCCTCAATTGTGCCACCGTTTAGTCTGTGTTCGCAGTCTACTTTAGCCAACTCTGCCCTCATCCCACTGTAGTCCCCTTTGTTTAAGCATAGTATGCTCGTTTGAGACACTACTTCCTCACCCTTAATCTGTATTACAAATTCAACCATACTGTGATCACTCATTCCAAGAGGATCTTTTACTTGGAGATCGTTTATTATTCCTGTCTCATTATACAGGACCAGACCAGGGGCAGCACGGGCCAGCCCATACTGCGGTTGTGTCCGCACTAGGTCTGTGCAGCAGACTGGTCTCCAGTTGTCTTGGTTAGTCCTTGCCACTGGACCAAGACCTCGCTCTATCAAGCCCGTGTGGTGGTTAGTGTGCAACGGCAACCCCAGATTAAAAAAATCCACGCACAGGCAACTTCCACCCTTCAGGATATAGGTCTGGACCTGGAATATTAGGCCCGTCATTGAAACATCTGTGAACTCATCCTTTTTTGGCGTGGAAGCAAGTAATTCTCGATTCGAGGGACCGCCTATGATGATAATGAAATGGGAATGGCAGAATCATCAATGGCTGTCATGTGAAAAAATGGGGGCAGAGGTTATGGACTGAAATTGTTGAACTCGATGTTGAGTCCAGAAGGCTGTAAAGTGCCTAATCAAAATATGGGCCGAGATTTTCCTTACCTCAACAGGTCCGTTGCGGCCGAAGTCGGTGGCATTTAGCAGCCCAATGTCAAACATTGAAGCCTTTATTTTCAACACTTTGCATTCTTGGACAGATTTGTGTGCACCTTTGGAAGCAGCTTAGTGAGTTGTACTGAATGGTGAGATATAACGGTATGCCGCCCTCCCATCCCACCCCCTCCCCCAATGATGATGGATGTGAAAGGAATGGCTTGGACATTGTCGGGTTGCTTTGATGTTGGTGTGGGGTGATGCCAACCTGGCACATCATGTGGCAGTCAGGGTTACAGCTTCAAGTGAAATAACTGTGGCCATGGTGAATCTATACCTGGTGTCCCGGCAGCAATGTGGTTGGGTGCTGATGCCCTGTGTACTATGCAGCATCAGGTGATTGCAGAGAAGATTGGTGTTGCTGGTGTGCCTGGTGCTGCTAGTGTTGGGGCTGATCGCAGTAGGATCTGAGGACCAAGGTGAGACAGTATAAAGGGCATCCATATTGATGGAATAGATGGCAGGTGAAATAGAGATGACAAAAGCATTCTGTCAATAGTGAGAGAGCTCTTCCAATGAGGTAAGAGTGGATAGAGAGTGGAAAGCCTGCAGAATCTATGCTGGAAATGGACATTTCCTTAGGCACAGAAGCAGGTGCAAGGTATGTATATTTATGTGCTTTTTCCAGCTGTCCCTTAATGAACTCGCACAATTGTCACCAAGCTCTCCCCTTGCCTTCACAGGCGAGCTTCATGAGGTCCGTGAATCCTGTACACAAACATTAAAAGCTGAAACCTCATATTAAAATGCTTCTAAAGGGTCTGTAAACTTCCATGAGGTTACCCGCCTATCAAAAGCGGGTCTGTGGCATGCTTCGAACCGCGTCCCAGTTAAATGCGGAAATCGGTAGGATGAAGGCGGGTTCCTGACGCGGTTTAAATTTCAGCTCTTTTAACTGCCAACCCACCCGCAAACTCGCAGGATCTGTGAAAGTTCCAGCCAATGTGTATGTATGGTCATTGTCACTGCTAAAAATGACATGGCAACACAGCCAGGAAAATAATGCTGTCCTTCACTGGTGTATAATTCAGTATTTGAGTATGAAATACTGGCCAGTGAAAAAAATATTTTCAACTAAGTGCACTACTCCCATAGTGTACTCTGGAGTGAGAGGAGATGCAATTTATTAGATTACCAGAAATCAATAATGTATTTTACATGCAATATATTGATGTAATTCTTCTTTTTAGGGTTCCAAAGTTCATACAATCATAGAAATTCATAGCACGGAAGGAGGCCATTTTGGCCCATCGTGTCCGTGATGGCTAACAAAGAGCTATCCAGCCTAATCCCATTTGCCACTGTCCTGCCCATCTGACCATGGATATCTTCCTGCAGTCTACAGCTCTCTTCTTCATTGTCAACCACACAGCCGATTTTAGTATCTGCAAACTTCTTAATCATACCCCCTACGTCAAATCTAAATCACTGATGGACACCACAAAAAGTTGTGGAAAAAAGTGCTGAAGCAACACTATTCCTCCAAACCATATATCCATATTGTAAATCTTCTGGTGATTAGATTGCTGTCAAGTATTGAAGATAAACTGACAAAAACCAATGTTATTTTTTTTTGTAAGAACCTTTGGGATTTGATATTGAACAGGAGTTTTTATTCCAATTTGAGGAAATCTGGTTCTGTCAATGGCCATTTTGAAAGCAGTAGAATGATATAAAACCATGTTATAAAATATCCACTGAAACATAGAAAACATAGAAACATAGAAAATAGGTGCAGGAGTAGGCCATTCAGCCCTTCTAGCCTGCACCGCCATTCAATGAGTTCATAGCTGAACATGCAACTTCAGTACCCCCTTCCTGCTTTCTCGCCATACCCCTTGATCCCCCGAGTAGTAAGGACTTCCTCTAACTCCCTTTTGAATATATTTAGTGAATTGGCCTCAACTACTTTTTGTGGTAGAGAATTCCACAGGTTCACCACTCTCTGGGTGAAGAGGTTTCTCCTCATCTCGGTCCTAAATGGCTTAGCTCTTATCCTTAGACTGTGACCCCTGGTTCTGGACTTCCCCAACATTGGGAACATTCTTCCTGCATCTAACCAGTCTAAACCTGTCAGAATTTTAAACATTTCGATGAGGTCCCCTCTCATTCTTCTGAACTCCAGTGAATACAAGCCCAGTTGATCCAATCTTTCTTGATAGGTCAGTCCCACCATCCTGGGAATCAGTCTGTTGAATCTTCGCTGCACTCCCTCAATAACAAGAATGTCCTTCCTCAAGTTAGGAGACCAAAACTGTACACAATACTCCAGGTGTGGCCTCACCAAGGCCCTGTACAACTGTAGCAACACCTCCCTGCCCCTGTACTCAAATCCTCTCGCTATGAAGGCCAACATGCCATTTGCTTTCTTAACCGCCTGCTGTACCTGCATGCAAACCTTCAATGACTGATGTACCATGACACCCAGGTCTCGTTGCACCTCTCCTTTTTCTAAGATATTCAGATAATAGTCTGTCTCTCTGTTTTTACCACCAAAGTGGATAACCTCACATTTATCCACATTATACTTCATCTGCCATGCATTTGCCCACTCACCTAACCTATCCAAGTCACTCTGCAGCCTCATAGCATCCTCCTCGCAGCTCACACTGCCACCCAACTTAGTGTCATCCGCAAATTTGGAGATACTACATTTAATCCCCTCGTCTAAATCATTAATGTACAATGAAGGCCACTGCCTTCCCGTGCTGAGGGCTACAAGAAACAGGTTGGTGCGGGGAGACTTTTGATTGGGGGGGAAGAGTTTTGATTGGTGGGGGTGCGGGGCGGTGGGGGGGAGGAGGAGAGCTTCTTTAAATGAATTTGAAAATGTCTCTGACAATAGCATTACAACTGGCTGTTAAGAGGTGAGAATGACCAGAGAAACTTTCCTTAAGTTTGGTCTCTCAGTACCAGCAGATATCTGGCCGTGGCTTTTGTTTTGGTAGTAATCATGACTTAGGTAAAAAAAAATTAAATCCCACCAATTCTTAGTGAACAACTGCATGGATGCCCGTAGATACCCTGTTGGGAACATTCCATCAGCACCCATGGGTGCCTTATTGGGAGTAACTGCATGGGTACCCTCAGGTACCTTGTGCAAGTGACCATCGTTCATTCATGTGTAAGCCCGAGCCTTGACAATCGGAGCCTGTTCCACTTTTCACCTGATCTCTACGCATTGAACAGTTCCAGCAGGCTCAATGGATAGCGACCAGGTGCTGGAACCCCGATTGAATTTCTGCTCCCTAACCCGATGACAACAAGGCCAGTTGTATTACTCTTATCATTGCACCACCCACGATCACTAGCTCATGATGTTGTGATAATAGAAGATAACAACTTGCATTAATATAGCCCTGCTAGCAAAATATTTGATTTATAAATGGTTTTCTTCTGATATAAATGTTATTAAAAAGTACATATTTTAATAAGCTTTATATAGTGGAATGTGTAAATTATGCAAAAGTTGCAGTGCAAGATCTGTATTAGTTGTTGTGAAGGTGTTTAGTGCTTTGCAAGGTCCTCTCTGCTTCCCTTGCCCCCGCCTAACTCTGGCTACCTGCGCTGATTTCTTCACTCTCCGCAAGTGGCCACATACGCTGGTCCAAGTTAGTTTGGAACAACTATTAGATGTCCAAACTGGCTTAAATGGCCAAACAGGCATAGGTGGCTGGTAACGTCTCCTTTTGGGAAAAAAAAAACTAAAAGAAATCCTAACTAACTCACTTACACTGGCACAAATTAAATGTGCAGAATGGGAACATTAAAGATACTCCAGAAAAATCAAGTTACTCCAAAAGAAACGGAGCAACTCCTGGGCAAAGTTGGGCCCATAGTGTGGTATAGTACTAATGTCAAGGCTTTTCAAATCATCTTGCAAAGTAACTGCAATAAGCTGAGAAACATATCTCTAACAGAACGGCATATTAACCTTGTCCTCAGCAATTTTCGTCATCTATATTAGAAAACAAAGCCTGAATGGAGGGAGGGGAGCATGTCTTCAGATGAATTTGTTTACTTGTTCATAACTTTACTGACCCAGCCTTAATTGAGAGCTGATTTGCTTGTTTATTTTCTGGATACACCTTGTGACAGAACTAGTTATCAGACTGGAAGCTCTTCAGCGAGTGCAAATTGAGAAGGAATATTTAAACTTTGATTTTAATTAACGATCAACCTGAAAGAAATGACTGCAACATTCTGTGCACTGAATATGTTGGGCCTGAAACCACGCTCCCCACCAGCGCGTAGGAAGTGCGTTGGAGGTCACCACACGTTCTGGGTTTAGTTATGCGAAGCAGCCGTGCACCTTAACTCGGCACTTGCAATCTGTGAAAAATTATTTTGGCAGATCCACCACATCTGAAATTAAAGGGCCTCCGCGGGCGGAGAGTTGGGCTATGTGCTCAACTCTTGCCCAACAAATGTCCTTCAAATTCTTACGACTGCTTTTAACAATGTAAGGTTTTTAATATGCAGAAGAATACATTTTTTCCAAATAATTCAAACATTTAAAATCCTGTTAAATGAGGTAAGTTTATTTTTAGGCCCATTAAAAAAAAATTACATTTTTGTTTTAAATAATTAATTACATTCTAATTCTATTAATTTGAAATATGGGATGTTTTGCTGTTAGTTATTTTCAATGTTTCTGTGTTTTTGGCGGATCCCTATTCATACTTATGCTCCATGGAACTGACAGAAGTGTGAATGGGAATTCCTCTACTCTGATAGGTTGGGCCGACTCACGTGATCCCATTGATACGTACGAATTCCAAACGCTCCTGGGATGCATGTGACCTGACGAAGGCCTTCGCATCGAGGGCCAGGACCGCAAGTCTCCAAACCTCCGCGACCACCGGGTAATTTCGTAGGAAATTGTGCGATCGGAGGCATCCGCCCGCGGGAAGCTTCCGACTGCAATTTCTGGGCCAATAATTTAATCAAAGCGGATTGTTATAACAACCAAGAAGAGGCAATGTTGGCCACATTGAGACTTGGATGAAAATTAAACATAAGAACATAAGAAATAGAAGAAAGTGTTGGCCATTTGGCCCCTCGAACCTGCTCTGCCATTCAATAAGATCATGGTTGGTGGTCAGGGATCAGCAGGTGTTGGGGCTCGTGGATGGGGGGTCAGAGGAATGGTGCGGGGGAGGGGCAGGGTGGGTGGTTGGCTGGGAAACGGTGATTTGAGTCGGCTTAGGATTGGGGGGCTGGAGATTCGGGGGGTCGACTGGGGGGTTGGCCGGAGAACGGCAGGTGAGGAGAGAGGATCGGGGACAACCACCAGAGGATTGTGGCCAGCCTCCGCATCATTAGTGATGTGGGGCAGCTGGAGGGGGAGGGCGGGGATGGTGGAGGCCTCATGTTGGGGATCGGAGGCCTGGGATGGCAACCAGAGGCCTCTAGGGCGAGGGTGTCTCTGATTGCGGGGTGGGTTAGCTAGGGACCCTGGATCCAGCAGTCCCCACCTTGATACAACTGCTGGGTTTCACAAATTGTGTGAAACCCGTCCACGTGCAGTTAAATTCAACATGGAGGTGAAAAAGAGGCTTCATTATAATGGGCCTAAAATTGCCAGATGTGTACGGAGCGCGCACGGACCCGGCGAGGCCTCACAAAAGCCGGTTTTTAGGACGCAATGCGCATGCGCCGAAAACCAGCTTTTCTGATCTGTCAAGATTTCTCCATGCAGATCCCCCACATCCCCGGGAGAAGGACATTCGCGCAGGCGAGATTGGGCTATTTGGCCAACTCCTGCCCAGCGAATGTTCTTCAAACTCTCAAAGCAGCTACTTTTACCAGCGTAAGTGTTTTAAAACATATAAAAATTAAATTTAATCATACGTTTTATATTAAAACCCTGTCCATTAAGGTAAGTTTATTTTAAACCCTATTAAAACACATGAAGAAAAATTCCCCCAATTATTTTTTTATCGAAAACATTGAATTAACTTTAATTTCAATTAATTCTAAATATCTGAAGTGCTTTTTTTTATTTATTATGTTGTGTTTATTTTAGGGAGTTACACTCATTGATAATAACAGGATCTCATAAATACTGCAGCGTGATTGGTGGGCCAGGCCCACGTGATTCCGGCATTTCCGTATTTATAGGGAAGTCCTCTCCCCGTACGCTGCGCATCGAATGAAAACCTCCGACCGGAATCGACGGCACCTCCCGGACCACCAGGTAGTTTTGTAAAACATTTTCTGGTCGGAGGTGTTTGTCCGTAGGAAGCCTCCGACTAGAATTTTCCCACCAATATTTAAATTGACGTTCCGCCCCTGCCAACGGGATGGTCACCTGCGCCGCCCACCCCCCATCCCGCCTCTGTTAAAACCGGGAGTGGGCGGGTTGGATGCGGGATCAGGTTGGAAATCCTATTTTTAACACTTCAACTGCACTCACTCTCCAAATCAACCCATTTTTATAGGGAAAAATTTTGGCCATTCAAACCCTTCAAATTACGTTCAGTATTCGCAGTTTGATACACATATTGGGTGTACATGTTGGCCAATTATTTACACAGCTCGAATCTAAGTGTGGAATGCTTATGTACCAATATTCAATAAGCATTGATCTGTCTGCAAAACAAAAAAAAAAATCACTGCTGACTATCACTGTTTAAATTGTCTGCATAGATTGCCATAAATAAGCTTTATTCAGCAGCCTCTGCAGGGAGTATTCATTTGACAAAGACTGACTTGCTCTGAAAATAATTTACTTTAATAAATGCATATGTGATTGCTTTTATTTGAGTGTCTGCCTGATCAGGCTATAATTTAGCTAATACTATGTGACTTGAAAGATGCAAGTTTTAAAGGTCAAAATTGCTTGCAACTGATTGCTCTGAAGTCCTTTGTAACCATGCAATTTTAGTTTTAAGTGTGTAATTTTGTAGTTATTGAACACAATGCTTAATTCTTCCCAATCCTCATCTTTGCAAATCCTTATCTATTCATTCACGCAGCACAAAAGCAAAATACTGCGGATGCTGGAATCCGAAATAAAAACAGAAAATGCTGGAAACACTCAGCAGGTCAGGCAACATCTGTGGAGAGAGAAAGAGAGTTAATGTTTCAGGTCGAGACCCTTTGGCAGAACTTTCTGACGAAGGGTCATCGACCTGAAATGTTAACTCTGTTTCTCTCTCCACAGATGCTGCCTGCCCTCCTGAGTATTTTCAGCATTTTCTGTTTTTATTTCTTATCTATCCATTCTACAATTCTATGCATTGGTTTACCACTCATTCAGTTGGAGTGAGATATATTTTTTTAAATAGTTTTTCCAGGAGTTTGCATTCTCATATTTTGATTACAAGGTAGTGTTGCTTTTTTTTTAAATTAAGTGTCTTATCATGAGAGTTATGATCGTGGCGGAGGTGCCAGTGCAAAGAATGAGAGGGGATCTCATAGAAACATATAAAATTCTGACAGGACTGGTCAGGTTAGATGCAAGAAGAATGTTTCCGATGTTGGGGAAGTCCAGAACCAGGGGTCACAGTCTAAGGATAAGGGGTAAGCCATTTAGGACCGAGATGAGGAGAAACTTCTTCACTCAGAAACATAGAAACATAGAAAATAGGTGCAGGAGTAGGCCATTCGGCCCTTCGAGCCTGCACCACCATTCAATAAGATCATGGCTGATCATTCACCTCAGTACCCCTTTCCTGCTTTCTCTCCATACCCCTTGATCCCCTTAGGCGTAAGGGCAATATCTAACTCCCTCTTGAATATATCGAACGAACTGGCATCAACAACTCTCTGCGGTAAAGAATTCCACAGGTTAACAACTTTGAGTGAAGAAGTTTCTCCTCATATTGGTCTTAAATGGCTTACTTCTTATCCTTAATCTGTGTCCCTTGGTTCTGGACTTCCCCAACATCGGGAACATTCTACCTACATCTAACCTGTCCAGTCCCGTCAGAATTTTATACGTTTCTATGAGATCCCCTCTCATCCTTCTAACCTCCAGTGCATACTGGCACAGTCGATCCAGTCTCTCCTCATATGTCAGTCCTGCCATCCCGGGAATCAGTCTGGTGAACCTTCGCTGCATTCCCTCAATAGCAAGAATGTCATTCCTCAGATTTGGAGACCAAAACTGAACACAATATTCCAGGTGAGGCCACACCAAGGCCCTATACAACTGCAATAAGACCTCCCTGCTTCTATACTCAAATCCCCTAGCTATGAAGGCCAACATGCCATTTGACTTCTTCACCGCCTGCTGTGCCTGCATGCCAACTTTCAATGACTGATGTAGCATGACACCATCTAGATAATATTCTGCCTTCGTGTTTTTGCCACCAAAGTGGATAACCTCACATTTATCCACATTATACTGCATCTACCATGCATTTTCCCACTCACCTAACCTGTCCAAGTCACCCTGCAGCCTCTTAGCGCCCTCCTCACAGCTCACACCGCCACCCAGCTTAGTGTCATCTGCAAACTTGGAGATATTACACTCAATTCCTTCATCTAAATCATTGATGTATATTGTAAAGAGCTGGGGTCCCAGCACTGAGCCCTGCGGCACCCCACTAGTCACTGCCTGCCATTCTGAAAAGGACCCGTTTATCCCGACTCTCTGCCTCCTGTCTGCCAACCAGTTCTCTATCCATGTCAGTATATTAACGCCAATACCATGTGCTTTAATTTTGTACACCGATCTCTTGTGTGGGACCTTGTCAAAAGCCTCTTGAAAGTCCAAATACACCATATCCACTGGTTCTCCCTTGTACACTCTACTAGTTACATCCTCAAAAAATTCTAGAAGATTTGTCAAGCATGATTTCCCTTTCATAAATTCATGCTGACTTGGACTGATCCTGTCACTGCTATCCAAATACGCTGCTATTTGATCTTTAATAATTGATTCCAACATTTTTCCCACTAATGTTCCAGGCTAACCAGTCTATAATTCCCTATTTTCTCTCTCCCTCCTTTCTTAAAAAGTGGTGTTACATTAGCTACCCTCCAGTACATAGGAACTGATCTAGAGTTGATAGACTGCTGGAAAATGATCACCAATGCATCCACCATTTCTAGGGCCACTATGTATTGTGAATCTGTGGAATTCTCTATCGCAGAGAGTTGTTGATGCCAGTTCGTTAGATATATTCAAGATATATGGCCCTTATGGCTAAAGGGATCAAGGGATATGGAGAGAAAGCAGGAAAGGGGTACTGAGGGAATGATTAGCCATGATCTTATTGAATGGTGGTGCAGGCTCGAAAGGCCGAATGGCCTACTACTGCACCTATTTTCTATGTTTCTATGCAAGTATACACTCAGTTATTTAAGGTGCTCCATGCTGGTTTATAGCTGTGAGTTAAAAAGTTTTATTTTCAAAGAGATTAATTTTACATAATTTATATATATACCCCCACTTAAGTGTATAAAAGATAAAAATCGGTTATTTGCACAATTGGAGTGAGATTTTTTTTTAAATAGTTTTTCCAGGAATTTGCATTCTCATTTTTGATTACAAGGTATTGGGTCTTTTTTAATTAGTTGCCTTATCAGGAGAGTTATATTGGTGGCAGAGGTGCAACGAGAGATTGTGGCGGAGATGCGGCGAATGTTTGTGGTGGAGGAGCGGTGAGAGATCGTGGCGATGGTGCGAAGGTTTGTGGCGGAGGAGCGGCGAGAGATCATGGTGGAGGTGCGGCAAATGAATGTAAGAGGGCCAGAAGAGCCGAGGGCCCAGATGCAGCACGGGCCAGCCCACACTGCGATATGTGTGCGCACTAGGTCCGTGCAGCAGAGCAGGTCTCCCGTCTTCCTGCTTAACCCTTGCCACTGGATAAAGACCTAGTTCTTTCAAACCCGTGTGCAACGGCCACCACACATTAAAAAAATCCACGCATAGGCAGCTGCCACCCCTTCAATTGGAGTTCAGGGCTTGGAATATCGGTCCTTCATCAAAGCATCTGTGAACTCATCCCTTTTGCTACGGAAGCAAGTCATCCTCATTCAAGGGACTGCCGATGATGATGATAATGCATTGGGAGAAATGCAGAATTTAAAGATGAAAGCAATTCATTTGGTGTAGGTCCATGTGAGAGGAAAAAGAGAGCGCTGGAAACTAATGTTGCTATCGGCTAGAATGCTTGACCATGCCATGCTTTGGATTGTATTGTATTCGTCTATTTGTTCCTTCCATGAGGTAATTTGGGTGTTGGGGGAGGGTAGGATATTTGCATTGAATGTATGTTCAGGAGCAGGCCCCAGGCTGCCTGCTACTTCCTCAGTTCCATGTTAAGGACAAACAGCATTTGTTCCAATTGGGATATATGCCATAAGAAAGAAAGGACTTGCGCCTTTCAAGACCTCAGGAAGTCCCAAAGTGCTTTACAACTATTACATTACTTTTAAAGTGTAGCCACTGTTGTAATGTTGGAAACGCGGCAGCCAAATTGCACACAGTAAGCTCCCACAAACAGCAATACGATAATGATGAGATCATCTGTTTTTAGCTGAGCGATAAATATTAGTCATGACACTGGGGAGAACTCCCATGCACTTCTTCGAAACAGTGCCATGGGATCTTTTACGTCTATTAGAGAGGATAGACGGGGCCTCAATTTAATGTCTCATCTTCGAGAAGGTACCTCTAACAGTGCAGCACTCCATCAGCACTGCACTGGAGTGTCAGCATTGATTAAGTGCTCAAGTCACTGGTGTGGGACTTGAACCCACAACCTTCAAGAATCAGAAGCAAGTGTGTTACCAACTGAGCCATAAGTTACACCCTATTTGGTCTTCCATTGATTTCAATGGACAGGAAAATCAGGTGGATTACATAATGTGTAACTAATTCAATATCACCAGTTTTACACCATTGCCCAAGGTTAAAATTTCCTCCAGTAGTCTAACACATGGTGAAGGTTCAAACAAGAAATGACACACCGATCAATATTTGAATTTGTAATAAATAATTAAAACTGCCTGGGATTGGGTTCAAAGCTGTAAAAAAAAATCAATGGATTTCGATTACATTATAACCCACGAGTGGGGGGCAAAAATGGTCAAAAACTGTGTAGAGGAATTATTTGTGCTCAGGGGCTGATGATGTGATGGATGTTATGACACCCTCACTGCAGCAGAGGTACAGTAAAACCAGGGACCAATGGGAAAGTGACTGCAGTGGAAAAACTGAAATTAAAAAAATGCAACGTATGAAAATAAGAAAAATATTATGAGGCCACAGGAAATTTAAATGAAGGAGAAAGAAAGAAAGACTTACATTTATATAGCGCCTTTCATGACCACAGGATGTCCCAAAGTGCTTTATAGCCAATGAAGTAATTTTGAGGTGTAGTCACTGTTGTAATGTGGGAAACACGGCAGCCAATTTGCGCACAGCAAATGTCCCACAAACATCAACGTGATAATGACCAGATACTCTGTTTTTGTTATGTGGATTGAGGGATAAATATTGGCCAGGACACCGGGGATAACTCCCCCTGCTCTTCTTTGAAATCGTGCCACAGGTTCTTTTACATCCACCTGAGAGAGCAGATGGGGCCTCGGTTTAACATCTCATCCATAAGATGGCACCGCTGACAGTGCTGTGCTCCCTCAAGTACTGGACTGAAGAGTCAGCTCAGATTTTTGTGCTCAAGTCTCTAAGATAAGAAATAGGAG
This sequence comes from Pristiophorus japonicus, assembly GCF_044704955.1. Taxonomy (NCBI): domain Eukaryota; kingdom Metazoa; phylum Chordata; class Chondrichthyes; family Pristiophoridae; genus Pristiophorus; species Pristiophorus japonicus. The sequence goes on from NC_091986.1 coordinate 19,282,590, forward strand.
CAGAAGTAGGCCATTTGGCCCCTTGAGCCTGCTCCGCCATTCAATAAGATCGTGGCTGATCTGATCAGGGGCTCAGCTCCACTTCCCTGCCCGCTCCCCAAAAACCTTTACTCCCTTATCGCTCAAAAATCTGTCTATCTCCGCCTTAAGCATATTCAATGACCCAGCCTCCACAGCGCTCTGGGGCAGAGAATTTCATAGATTTACAACCCTTTGAGAGAATAAATTTCTCCTTGTCTCAGTTTTAAATAGTGGCCCCTTATTCGAAGACTATGGGCTAAAATGACTACTTTTTTTGCATGCTTAACGCCCATTTTGCCGCTGAAATGACATATAACGCCCCGATATCGCCCATTTTCGCACAAAATGGAAACTGACAGTTCTTTTTTAGGAGACATATTGCCGAGCGTAATTTTCCCAATGTGATTAACGGCGAAAAAAAAATTACTGCCCACCCACTTTTTTAGGGCGGAATCAGCAGAATGGGCGATTTCAACGCCCATAATATCGCCCAGCGTTACTTTCCGCACGCAATTAACGCCGAGATTCAATATGAACGCCCGCTCCCTGTTTTTTGTCGTAAAGAGCATATTTACCCAAACTAACGGCCATGGAGATCGCCCATCCTCAATTTCATCACCTCGCACACATATCACCCACAATATCGCTCGCTCAAAAAAACTCCCACAAAAAGTGGAACTAACTGGAACGAATGCCAACGGTGTGGCTGGCATTTATTAAATTCTACTCTTACGTGAGGAGCTGATATATGAATGATTTGCCTGAAAGAGCGCTGATGTGAGTGATAACGCTGACACACTGCTGTGTGTGTGCAGCTCAGACATCAATGGTGCCCATCACCTTAGTGCCTGATAAGGTTTACGTTGATTGATGTAAAGTTGTATTTAATCCTTTCAGAGTAAAGAATCACCAGTGTGCAACGGTCCAGCGATCTGAGACAATGCGCAACAAGGTTATGTTCAGTAACAGAAGTTTAATATCAACATTGGTCTGAAATCATATGTATCACAGCCAATAACACCCAACCCCCTCTGCCCACACCCCACCTTTTTCCACCATTGACATAAATCACATGTTTAACATGTCCAGCAACACAGAATACAAAGGCAAAGCAGGAGCGTGGTCCCCTCCCCCCATATATTACAACAAATTACATACACCCAGCTGGAGATAAAACACAGCCATCACCTGCGGACATGCAACTCACTTTCCTTCCCCCCTCTCCTTTTTCTCCGCCTGGCCGAGGAGCTCCTCAGGCGGTGCCTCATTGGGGGAGATGAAGGCAGATGCGGTGGTTGCACGGGTACGGGAGCAGGGGGTGCTGAGCGGGCAACATTCTCTGATTCAGAAGCAGAATCCTGGTCCTTGCTCTCATCTGTCCTTCACAGTGGTGGTGCGGAATCTACAGGTGGAGTGCCGTGCTCGGTGACCCCTGCGAGGCCTGTCGCAGACATCACATTTCATGACCATCAACACATTGTGCATTGCAATGATTTTCAATTAAGCCAGCATTGTCTCTATGACACTTTTCAAAATTATCTATCATATATGATTGTTCGGATATGAGTTGTTGTGGCATCTATTGACTTTACCTCATGCAATGGTGTAAGCTTTACTCACGTGGCATCACTTCAGGGTCTGCCGATGTGTCCGTGGCTGTCCGGGGTTGCTTCCTCACACGTGCAAGCACTCGCTCCTCCATCTCTGTGATGTCGCTGGGGACTGGTGGCCCCCCCCCCATCCGTTCGCCTCTGCACGGACCTCATTGTCGATAGCTTCTTCTGTAAAAGGTGACATGATGACATGGCATGAGATCATTGTGTGATATCTTTGCTAGGTACTGTCATAGAGACTGATGTAACACATAAGCGACAGATGTAATCATGATTATTGTGATTATTATCATTCTTTACCTAAATGTGTGCAGCATGACCTTAGGCTTTGAGTAAAATAATCCCGGTCAAAGTGCAAGAACTCACATCTGCTGATAGTCACTCATGACTGTTACAAATCAAATGATATAAATACATAAGTACATGTAAATCAATGTAATACTTACTCTTGCGTATCCCACAAGGTCGTTCCTTCGTTTATGGCATTGGTTGCTCTCACGCACCTCGTTGGTTGCCAATGAGACCACCTCTTCTATCTCAGTCCATATCCTCTGGTAGGCCTTTAGGGTGGGTTTCCCAGGCCCTCCCTGGTCAAATCACCCCAGCGTAACTCGACCTCCTGCAGGCGGAAGGCATTTGCCTCATCCGAGAACCTCCTGGCTCTTTTGCGGCCTCCAATGTGCTCCTCTCCCAGCTCACTGCTCTCTCCAGCATCAGTCTCCACAGCGTGCTGTGATGCCTCCTCCTCTCCCTCCATTATAGGGCAAATTCGGTCAAATATGTGGCTGGTAACAGCTACTTTTTGATTGCCTACTTGCTGTGAAGCTCTAAAGTCTCCCTCCTTCCTCCCAAAGCAGCCACACCACACCCAGCCACGCCTTCAGTCCCTCTGAGCTCCCTCTCTCTCTGTCTCCTCTTCTGCACATGTCATGATGACCCTTGACCTCCAGAATCGCGGGAATCGAGCGTTGCCATGCCATTGCTAAAGATGCCACACTTTACGGCAGGTCAAAAATTTTTTATGCTGCCGCCCATTTGACATCGCTCGCGGTAACACCCATTTTCAAAAATGTAAACTAGGTGATTTGAAAATGGGCGAGAAGCCGGCGATCAGAAAAGCCTTTTTTATCACCCACGCCAGAAATAGCGCCCACTTTTGGGCGATAACCTCTAAAGTGGAGGTTCTAGCCCTATGTCCCCTAGTTTTAGTTTCCCTTATGAGTGGAAATATCCTCTCTGCATCCACCTTGTCGAACCCCCTCATTATCTTATAAGTTTCAATAAGGTCATCTCCCATTCTTCTGAACTCCAATGTGTATAGTCGCAACCTACTCAACTTATCCTCATAACTCAACCCCCCTCATCTCCGGAATCAACCTTGTGAACCTTCTCTGAACAGCCTCCGATGCAAGTATATCTTTCCGTAAATACGGAGACCAAAACTGTATGCAGTACTCCAAGTGTGGCCTCACCAATATCCTGAACAGTTGTAGCAGGACTTCTCTGCTTTTATACTCTATCCCCCTTCCAATAAAGGCCAACGTTCCATTTGCCTTCCTGATTAATTGCTGTACCTGCATACAAATGTTTGTGTTTCATGCACAAGGGCCCCCTGGTCTCTCTGTACTGCAGCACTTTGCAATTTTTCTCCATTTTAAATTATAATTTGCTTTTCTATTATTTCTGCCAAAGTGGATAAACTCACATCTTCCCACATTATATTCCAACTGCCAATTTTTTGCCCACTCACTTAGCCTGTCTATATCCCTTTGCAAATTGTTTGTGTCTTCCTCACAATTTGCTTTCCCACCCATCTTTGTATCATCAGCAAACTTGGCTACATTGCACTCAGTCCCTTCATCCAAGTCATTAATATAGATTGTAAATCGTTGAGGACCCAGCACCGATCCCTGCAGCACCTCACTAATAATTGTTTGCCAACCGGAAAATGACCCATTTGTCTCGACTATCTGTTTTCTGTTAGTTAGCCAATCCTCTATCCATGCTAATATATTGCCCCCAACCCCGTGAGCTTTTATCTTGTGCGGTAACCTCTGTAGTGGGTCTCGAACCCACAACCTGCTGACTCATAGCTGAGAGTGCTATCCACTGAGCCAGAGCTGACACCTTTTTTAAAAATAAAGCAATAAAAAGACAGAGAAATTTAAAATCTGAAATTAAAGAACTAAAAAGTCAAATGGGCACATGGGTGCACCGGGGTGGGGCAGTGGGGGGGTGGGGGCGGGGGCGGAGACCAAGCGATAAAGAAGAGCACGTAACAAAACCAAGGAACAGATTCAGCCAGGTGAAGAAAAATAGTTGATTGATATAGTTGGGAGTGAGTAAATAGGGCGATAGAGTTACATCAAAAAGCAGAGAATAGCAACTGGGAATACAAGACAGAGCCCAGCAGTATGAGTAGCAACTTAATGAGGGAGCAGAGGCACAGAACTCAAGCTCAATAAGCCAAGCAAGAAAATACCCCAAAATAGATTGAGGAGAACCCTCAAAATTAAGAACTTCAATGAAGAGGACATGGAAGGGATAGGGAACAGAAAGTTGATGAATGTAATACAGCAAAGATAAGGTATGATGGTGAAAGTGGAGGAGGATAAATTCATCTTAAATTTATAGCCTGATTTACATGCTGAAGTGATAAGGAAGGAAAGGTACTGATTAATGGTGAATGGATGAAGTAAGATGAGACTTGAATGAAATGATTAACATATTCAGTAATTATTTTATTCATTTATTGCAAGAGCATGGTGCCATGTATGACATGATCATTTATTACTTTTTCAGAGAAGGCACTGATGCCTATTGAGCAATGTTCACAAAGGAACATAAGTTGTTAGATAACACTGATGGATCATTTATTTGAAACAGATTATTACGTGGAATAGAAGGATATATTGGTTTGAAATTCATACATTTAATAAAAGGAAAACTGAGAGGTGAAGGAATTGCTAGGTGAGCAGCAGGTAATCCATGGTCTCCGTATTTAAGGCAGGATATACTTGTATTGGAGGCTGTTCAGAGAAGGTTCACGAGGTTGATTCCGGAGATGAGGGGGTTGATTATGAGGATAAGTTGAGTAGGTTGGGCCTATACACATTGGAGTTCAGAAGAATGAGAGGTGATCTTATTGAAACTTATAAGATAATGAGGGGGCTCAACAAGGTGTATGTAGAGAGGATATTTCCACTCATAGGGGAAACTAAAAATAGGGGACATAGTCTTAGAACAAGGTGTCACCCATTTGAAACTGAGATGAGGAGAAATTTCTTCTCTGAGAGTTGTAAATCTATGGAATTCTCAGCCCCAGAGAGCTATGGAGGCTGGATCATTGAATATATTTAAGGCGGAGATGGACAGATGTTTGAGCGATAAGGGAGTAAAGGATTATGGGGAGCGGGCAGGGAAGTGGAGCTGAGTGCATGATCAGATTAGCGGAGCAGCCTCAAGGGGCAGAATGGCCTATTCCTCCTATTTCTTATGTTATGTTCTTATGTAATATTTGGTCTGATAGAAGGCAACATACTGCCTCTCAATGGCCTTTGGATTGACTGCACTTGTTAAACAGCTGAACCACATCAAGGAGGATACTGAGAATGCCAGGTAAAGAACAAGAAATCATAACATCTCAAGAGACTGGCGCAAGGTTGCCACACAAAAACAAACTAAAATAAAAAGCTTGAGAGGCAGGTGACTCCGAGTGATGAAGAAACATAAGAGAAAAAAAAAGGTTGAAATAATCAAAAGTATCCAGGAAGTGGTCACTAAGTAAAATGCAGGTAATTCCAAAGGAAACCAGGTGAACGAACGTCAGGTAATAATCAAAATAATCCCAAAATTCCATTACACCAGCATCATGCCCTCCTATGCTGATCCTGCATTTGGCTCAAGGAGCCAAATGGCCTACTCCTGCTCCTATTTCTTATGTTCTTATGTAATATTTGGTCTAATAGAAGACCACATACTACCTCTCAATGGCCTTTGGATTGACTGCACATTAAATAGCTGAACCACATCAAGGAGGATACCGAGAGTGCCAGGATCCTTGAGTTTGCAGGTGGGTATCTCATTTTCATGGGGAAGCAAGAATCTGTGAGACCACGGGTACAACTCTTGTGGCCACCTGCCTCATGTGGCTGGAAAAATTGGCCATTGTTATGAGGGGTTTCACCCCAAAGAGAACCCTCTCAGCACCGGTACAAGGTGGTTGATCCTCATTGCTATAAAAAAAAACAGTGGGGATTCAGGACGCTTCTCTCCCATGGACCTTTCTGAAGTATGCTACATCTGATTTGGTGTATGGACTGCCAGTGTTACAATCTCGGGGAGCAGGAACTCCTGGTACAGGAAATCCCCATCCTTAATGCCACCTCCTTGGCATCATTGGCCTTGTAAGGGGTGGGCAAAGGTTTGTCTCCTTACAAAACCAGACGGGAGCTCCCAGAGTAAAGGTATCTTTGCCTTTTACTGGTGGATTCTGCTAAACTCCCACCAGAGGTGTGACAGTCATCTGGTGGATTCATAAGGAGAATTGGGATCAGTAATTCTTATAACAAGCCTTACCACTTTGAACTGCTTCAAGACATCTCACACACAATAAATTACAACCACGACAACAACATTTATTTATATAGTGCCTTTAATGTAGTAAAACACCCCAAGGCGCTTCACAGCAGTGTTACAAGACAAAACAAATACATTTGACACAAGAAGAAATTACGGTCGATAACCAAAAGCTTGGTTAAAGAGGTAGGTTTTAAGGAACATCGTAAAGGAGGAAAGAGAGGTAGAGAGGCGGAGAGGTTTAGGGAGGGGATTCCAGAGCTTAGGGTCCAAACAGCTGAAGGCACGGCCACCGATGGTTGAGCAGTTATAATCAGGGATGCTCAAGAGGGCAGAATTTGAGGAGGGCAGACATCTTGTGGGGTTGTGAGGCGGAAGTAGGTTAGGGAGGGGCAAGGCGAGGCCCTGGAGGGATTTGTAAATAAGGATGAGAATTTTGAAATCGAATGACTTATGAAGTGCAGTGACCATTGTTATATAAGCTGACATGCATGCTGGGTAAATATACGGCCATCTTCTCTGGAGCTTCCTTCTCATGGGGTGTCAAAGGGAAAAGCTTTGGTCCACACCTCTTGCTAATCTCTCTCTATTCTTATAGTCTGTCTCCTCTTTGAAATATAATTCAAAAAGAGTAAAAATGGCTTTTGTTTGCTATGGGCTGCACTCCATAATCATCATCATCATAGGCAGTCCCTCAAAATCGAAGAAGACTTACTTCAACTCTATAAAAGTGAGTTGTCAGGTGACTGTACAGTCCAATGCGGGAATTATAGTCTCTGTCACTGGTGGGGCAGACAATGGTTGAAAGAAAGGGTGGGTGGGGAGCCTGGCTGGCCGCACGCTCCTTCCGCTGTCTGCGCTTGGTTTCTGAACTGGAAACTGAAATGAGACTTTTGAATTCTTCTACCAGTTACTTTCAAGAAACTCACATCCGAGAATTAAAGGACAGTATTCAAACCCAGTTTGTCATTTTTCAAAGAACGTCCTTTCATCATCAGGGAAATCATAGAAACATAGAAAATAGGTGCAGGAGTTGGCCATTCGACCCTTCGAGCCTGCACCACCATTCGATAAGATCACGGCTGATCATTCCCTCAGTACCCCTTTCCTGCTTTCTCTCCATACCCTTTGATCTCTTTAGACGTAAGGGCCATATCTAAATCCCTCTTGAATATATCCAATGAACTGGCATCAACAACTCTCTGCGGCAGGGAATTCCACACGTTAACAACACTCTGAGTGAAGAGGTTTCTCCTCATCTCAGTCTTAAATGGCCTACCCCTTATCCTAAGACTGTGTCCCCTGGTTCTGGACCTCCCCAACATCAGGAACAATCTATCCGCATCTAACCTGTCCCATCCCGTCAGAATCTTGTATGTTTCTATGAGATCCCCTCTCATCCTTCTAAATTCCAATGTATAAAGGCCCAGTTGATCCAGTTTCTCCTCATATGTCAGTCCAGCCATCCCAGGAATCAGTCTGGTGAACCTTCGCTGCACTCCCTCAATAGCAAGAACATCCTTCCTCAGATTAGGAGACCAAAATTGAACACAATATTCCAGGTGAGGCCTCACCAATGCCCTGTACACCTGCAGTAAGACCTCCCTGCTCCTATATTCAAATCCCCTAGCTGTGAAGGCCAACATGCCATTTGCCTTCTTCACCACCTGCTGCACCTGTATGCCAACTTTCAATGACTGATGAACCATGACACCCAGGTCTCGTTGCACCTCCCCTTTTCCTAATCTGCCGCCATTCAGATAATATTCTGCCTTCGTGTTTTTGCCACCAAAGTGGATAACCTCACATTTATCCACATTATACTGCATCTACCATGCATTTGCCCACTCACCTAACCTGTCCAAGTCACCCTGCAGCCTCTTAGCGCCCTCCTCACAGCTCACACCGCCACCCAGCTTAGTGTCATCTGCAAACTTGGAGATATTATACTCATTTCCTTCATCTAAATCATTGATGTATATTGTAAAGAGCTGGGGTCCCAGCACTGAGCCCTGCGGCACTCCACAAGTCACTGCCTGCCATTCTGAAAAGGACCCGTTTATCCCGACTCTCTGCTTCCTGTCTGCCAACCAGTTCTCTATCCACGTCATTATATTACCCCCAATACCATGTGCTTTGATTTTGCACAAAAATCTCTTGTGCGGGACCTTGTCAAAAGCCTTTTAAAATCCAAATACATCACATCCACTGGTTCTCCCTTGTCCACTCTACGAGTTACATCCTCAAAAAATTCCAGAAGATTTGTCAAGCATGATTTCCCCTTCATAAATCCATGCTGACTTGGACCGATCCCGTCACTGCTTTCCAAATGTGCTGCTATTTCATCCTGAATAATTGATTCCAACATTTTCCCCACCACTTATGTTAGGCTAACTGGACTATAATGACCCGCTTTCTCTCGCCCTCCCTTTTTAAAAAGTGCTGTTACATTAGCTACCCTCCAGTCCATAGGAACTGACCCCGAGTCGATAGACTGTTGGAAACTGATCACCAATGCTTCCACTATTTCTAGGGCTACATCCTAAAGTAGATAGGATGCAGACTATCAGGCTCCGGGGATTTATCAGCCTGCAATCACATCAATGTCCTTAACACAATTTCCAGGCTAATAAGGATATCCTTCAGTTCCTCCTTCTCACTAGACCCACGGTCCCCTAGTACATTCGGAAGGTGATTTGCGTCTTCCTTCGTGAAGACAGAACCAAAGTACTTGTTCAATTTGTCTGCCATTTCTTTGTTCCCCATTATAAATTCACCCGAATCCGACTGCAAGGAACCTACGTTTATCTTCACTAATCTTTTTCTCTTCACATATTTATAGAAGCTTTTGCAGTCAGTTTTTATGTTCCCGGCAAGCTTCCCCCTCTTAATTAAACCCTTTGTCCTCCTCTGCTGAATTCTAAATTTCTCCCAGTCCTCAGGTTTGCTGCTTTTTCTGGCCAATTTATATGCCTCTTCCTTGGATTTAACACTATCTTTAATTTCCCTTGTTAGCCACGGTTGAGCCACCTTCCCCATTTTATTTTCACCCCAGACAGGGATGTACAATTGCTGAAGTTCATCCATGTGATCTTTAAATGTTTGCCATTGCCTATCCACCGTCAACCCTTTAAGTATAATTTGCCAGTCTACTCTAGCCAATTCACACCTCAAACCATCGAAGTTACCTTTCCTTAAGTTCAGGACCCTAGTTTCTGATTTAATTGTGGCACTCTCCATCCTAATAAAGAATTCTACCATGTTATGATCGCTCTTCCCCAAGGTGTCTCGCACAACAAGATTGCTAATTAGTCCTTTCTCATTACACATCACCCAGTCTAGGATAGCCAGCTCCCTTGTTGGTTCCTCGATATTTTGGTCTAGAAAACCATCCCTAATACACTCCAGGAAATCCTCCTCAACCATATTGCTACCAGTTTGGTTAGCCCAATCAATATGTAGATTAGAGTCACCCATGATAACTGCTGTACCTTTATTGTATGCATCCCTTATTTCTTGTTTGATGCTGTCCCCAACTTTACTACTAATGTTTGGTGGTCTGTACACAACTCCCACTTGCGTTTTCTGCCCCTTGGTATTCTGCAGCTCCACCCATACCGATTCCACATCATCCAAGCTAATGTCCTTTCTTACTATTGCATTAATTTTCTCTTTAACCAGCAATGCCACCCCACCTCCTTTTCCTTTCTGTCTATCCTTCCTAAATGTTGAATACCCCTGGATGTTGAGTTTCCAGCCTTGGTCACCCTGAAGCCATGTCTCCATGATGCCAATTATATCATACCTGTTAACTGCTTTTTGCGCAGTTAATTCGTCCACCTTATTCCGAATACTCCTCGCATTGAGGCACTGAGCCTTCAGGCTTGTATTCCTAACACACTTTGCCCCTTTATAATTTTGCTGTAATGTGGCCCTTTTTGCTTTTTGCCTTAGGTTTCTCTGCCCTCCACTTTTACTTTTCTTCTTTCTATTTTTTGCTTCTGCCCCCAATCTACTTCCCTCAATCTCCCTGCATAGGTTCCCATCCCCCTGCCATATTAGTTTAACTCCTCCCCAACAGCACGAGCAAACATTCCCCCTCGGACATTGGTTCCGGCCCTGTCCAGACCGTCCGGTTTGTACTGGTCCCACCTCCCCCAGAACTGGTTCCAATTTCCCAGGAATTTGAATCCTCCCTGCTGCACCACTCCTCAAGCCACATATTCATCTGAGCTATCCTGCAATTCCTATTCTGACTAGCACGTGGCACTGGTAGCAATCCTGAGATTACTACTTTTGAGGTCCTACTTTTTAATTTAGCTCCTAGCTCCCTAAATTCGTCTTGTAGGACCTCATCCCTTTTTCTACTTATATCGTTGGTACCTATATGCACCACGACAACTGGCTGTTCACCCTCCCTTTTCAGAATGCTCTGCACCCGCTCCGAGACATCCTTGACCCTTGTACCAGGAAGGCAACATACCATCCTGGAGTCTCGGTTGCGGTCACAGAAACATCTATCTATTCCCCTTCCAATCGAATCCCCTATCACTATCGCTCTCCCACTCTTTTTCCTGCCCTCCTGTGCAGCAGAGCCACCCACGGTGCCATGAACTTGGCTGCTGCTGCCCTCCCCTGGTGAATCATCCCCCTCAACAGTACCCAAAGCGGTGTATCTATTTTGCAGGGGGATGACCGCAGGGTACCCCTGCACTACCTTCCTTCCACTGCTCTTCCTGTTGGTCATCCATTCCTTATCTGCCTAAGTAACCTTTTCCTGCGGTAAGACCAACTCACTAAACCTGCTATTCATGTCATTCTCAGCATCGTGCATGCTCCAGAGTGAATCCACCCGCAGCTCCAGTTCCGCAATGCAGCCGGATACACTTCCCTCACACGTTGTCGTCAGGGACACCGGAAGCGTCCCTGACTTCCGACATAGTACAGGAGGAGCATAACACGTGTCCGAGCTGTCCTGCCATGACTTAATCCTGAGATAAACTTAAATTGGCACCCAACAATGCTAAAGGTTACTTACTGATCTAGAAAAGAAAAAGAAAAACTACTTACCAATCACTTACCCCCTTGGCTGTGACGTCACCTCGTGATTTCTTTCTACTTCTTTTTTGATTTCTCACCCTGCTGCAACTATAGGTCTTTATAGGCTTCTCTGAACTACCACCCGAACTCCCGACTCCCCGAACTCCTGGTCTTGCTGGGTCTTTATAGGCCTCTCTGAACTGCCACCCGAACTCCCGACTCCCCGAACTCCTGGTCTCGCTGGGTCTTTATAGGCCTCTCTGAACTGCCGCATCATTGCCAACCATCATTGCCAAGAAACTATTCACTTCAATGGAAGCCTTTTTTGGCAAGGGCGATAGGTTAGTTTCAATACACAATTTCAATTATCTCGGCTGGAAATGGTTCATTCTTGTAATGTGCCCATGCATTTTCATTAGCTTTTTTGTTTTCACATTCTTCTATGCATCATTAAAAGGCTGCAGCATAATCAACATGTTCTCCGAGGAAGACAAGAGCTACTGGCTGCATCAGTCATTTTCAGGGTATGGGATGGCACCTCAAGTAGCAATTATTTAACATAGAGAGTGATGTCCTACTATGTATTAGAGCAAAGTGTGCAGGGATTTGATGCATCAGCATTAACAGAACACCAGCTGAATTTTGCCGGGAACAACATGCAGTAAGGCAAGATATTGCACAGACTCAGTATGAAGCCAATTTTCAGCTAATTAATGGCCAGTTATGCGCAGGTGAAAATCGGAATCAGAGGGAAGGTAGCAGGATCAGTGTGGATTGTAGTTGCCGATCCACCCAGTTTTGGCCTGGCGAGCAGGATTAAAATCAGCCCTGGAATTTGTAATATGGAGGTTTTATTGTAAATAATTACCACAATCGATGCTTATGTCTTGAGAAAGCTGAGTATGATTTCCAGTTTGTGTGCAGACATTCCACTAAAACACAGGTAAGGAGCAAATATCAACAACTTGAGCTTACCAGCCTGTGATTTTGTGACCATTAATTTGAATGGAGTGTGGAGTTTCTCAGTATGCTCCACCAGTGTGGACCAAGAGGGCTGAAGTAAAAGAACACAGGCCATCGTGTCTTCCTTTTGTTTCACATAAATGAAGATTTACTGATCAGTTAAATTAGCTGTGCTGCCCTTGTAAAGACAATGGTTTAAAGTGCATCGGATCCCGTGAGTATAGTTAGACTTTGGCAATAATGTGAAAAAGCTGCTGCATGCCACTTTCCCACACTTAAAATACTGAGAGATTTGGATTCTTTTCACATCAAAATTACATTTCAGCAAGAAAAATGCTGCCGTGTTAAATGTGCTACACACCCTTGTGCAGTTTATTCATGCCACCAACATTTTCAGACATAAATGCTGCCTAAAATCTACTCAAGGTTCTTGCAGACAGCATTATGTCAGTTTGTTTTGCAGTGCAACTCATGTGAAAGCAACATGATGGTGTGTGGCTCCTGTTGTATCCTTCCTGGCTTGGCAGATACACACTTGTCTATTATAGGGGTTGACAGTAATGCAGACGTTTCATCTCAGATTAACAGCTTCCCTCAGCTGTACCTTACACATTCCATTTAAGTTTCTGTGCCCTTTGTGCTGTCATCCAGAGAAGAAAGAAAGAAAGCCTTGCGTTTGTATAGCGCCGTTCACAATCTCAGGACGTCCCAAAGTGCTTTACAGCCAAAGAAATACTTTTGAAGCGTAGTCACTGTTGTAATGTAGCAAACAGGGCAGCCAATCTGTGCACAGCAAGCTCCCACAAACAGCATGTGATCACGGCCAGATAATCAGCTATTTTTAGTTGAGTTTAGTTTAGTTTTATTGAGCGATAAATATTGGCCAGGACACCGGGGATAACTCTTCTTCAAAATTGTGTCATGGGATCTTTTACACCCAACTGAGAGAGCAGATGGGGCCTCGGTTTAATGACTTATCTGAAAGACGCCACCTCCGACAGTGCAGCACTCCTTCATTTCTGAGCTGGATGTAGGATTTCTGAATCTCTCTGGGCTTACACTTGACAGTGAGATGATTCTTTCCAAACAATTAGAAGAGTTTATTAAAAACATACACACATGCAAATTAGCAGCAGTAATCAGTTATCTTAAAAAGACACACACATGCACATTACCAACAGTTGTCAATTATGTTATAACAGCTACAATGAGATTATAATAACGAGTGATATACGTTATGTCCCTTTGGCTGGCAGCTTTGGACATACGGCTTGCTGTTTTAGCTGGTCTTCAGGGATGTCTTGTGCCGTGTGTCCAAGAGAGAGAGCAACCTGTGTGGATTGAGTTTTTAAATCCCTTAAGTCCATTGTCCCTCCGAAAGCCTCATGATTGGATCTTGGCTCCAGGGCAGCTCCTTATTGGCTCTCCTCACACGTGTGGCTGTCTGGTCTGGCTCAGCCATCTCTGATTAGTTTAAATGGCTTTGGGGGCTTTCATTTTGTTTGTTACAAACCTTAGCCCATGCTGGCAACCTGTGGGCTTCTATTTTATCTCAACACAAACAGGCCTTTTCGTTAATCGACACTTTTAACATTTATACATACATATAATCAATTTTAATCATTAATAAACACTTTTATTCTTACAAACTCCCCACCTTGAGGGGGAAATATCCCTATTGACCCTTCATATATTGTAAGCATTGAGGGGGAGAGGAAGAAAAGTGGGTGGTGACTTCCCCTTTAACTGGTCTTTTACCATCTCTCAGGCTATTTGAGCGTTGGTCTCTGTATCTGTCCACTGATTGGTGGGCCTTATGGCTATTCCCAGGGTGGTTTTAACTAAAGGGTGGAGTTGGGTCAGGAACATCAATTTAAATTGTTCCTGATTCTTTCCTACTGTAGCATTTGCGGGTGCCTAGTTCTGAGTACGTTGATAGATATCATACAGGTGATTACTGAAGGCTCTATGGGTCTCTTCTGGGCATTGCTAGGTCTGATTAAGCAGAGCCACTAAGTTCAAGATTCGGATCCCTAACTGGTTTAGGATCTCGGTCATGAGTACATCAGCCACTGCGGCAACCTGGAGGACTGCGTCTGGCAGATTATCTTTTAGGGAAGTGGAACAGACCCCTCCTGAAATTTGCCCACCTCCTATTAACTTCCAGTGGGTTGTCCCCATCATTAATGGGCCTCAACTCATGGCTACACGCAGTGGCATCAGCACTGGATGTGGGCCGTGAGTCGGTTTGGTTACTGGTGATGTTACTGTGCGCATTACATCGTGAAGAAGTGGCTTCTACGGCTACGATTAGCTTTTGTGTCTCCAAGGAATCCCATTCTACACCATTCTCCAGGGGATTATACTGACTTCCTTTCTCTTCCAAATCTGTTTCCCCCTTTTCCCCTTCTGCTGTCTCTGTTATGGCTCCCCGTGTTACTGCGGATACCAGGTCTTGCTGCTCCACTAACTGACTTTTTAGCCTCGCTATTTCTAGTTGGCACTGGGAGTGATCTGCCTCCCTATGTGGCTTCTTAATGACCTCTCGCATCTTCTATCTCTTATGGAGCCTCAAGTTTTCCGATTTATATTTTTTTAACTCTAATTTGTTTACATTTGCTTCAACAGTGGCTGCTGTGGCATTTAAGTTTGAAAGGCTTTGTTGCTGTAGCAGTGAAGCTGCCTGTTCGGCCCCTCTTTTTAATTGCCTAATACTGTGGTTTAAGTGGCCAATTTCTTGACTTAAATGCTGTATTTCTTCCTATTTTAACTGCTTCACAAGTTGGAGGCCTTCTTCCTTTTGTTGTTTTCTACCTTCAATTTCTCTTTCTTTCAGTTGAATCTCTTTTACTTGCAGTTCTTTCAAATCTTGTATCACTTTGGCGTCTTGCCTCATTAATTCCTCATCTCTCCGGGCACAATAAAAAGCGCTGAAGGCCACGAGACTGTTTGCCCGTTTTGTTCTCAGCTCTCCCCTATTTACCCTCTCCTGTATAATTCTCACCATCTTCCTAAATGAGGCAGGTCTACCCTCGAGCTGTGCCTGTGCCCTTAGCTCTTATGCGTCGTGTATCGGGAGCTTTTTGGACAACCTCTCCTGATAAACTAGCTCAACATTGCTTTTTATTGTTGGCTTTCTGTCCATGACCGATCCCTTCATCCTGTGTCTTTTGAATATAACTACTGGTGGGTCCCCACTTAAACAGTCACAACCCACCCCACTTAAACAGTTACAACTATCGAGACGACTGCTTCCCTAAGATGCAACTCCCGATCCGTTTAATTGTTTCGATTATAATCGCAATACAGGTTAGAATCGCAACTCCTGAGATTTCCAATTGTTCAAAAGAATCATCAAAAAGCTGTCTCGCCAGTTGCCGGCATTCTTCACCAATTTTGTAGGATTTCTAAATCTCTCTGGGCTTACATTTGACAGTGAGACGATTCTTTCCAAACAATTGGAAGGGCTTATTAAAAACATACACACATGCACATTAGCAGCAGTGATCAGTTATTTTAAAAAGACACACACATGCACATTACCAACAGTTGTCAATTATGTTATAACAGAGCTACAATGATACAATAACGAGTGATATACGTTACGCCCCTTTTACTGGCTGGTTTAGACACACGGCTTGCTGTTTTAGCTGGTCTTCAGGGATGTCTCGTGCCGTGTGTCCAAGAGAGAGAGCAACCTGTGTGGCTTGAGTTTTTAAATCCCTTAAGTCCATTGTCCCTCCGAAAGCCTCATGATTGGATCTTGGCTCCAGGGCAGCTCCTTATTGGCTCTCCTCACACGTGTGGCTGTCTGGTCTGGCTCAGCCATCTCTGATTAGATTAAATGCCTTTCCAATACACAAAGCCCACGCGGCAGCTCTGGGGGCTTTCATTTTGTTTCTTACAAACGTTAGCCCATGCTGGCAATCTGTGGGCTTCCATTTTATCTCAATTCAAACAGGCCTTTCTGTTAATCTACACTTTTAACATTTATACATACACATTATCAATTTTAATCATTAATAAACACTTTTATTTTTACATGGAGTAACTTCATAGAACAGCAGAAGTTTATCTGACATTTATGTGATCTTTTTTGAACAAAAATATGCTATTTTCTTTCAAATCCCAGCTAAGTGGCACTTATCCAAGATATTTTGCAGCATAAGCTTCTTTGGGCTGTAACGGTCATTATTAAAGGGTTCTGTTGAGAGATAACTATACTGTATTACATTACAGACTCACTAGGATAAAGAGTTACAATAAAACACATCGTTAAACAATCGCATATAATAAATATTAAATCAACAGACCAATGACCCATAAAATATTCATCGTGATCACTAGTTAAATATTGAAAGCATTCTGGTTGCACTCAAAGCTTTTCGTCTAATTCTTTATAAACTCACAGTTCATTCCTTTAACAATTCCAACAAAGATGGCTGCTAATCACGGAGTACACTCCACACCGATAGGAATCTCCCAACCTGATGTGTTTGGAAGAAGAATAGGACACACATAGAAATGTCAGGCAGCTCACTTTCCAGGACTCTTATTCCTGCATCACAAGACAGAGGCGGTCTCATCTCGCTTCGACAGACAATCAGTGCGTGCAGAGCTTCCTGATGCTAAAGGTAGCTCGGATAGCAGATCCAACAGCACCATTAACACATGGGACTGGCTGACTATTCATCAGAAGCATCTCAGTCATACTGCTTCTTGCTCTCAGTGATCAACATAAAAGAAGGCCTGCCAAAGAAAGACTTGCATTTATATAGCGCCTTTTACGACAACCGGACCTCTTAAAGCGCTTTACAGCTCATGAAGTACTTTTGGAGTGTAGTCACTGTTGTAATGTGGGAAACGCAGCAGCTAATTTGCGCACAAGCAAGCTCCCAAAAACAATAATGTGATAATGACCAGATAAGCTTTTTTTTGTTATGTTGCTTGAGGATAAAATATTGGCCAGGACACTGGGGCTATTTCCCCTGCTCCTTTTCAAAATAGTGCCATGGGATCTTTTACATCCACTTGAAAGAGCAGACGGGGCCTCGGTTTAACGTCTCATCCAAAAGACAGCACCCCTGACAGTGCAGCACTCACTCATCACTGCATACTTATATTTTTTTGTGCTCAAGTACTGGAGTGTGGCTTGAACCCACAACCTTCTGACTCAGAGGCAAGAGTGCTGAGGCACTGAGCCACAGCTGACACTATATAAAGGTGAGCAAGGTGAGGTGAGCAAGACAACCAAGGCCCAGGGTACCCGAATTGGCCCTTGCACATCCACCAGGCATTGATTGTAGAAAGCTGTCTGCACAAAGGAAGGATCGGCAGCGAGCTAGATGCAGAGCTGTGTCACTCATTGCACAGACAACAGCATGCACCATAAAGCTGGCCACATCCAGTGATAGGAATGGTCAACTATGGCCTGTAACTTGGCTTCACTTCCTTGCAGGACAATCCAATACTGACTTATGTGGACGGTGTCATGGAGTGGCAGCCTCCTCCTAAATCATCTCGCTCAGCACCATGGCCTCTTCAGCAAACCTATACCTACACCTTGCGATTCATTTACCTTCACTTTTGCCAGTCATTTTTTAGTCGCCTCACCGTTCAGCCTTTGACAAAGGCCACTATTGTTGGCCGCTGCAGATATGATGGTAAGCTCTGCAGGGAATCAAATATGGCCAGGGTGATCTCCTGGACTGGTTTTGATCACCTCGATGGGTCGGAAAGAAATTTTCCTAGATTTTTTTCCCCCAAATTGGCCTGGGTTTTTAGCTGGTTTTTGCCTCTCCCAGGAGATCACATGGCTCCGGTTGGGGTGGAGTGTAGAATGTTTCAGTGCGAGGGGTGTCGCAGTTGTTTGGGGCTGGTGCTCTTTACCTTTTCGCCATTGTTCATTGTTCATTGGTTTATATGTAACCTTCAGGGCTGCTGACCAAGGGCCGTGCGGCTCTTTGTCGGCCGGCGTGGACATGATGGGCCGAAATGGCCTTCTTCTGCGATGTAAATTTCTATGTTTCTATGTTTCTATATTGGGTTCAGATGCCTTCTGAGCCTTTCCAAAGGCTTTTAAAATTTCCGTTTCCTGATTCTGACACACTCCTCCCTAATTCTGCCACACCTCAACATTTCTCCCCAGTATGCTGCGATCCCTTTCACAGTTGTACCATATCTCAAAACGTACCCCAGTCCTAGCACACCCTGAATCTCTTTAATGCAGCACATCTGAGGTACCCCCATGCCCTCCTGAAGAAATTGATATTTTAAATCATCGCATGACTTGTTCACCTTTTAGCAATTATGCCATTATCATGACATTGTATTGAAATTGCTGAAATAAGTAGAATATAAGGGAATACATTCCTGTCACTGAGTAGTTAGCGTTAAATCAGTAAGAATAATTCAGTACAAAACCAAAATAGTGCGGATACTGGGAATAGGAAATAAATACTGAAAATGTTGGAAATACTCAGCAGGTCAGGCAGCACCTGTGGCGAGAGAAACAGAGTTAACATTTCAGGTCGATAACCTTTTGTCAGAACTGGAAAAAGTGAATGATATAACAAGTTTTAAACAAGTGCAGAGGCAGGGAAAGGGCCCTGGAGAAGAGGAAAGAATAAAAGGGAAGGTCTGTGATAGAGTGGAAGGCAGGAGAGTTTAAATGACAAATGAATAATCCTATATGTAAGATTGAAACAGGCTGTGAAATCTGAATTTTAACTTATGTTCTTCAGGTAAATAAAGAGTAAGAGACTACACTGCAGATTAAAATTTCTCAATGATGTGCCCTTAGGATATTCATTAAAACTTTAGGAATGTATGCACAGGGCCTTGAGATAGGAATGAGATTCATAGACTGGAACAACATGCCTTACACATGGAAATTAAGTACTGAGACATACATTAGTCACAAATGTAATTCAGGAATTTAGAATGACTATAGACAAGTTTTGAAAATGCATGGAAATACCAATAACTGAAGGAAAGAGTGAAAAAAATAAGTCAGGGATTTGATGTAACCAGAGGTAGATATTAACGTCTAAGTGTTGGCATATGTGAAGGAAATAATTGTCTTCAGATAGATATGTGAGATGTGCTATTGATTGTGGGTGAGATAAGACTGTGGATAATGACTGGAACTTAATTGGGAAATATGCCTGGAACTGAAATGGTAGTCCGGGACTAAGTAGGTCAAGAAATGGGGACTCTCTGGGTCAAGTTCTGGACACAGTTCGGGGCTGACTGCAGATGAGTATTGGCAAGTTGAATTAGGTTGTACCTTTTGCGTTCACTCTAGCTTATCAGGGTGAGGTAGATAATCTCTAGGGACAAGAATAATGTTTTAAGACCAGCAGTGAATCCCAGCTTTAATTTAAGATTACTTGGTCTAAGTTGTCTTTTTTACACATAACTTTCAGCTTAATTGAATAAGTACGATACAAGCTTGGAGTGCTCACAGGCAATGAAAAAATAGCAATACAAATGTTGTTTCACAATGGTGGACAGTCTGCTTTCTAGCATGGAATTGTAAATCAGTGACCCAGGCCAACAAAACTTTCAAAGATAAAGAGTGGTGCGGAGTTATGGTAATGGAGGGTTAAAAACCAAGGGAAACTAAAAATACCCAATTCTAGCACTGCTTAACTATTTAGTTTGACCATGATTAAATTACCAAATCAGAGATAAGAAACATTTGGGGGGAAAGATTTGTTGCGCCACACGTTAGCATCAGGAGATGGCGCTGAAATGAATTTGACAGCAGTAATGACAACTGATGCCAGTTCCAGTGCCCTACATCATATCGGTGGTGTCAGTAGTGCCAGGGAGCTCACCATCAAGGAGATCGCGATGTTAGTGATTGTGCAAAGCTCACTGAACACCCGATCTCCATCACTGGGTTTAGCCACTTACCTTAATGGCAGCGCAGAACAATTACATGGAGAGCTGGTAACTACAAGCCGAAAGAAGGATGGATTTTGCGTGCAATTTAGGTGATTTTCGTCTGCTGCTAATTTTTAGGGGCCGAAATTGCCCAGCGCTGGGTTTGAAGCACATCATTCGAATTGGATGCTTTCTTTGCAGCGATTCCGGCGCAGAATTGGCCTCTTTGAGAAAAAAAAAATGTTAGTTGCACTAACAGAGTGCGACACCCAGCATCGCGCTCAGCGCATCAGTGCCGTATTGACACATCACAACGTCCCTCCCCTTCTTTTAAAGGGGAGGTTTGCTGTAAACTCTGCGGCCTCTTTACTGGCGCCCACTGGGCCACCAGGGAGGGTGTCGGCCGGGCGAGTGGCCTGGCGCCCAAGGGGGGGGTGCCGGGGCTGCATGTTGGTGGCCCGGCCACACCAGCGGCCACCATTGTCGGGCCGGCTGGAAAAAAGATGGCGGACGAGGCGCTACCACCTCCCCTTTAAGGACAGCCCCGAGGCGCCACAGCTTCTCGCACCAAGCAGCTGTCGATGGCATCACCCCATGCGTCCTGCAGGGCAATTACCCCCCCGAGGGCGCAAGGAGGTCGGCGCACACAGCGATGACGTCATCAGCGTATGTGCGCCGCGCCAGTGGGCTAATCGCAAGGCGCGCCGCAAACCACAATTTGCCAGCGGGTCAATGTGGCTGCCGTGCCCGCGCGCTAACTCATTTGCGCTCCCTTAGCGCTGGCCAGCAGTGCGAACAGGCCCTGTGCTAAGGGGCAATGTCAACCCCTTAGTCTATACACTCCCCATTGCTTGAATATAATGAATTGATTGCCCTTGGGAGAATTAGTTGTATAAATACACTTCAGAAAGACAGAATTTAATAAAGTAACATGTCTTAAGGGATAGATTTCCCTTTGGTTTGTTTTCATATTTACATTCTCGTTTTGTAAAAATGAATTTGACTCTAAATTTGGAATGTTTGATAGCCGTGTTGAGATTGATGAGTAATTTTATTAGAGTAAGCATGATTCCCTTGAGTCCCCCTAATTATTTTTGTTTCCTCCCTTTCATTAAGAAGAGGGTTGAAGCTGTAAATACAATTATTTTTTTCCAATTGAATAAGCTTGGCTTGTTATCTGAGTGGCACTTGACATCACTTAGTAGCAAGTTTAAAAGTCTTGAGGCTGTGGAATGAGATTTCTTGCCAAAGTGTTGTGTGTACATGTCGGCCTATTAACAATGTCCTCAAGGATTCTAAAATTATATGTTGCTGCTGATCATCGCACTTATTCAGAACTGATGTTGCAAAAGCCATTCTTTTTAACCAAATGTTTCCTTACACATTAAAACAAAGGTCTTTATACATGAAAACAAATGTCCTCTTCAAGCACAGGCTGAACAATGTGTACCATGCTATGTGACAAACATTTTATGATTTGACACTTGGTCAATGCACATATTTTGTACCATTTTAGTTCACCTCAAAAAACCTCCCCATATGATGACGATGTGAATTCAATCTTTCCAGAATATCTGCCATGTTACAGCACATAAATGTTTTTTAATGGAATGGAGTTCATTCAGGGGTTAATTTCAACCTCCAAAAACTAGTGGGTGGGAGTCGGGTGAGATATTAAAAATGTTTAAAATCTCAAACACGACCCCAACACGCCTCTGACCTGCCTATTTCCAAATTTAACGCAGGCAGGACAAGGGCGTGCGGGCTACCTGCTCCCAGGAGGTGGGTTGGCGATTTAAATATTTTAATGAGGCCGGCAGCTACAGATTTCAAAGAAAGAACAAAAGGGGGTGAAATTGCCCTACGCCCGGATTGGGGATGTTAACCTGCTGGGGCCGGGACTTTCTGTGCCCAGCATAAAAGTCTCGCCCTGGCCGCTAAATTGGACTTACCGCCCCCTCAAAGGAAGTGGAGCGCAATCTCGCACGCTCTGCTACCTTTGGGGACGGTTCCAGCGGCACTAACGGGGCGAGATGTTCGGCGCTACGCAGATGCTCCATGTAGCTCTGACGCGCTTCAATGCCCCTCCCCTTTTGCTTAAAGGGGAGGGCTGCTGCACGCTCTGCAAGGACTATGATGGCCGCCACTGGACCACCAGGGCAGCCTGGTCTGGGCCTGCAGCCCGCCCCCCAAAACGGAGTGCCGGGGTGTACGATAGCAGCCCCCGACCTCGCTCGGGGGCACGACCAGAAGCCAGCCCGTGACTCGGCAGAACGTTAAAGATGGCGGGCACAGGGGGGGGCGATGGTGACCTCCCCTTTATACTTCCGCCCCGCGAGCAGATTGTTGAGCAGCTTCGGGACCAGCGAAGCTGGCGTTGACATCCGCTCGCACCCAGCCTCGCGGGCTGCGGGGAAATTTCCCCTGTGGAGTCGGCACACGGCGCTGAGGGGTCGCCACGCATGGTGATGACACTGCCGGTTGCGCAGTGGCCCGGGGCACGACCCATGGCAGCGCCTCCGCAAACTCCCAAACAATTCCCTGGGAGCCGGTAGTGCCTCCCCCACCCCCCCACCCGACGAAAAGTGTCTTGCACTAAATAGCGCCTCTGACAAAGGGGCAATTTCTTGCCCAAAGACTTGCATTTCTATAGCACCTTGTCATGACCTCAGGACTTTACGAGGTCCCAAAGTGCGCTACAATAAATGAAGTACTTTCTTGAAACGTAGTCACTGTTTCAATGTAGGAAACATGGCAGCCAATATGATTATAGAAAACACCCACAAAAAGCAATATGATAATGAGCAGATAATCTGTTTTAGGGATGTGGGTTGAGGGATAAATATTGGCCAGGAGACTGGGGAGAACTCCCCTGTTCTCCCTCGACTAGTACCCTGGGATCTTTTTTGTGTCTCGGTTTAATGCCTCTCTAAATTCCGGGTTTCCTTGGCCTTGGGAAACCCGGAATTTCGAGAGGCATTAAACCGAGACACATAAAAGATCCCAGGGCACTATTCGAAGAGGAACAGGGAAGTTATTGGAAACCCTTGGGACAGCTCAAGAAAGGCAAGGGCAGCTTCAGGGTGAAGGTAAGCGCATTTACAGTACTGCTTTGGGCCAGAAGGAGTAGGAGTACGTGACCCAATTCTCCCAATGTTACCTTTTCCCTTGGATAGGCACCCCGCCCCCCCCGCCCACCCGACCTTCAGACCACCCCCTATACAAACACCCAAACACCTCCCCCCAGGATCCGGGATTGGACCCCTCCACGCTTCCACTAACAGCAGCAGGCTCCGTGCCTGCAGCTGCGGCCTGCTCTGGAGTGCTCCCCGCCTGACTGGAAGCCAAGCCTGTCAATCAGCCTGATTTCCAGGCGAAGCTTTTGTCAATGAAAAAAGTTATAACTCCACAGCATGCGGGGTAATACAGAATTCCAAAACTCTCCCGCCCACCCCCCCCACCACCCCGACCCTGCCACTGTCTGTGTAGCCTCCAGACAAAGACATGCGTTACTAAAGTATTTTTACGGCAGGGGGAAATAGCTCTATGTTTGCTGACTCCTAAAAGGCCGTTCAGAGTAAAACGCCCATGTCAGCATCAGAGCACCAGAAGATTGGAATGAGCTATGAATTGGAGCTAAGCCTAGAATAAGTCGTCAAGGGTCGAAAAGATGGAATTAACAAAGGACTGAACTTGTAAATTTTAATAAGCCATCAACATAATTCAAAGAATTAGACAGATTATTGTGCATGGAATCATAATATCAAGACCTGTAGCATATGGAAATAAAATAAAAACACTTGGGGTTGTCCATACATAGGAACTAGGTATAGGGTTGACTGATGTTGGGAGTCTGGGGTAGAGACTGTGGAAATGAAGTTAGATTCCAAATCGTAATTGGAAGGTGAAGAATAGTTTGGTCGCCAGGATGGTTTTTTTATTATGTGCGATGGAATAATTCGTATTTTGACGCTTTTGTGCAGTGTAGGGGAGGACTTTTTTTTAACTGAGGCTCAATTCTGACAGTTAATGTGATTGCATTGCCCCAAGCTGACTTGAACCAAAGTCGTAAACTTTTAATGATAATTCCTTATGTCTTTCACATGGTTTTTAATTTAACCTCTTTGTTCTTCATAGAACCATATTGAATACATTTTATTTTCAGGATCTGATGAAACTCAGGAGGCTTCAGCATGTGATAGTTACTTACACTAATGTTCCTCTTAAAATATAGTGTGTAGAGTACTTTAAAACCTCCCCTACAGTACAGAAAAGGGTCAAAGCACTAATTATTCCATCACCACCTAATGAAAAAACATCAAAGTGCCCAATTTTCTCTGCATTGAAAAGCCGAAGAGCAGGGGAAGGTGACTCCATAGCAATTGAAAATATATCAACACTGGAAAAGAAAGAAAAGGAAAGTGAGTGATTGATAAAGTAATTGCAGTAAAACGCTGGCGATTAAGAAAACAATTCTGAAAGTGGCTTTGTCCCAGAATGTGTAAACTAATTACATTTTTCAAAACGTGATTGTTGGGGTGCTGGAGATGGAGGAGTTTGAATACACATATTTGCTTGAGTCTCCAAATTAAATTTGGCTATGAGGTTCTACTTAGCTTCTGCAGCACATGTTTTTTTTGTTAATGTGAAATGGACAGCCGTTATCATTCGTTCATTGTTCATTTTCCACTGGCTCCTGCAACAATGAGTTGTGCTTTTAGAACCGTACAGTACGAACGGGAACCATTCAGCCCATTGGGTTTGTGCCAGCTATCTGGAAGAGTTATACACTGTATCCCAGTCCCCTGCTCTCTTTTTTTCCCATTCTCAAATATTTATCCACTTCCCCTTTAAAAACTATTAGCAATTTTGCTTTACCACTATCTCGAAAGACAGATTTTATGTCCTGGTAGCCCTCTTTGGAAAGAAAATAATCTAAACGATTTGAATAAAAAAAAATCTCTTAACCTCTCACTACTTAGCTCCTTTAAAGCTGTGAAATGTCCCAAGATGTTCAACAAAGCGGGGAATCAGATACACGTTCCGGAATTTTGCCAGCGCTCAGAGCGCAAGTCCGGAGGCGGGTCCTCTGTCAAAATATAAAGTTTGAGAGCAGTCGGGATCCTGAGAATCTCACCACGACCAACCCCCGCACCAACATCACTAACAACAACACCAACCTGTCAAGGCCACGGTCCAAACTCACAAAGCCCCACCCCACGGTTGGCCAAGAACGGGTAAACACTCATCAAGGACACCAAGGCAGTCAGGGCCCACTGGAAGGAGCACTTTGAAGATCTCCTCAATCGAGACTCTGCCTTTGACTCGAGTGTTCTCAACTCCATCCCGCGGCATGTGACCCGCCACCACCTCAATGAAACCCCAACATTGCACAAGGTAGGAAAAGCCATAAGACAGCTCAAGAACAACAAGACTACGGGAGCGGATGGAATCCCTGCTGAGGCACTAAAGTATGGCAGAGAGGCGCTGTTGCCGCGGATACATGATCTCATCTCTCTCATCTGGAGGGAGGAGAGCATGCCGGGAGATCTCAGAGATGCAGTGATCGTGACCATCTTTAAAAAAGGGGACAAGTCCTACTGCGGCAATTACAGGCAAATCTCCCTGCTATCAACCACTGGGAAAGCTGCCGCTGGAGTCCTCCTCAACCGACTTCTCCCTGTGGCCGAGGAGCTCCTCCCGGAGTCACAGTGCGGATTTCGTCCCCTACCGCGCACGACAGACATGATCTTTGCAGAGTGGCAGCTGCAGGAAAAATGCAGGGAACAGCTCCAGCCCTTATACATGGCCTTATACATGGCCTTCTTCGATCATATAAAAGCCTTTGACACTGTCAACCGTGAGGGTCTATGGAGCGTCCTCCTCTGTTTCGGATGCCCCCAAAAGTTTGTCAACACCCTTTGCCTGCTCCACGATGACATGCAGGCCTTGATCCTTACCAACAGATCCATTACAGACCCAATCTATGTCTGGATCAGGGTCAAACAGGGCTGCGTCATCGCTCCAACCCTCTTCTCAATCTTCCTCGCTCCATTCTCCGTCTCACTGTCTACAAGCTCCCCGCTGGAATGGAACTAAACTACAGAACCAGTGGGAAGCTGTTTAACCTTCGCCGCCTCCAGGCCAGGTCCAAGATCACCCCAACCTCTGTTGTCGACCCTGCCTGCGTCTGTGCACATTCTGAGGCTGAACTCCAGGATATAGGCAATGTATTTACTGAGTCATACAAAAGAATGGGCCTTACGCTAAACATCTGTAAGATAAAGGTCCTCCACCAACCTGTCCTCGCCGCACAGCACTGCCCCCCAGTCATCAAGATCTACGGCGCAGTCCCTGACAACGTGGACCATTTCCTATACCTCTGGAGCCTCTTATTAACAAAAGCAGACATTGATGAGGAGATTCAACACCGCCTCCAGTGCGCCAGTGCATTCTTCGGCCGCCTGAGGAAAAGAGTGTTTGAAGATCAGGCCCTCAAATCTACCAACAAGCTCATGATCTATTGGCTGTAATAATACCCGCCCTCCTGTATGGCTCAGAGGCATGGACCATGTACAGTAGATACCTCAAGTCGCTGAAGATATATCACCAATGATGTCTCCGCAAGATCCTACAAATCCCCTGGGAGGACAGGCACACCAACATCAGTGTCTTCATCCAGGCTAACATCTCCAGCATTGAAGCACTGGCCATACTCGATCAGCTCCGCTGGGCAGGCCACAGAGTTCGCCTGCCAGACGGGAGACTCCCAAAGCAAATGCTCTATGCGGAGCTCTTCACGGCAAATGAGCCAAAGGTGGGCAGCGGAAACGTTACAAGGACACCCTCAAAGCCTCCCTGATAAATTGCGATATCCCCACTAACACTGGGAGTCCCTGGCCAAAGACCGCCCTAAGTGGAGAAAGTGGATCCAGGAGGGGGCGCCAAGTACCTCGAGTCTCAACACCGAGAGCGTGCAGAAATCAAGCTCAGGCAGCGGAAAGAGCCTGCGGCAGATCTGTCCCACCTGTGACAGAGTCTGTGGCTCTTATATTGAACCATTCACCCACCAAAGAACTCACTTCAGGAGTGGAAGCAAGTCTTCCTCGATTCCGAGGGACTGCCTATGATGATGATGTAGCAGTTAAAAAAGCTATCCATTCACTGTCATTTTGGAAATTTTCAGGACCGAGCTTTGCATCACCGCTTTGTTTGTGGGTTGAAAAATGAACAATTCATTAGTAAATTATTGACAACACCAAACTTGACTTTTGATTTAGCTTGTCAGACAGCTATGTCGATGGCTATGGCCGCCTAATACTCCCGGGAATTTCACGCCATTTCCAGTCATCAGAGGTGAATCGGCTGTAGGCTAGAAGTAAAGGGCAGTTGGTCCCCAAGGCCTCAGCAACTGGCCATGGCAACAGTGCATTGAAGTCATGCTATTGGTGCTGGGGCAAACTTCGCTCAATGCTGTCCATATGTAACGGCAGAGTGTTGCTGCCAGAAAACTGGCCATTTTGCGAAGGCATGCTGACAGAAGAATAGAGCACATGGGATTGGGGGTAGTGTACTGACATGGATTGAGAACTGGTTGTCAGACAGGAAGCAAAGAGTAGGAGTAAATGGGTACTTTTCAGAATGGCAGGCAGTGACTAGTGGGGTACCGCAAGGTTCTGTGCTGGGGCCCCAGCTGTTTACACTGTACATTAATGATTTAGATGAGGGGATTAAATGTAGTATCTCCAAATTTGCGGATGACACTAAGTTGGGTGGCAGTGTGAGCTGCGAGGAGGATGCTGTGAGGCTGCAGAGCGACTTGGATAGGTTAGGTGAGTGGGCAAATGCATGGCAGATGAAGTATAATGTGGATAAATGTGAGGTTATCCACTTTGGTGGTAAAAACAGAGAGACAGACTATTATCTGAATGGTGACAGATTAGGAAAAGGGCAGGTGCAAAGAGACCTGGGTGTCATGGTACATCAGTCATTGAAGGTTGGCATGCAGGTACAGCAGGCGGTTAAGAAAGCAAATGGCATGTTGGCCTTCATAGCAAGGGGATTTGAGTACAGGGGCAGGGAGGTGTTGCTACAGTTGTACAGGGCATTGGTGAGGCCACACCTGGAGTATTGTGTACAATTTTGGTCTCCTAACCTGAGGAAGGACATTCTTGCTATTGAGGGAGTGCAGCGAAGGTTCACCAGACTGATTCCCGGGATGGCGGGACTGACATATCAAGAAAGACTGGATCAACTGGGCTTGTATTCACTGGAGTTCAGAAGAATGAGAGGGGACCTCATAGAAACATTTAAAATTCTGACGGGGTTAGACAGGTTAGATGCAGGAAGAATGTTCCCAATGTTGGGGAAGTCCAGAACCAGAGGTCACAGTCTAAGGATAAGGGGTAAGCCATTTAGGACCGAGATGCGGAGGAACTTCTTCACCCAGAGAGTGGTGAACCTGTGGAATTCTCTACCACAGAAAGTTGTTGAGGCCAATTCACTAAATATATTCAAAAAGGAGTTAGATGAGGTCCTTACTACTAGGGGGATCAAGGGGTATGGCGAGAAAGCAGGAATGGGGTACTGAAGTTGAATGTTCAGCCATGAACTCATTGAATGGCGGTGCAGGCTAGAAGGGCCGAATGGCCTACTCCTGCACCTATTTTCTATGTTTCTATGTTTCTAAACCGACTGGCAAAGCTATAAATAGAAAGCTCCACACACTTCATAGGGCCTGAAATTCATTAGGACGTAAGGACCACCCATTTCTCAGTGGTATTCCAGCGGTGTATCATTTAAAACTGCCAGAATACTGCCAAGACCAAAGAGCGCTAGTTTGATGACATTTTTTTTGGCGGTATACGAGCGGTATGCAAGTGATGTGCAGCGGGCGGTATGCAGCATTATAATCAATCAAGATCGACTTTCTTGTCGATGGACCGTGCGGCACTGCACTGCGCATGTGCACATTTTTTTTTGCTTTTTTTCAGAGATGCTTTTACCCCACGATTTCGGGGGTCAGGGGTCACCTGCGCATGCGCAGAGAGTTGAAGTCGAGGGAGAGAGCGTGAGAAGGAGCAGCAAATTATTCGAGGGTCAGTTTTATTCATCAGAGATTCCAGAGTCAAATAATATTAACAAATAATAATTATACACTATCAACAATAATAATACATATTTTATAAATAAAAAATCATATAAATGAAATAAATATAAATATAATGGAAATGCTGAAAAAGAAGTCAAAGCACAGGAACATCGAGAAGGATGGGAGGTTAAGGGTGCCCGCCTTCGATACGACGGAGCTACCTGCCCTGCTGGAGAATATCACGGGGAGATATTCCGACCTAACCAAGGGTGATCGTGGAAAGCCCTCCCCCCACCACCCCTCAAAGATGTACAACAAAATATTGGATGAGATCGGGGAGGCTGTGTCCTCCACAGGTACAATGGTATGCACCGGGGAAAGGTATCTTAAGAGGTGGAATGACCTGGTGAGGGTAGCAAGAGTAATGATTTTATTTATGCTCCCCCCCCGCCTGCCATGTGCCATGCATCATGTAAATGTAGGGTGTTTGTGTGTGTGTGTGTGTGTGTGTGTGTGTGTGTGTGTGGTCTAATGTAAATGTAACATTGGCCTCATGTAATGTAAGTTTATTGCACTGTAATGTTGGGCTCATGTGATGTATTGTAACGTTGGGAGCATGTAACTTTATGTATATATGTATTGTCTGTCTGCGATATGAAATGAAATAATGCAGCAGGTGGACATTTAAGTAAGACTGCGCTACATGACTGTACTCATGCAACCTTGACCCCTCCCCTGGTGTCAAGCACTTTTAAATGTTGTTTTGCACTTCCAGACTCAGAGGATTCAGACCAAACTCCGCAGAGAGATTAACCGACAGGCCCACTGCCTCCACCTCTGGCATCATCCAGCCCTCTCCCAGCTTTACCCCTGGCAGAGATGATGAAGAGGAAAAGCAGCTGATTCTGGAGCTGGTGGGGGTGGAGATGGAGGAGGATATAACAGTTCCATGTGGGCCAGCTGGCCATCACCGACTCGATATATTCATGGGATTCCCTGATGCCTTCTCTGATTGTGCAGGACCAAGCCATGCGCAGCAAGGCACCCCCAGCATTACAGCGCCTTTGCTGCTGCGACGGAGGTTGGTGCAGAAAAGGTCCATTGCTATAAGAAGGATAGGCTCGTACCAGGACATGGTGCGTGTGTCACAGGCCAGCATCGATATAGGTCGAGAGCTGCTCAAGACTATGGCTACAATTGCCGGAAACATCGTGGCACTATCAGAACGACAGTCGGAGGATATGTTGCGTCTGATCACCGCGATGGAGCGAACCACCAACTCCGTCGATGCAATGCAGCAATCAACTGGATCGCAACATGGCGCGGAATCCCCTGTGTCATAGTAGTCGGGTCGACAGCACCTGAGGGTTGGGAGCTGCCAGTCCTGAAGACCTGCCTTCCGGATCACGAGCTTCTCCTGAAGCCCCATTCATTGCGCCTGCAATGTCTGCCCCCCAACGACAGCAGCAGCCCTTGGAGTGCACCGCTGCACATTGGCTTGGTACCACCATGGGGAGGTCTGGGCTCAGGGGCAGTGGGAAAGGGAAGGGCGGGAGTAAGAAACCGGGCGGGGGTGGGAGGTGAGCCCCAAGAATGAAGGAGTACATGGTCAAGGTCTTGGTCGAGGAGAGTAAAGGGTGCTTTGTTGTAGTCAAGTGTTCATTGTTCATTTAAAATAGTTGAAGTTTGATTTTTATAGATTATTTCAAGTTGTTAATGTTTTAAAGTTGATAAAATTGATAAAGTTGATAAAGTTGATAAAGTTGGTAAAGTTGTTAAAGTTGTTAAAGTTGTTACAGTTGTTCAAAGTTATAGTTATAAGTTTTACAAAGTTTGACAATTCTTTTATATTTTTTACATTTTTACATAAACATTTCAATTGAATTTAAACACTTTTGCACAGTGTCAAATTTTTGGGCCAACAGTCATCAAGGTCCCAAAATGCAGCTCTCCACACTCAAGCAAAGTGTCCATTTATGAGCTGCTGACGTAACAATTTTGCAATGACATAAGCTCCGCGTGTCCTCCGCTGTGGTGTTGGGGGGGTGGGGGGGCGGGGGTGAGGTGCCTTGGGTTCATCGCGAAGCTCGCCTTATCCTCCTCCCCCTCATTTTCCTCTTTTTCCTCCTCCATTACCTGCACTCTCTCCTCAGGTGGTCCCGCTGTCCCCTGTGACAATTCCTGTCCCTGCATGATTGCAACATGCAGCACACCACTCTGAACTGAGCAACCTGCTCAGGGTGATATTGCAGCCTGCCTCCCGCGTGGTCCAAGCATCCAAACTCCAATTGTCTTTTTAATAATATTACGTGTGGCTATATGGCTCTTTTTATATCATTGCTCGGCTTCTGTCTGAGGGTTTCGCAGGGGGGGTCACGAGCCAGATGGCGGGGCCGTATCCTTTGTCCCCCAGCATCCAGCATTTACCCTGTGGCTCAGACTTCAACAGGTCAGACACAGTGCTCTCACGCAAGATGTGCGCATCATGGATGCTCCCTGGCAAATGGACATTCACTGCCATGATGCGCCGCAGATGAGCTGCCCATTGAGGGAGTGGAATTCCTTATGGTTTCGGTACAACTCCACCTTCTGTAATGGTGTTCGCAGGGTAATATGGGTACAGTCAACAGCACCCTGCACCTTGGGGAAGCCGGCAATGCGTACAAATCCCAAAGCCCTCTCACGCTGAGCCTCCCTGGTCATTGCGAAGTTTAGAAATTCCAACCGGCATACATACACTGCGTTGGTTACCTGTCGAATGCAGCGATGAGTTGTGTAAGGGTTTCTAAATACCTGGTCTCCCATTACATATTTCTTTGACGTCAGGATTTATAAGAACATAATTACACATGGCACAGGGTTTTGGCACAACCACGATTTGTTTGATTTATTGAACCTACATACAACTACCTCCCCAGTATAAATCACTACGATCTACGTGGGACTAACAGACCCACACTACATACCCCTACAAAAGGTTAATTTGCATCGACACAACTTGACAACGTTAAACCCGTCCCCGATTTAACTGTTATACATAAAGTTACCCAGACCCAAACACAAAACCTTTCTATGATTTGGCTGGAACAAACATACAATCACCAATTCCTCGGCTGTCTTCTGAAATTGACTGTAGGCCCCTTTCTTGGTTGCAGCTTGTGTCCTGAAGACTGGCTGGCTTCTGTTGCTGTTCCTGTACTGTCTTTTGCTCTCGAAAAATGGGTTTTCTTTATACCAAAAGCCAACTTGCAATCTTGAAATAAATTTAACACGATGGCATGTAGAACCGCCAAAAAATGCATGTTTCATTACATACTGCTGACATACCACCGGAGCTGCGAAACGGGCAGTCCAATCCAAGGGTTCAAGGCGAATGTCAGGGTATCGAAGGACGCTAGACCAGTTTACTGCAAGCCACATCACATACAGTATGCACTCAAGGAGAAAGTTGAGCAAGAACTCAAAAGCATACAGACTGAGAACATTATCTCTCAGATAGATTGATGTAATTGAGCTACACCCATTGTTGTTGTACCTAAGTCCGATGGTATGGCAAGGTTGGGTGGTGATTATAAGATGATTAGAGGTGTTTCTGTTGTGGAAAATAACAACAAATAAAACACTGGACAATTTGTGAAGATTTTTTTCTTCACATGGCCTCCCAGAAGAAATTGTGCCTGATAATGGGCCGCAATTTTGTTCGGGAGAATTTGCACATTTCATGAGCAGAATCGGTGTGAAACATATCAAAATTCCACTGCAACACCCAGCTTCAAATGATGTAGCAGAGTGCACAATACAACTTGTATAACATGCCCTCATCAACAAATGTTGGATCCAAATCCAAAGAAACGGCAGTTGTCGTGGACCATAAACTGGCAACATTTCTGATTACATATCGTAATACTCCTCATACAACTACTGGTAGAAAACCAGCAGAGTTGTTTCTCAAATGACAGCCATGAACCAGGTTCATTGTTAAAGCCAAACTTGGCACAGTCAGTCGAAGAGAAATAATCAGGCAGGAAGAGAATCATGATAGACGTAGAGTAAGAGCGAGAAGTGTGAAATTGATTCTGAAGGTTAGAGTGAAGAACCATCACCATAAATGGTTAAAGTGGTTACCAGGAAGAGTATTGAACATATGTTGTAGGCATCGGCTCACCAAGGATTGTTGAACATTATCTGGAAATTGCGTTTTAATATTTCTCACTGCAGAAAAAGCTGGAAGCCTGTTGTGGGAGGGGCCCAGGTACTTTTCCATGTTGTACTCGATATCTACATCTGATGGGTGGGCGTGGTCTGACAAGTTACAATGGTCAGGATAAGGCAACTCATCACAGGTAATGGTCATGGAAGGTCCATTGTTAAGCAATGTGAATGCATCAGAGATAGATCAGATATGAACTGGTCAGTGATCAAGCCTTTATCTGGATGAGATAACCACGAGAGGCGGGAAACCAGAAAAATAGAAAGCCATTCAGCCCCAGACCAGTTGGAAGTGAAACCCTATCAACCAGCCATCAATGGAATACACAGAAGCCACACAAACAGGAAGTCTCGAAACAAGGACAAACTTTATTCGGCCAGAAAAGGCAAACAGTGTTGGGATATAAAAGGTGGCTGTTTGGCCACAGCTCTCTTTCTTGCTCTCGCTTGCTTCACCTCTAAGAACCGAGCACGCTATCTGGGACAGAGAGAAGAAACCAGTACGGATACGTTTTCACTAGGAGAAGCAGTGAGTAAGCCAAAGAATCGGTGAGCATCATCCCTGCCCACGCATCTTTAAGATCACAGCCGCTGTGTGAGGAGGTGTCGAGTGTTCTCCCAACCAAGCCTTAGAAGTATTTTGGTGGGGAGGTTTTGCTGCAAGGACCATAGGGGTATGCCCAGCCGGTCAGTACAGATTCGGGGGTACACTTGGATCCAAGCAGAGGGTTTAGACATTGGGTATTTTGCAATCGGGGTGGTTTAGACATGCCAGGGTATTGGATTGTACTACATCATCACTGTGTTTACTTGTAATTTTGCTGTGTTGAGGTAGCTTTAATAAAAGCATTGGTGGTTGAGACCGAGGTATTTGTCCGTGACTCATTCACCTGTTCAGTAGAGTAATCACTCCCAGGTCTAGAACTATTGTGATGTGGGGGTGTGTCGAAAACACCTAAGGGAAACCACTTACAGAAATGTGGCTCTTGCACATATTTGGTCAATATATTTCATCATTGAAAGGTTAGGTTCACTAAGATTGATCAGATTTTACCTACAGATGTGGAAGGAGATGAAAGTTGGGATGATTCAATTTATTCTGATGAATCAGATAGTCTGGTTACAAGTAGAGTACCAGTAGCAAATCCTACATCAGATGTACCAGAAACAGGTCCAAGAGGAGGCCAGAATTTAAGTCTGCGTCTGAGTCAGGCAGACAAATAGTCCAAAAGTGTAGAGTTCAAATGTAAATCAAGGTCAGCCCATGGAGACAAACTCACCTCAGGCTCAGCCTAGAATGAGTCTAAATCCTACAAGAAGACTGGAAAGTTCTGTTCAAGAACAAAGGTATTCTCTTCGAAACAGAAAACCAGTGGTTAAGTTGAATCTGTAAATATGTAAAATAAGTTCATATATTTTGTTATGATTAACTTCTTCAATAAGGAGTGAGAAGTGTAATCGACCCTCTAGTGGACTACTCCACCTAGTGGCCACAATTCTGTTGGGTGTCATGTGGTGAGCTGTGTGTGAGATTACTTTAAGGAATAGAAAGAGATGAAATCAAATTATTCATAAGAGTTAGTCTCAAGGAGTGCAACAGAGGCCTGATGAGAACAGTGAGGAAGAGAGCCAGAGAAGGATCCTTTACACAGCCATCCTTGAAAACATGTTGTGCAGGTTGCTTTTGTCTTTTTGTATTGTCACATCTACTAGGCTGGGCAAGGTGAGCTAAACAGGTTGATTCCAGAATCAATCTACCTGTGTGTAGCCACTTTCCTCCATACTAGCGCTTTGCATTTGTCCAGTGGGATTTGCAGTACAACCTTGAGTAATACCATGATTGATGTGCTGCTTTCTTTTGAGATTGTCCTTGAGGGGATTATTTCCACAGGTTAACATCCAAACACTTAATTGTCTGAATACTGCTTGATTGTGTTCTTGAGATTAAAAAATCACTTAAATATGAAGTCAATTTATTTACCTGTGGGTTTTTTTCAGGAGTTGTTAAGTACGGCGTTATTTCTTTGATGGATCGGTTTTACATTGATGCAGGTAGCCAGTTAGCATTTCATATGTAGAAGTAAATCTATGCGCCCACAGAATTTGTTTTTATCTTCAGCCTTCCAGCTGCTCAAGCCTCTTAAATGTCGCTTAGCTACTTACTCGGTATAGATGCTCCATTGCTGGCTCACAGGACAGGTGGGAACGAGCATGGTTTGTATTTGATGGACAGAACAAAAATCTTGGGGTTTAGTGGGCAGATGACCATTCTGCAGAAAAGTATTATGCAGTTTCCAGGCTTGGGTGTTATTCCTGCATCATAGGTTCAAAGAGAAAACTTCATATCATTTGTGTATTATCGGCACAAATTCAGTAAACTGCACGAGCAGTATAGTTCCAAAATTGATAGAGTAAGTATATGTGTTGCAATCAGACTGATAAGGGGAAGGTCTATTGCACTTGTCCAGACTATCTGCACTTTCACAGGCTCTACAAATAGGCACTACATAGAATCATAAAATACAGAAGGAGGCCCTGTGCCGGCTTTTTGAAAGAGCTATCCAATTAGCCTCACTCGCCTGCTCTAGGTGTGTCAGCTGTGGCACACTCGTCTCTGAAACAGAAGGTTATATGTTCAAGTCCCACTCCAAGAACGTGAGCACATAAATCTAGGCTGACTCTCTAGTGCAGTGTTGAGGGAATGCTGCACTGTTAGAGGAGATGTCTTTTGAATGAGATGTTAAACCGAGGTCCCGTCTGCCCTCTCAGGTGAACGTAAAGGATCACATGACATTTTGAAGAAGAGCAGGGGTTATCCCCGGTGTCCTTGCCAATATTTATCTCTCAATCAACATAACAAAAAC
This sequence comes from Pristiophorus japonicus, assembly GCF_044704955.1. Lineage (NCBI taxonomy): Eukaryota > Metazoa > Chordata > Chondrichthyes > Pristiophoridae > Pristiophorus > Pristiophorus japonicus. The sequence continues at coordinate 19,318,859 of NC_091986.1, forward strand.
AGATTATCTGGTCATTATCACATTGCTGTTTGTGGGGGTTTGCTGTGTGCAAGTTGGCTGCCGTGTTTCCCACATGACAACAATGACTACACTCCAAACATACTTCATTGTCTGTAAAGTGCTTTGAGACATCTGGTGGTCATGAAGGGCACTATATAAATGCAAGTCTTTCTTTCTTTCCCCATAGCCCTGCATATTTTTCCCGTCAAGTATTTATCTAATTCCCTTTTGAAAGTTGTTATTGAAAGCTGCCACTATAAGAACATAGGAACATTGGACTCAATTTTCCCTAATTAGGTTTGTTGGCATATTGCCAGAGTTACGCCCGTTTTACTTGGCCCCAACTACTCAAAAAAAAAGTAGCAAGTTTTCCCATTTTATTTTTTGAAATTGGCACTGCGCAGACTGTCCTGTAGCCTTGGGGGGTGGAGACTATTGTCTGCACCAAAAAAATAATGCCCCCCCCTCCCCTTCTGCATATGCGCAGGAAAAAAAGGATGTTTTTGACGTGATTGCTATGGGCATGGCACGCATGCCCAGTACAGCTCCCAGTCTGCATTCGGACATTTTTAAAGAGCCAGTTGTGTTTGAGAACTTTAATTCTCATTGGAAAAATCGGAGCTGCAATACAATATGCACCGCGATTCAAGGACCAAGAATTTCTTACAGGATGAAGTGGAGGTACTAGTTACTGTAATTGAGGCCAGATGGCACTAGCTGGACACCTAAAAGGTCACATAAAAGTTTCACCAAGGAAATGAAGAAACACTGGAACCAACTTGTTGTGCGAGGCCCCTTGGGGAAGATTGAGCATGATATGGTCGAATTCGTTATTAAGACGGAGAGTGACACAGTTAATTCAGAGACTAGGGTCCTGAACTTAAGGTAAGGTAACTTCAATGGTATGAGGCGTGAATTGGCTAGAATAGACTGGCAAATGATACTTAAAGGGTTGACGGTGGATAGGCAATGGCAAACATTTAAAGATCACATGGATGAACTTCAACAATTGTACATGCCTGTCTGAAGGAAAAATAAAATGGGGATAGTGGCTCAACCGTGGCTTACAAGGGAAATTAAGAATCGTGTTAAATCCAAGGAAGAGGCATATAAATTGGCCAGAAAAAGCAGCAAACCTGAGGACTGAGAGAACTTTAGAATTCAGCAGAAGAGGACAAAGGGTTTAATAAGGAGGGGGAAAATAGAGTATGAGAGGAAGCTTGCCAGGAACATAAAAATTGACTGCAAAAGCTTCCATAGATGTGTGAAGGAAAAAGGATTAGTGAAGATAAACGTAGGTCCCTTGCAGTCAGATTCAGGTGAATTTATAATGGGGAACAAAGAAATGGCAGACCAGTTGAACAAATACTTTGGTTCTGCCTTCACGAAGGAAGGCACAAATAAACTTCCAGAACTATTAGGGGACAGAGGGTCTAGTGAGAAGGAGGAACTGAAGGATATCTTTATTAGGCGGGAAATTTTGTTGGGGAAATTGATGGGATTGAAGGTCGATAAATCCCCAGGCCTGATAGTCTGCATCCCAGAGTACTTAAGGAAGTGGCCATAGAAATAGTGGATGCATTGGTGATCATTTTCCAACAGTCTATCGACTCTGGATCAGTCCCTATGGACTGGAGGGTAGCTAATGTAACACCAATTTTTAAAAAAGGAAGGAGAGAGAAAATGGGTAATTATAGATGGGTTAGCCTGACATCAGTATTGAGGAAAATATTGGAATCAATTATTAAAGATGAAATAGCAGCGCATTTGGAAAGCAATGACAGGATCGGTCCAAGTCAACATGGATTTATGAAAGGGAAATCATGCTTGACAAATCTTCTGGAATTTTTTGATGATGTAACTAGTAGAATGGACAAGGGAGAACCAGTGGATGTGGTGTATTTGGACTTTCAAAAGGCTTTTGACAAGGTCCCACACAAGAGATTGGTGTGCAAAATCAAAGCACATGGCATTGCGGGTAATGTACTTATGTGGATAGAGAACTGGTTGGCAGACAGGAAGCAGAGAGACGGGATCAACGAGTCCTTTTCAGAATGGCAGGCAGTGACTAGTGGAGTGCCGCAGGGCTCAGTGCTGGGACCCCAGCTCTTTACAATATACATTAATGATTTCGATGAAGGAATTGATTGTAATATCTCCAAGTTTGCAGATGACACTAAACTGGGTGGTGGTGTGAGCTGTGAGGAGGACGCTAAGAGGCTGCAGGGTGACTTGGACAGGTTAGGTGAGTGGGCAAATACATGGCAGATGCAGTATAATGTGGATAAATGAGAGGTTATCCACTTTGGTGGCAAAAACACGGAGGCAAAATATTATTTGAATGGCGGCAGATTAGGAAAAGGGGAGATGCAACGAGACCTGGGTGTCATGATTCATAAGTCATTGAAAGTTGGCATGCAGGTACAGTAGGCGGTGAAGAAGGCAAATGGTATGTTGGCCTTCAATGCTCGGGGATTTGAGTATCGGAGCAGAAAGGTCTTACTGCAGTTGTACAGGGTTTTGGTGAGTCCTCACCTGGAATATTGTGTTCAGTTTTGGTCTCCTAATCTGAGGAAGGACGTTGTTGCTATTGAGGGAGTGCAGCAAAGATTCACCAGACTGATTCCTGGGATGGCTGGACTGACATATGAGGAGAGACTGGATCAATTGGGCCTTTATTCACTGGAGTTTAGAAGGATGAGAGGGGATCTCATAGAAACATAAGATTCTGATGGGACTGGACAGGCTAGATGTGGGAAGAACGTTCCCGATGTTGGGCAAGTCCAGAACCAGGGGACACAGTCTTAGGATAAGGAGTAACATAAAAACATAGAAACATAGAAAATAGATGCAGGAGTAGGCCATTCGTCCCTTCGAGTCTGCACCACCATTCAATAAGATCATGGCTGATCATTCCCTCAGTACCCCTTTCCTGCTTTCTCTCCATACCCTTTGATACCTTTAGCCATAAGGGCCATATCTAACTCCCTCTTGAATATATCCAATCACCAGCATCAACAACGCTCTGCTGCAAGGAATTCCACAGGTTAACAACTCTCTGAGTGAAGAAGTTTCTCCTCATCTCAGTCCTAAATGGCCTACCCTTTATCCTAAGACTGTGTCCCCTGGTTCTGGACTTCCCCATTTAGGACTGAGATGAGGAGAAACTTCCTTACTCAGAAAGTTGTTAACCTGTGGAATTCCCTACCACAGAGAGTTGTTGATGCCAGTTCATTGGATTTATTCAAGAGGGCGTTAGATCTGGCCCTTACAGCTAAAGGGATCAAGGGGTATGGAGAGAAAGCAGGAAAGGGGTACTGAGGGAATGATCAGCCATGATCTTATTGAATGGTGGTGCAGGCTCGAAGGGACGAATGGCCTACTCCTGCACCTATTTTCTATGTTTCTATATTTCTATTTTACTGTGCAATGGTGACTACCCTGAATTCTGGAAGCCAGTGCAAAAAGAAATGGCAGGATTTTGGTCAAGTAGTAATATTTTCTTTATACAGTGGAATTGCAATTGTAAATGTGACCAGCTGTATATGTCCCACCTTGCAGAAAGACATCCTCTCTAAATAATTATGTTTTCATCTTTGCAGAGGAAGGTGTCACACAACAAACAGGGAAGAACTTGAACAGGAGGAGGCCTGGCAAATCTGCACCCACTGATACGCTTGGAAGAGAGGGTCACTGCTTTAAAGGGTCCTGCCTGGAGAAAAGCAACCACCACTGCACAAGCTGGGCCCACACTCTAGGGAGAGGATAAGTCCTGCAAATTCCAGTCTGGCTTTACTAAATGTTAAGTACTGCGTGGGCTAGCCATGCTTTGGTTCATGGGGATGTCTCCATCAGCTATGCTTCAGTTAAAGCAATGTGCTATCGTTCATCATGGTCCTTCAAATCAGCCTGCTGCCTGCGCTGTGTGAGCCTACTCATACCACCCTGCCCCCTCCTCTGCTGCTAACCATTTGTCTATTCTGTAATATTTTGCAGAACTTGAGACCATCCCTGATGGTGCAGAAAAAGATTCAGATGTGGACGAGCATGAAGAGGAGAACATCTTCCAATCACACCTTCCAGACCAAGAGCATGGATGTGATGGGGAGGCATAGGGGGAGGGGATGAATGAAGCCCCCACTGTTATATTCACTTTGGAGGAGGGGCAGGTGTCACCCATTGAGGTGCCCGCCCCTTTCCTGAATGGTACGAGTGTTGGGACATGCCATGGTTTCCCACAGTCCGAGGCTGCGGGTTCCAATAGGGTGCAGTGAGGCACACCCAGGGCTCCACTGTCCCAGGCTGCAGATGCCAGTGGGATGCAGTGAGGCACACTCAGAGCTCCACCGTCCCAGGCTGCAGATCCCAGTGGAATGCAGCGAGGCACACCCAGAGCTCCACTGTCCCAGGCTGCAGATCCCGGTGGGATGCAGCAAGCCACACCCAAGGTGAGGAGTGGAAGGAGAGCTCGACCACACTCTCCTGAGGTGCAGTATCTATCAGATGTGGTTCAGAAGATGGCAATGAGTGCAGAGAGCATTGACCTTATCCGATCACATCAGTGTGGTGGGTGATGAGGTATAGGGACTGTCGGGAGAAGTAACAACACTCTCACGAGAAATGGGAACGCTTTCCGGGAACATGAGGGAGGGAATGTCTCAGGCACCGGAAACAATGTCGGTGCACATGAGGGAGTGAATGTTGCAGGTAGTTGACACACTGTTGCTCAAAATGAGTGAGGGCATGTCCCAGGTAGCTAAGACACTGTCGGCGAACATGAGGGAAGGAATGTTGCATGTAGTTGGCACACTGTCAGGGCGCATGAGGGAGGGAATGTCAGAGTTAGCTGTTGCAATAATGGAACACGCCCAGACCCCGTGCCCATTGACAGAATCAACTGCCACTCCCACTCCAATCCCCAGACCAGCCCCTGAAGAGCCCCAAGCCGCGCCCTCCACATTACCGCCTGCACTCTCCCATCACATCAAATAGTGCGCATTACCCGAGATGTTTGAAAGAATAAGCTTGGTACCAACCCGAGAATAACTGCGCCACCACCAATGGGCAGGGCTGGAATCAACAAGGCCAAGCGCAGTGGGCGGTCTTAGAATAAGATGGAGGAAAGATGGGCGCAGCCTTTCTTTGTTGTTGTTATTATTATTGTTGTTACTGTTGTAACTGTCCTAAATTAAATTTTTTTTGCAAGTTATGTAAATTTACAAGTTTAAAAGTTTGTAAGTGATTACAAAGTTTTTCAGTGACCTTAACTGAAAACTTTAAAGTTTGATACAAGAATATTTGTATTAAAGTTAAGAACAAAGAAATATTTGTTAAACTTTTGAATAAAATATATTTTAAATTATAACTGAAACATTTACATTATTTGTTCCATTATTAAAACAATCTTTTGAAGTAAACAAGAATCATTTCCTTCATTTGTTCCATTACCACAACACAACATTATGGAACAGGTCAAAACAGTAAAGATGGTCCATGTGGAATAGTTGCCGCTGAGCCTTCAGGCAGCAAAGCGTTCATGGATGAGCTGCTAGCACAAGGCTCGAGCAATCGTTAAAGGGGCATGACGGCCCGCCCTCCTCCGCTGTCGTGCTCCGGGTTCAGGTAGTTGCATGGCTTCCTCGTCCTCCTCCTCCTCCTCCTCGTCATCTACATCTTCCTCATCATCATCAGCCACTCCCACCTCAGGAGGCTCTTTTACTAACAGCTGCTGCTGCCTCATGATGTCTCAGCAATGCAGCATGCAGCACAGAACAGTAAACTGACCGACAGTCTCAGGGGAGTATAGCAAGTAGCCTCCAGGCATCGGAAATGCTGTTTCAAGATGCCAATGGTCCTCTCTATTATGCTGTGCGTCACAATGTGCGACATGTTTTATTCCCAGTCAGCTTCCGTCCGGGTTACGCGTTGGGGCATCATAGAAACATAGAAACATAGAAAATAGGTGCAGGAGTAGGCCATTCGGCCCTTCTAGCCTGCACCGCCATTCAATGAGTTCATGGCTGAACATTCAACTTCAGTACCCCATTCCTGCTTTCTCGCCATACCCCTTGATCCCCCTAGTAGTAAGGACCTCATCTAACTCCTTTTTGAATATATTTAGTGAATTGGCCTCAACAACTTTCTGTGGTACAGAATTCCACAGGTTCACCAATCTCTGGGTGAAGAAGTTCCTCCGCATCTCGGTCCTAAATGGCTTACCCCTTATCCTTAGACTGTGACCTCTGGTTCTGGACTTCCCCAACATTGGGAACATTCTTCCTGCATCTAACCTGTCTAACCCCGTCAGAATTTTAAATGTTTCTATGAGGTCCCCTCTCATTCTTCTGAACTCCAGTGAATACAAGCCCAGTTGATCCAGTCTTTCTTGATAGGTCAGTCCCGCCATCCCGGGAATCAGTCTGGTGAACCTTCGCTGCACTCCCTCAATAGCAAGAATGTCCTTCCTCAGGTTAGGAGACCAAAACTGTACACAATACTCCAGGTGTGGCCTCACCAATGCCCTGTACAACTGTAGCAACACCTCCCTGCCCCTGTACTCAAATCCCCTTGCTATGAAGGCCAACATGCCATTTGCTTTCTTAACCGCCTGCTGCACCTGCATGCCAACCTTCAATGACTGATGTACCATGACACCCAGGTCTCTTTGCACCTCCCTTTTCCTAATCTGTCACCATTCAGATAATAGTCTGTCTCTCTGTTTTTACCACCAAAGTGGATAACCTCACATTTATCCACATTATACTTCATCTGCCATGCATTTGCCCACTCACCTAACCTATCCAAGTCGCTCTGCAGCCTCACAGCATCCTCCTCGCAGCTCACACTGCCACCCAACTTAGTGTCATCCGCAAATTTGGAGATACTACATTTAATCCCCTCATCTAAATCATTAATGTACAGTGTAAATGAGCCAGGTGGCGAGGCTGTACCCTTTGTCTCCCAGTAGCCAGCTCTGCCCTTCTGGCTGCTGCTAAAACATGGCAGATATATTGCTCTCGCACAGGATGAATGCATCATGGGTGCTCCCAGGGAATCTTGCATCAACTGACATGATGCGATGCATATCGTCACACATAAGCTGCACATTAATGGAGTGGGAGCCTTTTCTGTTCCTGTACATCTCGGAATCCTCCAAAGCTGCTCGCAAGGCGATGTGGGTACAATCAATGCAGCCCTGTACCTTTGGGAAGCCAGCAATCCTGGAGAAGCCCACAGCCCTTTCACGTGTTGCCTGGGTGGTCATGGGGAACTTATTTAGTCATTCCTCCGGGAATATCGTGCAGCAGTCACCTGACGAATGCAGATATGTGTTGCATGTTGAGAAATTGCGCACCTGCCTGATAGTGTGGTGGATACAGATTTAATAGTAGCCTTCAAAAGGGAATTAGGTAAATATTTGAAGGAGAATAAAATTGCAGGAATATGGGGAAAGAGCGGAGGAGTGGGACTAACTGGATTGGTCTTCAAAAGAGCCGGTGCTGACTCGATGGGCCAAGTGGCCTCCTTGTATGCTGTACTATTCTATAATGGTTATTTATTGGAGTATATACGTTCCTCACCAGACATCTTCTTAGGACCATTACTCAACTGGTAGGAGCTGCTAGTGCACTGGGTATGCAGTTTCTAATTTCTCCGAGCTGTGACCCATTATACTGATAGGAGGATGACTGCCACCATAGACATAATGCTACAGTAACCAAGGTGTTACTTAGCCTGAGGTGACGTTGCTATATTACATTTAGATATAATCCTGGAGTGCTGGATGTCTCCAAGGCTGTATCTCACTGTTTGAAAGATTTGGCCTATTACCATTTCTAGTCACTCTGCCATGACATCTGCAATGAAACTTGCTAGAAGGCTAGAAATTTCCCAGTCTGTCGTTATTTGATAAATAACGTCATTTTATAAATAAAAATAAAAATTTCGGCATTTTTTTTAAGGGGGTAAATTTGGCCCCAAAGTACACCTGTCCTTAAAAAAATGGCGCTACACGATAATTCGCGTTAAAATCTGCGATATTGTCAATTTTAGCCCGAGGCCAAACAACGCCAAAAATACAGGCCCTGGGAAGGGAAAAAACACCACCCAAAAAATTGTAAAAAACAAAAAATCAAAAATCACAAAACATTTACAAGACCCTTAACTAAGTAATTGCTGCAAAAGAATTAAAAAATAAAAACTTTAACTTACCTTTCTTCACAGGTTTTCCTAATTACCGACGTTTCTGAGGCTGCAATGCCTGCTATTCTCGTGCGTTTTTTTTTTCATCCCAAATGGGTTCGCCGAATGGCCAAACTTTGGTGGTGCGGTTTTTTTTCATGGTGCTCATTGACGATCCGCTTTTTGTCGATATTTTCAAAACGCCATTCTTAAGGTTTGGGGAATTTTGTACATCTTATTTTATGGACAAAAAAGCACTTTTAATGTGAAAAAATTGCGTTAAAACGTGCGTTAGGCTGGGGAAATTCTAGCCCATTGTTCCTTAGAGAAACATTCTCAGCTGAAAATGTCACATTATGTTGGGTTTCTTTTTACAGACTCTACACGAATACTAAAGTTCTATTATATGTGCCTATGTGCTGTGAAAAAAAAGATGCAATTGCCACAATGGGATAAGCTTTTAAATCCACCCGTCCATCCACAGAAATGTAAACCTCTTATAAAGCTCACATAGGAGAAAGATTACACTGAATCTTACCAGTTTAACTTTGCAATTTAAATGGATATGTGCATCATTGGAATGTTTCCACTTATCTTGCTTCAGTAAACTTCACAGGATATTTCACTTGATATTTTCACACCCACAGAAAACATGAAAGAGGAGAAAAAAAATGACAGTCAGGTAATGCTGAGAACTGGCAGCTATCACTGAAGAGAAATAATAATCAGCTTCTATGGGCCGCTTCCTACATTGTCAAATCAAATTTAAAAAGCACTCCACCACATGTAATTGTACATTACTTTATATTTAGCAGTATTCAGTGAACCTCAATTAAAGTATTAATAACAAATGCTGTTACCTTGATAGATCAACATCTAGTCTAAAGAAGGTGTCTCACAAGTGATAGTAGATCATGGATTGTTGTGTTACCATCTGTCATTAATAAAAACACAATGCACAAGAAATAAATACAAAAATTAAATGTTAATGCAAATATGTCTTTTTTTCTTCACGTCTTTCTTTATACGTAAGCCCAACTCAATCTGTAACACTCTCGCCTTGCAATCAGGGGTTGTTGGTTCCGACCACACCTTATGACTCGAGCCGATAATCTGAACTGGTACTTCGGTGCAGTACAGAGAGACTGCTGTGCTATTACAGGTGCTGTCTTTTGGGTGGATTGTTAAACCTACCATGTCTGCATGTTCCACTATTGTCGTGGACTGCAAAAGATCACATGGCACTATTGGGGAAAAAAGGCAAGAATAGAAAGAATGTTGTATTTATATTGTGCCTTTCATGTCTTCAGGACACCCTAAAATGCTTCACAGTCAATTAAATATTTTTTGAAATGGAGTCACTTTTATAAGGTAGGGAATGTACCAGCCAATTTGCAACCAGGAGACCAGGAGAGTACCCCTCCTCTTCTTCAAATAGTACCAGAGGAGCATTCACATCCAACTGAGAGAATATAAGAACATAAAAACATAATTACATAAGAATTAGGAGCAGAAGTAGGCCATTCGGCCCCTCGGGCCTGCTCCGCCATTCAATAAGATCATGGCTGATCTTCTACCTCAACTCCACTTTTCTGCACTATCCCATATCCCTTGATTCCCTTAATATCCAAAATTCTATCGATCTCTGTCTGGAATATACTCAACGACTGAGCCTCCACAACCATCTGGGGTACAGAATTCAAAAGATTCACCACCCCCTCAGTCCTAAATGGCCAACCCCTTATTCAGAGACTGTGACCCCTGGTTCTGGACTCCTCAGCCAGGGGAAACATCCTCGCTGCATCTACCCTGTCAAGCCCTTTAAGAATTGTATATGTTTCAGTGAGATCACTTCTCATTCTTCTAAACTCTAAAGAATATAGGCCTAGTCTACTCAATCTCTCATAGGACAATCACCCTGTCATGTATTCAACTATCATTGTAACCCATGTATAAGCTGACCTAAGTTGTATACATTGGGAACATTGACCACAGGGGGCGAACTTGTGCGAGACACTCCTAACCTGGACTTTCCAGTATAAAAGGGGAAGCTCCACCCACCTTCAGCCTCTTGAGATCTTGGTAATAAAGGCAACTGGTCACAGAGTGACCTTCTCTCAAGAATGGGCCTTGTGTGCATTTATACTGTTTGGTAAGGACATATTACACCCCATCTCAGTAATCAGTCTGGTGAACCTTTGTTGCACTCCCTCTATGGCACCCCACATGTTCACATACTCCTGAGTACGCCTCGGTTTAATGTCTCATCTGAAAAATGGCACCTCCAACAGTGCAGCACTCCCTCATGTACTACACTGAAGATTTCTGTGCTCAAGTCACTGGAGTGGGACTTGAACCCACAACCTCCTGACTCAGAGGTGAGAGTGCTACCAAGGAGCATCTTAAAGGAGGAGAGAGAGATAGAAAGGCAGATAGGTAGAGGAAGGGAATTCCAGATTTTAAGGTTTCTTACTCCTGGGCAAAAATGATTCTAACTGGTACAAGTTGACAACTTGCCATAAAGATGCAACATTGTCAGCTGTGGCTTAGTGGGTAGCAAACTCACCTCTGAGTCAGAGGTTGTGGGTTCAAGTCCCACTCCAGGGACTTGAGTTTATGAATCTAGGCTGACACTCCAGTGCTGTGCTGAGGGAGGGCTGCATTGTCAGACGTGCCATCTTTTGGTGAGATGTTAAAGCATAGCTCCATCTGCTCTATCAGGTGGACGTAAAAGATCCCATGACACTGTTTCGAGGAAGAGCAATGGAGTTATCCCTGGTGTCCTGGCCAATATTTATCCTTCAATTAACATGACAAAAACAGTTTATCACATTGCTGTTTGTGGGAGCTTGCTCTGCGCAAATTGGCTGCTGTGTTTCCAACATTACAACAGTGACTACACTTCAAAAAGTACTTCATTGGCTGTAAACTGCTTTGAGTGCCCAGTGGTCGTGAACAGTGCTATATAAATGTTTGGGGCGGATATTCAGCTCCTCTCCGTACCGTTTTCAGTGGCGGTGAGGTGTTCTGACCGGCGCGGATAATGTTGGATTATGCGTTTTTGCTGTTACGTGTTTACCCTTTCAGGATCAAGAACTATGATACTGAGTATGAATCTATAATTGCAGATCTGGAGTTTGGGCGATTGTGTGCAAATAATGTGTGTCCTTGTAACTGTTTTGTTGTTACGAATGACCAGCTTTCGTGTTCGGTAACAAGGACTACAACTGGACAATGCTGTTGAATGAGCAAAAATGACCATACAAATGTTACCCAGATAAAGCCTGCCAGAGAGACAAGGAGAAGAATTGGGGGAATGGTGGAGCGTTTATCTCTGAAATGACATTCTTTCGGCGCAGTCTGAAGACGACACACGCTGGGTTAAAAGTTGAGATAGCTTTCTGATGAACATGGAGTGTATTGAAGTTTGGATCAAAGCAGAGGATGTCTTACAAATACAAGAAGCTAGACGGTGTGGAGACAGTCGGCCATTCAAATGTGTCCATCTCAATACCTGTGTGTTTACAGTAAGTCACGGCAAGAGTCGATTGCGGCAATAAGACCTGATTTCAGGACAATGGGTAGCTGGTCGTTTAGTCTACGTCGTCTGTTTGTTAATTATTTGTATGTCCTGTTGATGTAATATGCATGAAATGCAGAGTTCAAAGGCCTGATTTTGTTTCAGAGATGTGAGAGAAGGCTGCTTGAAGGGAGGCACTAGATGTTACTCTGCATCCTTGCCCTTTTTCATTTTGTTGCTTTAAACGTGAGGGATTAGTTTGACTCTTCTACCCCCTTCAATAGTGCTGGAAGTAGATGCCTGGGGCGGGGGCGATAGTTTTGATAAATGCTTGGCAGGGTTAGAAAGCTTGTGTTAGAGAGCTGCAGGAATTTCAGTCATGGAAGTGAGACAGGGGTTACAGCGACAGAGGGCAGAAGGCCTGAGTGGCCGAATCCCGCGAGGAGTCGCATAAAAGGAGCAGGAACAGGTGGTGCCTGGCTCCCATTCTGTCAGTTGATTCATCATCACAGACAGTCCCCCGAACGAGGATGACTTGCTTCCACAAGAGTTTGCAGACGTGTCAATGAAGGACCCGATGTTCCTGTCCTGAACTCCCATTAAGGGGGTGGAAGATGCCTGTGCGTGAATTTTTTTAAAGTGTGGTGACCGTTGAACACCACACGGACCTAGTACGCGCACATATCGCAGTGCGGGCTGGCCCGTGCTGTCCCTGGACCCTCGCCTCTACTGGCCCCCGTACCAGTTGATACCCTATCAGTTGATAGGGTACAGGGATAGACTGGTTAAAGAATTAGAAAAGTTAAAAGAAAAGTTGAAGGATCAAGAAAAGGAAGCAAGAGTCACAGACAGAGATGATACATCGGTTCAGTTGGTGAGGTCGGGGGTAGATTACGCAGGTGAGGGAGGATTGCTATAGGGATGCCTCAACCACACGTGTTGTTTCTTTCGGACCCTTACTTCAGGATAGGGATGGCCATACCCTTATTGAGGCATGTGTGGAAGGGCAGCGGGAAATTGACACAGGGCCCGCCGGACAAATGAAGGTTGAAGTGATCCTGAAGGAAGGGGATTCCCCTCTTCAGAGACAACACCCCATCACCCCACGTGCACGAGGAGCAGTTACTGAACAGACAAAGGTGAAAGCAGTGGGAGAAGCTTGTTCAGAAGCACGTAAAGTTTCTGCAGGAATGGGCTGTCTCAGAACTGCTCAGTGAAAAGCTAACATGTGGGTGTTATAAACATGATCTAAACGGATGCGAAATAAAAGTTGGAGCATTGCAAATGTTGCAAGAGGAAATTACAGCAGGTCCGAAGGCTGAACTGAGAGAAGGACTGGGACTCTCGACTGAGCATTTCCGTCACCCTTTGCTCTATGTTGTTACACTTCTTCCATAAAGCAGAGAAAATTGTTAAAAACTGTGCAGGGGGCAACAGACTTGGTTGAAGACACCAATTGCAAGTTTAATTTTCAGAATGTAAACAGAATGGGGTAGAAAACATCAGAAATTGAAAATTGGCTTTATGGAAAATCGATAAATTGTGTTTCTCTGTGTATTTGATCCGGATGGGTACAGCACTTGTCTGGACACATGCAAAGCTACTGAAGTTTTTTAAGAAAACAGCGGAGCGCGTGGATTAATGTCAACAAATGAAGCAGTGTAGGGCTTGAAAACTTCACTTTTGAAAATCAGTAATAACTTTCAAAAGAAAACTTCTGTATAAAGCGCCCAATGTAAGGCCCAGGAAACCCAACTCTGTGACTAACCTTTTTAAACATTCTGTATAAAATGCTTAATGTAAAACACGAAAGCTGTAAATACTGACTTCCTGTAATCTGTAATAATTTTTGTTTAATGTTAATCTGTGCTAAATGATGAAAAACCCCTATAGAGAAACGCCAACACAATAGAAGTGATACTGACTGCAAGAAACCTTTTGTGGAAATGTAAAACCACACAAACTGTAATTAGCACAAACATTAAGAGAAACCCCAACACAATAGATGCGATACTGACTGTAAAAATCCTTTTGTAAAAGCGTAAACACCAATGCTGACTAAAGCTTTGAAGAAATGTAAGTGCCAATATTGACTGTGTAAAAACTATAATGAGACACAGTGAGGTCCATGATAGTGCTAGACTATAGACAATAGACCAGTTTCCAAAGTGCTAATGTGTGCTCAAAGAATATAGATCATCGATGGATCAAAGGAACGATTTGATGGATGGCAGGTGGCCTTGGAAACAGCAGCTGAGAAAAGGCAGGGACAAATGACACAGATGGAACAGCAGCCTGCAGTAATCAGAGAGGGTGACCTGGTCAGTCATCAGAAGTTGCACTCCACGAACCCGTCAGACCACCGGGCCGATCGTGAGTGCGCAGGGCAGAGACTCAGCAAAGACAAGGGGGAGCACGGCTGCATCAAAGGAAGGGTGACCCGGTCAGTCATCAGAACACACGCATCATGACACATCAGTGGACCACTGCAACGATCATCAGCGCGCAGGGAACTGAAGAACTGGTAACGATAACGTAGCTTAGCAATTCAAGGGACAGGCTGATAGGTGTAATATTGATAACAGGATGATCAGACTCAGTAAACACTGCCACACAGAGTGGGGACTATATGGATTGGTGCCTTGTCATTATTTTCCAGTGTCAAACTCTGAGAAGCAACCGGTAGTGTTAAATAATTGTTCTTGCCTGCTACAAATTAATTCGGGACTAAACCATCGTCCAACAGTGGGGAGGCAGATAATGTTGGGTTTTGCATTTTTGCTGTTACATGTTTACCCTTTCTGGATCAAGAACTATGATACCGTGTGTGAATCTATAATTGTGGATATGGGTTTTGGGCGATTATGTGTACATAATGTGTGTCCTTGTAACGGTTTTGTTGTTACTAATGACCATCTACAAATATATATGCATCTGGAGGTTGGATCTTATTGCTCTAATCGATCTCTTCTAATTGTGGAGTGTGGTCTTTTACAATTCTATCGACGACAAGGTGATCACAGAACAATGGACTTTAAAATGGCATCCTGAGAATCTGAGTCTGCAGCAACCCTACTTTGACCCTAATCATGCTGCTATTCAGAAGAAGGAGATGCGGAAATGGAGTACAAGTTTTCAACAGCTACGGAGTTTGAATCAAGCAATTGTTGTGGACATTAACCATCACACTGCGGAAATTGAGAACGTTCGCACAACTTTGGAACAGATTGGAGATGTGAGCTAGTGGGAGTCATTGTTCGGATGGAGCCTGATGGCAACTGGTGTGATGACACCATAATACGCCCTGTCCTTATCTGGTACTGTTTCAGTTCATTGTACTGGTCATTTTGATTTACTACGGATGGTGTGTTCGAAAACAAGGACGACAACTGGATAATGCTGTTGAACAAGCTCAAATGACCGTACAAATGTTACCCAGAAAAGGCCTAGCAGAGAGACAGAGAGAAGAATTGGGGGAATATGGGAGCGAAAGCCTGTATTTCTGAAATGACGCGCTTTCGGAGCAGTCTGGATTAAAAGTTGAAACAGATTTCTGATGACCATGGAGTGTATTGAAGTTTGGACCCATCATCATCATCAAAGCAGAGTGAGAGTGAGTGAGAGTGAGAGTGAGTGAGTGAGAGTGAGAGTGAGTGAGAGTGAGTGAGAGTGAGTGAGAGTGAGAGTGAGTGAGAGTGAGAGTGAGTGAGAGTGAGAGTGAGTGAGAGTGAGAGAGAGTGAGAGTGAGTGAGTGAGAGTGAGTGAGAGTGAGTGAGAGTGAGTGAGAGTGAGTGAGAGTGAGAGTGAGAGTGAGTGAGAGTGAGTGAGAGTGAGTGAGAGTGAGTGAGAGTGAGAGTGAGTGAGAGTGAGTGAGAGTGAGAGTGAGAGTGAGTGAGAGTGAGAGTGAGTGAGAGTGAGTGAGTGAGAGTGAGTGAGAGTGAGTGAGAGTGAGAGTGAGAGTGAGTGAGAGTGAGAGTGAGTGAGAGTGAGAGTGAGTGAGAGTGAGTGAGTGAGAGTGAGTGAGAGTGAGAGTGAGAGAGAGTGAGTGAGAGTGAGTGAGAGTGAGTGAGAGTGAGAGTGAGAGTGAGAGTTAGTGAGAGTGAGTGAGAGTGAGAGTGAGTGAGAGTGAGTGAGAGTGAGAGTGAGTGAGAGTGAGTGAGTGAGAGTGAGTGAGAGTGAGTGAGAGTGAGAGTGAGAGTGAGTGAGAGTGAGAGTGAGTGAGAGTGAGAGTGAGTGAGAGTGAGTGAGTGAGAGTGAGTGAGAGTGAGAGTGAGAGAGAGTGAGTGAGAGTGAGTGAGAGTGAGAGTGAGAGTGAGAGTTAGTGAGAGTGAGTGAGAGTGAGAGTGAGTGAGAGTGAGTGAGAGTGAGTGAGAGTGAGCGTGAGAGTGAGAGTGAGAGTGAGTGAGAGTGAGAGTGAGTGAGAGTGAGTGAGAGTGAGTGAGTGAGAGTGAGTGAGAGTGAGTGAGAGTGAGAGTGAGAGTGAGTGAGAGTGAGAGTGAGTGAGAGTGAGAGTGAGTGAGAGTGAGAGTGAGTGAGAGTGAGTGAGAGTGAGTGAGAGTGAGAGTGAGTGAGAGTGAGAGTGAGTGAGTGAGTGAGAGTGAGTGAGAGTGAGTGAGAGTGAGAGTGAGTGAGAGTGAGAGTGAGTGAGAGTGAGAGTGAGTGAGAGTGAGTGAGAGTGAGAGTGAGTGAGAGTGAGAGTGAGTGAGAGTGAGAGTGAGAGAGAGTGAGTGAGAGTGAGTGAGAGTGAGTGAGAGTGAGAGTGAGAGTGAGTGAGAGTGAGTGAGAGTGAGTGAGAGTGAGAGTGAGTGAGAGTGTGAGTGAGAGTGAGAGTGAGTGAGTGAGTGAGAGTGAGTGAGAGTGAGAGTGAGTGAGAGTGAGTGAGAGTGAGAGTGAGTGAGAGTGAGAGTGAGTGAGAGTGAGAGTGAGTGAGAGTGAGTGAGAGTGAGAGTGAGTGAGAGTGAGAGTGAGTGAGAGTGAGAGAGAGTGAGTGAGAGTGAGTGAGAGTGAGTGAGAGTGAGAGTGAGAGTGAGTGAGAGTGAGTGAGAGTGAGTGAGAGTGAGAGTGAGTGAGAGTGTGAGTGAGAGTGAGAGTGAGTGAGTGAGTGAGAGTGAGTGAGAGTGAGAGTGAGTGAGAGTGAGAGTGAGTGAGAGTGAGAGTGAGTGAGAGTGAGTGAGAGTGAGAGTGAGTGAGAGTGAGTGAGTGAGAGTGAGTGAGTGAGAGTGAGTGAGAGTGAGAGTGAGTGAGAGTGAGTGAGTGAGAGTGAGTGAGAGAACAAGATGCTAGATGACGTGGAGCCATTCGGCCGTTCAAATGTGTCCATCTGATCACCTGTGTGTTTACAGTAAGTCACGGCAAGAGTCGATTGCGGCAATAAGACCTGATTTCAGGACAATGGATAGCTGGTCGTTTACTCTACATCGTCCTTTTGTTAATGATTTGTATGGCCTGCTGATGTATTATGTATGGCATGTAGAGTTCAAAGACTTGATTTTGTATAAGAGATGTAAGAGAAGGCTGTTTGAAGGGAAGCATCAGTTTTGGAAAGTTTTTCTCAGAGAACATACACTAGGCTTTTTGAAGTGTCTCAGTAACTTTCATACTGGTTTTGTGTAGTATGAAGGTTGAAATAAAGACCTGATCCTGCCATTTCTACAACTGAGTGTGTTTGCAATCTGACTCTTAGGGCCCAAGTTTCCACATGATTTGCGCCTGATTTTTAGGAGCAACTGGTGGAGAACGGACTATCTTAGAAATCGCAATTCTCCACATTTTTTTTTCTGCAGTTCTAGTCAAGTAGAACAGTTCTACTTTGGAACAGAATTTTTTCTTCAAAAGGGGGCATGTCCGGCCACTGATGCCTGATTTGAAAGTTTCCACAGTGAAAACGTACTCCAAACTAAAATAGAATGGAGCAAGTGAAGGTTTTTGTAGAACTGAAAAAACCTGTTCTACACATTAAAAAATCAGGCGCAGGTTACAAATTAGGCGTCCAGAACGAGGTGGGGGGGGGAAGGGAAGTCATTAAATTCTATAATAAATCCTTATTTCTACTTATACAAATATTATACAAATAAATCCAACCTGAATAAACATTTCTAAGCAAAGAAAAGATTAAATAAACCATCTTCCTACCTGTGTGAAAGTGCTTCAGCCAGGGAGAATTCTGCAGCCGTTCGTGCCGCTGAGCGGGAGGGGAGGGAGGGGGAGAAAGCGGTTTGTTGTTGTGGAGGGGAGGGAGGGGAAGGAGACAGCGGCTTGTTGCCGTGGAGAGAGGGGAGGGAGGGGAAGGAGACAGCGGCTTGTTGCCGTGGAGAGAGGGGAGGGAGGGGAAGGAGACAGCGGCTTGTTGCCGCACAGGGGAGGGGAGGGAGGGGAAGGAGACAGTGAGAAGGGTAGCCTCAGTGCTGATGGCAATGTGATTTTATTAAAAAATGTTCAAAAATTAAACAGCTACAAAGAACTACAAAAATGGCCGAGTGCCAATGTTTTTTCACACTGAGCAGGCGCGAACGCTCCAATGCGCACGCGCAGCGTTGCCGGCAGGAAAAAAACTAATTTAAATAGTACCCGCCCCCTCCCACTTACAAAATCGGCGCGAGTGTAGGCTCCGCCCCCCTGGGCGCCGCGCCAAACAGACAAGGAGCTGCAAAGCGCTCGAGAATAGCGCGTTTTTTTTCTGGCGCCGTTTTAGGGGCGCCCGTTTTTTATCCTGTGGAAACTTGGGCCCTTAGAGCAACAAAATGAAAAAGAGCAAGAAAGCAGTCCATCAGTGACCAGATAAACTGTTTTTGTGATGTTGATTGAGGGATAAATATTGGCCAGGACACCGGGAATAACTCCCCTGCTCTTCTTCGAAATAGTGCCATGGGATCTTTATGTCCACCTGAGAGAGCAGCAGGGGCCTTGCTTTAATGTCTCATTCGAAAGACGGCACCTCTGGCAGTGCAGCACTCCCTCAGTACTGCACTGGAGTGTCAGCTTAGATTTCTGTGCTCAAGTCTCTGGAGTGGGACTTGAACCCACAACCTCCTGACTCAGGGGTGAGAGTGCTACCAAGGAGCATCTTGAAGGAGGAGAGAGGGGTAGAGAGGTGGAGAAGTAGAGGAAGGGAATTCCAGACCTTAGAGTTTCTTACTCCTGGGCAAAAATGACACTAACTAGGACAAGCTGACAAGTTGCCATAATGATGCAATATTGTCAGCTGTGGCTCAGTGGGTAGCAAACTCACCTCTGACTCAGAGGTTGTGGGTTCAAGTCCCACTCCAGGGACTTGAGCTCATGAATCTAGGCTGACACTCCAGTGCTGTGCTGAGGGAGTGCTGCATGATCAGAGGTGCTGTCTTTCAGATGTGGCGTGAAACCGAGGCCCCATCTGCTCTCTCAGGTGGACGTAAAAGATCCCATGGCAATATTTCGAAGACGAGCAGGGGAGTTATCCCTGGTATCCTGGTCAATATTTATCCCTCAATCAACATAACAAAAACAGATTTTTGGTCATTATCACAATGCTTTTCGTGGGAGCTTGCTGTGCACAGATTGGCTGCTCTGTTTCCTACATTACAACAGTGACTACACTTCAAAAAGTACTTCATTAGCTGGAGTATTGTGTACAGTTTTGGTCTCCTAACTTGAGGAAGGACATTCTTGCTATTGAGGGAGTTAAGCGAAGGTTCACCAGACTGATTCCCAGGATGGCGGGACTGATATTAAGAAAGACTGGATCAACTGGGCTTGTATTCACTGGAGTTCAGAAGAATGAGAGAGGATCTCATAGAAACGTTTAAAATTCTGACGGGTTTAGACAGGTTAGATGCAGGAAGAATGTTCCCAATGTTGGGGAAGTCCAGAACTAGGGGTCACAGTCTAAGGATTAAGGGTAAGCCATTTAGGACTGAGATGAGGAGAAACTTCTTCACCCAGAGAGTGGTGAACCTGTGGAATTCTCAACCACAGAAAGTTGTTGAGGCCAATTCACTAAATATATTCAAAAAGGAGTCAGATATAGTCCTTAATACAAGGGGGATCAAGGGGTATGGCAAGAAAGCAGGAATGGGGTACTAAGGTTGCATGTTCAGCCATGAACTCATTGAATGGTGGTGCAGGCTCGAAGGGCCGAATGGCCTACTCCTGCACCTATTTTCTATGTTTCTATGTTTCTATGTAAAACGCTTTGAGTGCCCAGTGGTCGGAAAAGGCGCTATATAAATGTATGGTGGATACTCGGCTCCACCCCACTTCGTTTTTTGCCCCAGAGCAGCGACAATGGCGGCGGTGAGGTGTTTTGGCTGGGCGGTAAACCTCCAGCGCTCCGCAGCGATCCTCGGGTCCAGTTTTGTAACGGCACGGAGCAGCACCGCCCGGAAGAGCTGCACCGTTGTGCAACACCCCTGGTTGCAACACCGGCACGAGTTTTGACTCTTGCCTGACCTGTACGCCCCAAAGCATCCCCGCAGTGTAAGCGGTTTTGATCCTAGCCCAATTGCTAGTCAGGCGGTTCAAATCGCCCCCGCCTTACGAAAGTTCTATACCCGGCGATTATTGTTCAGAGTGTAACTAGAATAAATCACGGACAGGAATACTTTGGTGAAAAATCGTACTTATATTTATTTGGTCTAACATACACTGGCTAAAACATGCACTACTAAACGAAATCACTGTCTCTGTGCAGAATAAGATCCAGGTTATAAACATACATACAGTACAGAACTGAGGACCTGTAACATGCAGTAACTCCCTTGTTGCTAAGTCCACTCCTACCAACAAACTACCCAGTCGCATAAACCAAACGAAGCTTCCTGCCCAGAATAGCCCCGAAAAAGCTTCACTTCTGAGAAAAACCCTGAGCCCTTACACCTCACCCAGGCCACCTCTGGATACTAGCTTGGGACACTCGCGACCATGCTCACCACTACACACAGTCGGTCTCGATCGCTCAGCTCAGCTGTGGGAAGTCTCTGCCTGGAGGCCGTACCCTGTGTGAGATCTGCGGTTCTCAGTCTCAGTGTCTTCTTCTGCGGAACTGCGGCTTCCTCCTCTGGGACTTCTTCTTGTTACGTCGATCTTGGTGGAGCAAGAGCGAGTGGGAGCCGGAGAATGGTGGAAAAGAGTCTATCTTTATAGGAGTCTTGCCACCCTATCTTTCCCGCCAATCTTTAAAATCCTTTTGTTTCATACCATTCTGGTGCTCAGTCAGTGATGGGCCATCATCAGACCCATGTGTATTCCGTGATTGGACTAATGGCCCTGAGTCTGGGACATACCTCGGTCTTTGCGTTGGGAAAAAACTGGCTCCTCTTCGGCTGGCCAGGCTAGTGGGTTCATTGTTCTGCTTCTCTTCTGAGATGGGAAGAGCTTTTGCATATTAGACTGGCTTTCTAATCTGGTTACTGGCTTCAAGTTAATGAGTGCCTCAGATTCCTGAGCCCCTTTGCCAATGACCTCCTTCCTTTTGCTAGGACTGGCGGATGAACCCGTACATCCTGGATTTTGTCACAACCAACCGCCATGTGGTCCCTAGAGTTTGAACAAACCAGCTTTTTCACGTATCTGCACAGGGTGATCTCATCACAGGGAAAATACCCTCAGAAAAAAAAAACATAAAGTCCACGAAATATCCTCGACTGAGTCCATTCTTTCAGCGGAGACTTTGCGATCTCTTCAGCAGTGAAAGCCTGCAAAATCAAACGGTCCAACGATACCAACAGCGGAGAGATAAGTAATGGACGTGTCTCGGAGAGCTCCAGGATCAGCTCTTTAGCTCGGGAGTTTCCCAGGAGCGCCAAGGAGAGGTGAACAACGTGTCCCTTAGCGCTGCACCCCCCTGACTCAGGGCCCAGCTGCCCAATGTTACTTACTGAGATGTAAACTGTCCCTGTGTGCTAACTTTACCGCCCCACCACCATTACTGCCCCAAAAACATCAAAGCCAAAAATCCAACCGTCTTTCTGTCTTTTATTGAAAAGGTCGAAGAACAAACAGAAAGTAAAGATACTGTTGGGTTTTGTACTATTAGGAACAAATCCATGAATGCAATTGTATGAAATCTTTTGTCCCCTATTTTAACAAAAGCTTTGAATGGTTAACATATCTGTTAAATGAGACGACAGAGAATTTGATTTAAATACCTTAACATGTTCCCTACCAACATGACAGAGCACAATTTCAATCCACATGTCAGTGCGATTGCTTCAGTTGCTTTGCTTGAATAAACCTCCAGCAAGATTGATTACTTCATAATAGTAGAGAAATAGACAGAAGCATCATTGTCAGATCATTGGGTTGATCTGACCTTGGTAACCTTGTGTTGATCTGTTCAGGGTAGTGTTTTGCAAGAATTGGACATGTCTGCTTACTTGTGAACAATTGACAATTTATTTTCCTTGCAATGAAACAACGACTGACTGCAAGATATATTAGAAGTGAAATCATTTTATTTTGTGTTTGAGTGCATGTGATGTAAATGCACAATATGTTTTTCTCTTGTGAGTGCTTACTGTGGCTTGTGAACACCTTTGTAAACCTCGGGGCCGAAATTGACCTCCGCCCGATACGGGGCACACGCAGCCCATTTCGAGTGTTTTCACAGCCGCGGTGGTTGAGGTGGCCTCTTGAACGAAACTCTACTCTTTGTTCTTTTTTCAGGCGGACCGGAAGTCGCTCATAACGGGGGCGGAGGTGGGGCGGTGAGGGGGAGTGTCGTGACCGCCGCTGTCAGTCATCAGCGGAGTGCTGACAATGTCATCGTGGTGCTGCATCACCATGCCTGCACGTTTTCTAAAGTTCGGTCCACTGGGCCACCAGGGAGGGTTTCGGTCGGGCCCAAGAGGCTGCCTGTCCAGGCGCATAATTGTCGGGCCAACCTGGCCAAAACAATAAACATGATGGCAGCGGCAGTGCGCCCTCCCTTTTAATGGGAGCCGCCACACCGCTGCTGCAGAAGGCCTCAGCCTCACTGGGCCGCCGGGAAAAAGCAGGGATTGGCACTGCCTGTCGGGAGGAAGATTTTCACGGCGCAATTTCGCTGTCGGGGGGGGGGGGAACATCGGCGGTGCGCATTGTGATGACGCACTTAGGACGGATCGGCCACAGCGGAGCGGTGGGGGGTCGGGGGCGGGGAGCAGGTCACCGCCGGGATACGGCAGGAGCAGAATTTTGATAATGGCGGCCATTACATGAAAAGTTGCCGGCCATTGCACTCCTCAGGGTGGCCGCCCATTTGTGGTGTTCAGAGGCCTTAAGGAAAAGAGGCAATTTCTGCCCTCTAATATCTATTCCTAAGCAGGTTGCTGGTTGAGGGAGTGGGTGGCAATGGTGAACTGAATGGATTGGTTATGCTCACTGCCTGTATCTGGGAATAAAGCTGATATACTTGAAGCAGTAGCAATAATCTACTTTACTTGTGTTGCTGTAGGAACATTGCTTTTGGAGGCATCACCTGCAGTTAGCTGCCCAGTGTCTTTTTGATAGTGCAGTACTAACTTTGACATAGAAATATAGAAACTTACAGCGCAGAAGGAGGCCATTTCGGCCCATCGTGTCCGCGCCGGCCGACAAAGAGCCGCACGGCCCTCGGTCAGCAGCCCTGAAGGTTACATATAAACCGATGAACAATGAACAATGGCGGAAAGATAAAGAGCACCCAGCCCAACCAGTCTGCCCCACACAACTGAGACACTCCTTGTACCAAAACATTCTGCACTCCACTCCAACCGGAGCCATGTGATCTCCTGGGAGAGGCAAAAAAAGATAAAAACCCATGCCAATTGAGGGGAAGAAAAAAATCGGGGAAAATTCCTCTCCAACGCATCCAGGCGATCAAAACTAGTCCAGGAGATCACCTTGACCTCATTCGATTCCCTGCAGTACTTACTACTGTACCTGCGCCAGCCAAAAAAAGGTCATCCAGTCTAATCCCAATTACCAGCTCCAGGTCCGTAACCCTGCAGGTTACGGCACTTCAAGTGCCCGTCCAAGCACTTTTTAAATGTGGTGAGGGTTTCTGCATCCACCACCCTTCCAGGCAGTGAGTTCCAGACCCCCACAACCCTCTGCATGAAGAACCCCCACCTCAAATCCCTCTGAGCCTTCCACCAACCACCATAAAACTATTTCCCCTCGTAATTGATCCCTCCACCAAGGGAAATAGGCCCTAGCTATCCACTATGTACAGGCACCTCAATATTTTGTACACCTCAATGACATGATTGGCAACCAGCCACCGCTATGCTTTGCCTATTTGTACCGATGGAGGTCACTGTTCATGAGACCCAGTAATCTAAGTGAGCACAGAGCATGGTTGCCTGTAACTATTGTATAAGTGAACTGAAGCTGGCCTGGACTGCTCCTGTCAGTCTGTGTACCGAAGCATTCAGAGCCATACTGCGAGTTTGTGAGAGATGTTCCTAATATTGGCCCGAAAACTGTGTCCTCTCCGGGTGTGTACGATGTGCGCACCCTCCCGAAGAGGCCTCACGAATGTCGGTTCTCGGCGAGCAATGCGCATATGCTGAGAACCGGCTTTTGCGATCTGTCATATTTTCTTTTGCCAGATCGCACACATCCCCAGGAGAAGGACATTCTCGGGCGGAGATTTGGGCTATTTGCCCAACTCCTGCTGAGCGAATGTTCTTCAAACTCTTACACCTGGTAAAAGTAGGTGTGTACTCTACCTTTACCAGCGTAAGAGTTTTAAAACATAGAAAAATTAAACGTTACTACTCATTTTTTAAATAAAAACCCTGTCTATGAAGGTAAGTTTATTTTTAACACGATTAAAACATGATTTTTTAAATTTAAAAAAGAATGTTTTTTCTCTAAAACATTTAATTTAATGCAATTTCTATTAATTTTTAAAAAGTGAAGTGTTTTTTTTATTTGTGTGTGTGTTTTATTTGATTTTAGGGGTAATCTGATTGATGGTAATGAGCGCTCGGAGCTCAGAGCTCCCATTATTATGAATGAGAATACTGCATTGTGATTGGTGGTCCAGGCCCACGTGATCCTAGGATACACATACGATCCTGGAAGACATGGGCCTGTAGGCTGGACTGCGAAACCAGGCCTCGGAGTGCAATTCTACGTTCCTCCGGGTATTTTCGTTAAAAAAAATTTGGTTGGAGGCGTTCACCTGCAGGAAGCCTCCGACCGCAATTTTCCCTCCAATGTATCTACAGACTTCTGAGGTGACCATTGCATTTTCCAGATGGTATTGCTTCTCACGCTATGATAGGTTTCAGTGCAGGGCATTTTGTCCAACCTATCCAAACCACCTTACACAGATGTGTGTGGAGTTATGTGATTGCTTGATACAATCCATGGGGGAGAAATTCAGGTACGCCCCGCTTGGGACACTAACTTTTAAAAGTTGAAAGAAATAGCGCCATTGGCTAATATATTTTTACTTTAAAAAAATGTTGCGTTTGCATTCCAGGAAGGAAGTGGAGCGCTCAGTCAAGTGCTCCACTTCCTTCCCGGACGCAAGAGACAGCAGGCAGGGCTGTTGGTTTGCAGCGCTGCACACTGGGCCGTGCTGCACTGCCGCTTATGAAGGTCCCTCCTTCCTTAAAGGGAAGGATCTTCACTGCAAGCTCTGCAAAGGAAAAACTTACCTGCTTCCTGACGACAGCTGCGATTCGGCTCAATCAGGCCCGATGCACTGTAACAGAGTGCCAGGCTGATTGATCGGGAGCGAAGACCATCGAAAAAAAAACCCAGAAAGAGCATTTCAGCATTTTCCATACTTACCTCGGCCACCTCGCCTTTAAACATCGCCCCCGATCCAGCCGGCCTCCCGATGGACGCCTCCAGCAGCTGTCGGTGTTTTTGCCCGGCGATGCTGCAGGGGGCGGAATCGAAGTTCGGGTCCTGGGTGCTACTGGGGCGATGCGCAGGACAATGACGTCATGATCTCCGGGCGAAGGAGATCGGGGCGCAATGCCACACCGCCGCCGTGAAAAACTTACGGCTGAATATAGCGGGAGTCGATCTTCTCGCCGCGTCCAGTCGGTAAGTGCTTAACGCCCCGCTAACGCCCCCAGAGGCGCTAAGGAGACCAATTTGAGGAATAAGTTCTTTACTCAAGGAATGTTTAGAATGTGGAACTGTCTACCAAATGGAGTAGTGGAGGTAAATAGTATAGACGCAGTTAAGGGAGAGCTAGATAGGTACATAAGGGAGAAAGGAATAGAAGACTATGCTGATGGGGTGAGATGAAGTAGGGTGGGAGGAGGCTCGTGTGGAGCATAAACACTGGCATGGACCACTTGGGCTGACTGGCCTGTTTCTGTGCTGTAATTCTATGTAAAGCAGACCCACGAGGGTTAATATTTCAGGACAATGCAGGGGGGGGGCGTTGGTGGCAGCTAACATGTCAGTCCTCGATTCTGTACCTGCTGAGCCCCTCATTAACTCGAACCTTTAACACCCCTTTCATCACTAGAGTCCTTGCTTCAACTGTGATTTCTCACCCACCTCACTGTATATTTGTCACAACGCCTGTGTCCGTGCTGTTGCTTATTGCTAATGTGTGTGGTGGCATTTGGTGCTCTGGTTGCTCTCCACCTGTGCACTGAAGATTAGTGGATTCTCTTTGCTCTTTGAAGAGAGCAGTTGGTGCATGAGTAGGTAAGCATAGTTATCTGTTTGATCCGTTGTCCCCTCTATTGTGTTCCTAACACAGATGAAGCTGCACACAGTGAGGTTAAAGTAACAGTGACCTCAGTCTTTAATAAGACACTCCAGAGTGATGAACAGGCCTTAGGGGCCGGCTTATATACAGTGCTCCCAAGGGATGCTGGGATCCCTTGGGACATCAGCGGATGAGCTCCCTGGTGGCGGAACATGGGAGTGCATGCTTTACAGATACACAACATCACTCCCCCCTCAAAGTCAAAGTGAAAACTATTTACAAGGTGAGGCGGTCGGGAGCCTTTCTTTCCCTGGTGGACCGCCTCGGTACAAATGTCTGTTCTGGTGTGTTGGCTGTGCCCTCGCTGGGCTGGCGTGTTGTTGGCCCTGCAGGGCTGCGAGGTGAGCCTGGCCTTGCTGGGCTGTTGGGCATGATGGGTTTGGTCCGGCGTGGTGTCGTTGATCCTTTGGGTGTGTGTTGTGGGCTCGAAAAAGGTGGTGTCTGCTGTGGGTTGTTCAGAGCAGTCTGTGAACCGCAGCCTCGTTTGGTCCAGGTGCTTTCTGTAAATTTATCCATTGTCTAGTTTGACTACAAACACCCTACTCCCTTCTTTAGCTATCACCGTGCCCGCGATCCACTTGGGACCATGTCCATAGTTTAGCACATACACAGGGTCATTCAGATCAATTTCCCGTGACACAGTGGGGCGACCATCATTTACATTTTGTTGCTGCTGCCTGCTCTCAACCTGATCATGAAGGTTGGGGTGAACCAGCGAGAGTCTGGTTTTAAGTGTCCTTTTCATGAGTAGCTCAGCCGGGGGTACCCCTGTGAGTGAGTGGGGTCTCGTACGGTAACTGAGCAGTACTCAGGACAGGCGGGTTTGGAGTGAACCTTCTGTGACTCGTTTAAGGCTCTGTTTGATGGTTTGTACTGCCCGCTCTGCCTGCCCATTGGAGGCTGGTTTAAACAGGGCCGAGGTGACATGTTTGATCCCATTGCGGGTCATGAATTCTTTAAATTTGGCACTGGTGGAACATGGCCTGTTGTCACTGACCAGTATGTTAGGCAGGCCATGGATGGCAAACATGGCCCTCAGGCTTTCAGTGGTGGCGGTGGCAGTGCTTCCCGACATTAATTCGCGTTCAATCCATTTTGAAAAAGCATCCACCACCACCAGGAACATTTTACCGAGAAACGGGCCCGCATAGTCGACATGGATCCTCGACCATGGTCTGGAGGGCCAGGACCACAAACTTAGTGGTGCCTCTCAGGGCGCGTTGCTCAACTGAGCACATATGCTGCATTGCCGTACACAGGACTCTAAGTCAGAGTCCATACCGGGCCACCACACGTGGGATCTGGCTATCGCTTTTATCATTACTATACCCGGGTGTGTGGTGTGGAGATCCGAGATGAACATCTCCCTGCCCTTTTTTGGTAGCACTACGCGGTTACCCCACAACAAGCAGTCTGCCTGAATGGACAGCTCGTCCTTTCGCCGCTGCAACGGCTTGATTGGCTCTTGCATTTCAACGGGGATGCTGGCACAGCTCCCATGCAGTACACAGTTTTTTGCTCGGGACAGCAGAGGATCTTGGCCGGTCCAAGTCCGAATCTAGTGGGCCATGACAGGTGATTTATCATTTTCAAACGGTTCCATGACCATCAACAAGTCTGTGGGCTGCGCCACCATCAACAAGTTTGCAGGCTGCACCATTTCCAACCCCGTGGTGGGCAATGGTAGCCGACTGAGAGCATCCGCACAGTTCTCGGTGCCTGGCCTGTGCCGGATAGTATACTTATAAGCTGATAGCGTGAGTGCCCACCTTTGTATGCGGGCTGAGGCATTGGTATTTATCCCCTTGTTTTCAGTGAACAGGGATGTGAGGGGCTTGTGATAGGTTTCTTGCACAAATATGAAGCCAAACAGGTACTGATGCATTTTTTTTACCTCGAACACACACACTAATGCCTCTTTCTCAATCATGCTGTAGGCCCTCTTGGCCTTAGACAAGCTCCTGGAAGCATAGGTGACAGGTAACAATTTCCCGCAACGTTAGCTTGTTGTAATACACACCCGACTCCATACGACAACGCGTCACATGCTAGCACAAGGCTTTTACATGGGTTATACAATACAAGCAGCTTGTTGGAGCATAAAATGTTCCTGGCTTTCTCAAAAGCAATTACTTGGCTTTTTCCCCATACCCAGTTCTCACCTTTGCGCAATAATACATGTAGGGGCTCTAAAAGGGTGCTTAACCCAAGTAGTTACCAAAATAGATGAGGAGTCCCAGGAACGACCGCAGCTCCGTGGCATTCTGTGGCCTGGGCACTTTCCTGATAGGCTCTGTCTTGGCGTCAGTGGGCCAAATGCCATCTTCCGCGATATTTCTCCCCAAAAACTCCACTTCTGTTACCATGAAGACGCATTTCAACCTCTTCAGCCGCAACCCTATGCGATCCAGTCGCTGGAGGACCTCCTCCAGGTTTTGTAGGTGCTCGGCGGTGTCCCGAACCGTAACCAATATGTCGTCCTGAAAGACCACCGTGTATGGTACCGACTGGAGTGGACTCGCCATGTTTCTCTGGAAGATCGCTGCAGCCGACCGAATTCCAAACGGGCAACTGTTGTAGATGAACAGTCCCTTGTGTGTGTTGATGCAGGTGAGGTCCTTCGAAGACTCCTCCAGCTCCTGCGTCATGTAGGCCGAAGTCAGGTCGAGCTTGGTGAATGTCTTGCCTCCTGCTAGCGTCGCAAATAGGACGTCTGCCTTAGGTAGCGGGTACTGGTCCTGTAGCGAGAAACGATTAATAGCTACTTTATAATCGCCGCAAATGCTGACCGTGACATCACTTTTGAGTACTGGAACAATCGGGCTGGCCCATTCACAGAATTTCACTGGGGAGATGATGCCCTCGCGTTGCAGCCTGTCCAGCTCGATTTCCACTCTCTCCCTCATCATGTGAGGTACCGCTCGCGCCTTGTGGTGAATGGGTCGTGCCTTTGGGACCAAGTGGATCCGCACCTTCGCCCTGGAAAAGTTTCCAATGCCTGGCTCAAAAAGGGAAGGAAATTTGTTCAGAACCTGGGTACATGAGGCCTCATCGACATGTGATTGTGCTCGGATGTCATCCCAGTTCCAACGGATTTTGCCCAGCCAGCTCCTTCCAAGCAGTGTGGGGCCATCGCCCGGGACAATCCAGAGCGGCAGTTCATGCACCGTCAGTGACCTTGACCATGGCGCTGCCCAGGACAGTGATAAGCTCTTTAGTTTATGTTCTCAGTTTCGTGTGGATGGGGCTCAGAGCTGGTCTGAATGCCTTGTTGCACCACAGTCTCTCAAACATCTTTTTACTTATGATGGATTGGTTAGTGCTAGTGTCCAGTTCCATGGCTATGGGTAAGCTATTCAATTTTATGTTTAGCATTGTAGGTGGACATTTCATCGAAAATGTGTGCACCCCATGTACTTCAGCATCTGCCTCCTTTCTCTGAGGCTCGAAATTGCTTTGATCCACCATGGTGGTGGTTTGCATGTTTTGCAGAGCTTGCAGCTCGTTTGCAAGCTCGTTGGAGGTGCCCCATTGTTCCACAGCTCTTGCAAACATAGCATGAATAGGCTGAATGGAAGCCTCCACAACGCCAGCAAGGTGTGAATTGCCTTGAATTCATCCTTTGTTAGGGACTCTGAGTCACCTGGGTCACCTGAGGCCTGCTGGCAGTTGCAGACTCGTGGGTTCTGCCCTGTACATTTCTGCTCGCAAACACAGTTCCAGTTAATTTGTGAACATTGCTAGCACTTGTGTGCTGAGAGATTTATTTGGTGCTGTCACTGGTGGACATAAACGCCTGTGCTATCGCAATGGCCTTACTAAGTGTCGGTGTCTCTACAGTCAAAAGTTTTCGTCGGTTGGTCTCGTGGCCAATGCCCAGTACAAAAAAGTCTCTGAGCATTTGCTCCAGGTAGCCATTAAACTCACATTGTCCTGCAAGTCGCCTTAGCTCGGCGATGTAGCTCACCACTTCCTGACCTTCAGATCGCTGGCACGTGTAGAACTGATACCTCGCCATCAGCACGCTCTCCCTCGGGTTACGATGCTCCAAAACCAGTGTACACAGCTCCTCATATGACTCATATCTGTGGGTTTCACCGGAGCTAGCAGATTCTTCATGAGGCTGCAGGTCGGTGCCCCGCAGACTGTGAGGAGGACCGCTCTCCTTTTTGCAGCACTTCCTTCTCCGTCCAGCTCGTTGGCTACAAAGTACTGGTCTAGCCATTCGACACAGGCTTCCCAGTCCTCACCCTCCGAGAACTTCTCCAGGATGCCCACATTTTTGCTGCATCTTTGCGTTGGATTCGTATATTCGTCACCAGTTATTGTGTTCCTTACACAGATGAAGCTACACACAGGGAGGTTAAAGTAACAGTGACCTCAGTCTTTAATAAGACACTCCAGAGTGAGGAACAGGCCTTAGGGGCTGGCTTACATACAGTGCTCCCAAGGGATGCTGGGATCCCTTGGGACTTCAGCGGATGAGCTCCCTGGTGGCGGAACATGGGAGTGCATGCTTCACAGATACACAACACCCGCAGTTCCTCACAGCAGCCGTCCCTGAGTTTACATAATCCGTGGAGTGTTGCCACACGGCCAGCCACATGCTTGTGGCTACCCTTCCAGGGTGAAAAGCTCATTACACCATGTACAACATCCCCCACAGTCAAGCCCATGGTGGGATTTACTCAGTTGTTATCGCACTTCTGTAAAGTTTTGTGCGTTCTCTAGATGACTGAAATTTAACCATTTGCATTAGCTTTGAGGCTCATCATCTGCTTGAGAAGATTGAAAGATCCTTACGACAGACGTGTTGTCACGTTTTTTTCATTTCCATTAAAGTAATGTTGCATTTAATCACTCATTCCTGCCATATTGATTGTGGTTGTTAAAATCTCTGGAAATGGCCATTTAACCACTCTGTAAAAAGCCAGGAAACATGATGGCCCCAATTCTTTGGCCACAGGAGAATAGATATCAGGTAATATCTTTTTTATATAATTTAGCAAAAGCTATACTGGGCTGGATTTTAGAATTTAAGTTTATGGGGCGTTAATGGCAGCAGGGTGAGAATGTTAGTAGCCAGGAATAGTTTGCGCCTCAATATTTAAGTTTGGACATCTGGGCCCTGCGTCAGAGGTGCAGTGTGAAGGGAGGCGTTGTACAGCTCTCTTGGTGCCATGATGGGAAAATCCCGAGCTGGAGAGCCGGGCCAGGTGCGCTCCGAGAGACACCTGTGTGAGGGGGGGGGGGGGGCGGGGAAATAGAACAACATTCCCAAAACATTGTTTACGCTACCACAACACAAATCACTAAAAAGAAAAGAAAAAACAATCGCACTTACCTTCGGAGTCCATTCCTCACCTCTTCACCGATGGGATGGTTGACCCGCCCTGATTTCCCAGGCAGTCAGTGCGTGGCGCGATTCTGAGCGGACGGGTCGGGCAGGAGCTCAAACTCGCACCGGTATCGCAACCAGGGCCACTACACTCTTCTGGGCGGTGCTGCTCAGCACCACCAAACAACCAGACCCGAGGACTGCTGCGGGATGCTGGAGGTCGACCGCCTGCCCAGAAGACCTCCCCGCTGCCATTGCCATCGCTCCGGGGCGAAAAAAAGAGCAGAGAAGATCGTAAAATCCAACCCTATAAATCTTCAACATCTTAATAATCGTGACATGGTGCTCTTGTTGAGATAACTAGTCAATTATAATCCAATCTATTGTGCCAAATAGATTATATCTGATTAAACTAATACTGTTATCTTCATAAGCTAGTACAAATTCAATTTTAAAACATTTATTTTCAAGTGTTCCTTGGAATCTGTAACTTATTTTTATTTATGTTTTTTTTTCTAATGTACACTTTAAGGGCTCAAGTTCCCCCCCCCCCCCCTGCAAAAACGCCGCAACTCCGCGTTGATAAAATGCACAAAAAAAAATACACTCACGATTCTGGCCGATCCTCGGGTGTTGTTTGCTCGCAGCGTGGTGCAACACAATGAGAGGGGGACGGAGCTAGGGCCGTGCTGGCTAAACAGAGCCAGCAGAGGGCAGGGCTTGGGTCCAGCGTCTGTTTCAGTGCCGGCCAGTGTTGCGCATGCGCGATGGAGCGGTCGCGCATGCGCAATGGTGTGTTAACATTGGCAATCGGCCATTTTTAAAGGGAAAGCCTTGAGAGTGATTTTTGGTGCCTGATTGATTTTTGGAGCCCGAAGGAGTGCTGTTTGGAGTACTGTGGAAGAGATCAGCTGCTGGAATCAGTGAGTGCTCTGTATTGCTGCTAAACTTCCAGAAGGCGTGCTGCATAGGTCAGAATCATTCATTGCTGCATGCAAAATAAGGAGTGTGTGTTTTGAAAAATCACTGAGTGTCAATTGAAGACAGGAATGCAAAAACGCGCGCCAAGAACGAAGAATTTCGCACATAACGAAGTGGAAATACTAGTTAATATCATTGAGAACAGATGGCAGGAGCCGGATACCAGCAACAGAGATCACACAAAAGTGCCACCCAAAGAAATTAAGAAATACTGGAACCAAGTTGCAGAAGATTACTGCGCAGCGGTGAATACCATGATATTTGGAAGCCAGTGTAAAAAGAAATGGCAGGACCTTGGTCAGGTAGTTAGTGCAAGTAATATTTTCATTTGTCAATGGAATTGCAGCTGTAAATGTGACCATCTGTGTATGTCCCACCCTGCAGAAAGACACCCTCTGTAACAAGTTATATTTTCACCTTTGCAGAAGAAATTGGCCCATAACAAAAGGGAAAGAACCCGAACAGGAGGAGGCCCGCCAAATCTGCACCCACTGACACCCTTGGAACAGGGGGTCGCTGCTTTGATGGGTCCTACCGGGAGAAAAGCAGTCAGTACTGCACAAGCTGGGCCCACACGCGAGGGAGAGGATAAGTCCTGAAAATTCATCGTGGTCCTTCAAATCCACCTGCCGCCTGGCCTGTTACGTGAGAGCCTACTCATGCCACCCATACTGCCCCCTCCTCTGCTGCTAACCATTTGACTGTTCTGTTATATTTTGCAGAACCCAATGTCAATCCTGAAGATACAGAAGAAGATTCAGATGCGGATGAGCCAGACCAACTTTGTAGGGGGGAGGGGGTGGGCTTGGAGAGGTATGAAGGGGAGAATCTTGAACTTGCATTGCCAAGCACTTCCATGGGTTCTGGTTCCGACATTCCGTGGTTTCAGCTCGTCGTAGTCCCTGCATAGTGGTTTGGGGTCTGGTTCGACATTCTGTGGTTTCAGCTCGTCGCAGTCCCTGCACAGTAGTTTAAGTTTTGGTCCGACATTTGATACTTTCGAAAGTTCCGAGGTTGCGGGTTCCAGTGCTGGTGGTGGAATGCAGTGTGGAACACTCAGTGCCCCAATGTCCCAGCCTGCACCTCCCAGTGGTGGTAGAATGCAGTGTGGAACACTCGGTGCCCCACCGTCCGAGGTTCCGGGTCCCAATGCTGGTGGAATGCAGCCTGTAACACCTAGGACCTCACCATCCCAGCCTGTGCCTCCCAGTGCTGGTGGAATGCAGCCTGCACCACCCATGGCCACACCGTCCCAGCCTGCACCCCCGACTGGAGGAGTGCCGCGAGACAGACCCAGGGGAGGGCAAGGAGAAATGTACGACGCTGTCCTGAGATGTGGCTCAGGCGATAGCATTGGGTGTGGAGACCACTGAGCTTACCCGATCACTCGTGCAAACCGTCAGTGGGGTGGGTGATGAGGTAACGGGACTGTCGGGAGAAATAGCAGTAATGACACGGGAAATGAGGGAGGGAATTTCAGAGGCAGCGGGAATGACGGCACAGGCCATCAGGGAGGGAATGTCACAGGCAACCGAAACAACAGCACAGACCATCAAGGAGGTAGCTGCTGCAATAAGGGAACACAGTCAGACCAATCCACTGCCACTCCCACTTCAATCCCCGCACTTGCCTCTGTCGAGACCCAAGGCCCGCCCCTGCCCCGCCCCCCCTTGAAGAAGTGCACATTCACCGAAATGTGGATGAGAGATGGGTGCAGACTTTCTTTGCTGCTGTTTTTGTTGTTGTTGTTGTTGATGTTACTCTTGTAACTGTTTTCAAATTGAAAGTTTTTTTGTATGTTATGTACATTTACAACTAAATAAATGATCTTAAAGTTTTTAAGTGATCGTGAAGAGTCATATTAAAGTAAAGTTTGATAGAAGAATAATTTTATTACACTAAAGTGAAGTACATTCTAAACTTTTCAATGAAATATATTTTACTTTACAACTGAATCATGTTCCATTAACACAACACAACATTTAGGAACACTGCATAAAATAAACATGTCCATGCGGAACATTTGTCGCTGAGCCCTCGGACATTGATAAAGTGTTCACGGATGAGCTGCTGGCACAAGGCTTGAGCAATCGTTAAAGGAGCACGATGGCCCGCCCTCCTCTGCCGTCGTGTTCCGGCCTCAGGCACTTGCATGGTTTCCTAATCATCGTCATCATCCTCCTCCACCACCTCCTGGTCGTCACCTGCATCTTTCAAATCATTATCATCAGGCACTCTCACCACAGGTGGGTCTTCTACTACCAGCTGCTGCTGCCTCAGAATGGCTAAGTTATGCAGCATGCAGCACACAACAGTGAACTGACCGACAATCTCAGGGGAATATTGCAAGTAGCCTCCGGAATGGTCCAGGCATCGGAAATGCTGTTTCAAGATGCCAATGGTCCTCTCTATGCTGCTGCACGTTGTAATGTGCAACATGTTGAATTGGTGGTCAGCTTCCGTCCGGGTTGCGTGTAGGGGCGTCATGAGTCAGGTGACGAGGCCGTATGCTTTGTCTCCCAGTAGCCAGCTCAGCCCTTGAGGCTGCTGCTCAAACATGTCAGATATAACGCTGTCTCGTAGAATGACCGCATCATGGGTACTGCCAGGGTATCTTGCATTGACTGACATGATGCACTGCTTGTCGTCACACACGAGCTGCACATTGATGGAGTGGAAACCTTTTCTATTCCTGAACAGCTCGGCATCCCCCACAGGTGCTCGAAAGGCGATGTGGGCACAATCAATGCAGCCCTGTACCTTTGGGAAGCCAGCTATCCTGGAGAAGCCCACAATCCTGTCACGCATGGCTGGTGCGATCATTGGGAACTTGATGAAGTCATTCCTCTGCACATACAGTGCAGCCGTGACCTGGTAAACGCAGGCATCTATTGCACGTTGAGAGATGGCGCACACATCTCCAGTTGTCGTTTGAAATGATCCTGAGGCATAGAAGGAAAGTGCAGCTGTAACCTTCACTTCAACAGACAAGGCAGTCCACCTGCTGCTTCTCAGCTGTAAGTCTGGTCTCAGCAACTCAAGATCTCACAGACAACTTCTCTGTGGAAACGCAGCCTTTTGACACAATCTGCCTCACTCAGGTCCAGGTACGAACACCTGACTAGAAATTGCCGAGGTGGGTAAGGCCTCCTGCCCAGCAGCCTACGGGCTCTGATGTTCCTGATGCAATGAGCTCGAATCAATTCTCTCCTACGTAGCACCGTGATGCATAACTATTGCAAAATCCGTGGCATTGGTATTGCTGCATCCATCGTTAAAGTAAAAGTTAAACTTTCAAAGGTGAAAGAAGGTGAAAAATAGCAGCACAGCCCTTCTCCCTCTCCAAACAAGGTAAGACACCCAAAGGTCTTTTGTTCTCTCCCCCGCCCCCCTTCAGTCATGTGACTTCTCGCTCCCTCCTCGTCACCACCCACCAACCCCCCACCCCAGCCTGCTGAGTTCAGTTTTCTCCCTCCCCACCCTTAAAATGCCGCGTTCAGCACCCACCACCCCCCAAAAAAGACTAAACTTAAATAAAACCCTAACTATCTCACTTACACTGACGCAAATTAAATGGCCAGAATTGCAACTCAAAAGATAGTCCAGAAAAATCAAGTTGCTCCAAAAAAAATGGAGCAACTCCTGGGGAAATTTGGGCCCTATATCCTTACCAAGAGCCATTTGTTATTCCAAACATTTGCTTCTACTCTCTTGTTGTTTGACATCCTTTATCCTTTCTATTTTCTCCAGAAATGCTACACTGTGATTCAGCTTAATGCATGTTGCAGGCTCACGTCATAAAAACTGATGGATATTCTCTTGCTCGTTGATCAGAAGAAGCGAAAAGTGAGTGCTATTTAACTGCTGTTAGGAATGAGGTTCCCTATTAGGGGAGCATTTATTCAAAGAGCAAACTGCTCTGGGACCTGTAAAAGCATAAAGAAAATTAAAAAGAAATGGTTACTCTTTTAATGTCACGGATGGGTTTTATGACTGTACGAGTTACACAGCCTACAAAGGAAGAGCTTGTGACTTGGCTATTTATCAAAAGGTTCATTAAAAAAACTCATCACAATATTTTATTCGTGTATTATTTATGTCTTGCAGATATTCCAATCCACCAGATTTTATTGGCAAGAACAGTCTTTGTTAGCAACTGAGGAATTACTGTGCTCAATTTGAAAGGGTTTTGGCTGTGAGATATTCAACCCATTCTGCTTCCAGTGACACAGGCTTGTTTGTATTGGCTCCGAGCGCATAGAAACTGGAGCCAAACCAGATGCAGCTGCTGTGACCCTTTTAATATTTCTGATCTGTAACATTTACATAGTGGATATATTTTAAATCAGATGCTAATTCGTATTTAATCTTAATAAGGTGAGTTGCTGTGAATAAATGTCACTCCTGTCTGCTGAATGCAGGTGGTAAAACACAAATCAATGTTATCCTGTTTGTGCAGGTGTTAAAACACCAATTCACAGCCCAGCAGCTCTCAATATATTTTTCTCACAGCCAAATATATTACCTATCAATCAAGAATTAATTGAATTGAATAAATAATGTGTTATCAATACCATTGAGAATTTAATTTTACTTAAACTCGCACACTGTTTAGACTGTTCCTGCACAACTGATGTGTGTGATCGAGTGAAGGTTAGTTTTTTCTAGCCTGACGCAAATGGTCTGTAGATTTAATGGCTTTCAGCACAGAAAAGAGGCAGGTCACAGAAATCTAGTGCTTGATTAGTTATTGCAAAAAAAAATAGGTCCTGCAGCTCTTTAGGTCTCATGAGCATCATCATAGGCAGTCCCTCAAAATCGAGGAAGAATTGCTTCCACTCTAAAAGTGAGTTCTTAGGTGACTGTACAGTCCAATACAGGAATTACAGTCTCTGTCACAGGTGCGGCAGATAGTCGTTGAAGGAAAGGTGGGGCTCCTTCTGCTACCAGCACTTGCTTTCTGCATGTTCTCGGCGACGAGACTCGAGGTGCTCAGCACCCTCCAGATGCTCCTCCTCCACGTGGACCGATTTTTGGCCAGGGACTCCCAGGTGTTGGTGGGGATGTTGCTTTTTATCAGGGAGGCTTTGAGGGTGTCCTTGTAACGTTTCCTCTGCCCACCTGAGGTTTGCTTGCCGTGCAGGAGTTCCGAGTCGAGCGCTTGCTTTGAGAATCTTGTGTCAGGCATGCGGACAATGTGGCCCGCCCAACGGAGCTAGTCGAGTGTGGTCAGTGCTTCGCTGCTGGGGATGTTGGCCTGATCGAGGACACTAACGTTGGTGCGTCTGTCCTCCCAGGGGATTTGCAGGATCTTGCGGAGACATTGTTGGTCATATTTCTCCAGCGATTTGAGGTGTCTTCTGTATATGGTCCACGTCTCTGAGCCATACAGGAAGGCGGGTATCACGACAGCCCTGTAGACCGTGTCAGATTTGAGGGCCTGATCTTCGAACACTCTTTTCCACAGGCGGCCGAAGGCTGCGCTAGCGCACTGGAGGCGGTGTTGAACCTCGTAGTCAATGTCTTCCCTTACTGATAATAGGCTCCCAAGGTAAGGGAAATGGTCCATGTTGTGCAGGGCCGTGCCGTGGATCTTGATGACTGGGGGGCAGTGCTGTGTGGCGGGGTCAGGTTGTTGGAGGACCTTTGTCTTACGGATTTTTAGTGTAAGGTCCATGCTTTTGTATGCCTCAGTGAAGATGTTGCCTTTGATTCCAGAATTGTAGTAGATATTACCGAAATGAGCACCCCCACACACACCCTGAGCACAAGCAGTGATATGGTCAGGAAGACCAGGCTGCAGTGGCACAAACCTTCCAATGATCTCATTAGATCACAAAACATTACTGCAAAGCCACACTCAACCTCATCCTGCTGTGCCACTCATCACATCCCCATCACTCTGCCTTCTCTACCCTACTCCTGCCACATCCTTACTCACACCAACTTACCTTGTACCTCCACCCATCCCTCTCTATCTATATCATCACATCCCCATCTCACTAGCCACCCCTCACATTCACACTCATCCGTGTGCAATCATACCAACTCACAATACAAAATGGTAGGTACTTAGGTCTTTAAGCCAATGTTCATGTAGAGTTTATGTTAATGTGTTGTCAAACATTATTTTCAACACTTTGCCTTCTTGGACAGATTTGTGTGCTCCTTTTGAAGTCGCTGAGTGAGTTGAAAGTGAATGGTGAGACATAACGGTACCCCCCACAATGGTGATGAGTGTGAAAGGAATGGCTTGGGCATTGTGGGATCCTTTATGGTGATGGTGTGGAGTGATACCAACCTGGCGCATCATTGGTCAGCCAAGGTGTACAGCGTCAAGTGAAGTAAATCTGGCCGTGGTGAGGCCATCCCTGGCGTCCCGGGCAGCAATGTGATCAAGTCCTGCTGCCCTGTGTCCTGTGCAGCATCAGTTGATTGTGGAAAAGGTTGGTGTTGTTGTTGGTGCTGCTGGTGTGCCTGCTGGTGATGGTCTGACTGGCGATATTGGTGTTTGGGCTGATTGTGGTGGTATTCTGAGGGGCAAGGTAAGATTTTTTTTCAAGGGCGCCAATGCTGCGGGAATAGCTGGCAGCTGAAGTTGAGATGACAGAAGCGATCTGTCAATGGTGAGATAGGTTGTTCCAAGGAGGTGACAGTGGATAGAGAGTATAATCCAAACAGCATAAAGCTAAAAAGTGTATTCGAAATCCTGAAGGCTCCAGGTTCTAACTTTGGAAAGTGAACAGCTGTGAAATGGTAGCTTTTATACCACTTGTGCAGCTGTCACCTATTCAAAGCAATGGAGAGTCACTGAAAACCCGACGTAATTAACTGATGTGCACCCCGAGCGATGGGAAAAAGTTGGAAAAATAGTTAGTAGCTGGTAAAATGTTGCATAATGACCTTTAGCACCCTCTTAAGTATTTCAATTGGCTCACCTGTTGCTTAGTGCCGAGACTGTAAAGCGCAGGCAGAGCCGACACTCGGGAAACTTACACAGAGGCGGGTTCGGTGCGGAATACCGCCCCGCTGTCAATCTTTTTTAGATTCTGACAGTGGACCCGCCTCCGAACCCACCCTCTGACTGCCAGCAAAATCCATCCCTCAGTGTGAGGGCTGGGTGGGGGGGGGTTTGGCTGTATAGATTGTAGTCATATTGGAAGGTGTGGGGTGAGTGAGGGCGTGTCTGCCTTGGCTAATATCCATGAAATCCTTTAATTTTTTTTTCCCTCTACATCTTCTTCCCTTAAATGAAATGAGAAGAAAGCAGCGAAAGCAATCTCCATTGCTTAGGTCCCGGCATGTGAGAATCTGGCTTGCCATTAATGCTCATTTAAAATGAGTGAGATTCACACAATCAAAATGTGCTGCGGGGTCACCGGAAATGTGCCCCTTTAGCCCGCGTGCAGCAGCAGAACTGCATTAGGAATGCAGTCACTGCACATTCAGTGCAAGAATGCGGCCCACAATGTTTTTATATCACCGCTAAAAAGTAGTTCTTCCCGCAGGGCATGAATCATCTTCAACACCATTGTCAGCTTTGCCAATATAAAATGGTGGTAGCCTCCAGGTAAATACTGCAAATGTCAGGGAAAAAAAAGCTGAAGCAGAAAAAAAGCAACATATTACAATAAAAATATAGATACAGAACTTTTTATTGAGCAAGTGAAGAACATGAGGTGTTTAATTACAGATCAGATAGGCTGTGTCCTTCCTTCATGTTTTCATTCATCATAATGAGCATCTGACATAAAATCAGAACTGAGGCTAATCCTCCCCCTGTTGCAGAGACACACGAGCTTAATGTATATTCACAATCAGAATGTTTTGCCTGCCATTAATACAAGTAGAGTTATTGAATTTAGAATTGGGAGATCAATTTCTCCCTGTCCTCACTTGCGCGTGCATAAGTACAACACTACTATTTTCTTATCGGCAGTACAGTACTTTCTTTAAATGCAGGAATTAAAAAACAGTCTTTTCCTGTTGGTAGTCACTGATCAAAATTGCCAAACAGCAACTCTCGAAGCTCAACTGTACAGTTCAAAACTTGGCCAATGGCTACCCTAATGACAGAGTTTCTCTTCACCCGCCTCCACTCCCACTTGCTTGATTCCTGATTTCCTTCTTTCTGCCATGTGTATGTGCGCTTAAGGATCTTGTGTGGATGGAAATCACATTTAAAAATCACATTTATATTCTACACATTTAAATTGATAGTGGAGAAATGAAGTGCGGACATTAACATAGATTTTCTTTTGTGCCATTATTTGATACAGACAAAAAGGATGGTCATCCTGTCAATCCTGTACATCTGATCTACACCCAGTCATAAATGATTAAATACCTGCTGGTGAGATGGACTGCATGCTACACACTCATTAAACACTTATTATAAAAATATGACTTTTTTAATGGCACTTTAATAAGGCATTTTTCAGAATGGGAAAATGAGGAATTGTACTGTGCACACACACAAGACACAAAGAGACTCCTGCTACTATCAGGTCTCCAAGATGAAAGATTAGGTGCAGCTTTAGTGTGTGGCTGCTTACCGAAGCTTGCTTCCTTTCCTTGATGCTGACGTGTCTCCTAATTTCTGTCAGATAGATAGATATGTCAATAAACAGCCAGTTTTTTTTTGATGCTCTGGTGACTGGCCTGGCCTGAGCTTTCAGACACGGCAACATCGCATTCTGCTTGAATCCTAATACTGAATTCTAAGCACAGCCTGGTAGAGCAGACACTGCTCTTCTACTGATTTCGCCGCCGATGATCACGGGCTCACGCACAAAGGCTACTTATCACTTGAGGTTATCTGCCACGTCTCAATGTCTTTTTCAATGAATAGCAACAGAGTATCAATTTCCATCGGTGTCAGAGGTGAAAACTAAGTTACATAGCATAAAATCAGGAAATTAGGAGAACAAAAGGAATGACTGTAAAAATACATCAGAATACATATTTTTAGACAGAAAATAAATCATGTAATCATCCTGGACTGTGTACGAAAATCTTTAAAACTGTGAGCTCCCCCCAAAAACTAAGAGGGTAAAGGCACTGCATGATGTGGTACTCAATCACACACAACAGGAAGATTTCAGATGCACTCTATGCTCTGTGGTAAGTTAATTGTTCTCAGTAGAGTTGCAGCAATTGGCCTCCATGACACTGGGCTGGAGAAAGAAGAATCAGCCAAGGTTGCCGCTACTGATGGAACTTCTGTTAGGCCTTGTTAGCCCTGCAGACGGTATGCAATTATTTGACAATGACAACATCAGCTGCACATGCATTACCTCCTGTATCAAGTAGCTTGCTATGACCACCAACTAGCTTCACACATGAAAAATGACCACGTGGCCATTCAATGAACATGTAACATGAGTTACTATCAGCAAGGGCAGACATCGGCAATGAAGTCCAACACCGCCTCCAATGCGCCAGCGCACCCTTCGGTCGCCTGAGGAAGAGAGTGTTCGAGGATCAGGCCCTCAAATCTGGCACCAAGCTTATAGTCTACAGGGCTGTAGTGATACCCGCCCTCCTGTATAGCTCAGAGACGTGGACCATATAAAGTAGACACCTCAAATCGCTGGAGAAATATCACCAACGATGTCTCCGCAAGATCTTGCAAATCCCCTGGAAGGACAGATGCACCAACGTCGGTGTTCTCAATCAGGCCAATATCCCCAGCATCGAAGCACTGACCACACTCGACCAGCTCCGTTGGACAGGCCACATTGTCCGCATGCCCGACATGAGATTCCCAAAGCAAGCGCTCTACTTGGAACTCGTACATGGCAGGCAATCCCCAGGTGGGCAGAGGAAATGTTTCAAGAACACCCTGAAAGCCTCCTTAATAAAATGCAGCATCCCCACCGACACCTGGGAGTCCCTGGCCAAAGACCACCCTAAGTGGAGGAAGAGCATCTGGGAGGGTGCTGAGCACCTCGAGTCTCGTCGCCGAGAGCATGCAGAAAACAAGCGCAGAGTGCGGGAAACCAGACTCTCCACCCACCCTTTCCTCCAACCACTGTCTGTCCCACCTGTGACAGAGACTGTAATTCCTATATTGGACTGTTCAGTCACCTGAGAACTCACTCTTAGAGCAGAAGCAAGTCTTCCTCGATTTCGAGGGACTGTCTATGATGATGAACATGAGTCAGCACTCTTAGGAATGGAGGGGAGAAAATCATCGGAGAATGTATCAAATAACACAAAGAGTACTTCTGAAAAAAGAAGATTTCCACAGTGATCATAATCCTAACTTCTTCATTGAATGACAGGGCCATTAGATGACTGGTTGGTGTTTGAAAACACTGGCCTGCCAACAGTAATCTGTGGAAATTAAAGAAGCACTCAATGTATCATGCTTATGAAAAAAAACTTGCATTTATTTAGCATGACCTCCAAATGTTCCAAAGTGCTTTACAGCCCATAAAGTACTTTTGGAGTATTTTCTGTTTTTACTTTTGAAGTGTAAGTTTAACTTCCCATCCGAAAGATGACACCTCTGACAGTGCAACATTCCCTCAGTAAGAAGAAGGAGAAATACTTTTTTATTGCTCCTTTCACAACCCCAGGATGGCCCAAAGCACTTGACATCCGATGAAATATTTTTGAAGTGTCGTCACTTCAACATAGGAAACGCAGCAGTTCATTTGCATACGGCAAGGTCCCACAGCAGCAATGTGATTATGACTTGTTTTAATGATGTTGCTCGAGAGATAAATACTGGCCAGGACATGGGAGAGAACTCCCCTGCTCTTCTTCAAAATAGTGACATGGGATCTTTTACATCTACCTGAGAGTGCAGACGGGACCTCGGTTTAAAGGTTCATCTGAAAGACGGCCCCTCCAACAAGGCAGCACACCCTCAGTACAACACTGAAGTGTGAGCTTGGTTTATGTGCTCAGGTTCCTTTGAACCCACAACAGTGTGAGCGTGATATCACTTAGCCACAGCTGACACCTTTACAATAGTTTGCACACCATGCTTTTTGCATACTCAAGCACAACGCAGTAAGCATGTATTAATGCTGGCACATTTACTGATGAGCAAATTAGACTTTTTTTCAACAAAACAATGTGTGCTGTACGTTGGAATACTTTTAAGGACACTGTATTCACAAGCAAAAGAGTCAGAACAAGTATGCATTGCTTTTATCCTGTTGAAGTTACACTTAAATGGCATGATGAGCATTTTGGTATAATTTACAAAATTGCATAGTGTGTATAAAAACAAGTGCCACTTTAAATATCATTGATACTGTTAATAACATTTTGACATTGTAATCCCTTTAATAAGAATTTTTACGGTATAGGAGCAATACTCCTTTAAAAATGAAATTTGGACTTGTAACTCAGTATTCTTGTGTTACTGAAATATTAGAAAATTGACATTTTGCACTAAATTAACTGCATAACCACCACGCTGCACTACGTTGCTCTTGATTTAAGTGTGATAAACATGTTTTTTTTTCTTTCCATAACATTCACGGGACATTAAGGTGGGTGCTGTTGTTAACTCCTCCTCCTCGAACTTTCTAAGAATGGGTGATCCATCCCAGGATA
The DNA here is from genome assembly GCF_044704955.1 of Pristiophorus japonicus. NCBI lineage: Eukaryota > Metazoa > Chordata > Chondrichthyes > Pristiophoridae > Pristiophorus > Pristiophorus japonicus. Next base: position 19,363,139 of record NC_091986.1, read on the forward strand.
AAATCTGGAAACAATTAGACTTGCATGCCAACAGAAGGCCCAGGTTCAATTTTCATCCAGTGTTGAATCTCTACAATACATTAGAAAGTATGAGGGAGGGTCCTGTATCCTGGACTGACAAAAATCATACTCAGCTTTGCATCAAGTCTACTTAAAACATCAGAGGGGCAATTATTTTGTTAAACTTGCTGAGCAATGCACTGAATACTTGTAGGTTAGATTCTGTCAAATGAGGAAAAAGATTTTAACAATTTAAAAGGAAATCTAAAATTCTACTTAAAGCACGTCTAGTGCAATATCACAGCAGGAAATACAATTTTCAAAAATCTTAAATTAGGTCATGCCTCTTCTCTGAATTAATAAAAATGTTGGGCCGAAAATTCTGGCCTCGCTGGGTGCGTACAAAGTGCGCATGGACTCAGCGAGGCCCAGCAAAAGTCGGTTTTCGGGGGCGATGCGCACGCGCTGTGTTATGTATGCAATAAAGGTTCACACTGAGTACTGCTTAACTCAGCAAGGTACAACCTTGGTTCTGCTTTATTTAGGCCCAAAAGTGCTTGACTCTCAAAATAGCTGGCCTTTTATACATGAGCAGCACCATGTGCGTGCTGCTCAGTGGCCCCAAACCATGACGCCATCTGGTGGTCACAAATAGAATGTACATACATGACATGCTGAAAAACGGCTTCTTTGATCTGTCAGATCCTCTGCATCCCCAGGAGAAGGACATCCGCGCGGGAGAGATTGGACTATTTGCCCAACTCTTGCCAGCGAATGTCCTTCAAACTTTTACGCCTGGTAGAAGCAGGTGCATAGCTTACTTATACCAGCCTTAGGGTTTTAAAACATATAAAAATCACATTTAAGCACTCAATTTTATATTAAAAACCCTGTCCATTAAAGTAAGTTTATTTTTAACACTATTAAAACATTTTTTTTAAATTCCAAAAATATATATTTCTTCTAAAACATTTAATTTCAATTAATTTTAAATATGTGAGATGTTTTATTTATTTATTATGCTGTGTTTTGGTATTTTAGGGTTTTTCTCAATGATAGTAATGGAAATTCGTACAAACGGAGTGTACTGTATAATGATTGGTGGTCCAGGCCCATGTGACTCCAGCATGTATGTACGTACCTTGAAGTCATCCCGCCGTGCGCTGCACAGCGAATCTAGGCCACCGACCGGGATCTTACGTTCCTCCGGGACCATCAGGTACTTTTAAGAGTTTTTGGAGGTCGGAGGTGTTCATACAAAGGAAGCCTCCGACCGCAATTTTCCCCTTGTTATTTTCTTCTTTGTCTTTTACGGTCCACTGTGTGTGGCAATGTAGGTGAGAACCCATTGTCACTCGCATGAGCTACTGAGTTGGCAGGTAGGAAACCTCTTCTAATGTTCCATCATCATAGGCGGTTCCTCAACCGAGGATGACTTGCTTCCACAAGAGTTCACAGATGTTTCAAATGAAGGACCCGATGTTCCAGTCCTGAACACCAGTTGAGGGGGTGTGGAAGATGCCTGTGCGTGGATTTTTTTAACATGTGGTGACCGTTGCACATCAGCCACCACACAGGCTTGACAGAGCGAGGCCTTTATCTAGTGGCAAGGGTTAATAATATGTCCTTACTGTACAGTATAAATGCACATGAGGCCCATACTTAAGAGAAGGTCACTCTGTGACCAGTTACCTTTATTACCAAGACCTCAAGTGATGAAGATGGGTGGAGCTTCCCCTTTTATACCTGGAAGTCCAGGTTAGGACTGTCTCCCACAAGTTCACCCCCTTGTGGTCAATGTTCTCAAGGTGTACAACTTAGGTCAGCTTATACATGGGTTACAATGATAGTTGAATACATGACATCACCTCCCCCCCAAAATCTTATTGGGATCACAGGTTAAGTCTCTCTGGTGGTTTACGCTCCCTTGTAGAGCGCCTCAGTTGGGGCTCCGGTTGTTGGACGCTGGTCTGAGTGTCTGCTGTTTTCGGTGCCTCAGGCCTGTCCAGACTGCCCACAGTGACTGGGCTCTCCTCCACTTGTTCGGTCATCTGTGGTTGAGTAAACTCTACGTCGTGTTCTTCCTCTGCTTCTTCTATGGGGTTGCTGAACCTCCTTTTAGTTTGATCCACGTGTTTGGGGCAGATTTGTCCATTGGTAAGTTTAACTACCAAAACCCTGTTCCCCTCTTTGGCAACCACAGTGCCTGCAAGCCATTTGGGCCTTGCAGTGTAATTAAGGACAAAAACAGGGTCACTGACATCAATACATCGCGCCCTAGCATTCCTGTCATGGTAGTCACATTGTGACTGATGCCTGCTCTCAACAATTTCTTTCACAGTGGGGTGTATAAGGCATAACATCCTGGTTTTGAGCGTCCTTTTCATTCGCAGCTCTATGGGTGGAACCCCTGTGAGCGAGTGTGGTCGGGATCTATTGACCAACAGGAGGTGTGATAAGCGGCTTTGTGGGGAACCCCCTTGGATTCTGAGCATCCCCTGTTTGATTATCTGCACTGCTTGTTCCACCTGGCCATTTGAGGCTGGCTTGAACAGTGCCATTCTGACATGGTTGATTCCATTGCCTGCCATGAAGTCCTGGAATTCAGTGCTTGTGAAGCACGGGCCATTTTGCTGACCAAGACATCCGGTAGACCATGGGCAGAGAACATTGCCCATAGTCTTTCTACCGTGGCAGAGGATGTGCTTGAATTTAAAATGGCACACTCAATCCATTTGGAGTAGGCGTCTACTACAACCAAAAACATTTTTCCCATGAAAGGACCTGAGTAATCCACATGGATGCGTGACCATGGCTTGGTGGGCCAGGACCAGGGGCTAAGGGGAGCTTCCCTGGGTGTGTTGCCCAGCTGAGCACACGTGTTGTACCTGCGAACACAAAGTTCCAGGTCTGCTTCTATCCCTGGCCACCAAACGTGTGGCCTGGCAATTGCCTTCATCATGACAATGCCTGGGTGCTCATTGTGAAGTTCTCTGATAAACACCTCTCTGCCCATCTGGGGCATGACTACTCGGTTTCCCCATAGTAGGCAATCGGCTTGAATCGAGAGTTCATCCTTGCGCCTATGAAACGGTTTAAATTCCTCAGGGCATGCCCCGTACATGGCTGCCCAGTCCCCATTCAGGACACATTTCTTAACCAAATACAGTAGCGGGTCTTTATTTGTCCAGATTTTAATCTGCCAGGCTATCACAGGTGAGCCTTCGCTTTCGAAAGCTTCAACAGCCATGACCATCTCAGCATCATGCTCAGTTGCCCCCTCAGTGGTGGCTAGTGGGAGCCTGCTGAGTGCATCGGCGCAGTTTTCAGTGCCCGGTCTGTGCCGAATTGTGCAGTCATAGGCGGCTAATGTGACTGCCCACCTCTGTATGCGGGCCGATGCATTCGCATTTATAGCCTTGTTGTCGGCCAAAAGGGACGTGAGGGGTTTGTGATCTGTCTCCAGCTCAAATTTCCTGCCAAACAGGTACTGGTGCATTTTCTTTACCGCATATACACATGCGGGCGCCTCCTTTTCTACCATCCCGTAGCCCCTTTCTGCCTGGGACAGACTCCTTGAGGCATAAGCTACCGGCTGTAACTGACCATTGGCATTCATATGCTGCAACACACACCCAACACCATAGGATGAAGCATCGCACGTTAAAACAAGTTTCTTACATGTCGTATAACGTTAACAGTTTGTTGGAGCATAACAAATTGCGTGCTCTATCAAAAGCCCTTTCCTGGCTGCTCCCCAGACCCAATCGCGACCTTTGCGTAGGAACACATGTAGCGGCTCTAACAGCGTGCTCAATTTGTGAAGAAAGTTAACAAAATAGTTCAGGAGCCCCAGGAACGAATGCATCTCCGTCGTGTTATGGGGTCTGGTTGCTCTCTGGATCACTTCCGTTTTGGACGCAGTAGGTCTGATCCTGTCTGCTGTTACCCTCCTCCCCAGGAATTCTACCTCTGGAGCTAAGAAGACGCACTTCGCCTTTTTCAGTCGCAGCCCTATCCGGTCCAGTCTGCGTAGCACCTCCTCCAGGTTGTGGAGGTGTTCTTCAGAATCGCGACCCGTGATGAGGATGTCGTCTTGAAAAACCATCGTCTTTGGAATCGACTTGAGGAGGCTTTCCATATTTCGCTGAAAGATCGCGGCGGCCGAACGAATCCTGAACAGACATCTGTTACACTCAAACAACCCCTTGTGTGTCGTGATGGTGGTCAGCTTCTTCGACTCACTCGCCAGCTCCTGGGTCATGTAAGCTGAGGTCAGGTCCAATTTTGAAAAATGTTTGCCATCGGAGAGCGTCGCAAAGAGGCTCTCCGCTCTTGGTAGCTGGTACTGGTCTTGGAGTGACACCCGATTGATGGTGGCCTCGTAATCGCCACATATCCTGACCGACCCATCCGCCTTGAGCACCGGCACGATCGGGCTCGCCCAGTCACTGAATGGCGAGATGATGCCCTCCCTCAGCAGGCGGTCCAATTCGCATTCTATCTTTTCCCGCATCACGTACGGCACCGATCTGGCCTTGTGGTGTACTGGTCTGGCGTCTGGGTTTATGTGAATCACTACCTTGGCCTCCATGAAAGTGCCGATGCCGGGTTGAAATAATGAGTCAAATTTGTCAGGACCTGTGAGCATGATACTCGCTCCACAGAAGAAATTGCATTGACATCGCCCCATTTCCAGTTCATGACAGCAAGCCAACTCCTCCCCAGTAGTGCGGGACCGTCCCCTGGGACAATCCAGAGTGGCAATCTGTTCTCCAAATTTTTGTGGGTCACGACTACCGTGGCGCTGCCTAGCACCGGAATGATCTCCTTTGTATATGTCCATAGCTGTGCGTCAATCGGCAATAATTTTGGCCTCCTGGCATTGGACACCCACAACCTTTCGAACTGTTTGATACTCATTAGGGACTGGCTGGCCTCCATGTGTAGCTCCATTAATACTAGGATGCCATTGAGGAGCACTTTCATCATTATCGGTGGCGACCTGGTATATGAACTGTATATGTGCTCCACATGAACTTGCTGAACTTCAGCTTCCAGCGATTTCCTCCAGTATTCATTTGGCCTCGTAGGGCTTACATCGGGCCCATCCTCCTCGTACATCAATCTGGCTGCAGGCTTCCTGCACATAAGCGCCAAGTGACCGCTGACGTTGCAGTTTCTGCAGGTATATTGCTGATACCTGCAAGCGCTGGCTGGGTGTTTGCCTCCACACCTCCAACATGAGCCATTGTTGGAAACAAAAGGTCCATTACCAGTCGATCGTCTCTGACTGTCTCTGTAACTGTCCTTAAGCGCACCATTAACAGGTGTTGATGGCCTCATTACTGGCCGCATTGTCCATTGCGATGGCATGAATCGCCGTTCATTGTCTCTGTTGAATTCCCCCTTTGGGTTCGACTACATGCTGGGGCATGTCCGATTGCCCTTGTCTGCCTAGAGAATTGTGTGCCGCGTTAACAATGTTGACTTAATGGTCGTTTGACGCATTTGAGCCAAGATTTTTGTCATACATCATTCTGGTCTCTTCCTCCCCTGAGATAAATGTCTGGGCTATCAGAGCCGTCGCTTCCAAGGTCAAGTCTTTGGTCTCAATCAGTTTCCTGAAAACCCCAGCATGTCCGATGCCCTCAATAAAAAGGTTTTGCAGCATCTCCGCTCTGCATGCATCTGGGAACTTACATAGGCTCGCCAGTGGCCGGAGATCTGCCACGAAGTCTGGAACGCTTTGCCCTTCTCATCGCCGGTGCGTGTAAAACCGGTGTGTCGTCATCTGCATGCTGCGCGCCGATTTAAGGTGTTCCCCGATCAACTTACTGAGTTCTTCGAACGTCTTGTCTGCCGGCTTCTCTGGCGCTAGAATGTCCTTCATCAGGGAGTACGTTCTGGATCCACAAACCGTCAGGAGATGAGCCCTGCGTTTGTTGGCCGAATCCTGTCCCAACCATTCCTTAGTAACAAAAATTTGCTGTAGTCTCTCAATAAAGTCATCCCAATCATCACCAACACAGTACCTCTCTTCTGTGCTGCTAGTGACCATGCTCGCATGCTTTAAATCCCAGTTTTTCGGCGCCAATGAGATGTCCTTCCTGTACAGTATAAATGCACACGAGGCCCATACTTGAGAGAAGGTCACTCTGTGATCAGTTATCTTTATTACCAAGACCTCAAGTGATAAAGGTAGGTGGAGCTTCCCCTTTTACACCTGAATGTCCAGGTTAGGAGTGTCTCCCACAAGTTAACCTCCTTGTGGTCAATGTTCTCAAGGTGTACAACTTAGGTCAGCTTATACGTGGGTTACAATGATAGTTGAATACAAGACAATTAACCAGAATGACTGGAGACCTGCTCTGCTGCACGGACCTAATGCACACACATATCGCAATGTGGGCTGGCCCGTGCTGCCCCTGGGCCAATTCTGCAAGTGGCTGCCAAGTGATGCATTGTGCCAGTTTGAATGGACTTATTTTTCTGCCATTTTATTGGAGAAGCAGTCTTGGGACTATACTACCTGACAACTTCTTTGCAAATAGGAATGCACTGGCCTGGAATTTCCTTGCTCACAGTTACACAGAAATTCCGCCAAAATTTATGCAGGTTTCTATGCCAATCTTGCCGATGGGTACTTATGTAAACATTTTTTATGGAGCTTATTTGCTGATGTCAAAACATAAAAAAATGGCATAAAACAAATACAAATGTAACGTCACCAATAGGGATGATAGGCAAGGGTCCACTGTCTCCTGCCATGGTGTCTCACTCTCAGAGCCTCTTGCCTCTGCTGTTCCTCTTCTTCCATTATTATACAGAACAAAGTCCATCGGGGTGGCCATTCCAGCAGCTTAGTCTGAACACATAGGAGAGTGGGGTCTGACTGACACTTTGATTGTGTAGAGCACAGGTCTCAATAAGAAAACGTTTTTTTAAAAGCTAAGAAAAAATCGCTATCAAACTCCAGAAACATTGGTTATGTTCATACTAGCGAAGAGCATAACCAGAGGCCATCACTATAAGAGTCACCAAGAAATCCAATAGGGAATTCAGAAGAAACTTCTTTATCCAAAGAGTGGTGAGTATGTGGAGCTCGCTACCACAGGGAATGGTTGAAGTCAATAGCATCGGTACATTTAAGGGGAGGCTAGACAAGTATATGAGGGGGAAGGGAATAGAGGGTTATGCCGATAGATATAAATGAGGAAAGATGGGAGGAGGCTCAAGTGGAGCATAAACTCTGGCGTGAACTGGTCGGGCTGAATGGCCTGTTTCTGTGCCATATATCCGATGTAATTCTATGAAAGCTGATGCTGCAGCAAAATCTTTGGATGTCAATCTACATCAACACGTCACAGGCAGAATGCAGAAAATAGTACAGCAACGATCATCTGCCATAGTTATACTGCAAAACTCCATGAAATTACAGGCCAACTGTATGTGGCAATGTGGGTGAGAATCCACTTTCAACAGATATATCTTTCTCTTTTCGTGTTCATCAAGATGAGGGATGTTTGTGCTCAGAGCTGGAACTGTTCTGGTGGTGGTAAGCTACGCTGCAAATGTGCTATATTATTATTTCTAAAAAAGATTATATTGGCCAGTGCCACAATTACATAGTCTAAAAATTGGAGCCAGACATTTCAAGAGTGAAGTTAGGAAACACTTCCACACACAAAGGGTGGTAAAAGTTTGGAACCCTCTTTCGCAAATGGCAATTGTTGTTAGATCAACTGTTAATTTTAAATCTGAGATTGATAGCTTTTTGTTAAGGGATATTAAGGGATATGGGCCAAAGGCGGGCATAGGGAGTTAGTTTGCAGACCAGCCATGATCTCATTGAATGGCGGAACAGGCTCAAGAGCTGAATGGCTTACTCCTGTTCCTATGGGCTCAAGTTTCTGCCCTCTGTAAAAACGGTGCACCTTCATAAAGTGCGCCGACTTTCTGGAATAAAAAAGGCGCCGAAAACTTACCTTGTGATTCTCCGGTCTCCTCAGGATGTCTTCGTGCTCGGCGTGGCGCAGCACAAGGGGTCGGGGGCGGAGCCAGGTCCCGGTGCTGAAAACAATGCCGGGACCTCTGCACATGCGCACTAGAGTGTGCGCACATGTGCAGTAGCTCCTCGCCCTCGAGGCTGCATGGGAGGGGCCCAAAGCACGCCGGCCCTAGCCCTGGCTGAATGGGCTCCCGGGTGAAGATCGGGACTTGGGCCTCCCTCCCATTCAATTCCCCCTCCCCCCACTCCCGTTTAGCCTCCCTCCCTCCCGTTCAGCACCCCACTCCCCCCATTCAGCTCCCCCCTCCCTCCCCCACTCCTCTCCCCCTCTCCCTCCCCCACTCCTCTCCCCCCCTCCTTCCACGTCATCGGCGGGGCCTGCCCGCCCGGCATCTCGCTGGAGGCGGGCCCCGCCCAAAGTGTTGTCGTCGGCAACCCGGCCCATTCAGCCTCTCTCCCCCTTCTCTCCTATTCAGCCTCCCCCCCGCCATGCCCCATGTCATTGGTGGGGTCCGCCCGCCCGACATCTTGCTGGAGGCGGGCCCCGCCCAAAGTGTCGGCAGCGGCAGCCCGGCCCATTCAGCCTCTCCCTTCTCTCCTCTCCCCCCTCCTCTCCTCTCCCCCCTCTCCTCTCCCCCTCCCTCCCCCACTCTCCACCCTCCTCTCCCCCCTCCTCCCTCTCCCTCCCCTCCCCCCTCCTCTCCCCCCTCTTTCTCCCTCTTCCACCCCCTCCCCACTCTCTCCCCACATCCCTCGCTGTCAGAAACACAGAGAGACACTGACAGAGACAGAGAGAGAGACACTGGCGGGGGTTGGGGGGGTGGGGGGGGTGCATCCCAGCATGCTGTTGGAGGGCTCCCGATGCTGCAGTCGGTGAGTAGAAACTTAATTTTTTAATTATTGATTTTTTTTTTGATTGATTTATTGGTTGATTTATTGATTTATTTATCATTTATTATTGATGATGGCTCTTTATTTGTAAAAGAGAAGTGTTTAATGTTTGTAAACTTCCCTCCTCCCCATCTCTCGTTCCCTACGCTTGATTTCTAAGTGTAGGCAAGGTTTTTCTGAGCGTACAAAAATCTACACTTACTCCATTCTAAGTTAGTTTGGAGTAAGTTTTCGCTGCCTAAACTTGCAAAACAGGCATAAATGGCTGGACACGCCCCCTTTTGGAAAAAAAATCTGTTTTAAAATGTAACTATTCTAACTCACTAGAACTGGAGCAAACTAAATGCCGAGAATTGCAATTTAGATACTCCATTCTAAACTAGTTGCTCCAAAAAATAGGAGCAACTCAGGCCGAAACTTGAGCCCAATGTTTCTACAAAATCTTAGAGCATGTTACAGCACAAAAGAGATAAGAGGGTACATTTAATGAAGGCACATTTCCTGTAAAGAATATTCAAAATTTAGGTGGAAAATCAGGAGGGAGAAATGCTCAGATTCACAATAAACACTCCCAGTGGGGGAAACTCCACATTGAGAGCATGCATTTATAACATTCACCCTAATATTGCTAAAGAGTAAGTAATTGTATTACATTATTTTGTGTCTCATAAAAACAGATGTCTGACCTGTCCTCTCAGTGGGTCAAAACGTTTGTCCAATGAGTAGCTATATCATACAGACTAGCAAGTGTCCCAGTTTTAATCCTTAGTCTGTCATGAGCTAGCTATTCTCAGTTAGGGTGGTAATACTGGTGCTGTGGCTGACATTTGAGTTCCTGGGTAAAAATCAGCCACAATTCATACTCCTCCTATTCAACATACAATATCTCCTGCTGATAGTATGCATGTGTAAATGTCAGGTGAGTTAAGAATTGGCCTTGGCTAAGATTTGGTCTGATTAGTTGAATAACATGCAAATACTCACTATCAAGGCTCACGTTTGAATAATAGCCTCTAGGGCAAGGTGTTGATTGAAGTCCATCAAATCATACCTTAACAGCAAATAAATGTCTTCTGGGGAAGAGAGAAAGGAAAATTGGAGAAGAACATTGCAAGAGGAAATAGCAGAAAACTGCCTACTTATCGGTACCTCTCAATTTCTTCTTTGAAGGTGCTGACTGGAGGTAGCCTTGGAACAGTCAAAAGCTTCCATTTCCTCTCCTCACATCATTGGGGTAGAACTTCATGATATCACATTAGAGAGAGTTGTAGACAAAGTACTTACTCCCAGGTGTCCTCTGACCAGAAATGTTTAAGTATAAAACAAGGTAACAAAGCAAGCTATGGTCAGATGGTTTTTGATGAATCAGAGACATCAATAAGAATCTGACCGTAACTCCCTTTATACCATTTAGAATTATGGAACGCTTTAGTAGTATACCATTCTCTGTATTACTGCACAGAGTTCACCACAATACAAGCTGCTGTTTAACTGCCTGGAACCACAGGATCTTATCGAGCTCTGAGGGGTTGGAAAAGCTCACAACAGTATTAATGCAAACATACGTAAGCACTCCTTTTCAGCAGGGGAATGTCAAATGTTGCTAATATCTTTTTTCCAGTCACCACTTTGCTGCCATGAGTGTACAATCACCGGGGCAAGTACCGACAAAACTCATTCTAACGCTGGCTGGTGGGCTTGGGTGACACATAGCTCTGGGACAGAAATCCGTGACCATAAAAGAACTGTAAGCATTAGATTAACCTGGGCCCCCAGCAAGACACATTTGCAACAGGCTCAGTTAAACTCTGAATGTACCATGCACTATTTCTTTATGTGACTGGAAAAGAAGGTCTTGCATTTACATGGCACCTTTTAATTTCTCTGAGAAATCTTTCAAAGCACTTCAGAGGCAACAAATTACTTTGCAGCGCAGCGACTGTTGAAAAAGCAAACGTGGCAGCCATTTTACACACAGCAAGATCCCACAAACAGGAGTGAGAGAAGTGAGCAGTTAATTTGTTTTTGAGACATTGATGGAGGTAGAAATACCACCCAGGGCATGGCGGGGGTGGGGCGGGGGGCAACTCCATGCCCTTCTTCAAATAGTGTCATGAAATCTCATAGCAGGCAGATGAGGCCTTAATTGAACATCTCATCTGAAGGATGGCACCGGAAATTCTGTTATGTATGAAGAAAGAGTCTGACTGGATACTGTGAGCTCAAAGTAAGGTGTGACCTTAGTCTTTTATTGCAGGTCTCCAGAGTGCCTCTCCAGCCTGTGAGACCTCCTTAAGTACCTGTGCTCCCAAGGGATTATGGGATCCCTTGGGACTCCAGGGGATGAGCTGTCTGGTGGCTGTACAAGGTAAATACAAGTTTACATGTATAACAACACTCCCCCCTCCCAAAGTCAACAGTGTAACTATTTACAAGGTGAGTCGATCTGGGGCCTTTCTTTCCCTGGTTGATCATCTCGGTGCAGATGCTGGTATTGGTGAACCATCTGTTGGACCCTTGCTGGGCTGCTGTGTAGCTGGCCTTGTTGGGCTGCCTGGTGTGGTGAGTCCTGCTGGGCTGCTGCGGGTGATGGGTTCTGCTTTGTGGCCAACCGCGGTGTTGGTTGCCACTGGTGTGTATGTTGTGGGGTCAAAGAAGGTAGGGTCCAAAGTGGGTTGCTCTGGATAGTCCGTGAATCTGAGTTTGATTTCACCAAGTGTTGCCGGTGAATGAGTTCATTTGAAAGTTTGACCCGAAACACCCTGCTCCCCTCTTTGGCCACAACAGTGCCGGGAAGTCACTTGGGACCTTGTCCATAATTCAATACAAATACAGGATAATTGATTTCAATTTCGCGTGACACATTAGCGCTATCATGATATGCACTTTGTTGAAGCCGCCTGCGTTTCTACCTGTTCATGTAGGTCAGGGTGAACTAACGAGAGCCTTGCCTTAAGTGCCCTTTTCATGAGCAGTTCAGCAGGTGGAATCCCAGTGAGTGAGTGGGGTCTCGTGCGTTAAATAAACAGGACTCGGGATAGGCGAGTTTGCAGTGAGCCTTCAGTTACCCTCTTCAAACCCTGCTTGATGGTTTGCACTGCTCTCTCTGCCTGACCATTGCATGCTGGTTTGAACGGGGCAGATGTAACATGTTTGATCCCGTTGCAGGTCATGAATTCTTTGAACTCGGCACTGGTAAAACATGGCCCGTTGTCGCTCACAAGGACATAGGGTAGCCCGTGCGTGGCAAACATGGCTCGCAGGCTTTCAGTGGTGGCAGCGGATGTGCTTGCCGACATTTTCTCACATTCAATCCATTTGGAATACGCATCTACAATAACATTTTACCCAAGAATGGGCCTGCATAGTCAAACATGGACCGTAGAATACGGTTTGGAGGGCCAAGACCATAAACTTAGTGGCGCCTCCCTGGGTGCATTACTTAACTGCGAGCATGTGTTACATCTATGCATGGAGGACTCTAAGTCCGCATCGATACCGGGCCACCACACGTGTGATCTGGCTATCTCTTTCATCATTACAATGCATGGGTGGGTGCTGTGGAGATCACTGATGAAGGTTTCGCTGCCCTTCTTGGGAACCTACCTGATTTACCCACAGAAGGCAGTCTGCCTGTGTAGACATTTCATCTTTGCGCCACTGGAACGGCTTTATCTCTTCCTGCATTTCCACTGGGACACTGGGCCAGCTCCCGTGAAGCACAGTTTTTAACTAGGGACAGTAATCTGTCTCACCCAGGTTCTAATCTGTTGGGCTGTGACGGGTGATTGCTCCCTCTCAAATGCTTCCTTAACCATGACAAATTTCTCGGGCTGCGCCATTTCCATCCCCGTGGTGAGCAATGGCAGTCTACTGAGACCATTGGCACAGTTTTCTGTGCCTGGCCTGTGGCGGATGGCATAGTTGTATGCGGACAACGTGAGTGCCCATCTCTGGATGCGGGCCGATGCATTAGTATGTATCCCCTTACTCTCGGAAAACAGGGATATCAGTGGCTTATGGTCAGTTTCCAATTCAAATTTTAGCCCAAACAGGTATTGATGCATTTTCTTTACCCCATAGACACATGCTAACACTTCTTTTTCAATCATGCTGTAGGCTCTCTCAGCCTTAGACAGTCTGCTGGGTGCATAAGCAACTGATTGCAGTTTCCTAAAATCATTAGCTTGTTGCAATACACACCCGATGCCGTACGACGACGCATCACATGCTAGTTCCAAACGTTTACACGGATCATACAACACAAGCAATTTGTTTGAGCATAACAATTTTCTAGCTTTTACAAAGGCATTTTCTTGGCTTTTGCCCCATACCCATTCGTCTCCTTTACGCAGTACGGTGTGCAGTGGTTTTAACAGTGTGCTGAGACCCGGTAAGAAGTTACCAAAATAGTTCAGGAGTCCTAGGAATGACCGCAGCGCCATCACGTTCTGTGGCCTCGGTGCGTTCTCGATTGCCTCCGTCTTCGAATCGATGGGCCTGATGCCTTCTGCCACAATTCTTCTCCCAGGAACTCCACTTCAGGCACCAGGAAAACGCACTTCGAGCATTTTAACCTGAGCCCCACGCAGTTGAGTCGACTAAGAACCTCCTCCAGGTTCTGCAGATGCTCGCTTATGTCCTGACCTGTAACCAAGATGTCTTCCTGGAAGACCACCGTGAGTGGGACCGACTTTAGTAAGCTTTCCATGTTTCTCTGGAATATCGCCGCCACTGATTGAATTCTAAATGGGCATCTGTTATAAATGAAGAGGTCTTTTTGCGTGTTGATGCAGGTGAGGGCCTTCAATGATTCCTCGAGCTCCTGTGTCATGTAGCCGAGGTCAAATCCAGCTTTGTGAACATCTTTCCTCCCGCCAGCATAGCAAAAAAGGTCGTCGGCCTTTGGTAGTGGGTATTGGTCCTGCAGGGAGAAACAATTGATAGTTACTTTGTAATCACCACAGATTCTGATGGTGCCATCTCGCTTGAGGACAGGAATGATCAGGCTGGCCCAATCATTGAATTCGATTGGCAAAATGATGCCCTCTCGTTGCAGCCGGTCCAGCTCGATCTTTACCCTTTCTCTCATCATGTACGGTACTGCTCTCGCCTTGTGATGGATGGATCGTCCTCCTGGAATTAGGTGGATCTGCACTTTTGCTCCTTGGAACTTCCCGATGCCTGGTTCGAACAACGAAGGGAACTTGTTTAAGACCTGGGCACACGAAGTGTCATCAGCCGACGAGAGCACTCGGACGTTGTCCCAGTTCCAGCGTATATTTCCTAGCCAGCTCCTGCCGAGCACTGTGGGACCATCGCCCGGTACCACCCAGAGTGGTAGCTTGTGCACCGTTCCATCATAGCAGACCTTTACAGTAACACTGCCAATTACAGGAATCAGTTCATTTGTGTAAGTTCTCAGTTTTGTGCGAATTGGAGTCAAGATTGGCCTTGAGGCCTTGCTGCACCATAATTTTTTGAAAGTCTTTTTGCTCATAATGGACTGGCTCATGCCCGTGTCCAACTCCATTGACACCGGGAGTCCATTCAGTTCAACCTTCAGCATTATCAGGGAACACTTAGTGGTAAATGTGTGCACACCATATACCTATGCCGCCTCGGTCTGAGGCTCTGGTTCATCGTGATCCGCTGTGGATCTATCCTTCTCTGCAACATGGTGGTTTACAGGATTAACAGGATTAGCAGCTCACCTGCACATACGTTGGAGGTGCCTCATTGTTCCACAGCCCTTGCAAATGTACCCTTTGAAGCAGCATGAATGGAAATGATGATCACCCCCACAGCGCCAACAAGGTGTTAATGGCCTTGTATTTATCACTCTTGATGATGGACTGTGAGACATCTACGGACTTGCAGCTACAGGTATGTGGGGCCTGCCCTGTACGTTGCAATTTGCAAACAATATCATTTTGTTCACAGTGCTTGAGGAGACACTGGACGACTGGGCCTTTATTCACTGGAGTTTAGAAGAATGAGAGGGGATCTCATAGAAACATATAAAATTCTGACGGGACTGGACAGGTTAGATGTGGGTAGAATGTTCCTGTTGGTGGGGAAGCCCAGAACCAGGGGACACAGTCTAAGGATAAGGGGTAAGCCATTTAGGACTGAGATGAGGTGAAACTTGTTCATTCAGAGTTGTTAACCTGTGGAATTCCCTATCGCAGAGAGTTGTTGATCCCAGTTCATTGGATATATTCAAGAGGAAGTTGGAACTGGCCCTTACGGCTAAAGGGATCAAGGGGTATGGAGAGAAAGCAGGAAAGGGGTACTGAGGTGAATGATCAGCCATGATCTTATTGAATGGTGGTGCAGGCTCGAAAGGCCAAATGGCCGACTCCTGTCCCTATTTTCTATGTTTCTATGTATCTCAGCGCGAGTTGTTATGTATGAAGAAAGAGTCTGACTGGATACTGTGAGCTCAAAGCAAAGTGTGACCTTAGTGTTTTATTGCAGGTCTCCAGAGTGCCTCTCCAGCCAGTGTGGCCTCCTTAGGTACCTGTGCTCCCAAGGGATTATTGGATCCAGGGGATGAGCCCTCTCGTGGCTATACAAGGTAAATACAAGTTTACATATATAGCAAATTCAATGAGGCTATTTACGCCTTAAGTGCACCAAAGGGATGGGACCTCCACCTGGCAGTGACATATGCTGCTGATGCTACCAGAATTTGCGGGGCAACCTCATTTGCATGTTGTTAACATGGCACCTGTAAAATGGGAGTCAAGTGCAGGCAGCGGAGCCCACGGATAATCTCAGGTAACTGGTGGAAGACCAAAGAACAGAGCATCAGGGCTGGATTTTCAAGACTTCTGCTCTGTGGGTTTCGCTGGGAAGCGGTGGCAATGGTGGTGGTGAAGTTTTCTGCGCCCCGCAGCGATCCTCGGGTCCATGGAGCAGCACCACCGCAAAGAGCTGCGCCAAGTGGGCAACACCCCAGGTTGCGACACCGGCACGAGTTTGAGTGCCTGCCCGACCCGTCCGCCCTGATGTGCGCCCGCAATGACTGTCTGGGAAATCAGGGCGGTCCAACCATCCCGTTGGCAGAGAGGAAGGTAATGGACTCGTAAGGGAAGGGGAATTGTGTTCCCTTTTATAGTTTTTAGCGATTTGTGTTGTGGTAGCATGGGCAATGTTTTGTGAATGTTTGAGTGTTTCCACCCCCAGCCCCTCCCACCCCCGCAGGACGACTCTCAGGACGCTCCTGGCCCGACTCGTTAGCTCGGGAGTTTCCCAATATTGCAGCAAGAAATGTATACAACGCCTCCCTTAGTGCTGCACCCCCTAACTCAAGACCCAGCTGCCCAGCCTATAGCGCAAACGATTCCTGGCCGCTAAATTTCCTGCCCGACGCCATTATCGCCCCACAGACATAAAAGTCTAACATCCAGCTCCAGGACTTCAGAAATGCTGGTGTACAAGTCTGCAGGTGTAACTTCAAGGATAAAGCGCAGTAAAGGGAGGTCCCGAGTTGTGTGGAGCAAGGCCATAGATTTCAAATAATTGGCAAAAGAGATAGATTTAGTGAAGCTGTGCAAGGGAAATGAAACATAGAAACATAGAAAATAGGTGCAGGAGTAGGCCATTCACCGTTCGAGCCTGCACCACCATTCAATAAGATCATGGCTGATCATTCACCTCAGTACCCCTTTCCTGCTTTCTCTCCATATCCCTTGATCCCTTCAGCCATAAGGGTCATATCTAACTCCCTCTTGAATTTATCCAATGAACTGGCATCAACAACTCTCTCGCTAGGGAATTCCACAGGTTAACAACTCGCTGAGTGAAGAAGTTTCTCCTCATCTGAGTCCTAAATGGATTACCCCATTTCCTTAGACTGTGTCCCCTGGTTCTGGACTTCCCCAACATTGGGAACATTCTTCCTGCATCTAACCTGTCCAGTCCCGTCAGAATTTTATATGTTTCAATGAGATCCCCTCTCATCCTTCTAAACTCCAGTGAATACAGGCCCAGTCGATCCAGTCTCTCCTCATATATCAGTCCTGCCATCCCGGGAATCAGTCTGGTGGACCTTTGCTGCACTCCCTCAATAGCAAGAACGTCCTTCCTCAGATTAGGAGACCAAAACTGAACACAATATACCAGGTGAGGCCTCACTAAGGCTCTGTACAACTGCAGTAAGACGTACCTGCTCCTATACTCAAATCGTCTTGCTATGAAGACCAACATACCATTTGCCTTCTTTACCGCCTGCTGTACCTGCATGCCAACTTTCAATGACTGCTGTACCATGACACCCAGGTCTCATTGCACCTCTCCTTTCCCTAATCTGCCACCATTCAGATAATATTCTCCCTTCGTGGTTTGCCACCAAAGTGGATAACCTCACATTTATCCACATTATACTGCATCTGCCATGCATTTGCCCACTCACCTAACCTGTCCAAGTCACCCTGCAGCCTTTTAGCGTCCTCCTCAGAGCTCACACCGCCACCCAGCTTAATGTCATCTGCAAACTTGGAGGTATTACACTCAATTCCTTCATCTAAATCATTTATGTATATCGTAAATAGCTGGGGTCCTAGCACTGAACCCTGCGGCTCTCCACTAGTCACTGCCTGCCATTCTGAAAAGGACCCATTTATTCCGACTCTTCGCTTCCTGTCTGCCAACCAGTTCTCTATCCATGTCAATATATTACCCCCAATACCATGTGCTTTAATTTTGCACATCAATCTCTTGTGTGGGACCTTGTCAAAAGCCTTTTGAAAGTCCAAATACATCATATCCACTGGTTCTCCCTTGTACTCTCTACTAGTTACGTCCTCAAAAAATTCCAGAAGATTTGTCAAGCATGATTTCCCTTTCATAAATCCATGTTGACTTGGACCGATCCTGTCACTGCTTTCCAAATGTGCTGCTATTTGATCTTTAATAATTGATTCCAACATTTTCCCCACTACTGATGTCAGGCTAACCGGTCTATAATTACCCGCTTTCTCTTTCCCTCCCTTTTTAAAAAGTGGTGTTACATTAGCTACCCTCCAGTCCATAGGAACTGATCCAGAGTTGATAGACTGTTGGAAAATGATCACCAATGCATCTACTATTTCTTGGGCCACTTCATTAAGTACCCTGGGATGCAGACTATCAGGCCCTAGGGATTTATCGGCCCTTAATCCCATCAATTTCCCAAACACAATTCCCACCAAGTAAGGATTTCCTTCAGTTCCTCCGTCTCACTAGACTCTCGGTCCCCTAGTATTTCTGGAAGGTTATTTGTGTCTTCCTTCATGAAGTCAGAACCAAAGTATTTGTTCAATTGGTCTGCCATTTCTTTGTTCCCCATTATAAATTCACCTGAATCTGACTGCAAGGGACCTACATTTGCCTTCACTAATCATTTTTTCTTCACATATCTACAGAAGCTTTTGCAGTCAGTTTTTATGTTCCCGGCAAGCTTCCTCTCATACTCTATTTTCCCCTCCTGATTAAACCCTTTGTCCTCCTGCTGAATTCTAAATTTCTCCCAGTCCTCAGGTTTGCTGCTTTTTCTGGCCAATTTATATGCCTCTTCCTTGGATTTAACACTATCCTTAATTTCCCTTGTTAGCCACGATTGAGCCACCTTCCCTGTTTTAATTTTACTCCAGACAGGGGTGTACAATTGTTGAAGTTCATCAAAGTGATCTTTAAATGTTAGCCATTGCCTATCCACCGCCAACCCTTTAATATTATTTGCCAGTCTATTCTAGTCAGTTCACATCTCATACCATCGAAGTTACCTTTCCTTAGTTTCAGGACACTAGTCTCTGAATTAACTGTGTCACTCTCCATCTTAATAGAGAATTCTACCATATTATGTTCACTCTTCCCCAAGGGGCCTCGCACAACAAGATTGGTAATTAGTCCTTTCTCATTACACATCACCCAGTCGAGGATGGCCAGCCCTCTAGTTGGTTCCTCAACGTATTGGTCTAGAAAACCATCCCTAATACACTCCAGGAAATCCTCCTCCACCGTATTGCTACCAGTTTGGTTAGCCCAATCAATATGTAGATTAAAGTCGCCCATGATAACTGCTGTACCTTTATTGCACGCATACCTAATCTCTTGTTTGATGTGTCCCCAACCTCACTACTACTGTTTAGTGGTCTGTACACAATTCTCACTTGTGTTTTCTGCCCTTTGGTATTCCACAGCTCCAACCATACAGATTCCATATCATCCTTACTATTGCGTTAATTTCCTCTTTAACCAGCAATGCTACCATACCACATTTTCCTTTCTGTCTATCCTTCCTGAATGCTGAATACCCCTGGATGTTGAGTTCGCAGCCTCGGTCACCCTTGAGCCATGTCTCCGTGATGCCAATTATATCATATTAATTAATTACTGCCTGTGCGGTTAATTCGTTCATCTTATTATGAATACTCATCGCACTGAGGCACAGAACCTTCAGGCTTGTCTTTTGAACACCGTTTGCCCCTTTAGAATTTTGCTGTAATGTAGCCCTTTTTGATTTTTGCCTTGGGTTTCTCTGCCCTCCACTTTTACTTTTCTTCTTTCTATCTTTTGCTTCTGCCCCCATTCTACTTCCCTCTGTCTCCCTGCATAGGTTCCCATTCCCTTGCCATATTAGTTTAACTCCTCCCTAGCAGCACTAGCAAACACTCCCCCAGGACATTGGTTCCGGTCCTGCCCAGGTGCAGACCATCTGGTTTGAACTGGTCCCACCTCCCCCAGAACTGGTTCCAATGTCCCAGGAATTTGAATCCCTCCCTTCTGCACCATTCCTCAAGCCACGTATTCTTCTGAGCTATCCTGCGATTCCTACTCTAACTTGCATGTGGCATTGGTAGAAGTCCTGAGATTACTATCTTTGAGGTTCACACTTTTTAATTTAACTCCTAGTTCCCTAAATTCACCTTGTATGACCTCATCCCATTTTATACCTATATCATTGGTATCTTTATGCACCACGACAACTGGCTATTCACCCTCCTCCTCCAAAATTTCCTGCAACCGCTCCGAGTGATCCTTGACCCTTGCACCAGGGAGGCAACATACCATCCTGGAGTCTCAATTGCGGCCGCAGAAACGTCTAACTATTCCCATTGCAATAGAATCCCCTACCACTATAGCTCTCCCACTCTTTTTCCTGCCCTCCTGTGCAGCAGAGCCACCCATGGTGTCATGGACTTGGCTGCTGCTGCTCTCCCCTGATGAGTCATCCCCCCAGCAGTACCCAAAATGGTGTATCTGTTTTGGAGGGGGATGACCACAGGGGACCCCTGCACTACCTTCCTTCCACTGCTCTTCCTGTTGGTCTCCCATTCCCTATCTGTCTGTGTAACCTTTACCTGCTGTAAGACCAACTCACTAAATGTGCTATTCACAGCATCCTCAGCATCGCGGATGCTCCAAAGTTAATCCACTCGCAGTTCCAGTGCCGCAATGTGGTCTGTCAGGAGCAGCAGCAGGACACGCTTCCCGCATATGTAGTCGTTAGGGACACTGGAAGCGTCCCTGAATTCCCACATAGCACAGGAGGAGCATGACACGTGTCCGAGCTCTCCTGCCATGACTTAACCCCTAGATTAAATTAATTTGGCAACAACAATGATAAAGGTTACCTATTGATAAAGGAAAAGAAAAACTACTCACCAATCACTTACCCCCTTGGCTGTGATGTCACCTTTCTATTTCTTTCTACTTCTTTGTTTACCTTCTGCACCTGCACCAGCTAGTTGCCCGAGCTCCCAACTGCGCCGATCCTCGGACACCTACTGGGCCTTTTATAGGCCTCCGACCCCGTTGCTCAATTTCTTCACACAGAGGGTTGTTAAGATCTGGAATGCACTACCTGAAAGGGTGGTAGTATTAAAATCCATCAAAACTTCCAAAAGGCAATGGGATATGTACTTGAAGATGACTCATTTGTAGGGTTATTGGGGAAAAAGCTGGGGTGTGGAGCTGATTTGGACAGCTCTTACAAAAGAACCATCACAGGCACGATGGACCAAATAGAATGCTGTAAGACTTGACAATCCTAGGTGCCAGTGACATTCCGTGCCACCTCTCTCACCACCAGGCCACCTGACCAATGCCACAAAAATATTCAATGACCTTACGAGAGCACATCATCATCATAGGCAGTCCCTTGGAATCGAGGAGGACTTGCTTCCACTCTTAACATGAGTTCTTCGGTGGCTGAACAGTCCAATACTAGACTACAGACTCTGTCACAGGTGGGGCAGATAGTCGTTGAGGGAAAGGGTGGGTGGGACAGGTTTGCCGCATGCTCTTTCCGCTGCCAGCGCTTGTTTTCTGCATGCTCTCGGCGATGAGACTCGAGGAGCACACACGATAAGAGAACTCCTTTTTCCACTACATCTCCAAGGTACACTCCCCCAGGTCATCCTCACTCCTTCAATGGAATGGCACGGCTTCATTCACTGTGCACCGTGGTTCAAGAGCTGTCTAACACTTCCACCTGGAACCTGTGTTTAAAACTCTACTCATGAACCTTACTTGTATGCAGCTCTATCCTTGCCTTTGATCGGACCTATCCGGGTGTCTGCTGCCACCTGGAAGATATCCTTCAGGTGCCTACCTTCACCTAAATAGATTGGACATTTCAGCGGCTGCCATAAAAGAGTAGAAACCCACTGAAAGCCGAACCCACCTCAACATCTGCCCCTGGAAAATGACATGTGCCCATATTACTCTCCTGTCTTGCTAAAGCTAGTGAAGAATTTCAAGGCCTATCTGCTCAATGGTGGGGTGGGGCTTGAACCTACAACTTTCTGAGAGTACGACGATTTGAGCCAAACTGACGGACACTAATAAAGAAGTTGCAATGGAGATGTTTATGAATGAATGTTCAAGCTTTGGCTTCCCCACACCCATAAATATATTTACCTGCGCATCTTCACCAATCTCAGTAAGAAGTGCCTGTGATCATGCCTCGCTGAAAGTGCGAGGGATCTCATGTGCACCTTTGACCACAAGGATTTCAACTCATAATCATCATTGGACATCCATGGAATGAAAACTCATGCCAACAGCAAAGCGTCAGGGCCTTGGATACATGTCTCTTTACATACGTGCATATGAACTTTGGGCCCAGTCCACTGGACCAAAATGACCTTTTCCAGATCTGTACATGCTCTGAAGATTTCACTGTTACTATCTTTCATCTAGCCTTGTCATTTAAGCAATAGCTCTGAGTTCAAACTAGAGGTGCTATGTGCAGTCTATTTCAACGTTTGCAAACTGCAAAATAGCTACCTATTCATTGTAATCTGCCCACCACAGACATAATTGCATTTTAAGACAGCTGTAAAAACCACTGTTGGAAACTGAGAAGCTCCAACACAGAACATGGTAGTGCTTTTTCCAAGTATTAGTACATTGTTGGCAAAATTACAGATACCCTAGTTGGCAAATTTATCTGCAATTATACTGTGATTATACAGTCAGCCAGACTCTGTGGGTCTCACTATCTCAAATCCGAGGTGTCCCTTGGATGAGCATTAACAGCCATGTAGTTTTTGTAAATGACCATTTTATAATGATTTAGATGATCAAAGTCTGTAAATAATATGTATTCCTAATACCAAACAACAATATTTGCGATTTCTTTTGCTTCCGCTAGCCTATAACTAGGCTTCAATGTTCAGGTGGAACAATATTTATGAAGCTAGTTCCTATCCTGGTGGAACAGCCCAAGACATTGCTGCATATAAATCAGGAATCATTCAGTACTTTAATTACGTTTTTTAAATTTTGATCATGTAATTACTGTGTTTACCCTGGTGAATAAACACTAACCTCATATGGTTTCGACAACAAATACTGAGAGATAATAAACAGCCTCCGCTGCACAGTTGATCAAAATAATTACAGAACAGGACTTTTTTTTAATTGCATTCTACTGATTGTCTTTTTATTGATACTACACGAAGTGTGGTGTAGTGATTTGTGAATATTATTCCCATTACCTTGGCTAAAGTGGAATTGAACATGTTGGGTCGCCTTACAGCAAGCGACTCTGTCTCTATCACTGTGCCTCTGGCATACTAGAGCCTGCCATCGTTGAATTCTTTTAAATTCATTAATGCTAGATTTAAACGGCGTGTTTAGCTAAAAAGTCTCATCAACATGCACCGTGACTAATTGCAGGCACAGATCCAAGAGGTCTGCTGGTTTTCTGACTGATGCGGCAATCAGCGGGCTCCCTCTTTTGGTTAACTGAGTTAAAAGGTCACGGGTGTTCAAATCATTCCAAGACTGTATGCGGGAAATTTAACCTCCCGCTCAGATACTGCAGTAGAAGGCCTGGCCTGTGACAGTGGCTGGGGCTCATTAACATTCTGCCAACCAGTTACATGCATGAGTCAGTCACCCAGCAGCAGGCTGATGCCTTTTGGCTTCCCGCTGGAGTGGAACTAAACTGTAGAACCAGTGGGAACCTGTTCAACCTACTCCGTCTCCAGGCCAGGTCAAAGACCACCCCAATCTCTGTCGTTGAGCTACAGTACACAGACGACACCTGCGTCTGCGCACATACAGAGGCTGAACTCCAGGACATAGTCAACGTATTTACTGAGGCGTACGAAAGCATGGGCCTTACGCTAAACATCTGTAAGACAAATGTCCTCCACCAGCCTGTCCTCACCACACAACACTGCCCCCCCAGTCATCAAGGTCCACGGTGCGGCCCTGGACAACGTGGACCACTTCCCTTATCTTGGGAGCCTCCTATCAACAAGAGCAGGCATTGACGACGAGATCCAACACCGCCTCCAGTGCGCCAGCCTTCGGCTGCCTGAGGAAAAGAGTGTTTGAAGACTAGGTCCTCAAAACTGTCACCAAGTTCATGGTCTACAGGGTTGTAGTGATACCCGCCTTCCTGTATGGCTCAGAAACATGGACCATGTACAGTAGACACCACAAATCGCTGGAGAAATACCACCAACGATGTCTCCGCAAGACCCTCCAAATTCCTTGGGAGAACAGATGCACCAACGTTAGCGTCCTCGAACAGGCCAACATCCCCAGCATTGAAGCACTGACCATACTTGATCAGCTCCGCTGGGCAGGCCACATAGTTCGCATGCCAGACATGAGACTCCCAAAGCAAGCGCTCTACTTGGAACTCCTTCATGGAAAACGAGCCAAACGTGGGCAGTGGGAACTTTACAAGGACACCCTCAAAGCCTTCCTGATAAAGTGCAACATCCCCACTGACACCTGGGAATCCCTGGCCCAAGACCGCCCTAAGTGGAAGAAGTGCATCCGGGAGGGCGCTGAGTACCTCGAGTCTCGTCGCCGAGAGCGTGCATAAAAAAAGCAGTGGCAGCGGAAAGAGCGTGCGGCAAACCAGTCCCACCCACCCCTTCCCGCAACGACTGTCTGTCCCACCTGTGACAGAGACTGTGGTTCTCGTATTGGACTGTTCAGCCACCTAAGAACTCATGTTAAGAGTGGAAGCAAGTCTTCCTTGATTCCGAGGGACTGCCTATGATGATGATAATGCTGCCTTTTGGCCCACAAAGGAAGTTAAGTAAGTCGTGAGGAGTGGAAGGGAGTTTCAAAAGTGTTTTGCAATAAAAAGTGGGGGGATGGAATTTGGGGTGACAGTGGCCCAAACTTTCTTTGTGGGGCCCAGAGGTGCAATTTTAAAAAAGAGAATCAAATTTAAACAAACGTCTTTTGGTATTTAAC
The DNA here is from genome assembly GCF_044704955.1 of Pristiophorus japonicus. NCBI lineage: Eukaryota > Metazoa > Chordata > Chondrichthyes > Pristiophoridae > Pristiophorus > Pristiophorus japonicus. The sequence goes on from NC_091986.1 coordinate 19,387,758, forward strand.
CTTTCTGAATCAAATAGAAGATTTCATGTACCAGGACAATGGTGGTTGTATGCTGATTCCAATATAACTTATAAACCGCTATAGCATTCAAACATGATGTGAATGATGTACAAATACTGGATTCCATGCTCTGAAGAAATAATAGTGTATTATGCAAATATACAGTATTCAAACATTCTTCACGGTTCCCAAATGATTCCACAACATCTGGAGTTGTACTATGTTTGAAAACTGAGAGCCACATTCATCCCAACACATGGCACAGCCATTTCTGTATTAACATTTCAAATTAAGAATGGACGTGTTTAATTGGTTTTCTAATTTAGGTTCTGGCAGTTGCCCAAGTAAAGCTCAGAATTATGATGATTGGCAGCTTTCCCGCTAGCACTTCTTGAAATAGATTTAGTACTTGGCCGTAGAGGTCTGTGAGGGTCAGGATGTGCTGCCTGTGGACACATTGCCGAAATTCGCACGGTCAGGAGAAGAGGCAAGAGAAATGGACCTCCGGCATTTGCAGGCCCATTTGTGGCATTCACCCCACTGAAAATCCTCGAAATATTACTGGCAGCTGGCTGGTCCAGGAAGGGGAACCCGGTGTACCTGAAGGATGTGAGGGCCATAGAAAGGGTACAGAAAAGATCAACACGAATGGTTCCAGGGATGAGGGACTTCAGTTACGTGGATAGACTGGAGATGCTGGGGTTGTTCTCCTTAGAGCAGAGAAGGTTGAGAGGAGATTTGATAGAGGTGTTCAAAATCATGGGGGGTCTGGTCAGAGTAGATAGAGAGAAACTGTTCCCATTGGTGGAAGGGTCGAGAACCAGAGGACACAGATTCAAAGTGATTGACAAAGGAATCAAAGGCGACATGAGGAAAAATATTTTTACACAGCAAGCGGTTAGAATCTGGAAGGCACTGCCTGACAGGATGGTGGGGGCAGACTCAATTGTGGCTTTCGAGAGGGAGTTGGATAAACACCTGAGAGAAAAGAATTTGCAGGGCGGTGGAGTGGGACTAGCTGAGGTGCTCTTGCAGAGAGCTGACACGGGCTCGACGGACTAAATGGTTACAGCACAGAAGGAGGCCATTCTATGATGCCATGAAAGAGGGTCTGGGTGCCTTACAAGGGCGTGGGGGTGTAAGGCTTAAAGCGATCGACACAAATGTAATCGTTTTTAACAGCAGCAAGTGTTTATTGCAAAAAAGCTAACAAGCCTCTGTAGTGGAATCATCAAAATGGGCGAAATCAACGCCCATAATATCGTCCAGCATTAGTTTCAGCACGTAATTAACGCAGAGATTCAATAATACCGACCGCCGACTTTTCTTTGTCATAAAGATCACATTTGGCGAAACTAACGCCCAGGAGATCGCCCAGTGTCACTTTCACCACCTCGCACACATATCGCCCACAATATCGCTCACCCAAAACACAGCTCAGAAAAAGTGGAACTGTTCTGAATGAATCACAGCGGTATAGGCACCATTTTTAAAATCGCAGGTCGCTTCTTCAAAAGGCTGCTTCAACTTCGGGGGAGTTTGCATTGACTCTGGAGTCTTCTCAGGTGAAGTGACCATCTCAACAGACATATTTTTAGACTCTGGACTATTGGGGGTTTACCGTAGGTGTATTTTAGGGAGGAAATTATTGCTTCTGATCAATCGCTATTATACTTTCATTGCAATGGAGCCAGCCATTTCTCAGCCTGCATCGATTAATACGCAGATGCTGCAGAGTGCAAATGGCTCAATGTGTGATGCACATCATTATGTTCCCAATTTAAGATGTGCAAGCATGAGGAGGAGGTCCAGGCCATACACACCCCGCACTTACAGGGAAAAGAGGTCTTACCTCGACGTGTCCGAGCACACCTGTCTTCGGAACTGTGCTTCCACAAGGTGATGATCAATGAAATATGTGAGCTCCTCAGGCCACATATGCAGCCTGCCATCAGGACATCAGTGTCAGTCGAGGTCAAGGTCACCGTGGCACTGTCTTTCTACGCGTCCGGTTCCTTTCGGGCTTCCGTGGTCGAGATTTCACCTCTGTCCCCCATCGCTGCATGAGAAAGGTCACGGAGGCCCTGTACACGCGAAGGCTGGACTTTATCAGCTTCCCCATGACCACGGAGGCTTAGACTGACAGGTCTGGAGCATTCTGCCACATTGCTAAGTTCCCCAGGGTGCAGGGAGCTACACAGTGCACTCACATCGCCATGCGCCCACCTTCTCAGGACCCGGAGCTTTTTCGTAACACAAAAGGATTTCACTCCCTGAAGGTCCAACTATTTGCCGACCACAACCAGATCATAATGGCAGTGAATGCCAAATGTCCGGGCAGCTTCGATGAGGCTCACATCCTGCGTGAGAGCGCTGTCTCTGACATGTTTAACAGTCAGCCACAAGGACAATGCTGGATGCTTGGTGATAACCGATATGGCCGAGCCACCTGGCTGATGGCCCCCCTGCCTAACACCCACACCGAGGTCGAGAAGCGATACAACCAGAGTCACAGAGACTAGATGGCATTGGGGTAGAATGGCTTCTGGAGCGTGGCGATGCAGGTGCCTCGAAGTCCGCGCTCTCATCCGTAGAGAACAGACCCAGCGGATTGACGGGCGAGAATCGCAGCTCCTCAGCAGATGTAGATCGTCCGGCGAGTCCGGCCCCGCGCCCCCACCTTCTGGCCTCTGTGGCCTTGCCTGGGGCTGCGCTGCTGGCTGAGCTGCAAAACACAAATTAAGTTATTAGAGGAGAAGCGGGGCTCGGGACACAAGGTAATTCCAGCGCTACACACAGCATATGCACAACAAAAGCACCACCGCTATCAAGATGATCACAGACATCACATTTCATGACCATCAACACATGGTGCATTGCAATGATTTTCATTTGGCCAGCATTATTTCTAGGACAATTTTAGAAATCATCTCTCATATATGATTGTTCTGATATGAGTGGGTGTGGCATCTATCGATTTACATTACGCAATGGAGTAAGCTTTACTCACGTGGCATCACTTCAGGGCCTGCAGATGCGTCCGTGGCTGTCCGCGTGTGCTTCCCCATGAGTGCAAGCACATGCTCCTCCATCTCAGTGATGTCGCTGGGGACTGGTGGCCCCCAACCCGTTTGCCTCTGCACGGACCTCATCATCGATAGCTTCTTCTGTAAAAGGTGACAGGACGACATGGCATGAGATCATTGCGTGATATCATTGTTAGGTGCTGTCACAGAGACTGATACAACACATAACCAACAGATATAATCATGATTATTATAATAATTATCATTCTTTACCTAAAGACATACACCGTGACCGCAGGCTTTGACTACAACATTCCTGGTAAAAGTGAAAGACCTCACATCTGCTGATAGTCACTCATGACTGTTACAAATCAAATTATTTAAATACATAAGTACATGTAAATAAGTTTAATACTTACTCTTGTGGATCTCACAAGGTCATTCCATCGTTTGCGGCATTGGTTGCCCTCAACGCACCTCGTTGTTCACCGACGAGACCACCTCTGCTTTCTCGGCCCATATTTTCTGGTTGGCCTTGGGGGTGGGCTTCCCATGCCCTCCCTGGGTCAAATTACCCCAGCGTGACTCAACCTCCTGCAGGATGGAGGCATTTGCTTCATCCGAGAACCTCCTCGCTCTTTTGCGCCCTTCAATGTGCTCCTCTCCCAGCTCATTGCTCTCGCCAGCGTCAGTCTCCACAATGTTCTGTGACGCCTCCTCCTCGCCCTCCATTATAGGTCAAATTCGGGCAAATATCTGGCTGGTAACAGCTATTTTTTGTTTCCCTATTTGCTCCAAAGCTCTAAATTCTCGCTCCTTCCTCCTCCCAAAGCAGCCACACCACACTCACACACGCTTTCAATGACACTCAGCTCCCTCTCTCTCTCTCTCCTCTTCTGCGCATGTCATGATGACCCTTGAACTCCTGAATCACGGGAATCGAGCGTTGCCATGCCTTTGCTAATGACGGCGACACTTTATGGCAGAAGGTCAGAGAGATTTAACGCTACCGCCCATTTCATATTGCTTGCGCTAATGCCCAATTTAAAAAATGGAGACTCGGGGCTTTGAGAATGGGCGAGAAGCCGGCGATCTGAAAACTCATTTTTACTGCCCACACCAGAAATAGCGCCCAATTTTGGGCGATCTGCACAAAAGTGTAAAATCTAGCCCTTGGTCTTTGCTGGGCTAGCAGATCTCAACCAGACTGGCACCAAATATTTCAGCAATTGGAAACTATTGTCCTCAACACTCTTATGTTAAGGAAGGGAAAATCAGATGGTTAAATACACTGCTGATGCTCATTGTCAGGGTTCACAGGTCAATAATCATCATTTGAATGAATGGTTTAAAGGACAACCAGCACAATGGAACTGTATACAGATCGAGGCAGAGAGGTTGTTTCCACTGGCCGGGGAGACTAGAACTAGGGGGCACAGCCTCAAAATACGGGGGAGCCAATGTAAAACTGAGTTGAGAAGGAATTTCTTCTCCCAGAGGGTTGTGAATCTGTGGAATTCTCTGCCCAAGGAAGCAGTTGAGGCTAGCTCATTGAATGTATTCAAGTCAAAGATAGATAGATTTTTAACCAATAAGGGAATTAAGGGTTATGGGGAGCGGGCAGGTAAGTGGAGCTGAGTCCACGGCCAGATCAGCCATGATCTTGTTGAATGGCGGAGCAGGCTCGAGGGGCTAGATGGCCTACTCCTGTTCCTAATTCTTATGTTCTTATGTTCTTATGTATGTAACTCAGTGAGGATTCAAAGCCTGTCGAAGTGGAGGGGAGGAAAGTGACAGAAATAACTGGCAGGCACATTAAAATGAATCATCTGGGATTTACCTCCCATTTTCACGGTTCGAACACAAGATGCCCAGATGTCCAGCGTTTAACATTTGGCGGTCGGGGGCAAAAAATATGCGAGAGCTAGGGTTTGTGCAACTGTTCGCAGACAGCAGGCAGCTCATTCCAATGAGGAGCAGATGTTGGAGCTGTTGGTGATAAAGAGATCAGTGGACCTGTGCCGGCTCTGAGTGTGGGTCAAGTATTGTTAGTAACTGCACCAGTAATTTAAATCAGCGGTGAGCCAGAAAGGCCCAGAGCAAGGCCGTCTCTGTCTCATTCCTATCTCTGGATGGTGCACATCCATTCTTAGCTTCTATGTTCTTTTTCCACAGATTAGTCAGGGATGCAGATGAAAGAAGAACAGGAGGAGGAGGAGGAACAGGATGAGAAGGATGATTAACATGAGTCTGGTCCCACTGCTTCTGGCCAAAGGCCCTCTCTTTAAATCTGATGTTATTCATCCCTTTTTCCCCAATTATCAGCATAGAGGTGTTCAACAAGAGGGAGAAAGAAAGTGTGGATAAAGATGTTGCACAGTAAGATTCGCAGAACACAAGGGTGTTGGAGAATTAGGAGTGAAAGAGGATTCTTTTGTACTCCTGCAGAGGTTTCAAAGATGGCTATCCTTTGCTGAGGAGCCAGCAACCTCTGTCTGTATGAGTGCTCTGAAAGAAGAATTTATCGAGAATCACTCCTACCTGCAGCCACTGAGGTCCATCTCCCAGAATGCATGATAGTGAAAGGGGTCATGGTGGAGTCCACAGCCCTCATCTGTGGCAATTATATTTGCTCATTTCCGTGATCCCATTTAAGGACGGAAGAAAGATTCAAAGCAATGTTTATTAATGGATGAATAGTCTTTAAACAATTTCAGCTAGTCTTTCTTGTTCACATCTTGTTTGTTCAAGTCTGCTTGTTGGTAAAATAATGAATACAAAGACAAAAATATGCTATCTAAGTCTCCACATTGCACAAGTTTAGCATGGCCTGTCAGCATATATTATTCAGCAGCATATATCTTTACTGCCAGAGAACCCTTTTTAACAATAATGATGACACATCTCTGACAATAATATTACTAAGTCCTTTATTTTAACTTTCATTAATTTTGAGTTTATTGGCATGCTTTTTATCTTTTGTACAATGTTCTGTTTTTGTGCTTGGCTGTATGTACAAACCATTTATAATGACTTTGGTGCTCTGGTTAAAATTTCTTTCATCAAATTTATATTCAAAATATGCAGTCATTATTTTTGATGGTATTATCCGTAATTGGCTCAGATCAGACTCCCAACAGCTCAAATGCATCCTTACTCATAATAACTGTCTCAATATGTTGCTGCTCCGACAAATATTCCCATAATTTGTTTAAGTGTTTCTAATAAAACAGGGGAGAAATGTTTCTTTTTTCAATGTCTTGTGAAATTAGTGGCCACAGCCTTTAGTTAAGAATATCAGACAACAAGTCACAATAAAATAGATTATGCATGAAGTTATAGGAAACATTTTTTTCTTACCAGTTCTCTTCCCTCCCTTCATGAACACGTTGAGATAGATTTGCAACTTGCTCGCCAAGTGTGTACAACCAGTGTTGCAGCTTGGCCAGCCCCTTATACAAAGCACTTGATTTTAATTTTTATTGATTTCCACTGACGCTGCATTTTTTATTTTGATTTGGCACAGCAATTTTGAGACCTGCATATTGAGGCAGATGCTCTCTAGTCATGGCTGAACTCCAGATTTCATTGCCATCTGAGGCCTTCCCACAATGTGTATGCTGGCATTGCTGGACAATCACTATGGTGTGGAAATTCCGACGTCCCGGGTTCGTACAAAGTTTCTACGGACCCGGGTAGGCATCGGAAAAGCCGGTTTTCAGCATGCAATGCGCATGCGCTGAAAACCGGCTTTTCCGATCTGTCAAGCTGGAGCTTGACAGATCATCCGCAGATCACGAGCAAGGACATTTGTACGGGCAAGATTGCGATATTTACCCATATCTTGCCCAGAAAATGTCCTCAAACTCTTGCGCCTGATAGAAGCAGGCGCATAGTCTACTTTTACAGGCATAAGAGCTTAAAAGCATATCAAAAACAGGATTAAAGTAAAATTTTAAAAAACATATTTATGTTAAAACTATGCCCTCTCAGGTAATGTTATTTTAAACGCTAATCCTAACTTTTTTTTAAATCGGCAAATTTTTTTTCTTTAAAAAACATTTAGAACAATATTAATTTCTATTAGTGTATTTATGTGAAGTGATTTTTAAATGGTTTATGTAGTGTTTGAGTGTTTTGAGGTCTTTCTCATTCATAGTAATAGGAGATTCGTAACTTATGAATCTCCTATTGCAATGAATGAGAAAATACTTACCTGTGATTGGGTGTCCAGGCCCACGTGACTCCTGCAGACATCCCGACGTGAACGCGCTGCGACGCGCAGTCATGAGAAGCCTCCGGACCGAGATCTCAAACGGACACAGCAACTTAAGGTAAGTGCCATTTTCTGTCCTTTCTCTTGTAGTTTGCCCGCGGGAAGACCTCGAGAGGAATTTCTGGGCCTATATGTATTGTTGGGCAGGCCACATTGTTCGCATGCCTGACACAAGACTCTCAAAGCAAGCGCTCTACACGGAACTCCTACACGGCAAGTGATCACCAGATGGGCAGAGGAAACGTTTCAAGGACACCCTCAAAGCCTCCTTGATAAAATGCAACATCCCCACCAACACCTGGGAGTCCCTGGCCAAAGATCGCCCTAAGTGGAGGAAGAGCATCCGGGAGGGCGCTGAGCACCTCGCGTCTTGTTGCGGAGAGCATGCAGAAAACAAGCGCAGGCAGCGAAAGGAGTGTGCGGCAAACCAGACTCCCCCACCCACCCTTTCCTCCAATGACTGTCCCACCTGCGACAGAGGCTGTAATTCCAGTATTGGACTGTTCAGTCACCTAAGAACTCACTTTTAGAGTGGAAGCAAGCCTTCCTCGATTTCGAGGGACTGCCTATGATATATATAAATGAGGGGGACTTCCCCTCTTGCTCACTATGAAGGGGGATCAATAAATACTAGAAGGGAAACATTTTACATGGTTATGAGGAAAGAACAGGGGAGAGGGACCCATTGGGAGAGGCTCTTTCAAAAAGCCAACACAGACATAATGGGACGAATGGCCTCCTGTGCTGTATAATTCTGTTGCTGACATCAGTGGAGGCTGGCAGAAAGGACATACTTTGGAGCTTGCAGCCTGAAGGAACTTTCAAGAAAGATTGCTGGAGTGGCAAAGAGCGTGAAATTGTGTATCGCCCCGGTTGGGGGCAGTAACAGCTGGGAGGTAGGAATTCCTGTGCCAGGCGCAAAGGTTCCGTGCCCCCCACTCATTGCCATGATCTGAAGCACATCAGTTAGCTCCTGCACCTCAGGAGAGCACGGTCCAGCTCTCCATCCCCTCCTCCCCATAAATGTGGCTCGCACCCCAGCACTGGGACCCACTTCCTCGGAAGGTGGGGCCCATGGTGTGCCTTGCTGCAGCTGGAACCCGCAGCCTCAGACATTCAGAAACCATGGAATGTCCCACCAGCACTCAAACGACAAGTCACGAAAGGGTCTGTCACCGCAATGAGTGGCACCTCTTCCAAAGTCAGTAAAACAGTGGGGGCTTCAGCCAGCTCCATCCCCTCCCCCTTCCCCTCACCCCCATGTTCTTGATCTGGAGGGTTGGATTCGAAGATGTTATTCTGTTCAGGCTGGTTCTCGTCTGAATTTTCTTCTACATTGTCAGGGTCGGCCTCAAGTTCTGCAAAATATAACAGAACACAGACAAATGGTTAGCAGCAGAGGAGGGGGCTGGGTGAGTGGTATGAGTAGGCTCTCAGCGCAGGTCAGGCAGCAGGCTGATTTGAAGGACCATGATGAATGATAGCACATTGCACCAACCGAAGCGTAGCTGACGGAGATATCCCCAGGAACCGTAGCATAGCTAGTCCGTGCAGTACTTAACATTTAGCAAAGCCAGACTGTGGAATTTACAAGACTTACGCTCTCCCTTGAGTGTGGGCCCAGCTTGTGCAGTGGTGGTTGCTTTTCTCCAGGTAGGACCCATCAAAGCAACGACCCTGTCATTCAAGTGTGTCAGTGGGTGCAGATTTGCCGGGCCTCCTCCTGTTTGAGTTCTTTCCCTTTTGTTATGTGCCACCTTCCTCTGCAAAGATGAAAATGCAACTTTTTAGAGAGGGTGTCTTTCTGCTGAGTGAGACATATGCAGCTGGTCACATTTACAATTGCAAAATGCATTGAATAAATGAAAATATTACTTACACTAACTACTTGACCAAGGTCCTGCCATTTCTCTTTAAAGTGGCCTCCAGCTCTCGTGGTGGTCACTATTGCGCAGTAATCTTCTGCAACTTGGTTCCAGCGTTTCTTCATTTCATTGGGCAGAACTTTTATGTGACCTCTGTTGGTGTCTAGTGCCTGCCATCTGTTCTCAATCACAGTAACTAGTGCCTTCACTTCATCCTGTAAGAAATTCTTGGTCCTTGCACCGCGTTGCATCTTGTACTGTTGCAGTTCTGATTTTTCCAATGCTCTCACACAGCACTCCTTCTCACACACACAAAACTAGCTTTTTAAAAATGGCCGATTGCCAACTCGGAGCTGTACTGCGCATGCGCGTCGATTGCAACAACGCGCATGCGCAGAAGGTACGGCATCAGTTTTTTCAATGCGGACCGCAGGCTCCACCCCCCGAGGCAACTGAACATGATGCACGGCGCCAAATTCGAATTACACATCGGGATAAACTTTGGCAAAATATTTCCGCCACATTTCTGGCTGAGAAAAATGGGCGTAACTCTGGCAATACGCCAAAAAAACGGGCTTGGGAAAAATTGAGTCTGTAAAATTGAACAGTTTATAAGCTGGCCATCTTCACTTAAATTAGCACCCTTTAATGTGCTGACAGGCATTCATTATCCACTGTGTAGTTGCATCAACTACTGTGAGGTAAGTTTTTAACCCAATTCTGTATCTAATACAAATGTCACTTAGGACGATTACTCCTGCAGTGATACATGTATAGATGGACAGGGACTCATTAGCAGTGAGTCATTTCAAGCATGTGCTGTGATGCGACAGAGCTGGACTCTGCAGCCACCTTCATTAATCTCCCAATTCATAATCTGAAATGTTGAGCAGTGTACAGCCCTCGAAGTGACAGCTGAAAATTATTAAAGTCACATGGAAATTGTTAAGCAAACAAGGGACTGTTTATTTTTGTAACAGAATCAAGTAGCTTCATGCCACAGTTCAAGATGAAAACATTAATCCATGTGCTTCATTGACAATGACACATGCTGGATTTTCAAAAGAGGTATTTCTAGAAGCAATACATTCTACTTTTAAACATATCCCCATTCACCCATTGAAGATAATCAACCACGACATGTTTTCCAATGCAAGAAATTAAATGCCATCTATATATTAAGGGGAGAAATTCATTATCGCCCTGTTTTGGGGGCAGCAACTTTTGAAAGCTGGGAAACTTAGCACCAGGCGCTAATGCTTCCCGCTTTCAAAAAATTGGTGTTAACGCTCCAGGAAGAAAGTGGAACGCTAAATCAAGTGCTGCTGCGTTTCCGACATTACGACTGTGACTACACTCCAAAACTACTTCATTGGTTGTAAAGCGCTTTGAGATGTCCGGTGGTCATGAAAGGCGCTATATAAATCCAAGTCTTTCTTTCCTTCCTGCAGCTGCCGGTGTTGCAGGGGACGAAAGTGTATTTTGGATCCGGGGCAAAAACGGGGCGATGCGTGTGGCGATGACGGTACGATCTCCGGGAGCAGGGATTCGGGTCGCAACGCGATAGCACCGCTGTTAAACACCCGCCCAATATGGCAGGAGTCGATGTCAACGCTACGCCCGGTCGCAAAGGCAATTACACCCCGTTAACGCCCCCAATTTCTCCCCCGAAGACTTGCATATAGCACATTATTTCTGTAAGCATCACTTTTACTTTCTGTAATACATTTCCAATCTCACTATTTCCATCACACCTGCTGATCATGCTAACCCTGTCTATGTATCTATTATAGTTACTGGATCCCTCCAATCTTCATGTCCAAGGCATGGTGTCACATGCCTGAGATCTCTGAAGATTGGACCTATCATGCAATGGTTACCCCAGTCCCTCCTCTGCATCTCCAGTCGGTCCCAGTGCCAAAATACCCTTTTCCCTCCTTCCTTTCCTCCCCACCTGCCGCTCTTGCTCCAACTCAAACAAATGGCTGGTCAATGTTTTTTTTCCCACTCCTGCACTAAGGAAATATAAAAAGGTTCACTGTGCTTTTATTCTGATAGCAAAAGTGCAGCATGTACTTAAGCAATTAAATGCTAGATTCAGTTGCGACCAGGAATGTAGTTTTCATCCCAGGAATCAGTCTGGTGAACCTTCATTGCACTCCTTCTATGGCACTGTGATATGTGTGCGCACTAGGTCTGTGCAGCAGAGCTGGTCTCCCGTCGTCTTGGATAACCCTTGCCACTGGACAAAGACCCAGCTCTGTCAAGCCCGTGCGGTGGCTGGTGTGCAACGGCCACCCAACGTTTAAAAAATCTATGCACAGGCATCTTCCATCCTTCAGCATGTAGTTCAGGATCTGAAATATTAGATCCTTCATTAAAACAGCTGTGAACTCATCCTTTTTTGGCATAGAAGCAAGTCATCCTCGTTTCGAGAGACTGCCAATGATGATGAGTTTTCATCCTTTTCTTCACTGCAGGGATGGGATTTCCAAAAGGGTGCAGTGCTAGAAAAACCCTATTCTATAATTTTGGGGGAGCCTTCATTCTCTTTTCCCTCAAGCCCCCTGTTATGTATTTAACTCTTGGCAACCTGTATCACACCACCACCAGAGGGCCTACCTGTTGGTCCCAAGGTATCCCAGCATCCCTTGGGAGTACTGTATATAAGCTGACCACCCACGTGGAAGCAGCACTCTGGAGTCTTATTAAAGGAGCTAAGATCACACTTACTCATTGCTTACAGTACTCTGTTTATTATGAGCGTAACAATTGGCGACGAGATAACGAACAACCGTGTGAAAATGCAAAGAACAGTTGGTATCCTGGAGAAATTCTCAGAAGGGGACGATTGGGAGGCCTTCATGGAGAGACTCGAACAATACTTCGTAGCCAATGAGCTGGAAGGGAACGAGGACGCTGCCAAATGAAGGGCGATCCTTCTTACCGTATGTGGGGAAACAACCTATGGCATCATGAAGAATCTTCGAGGTCCGGTAAAGCCAACAACCAAATCCTATGAAGAATATATACGCTGGTCCGGGAGCACCTAAATCCTAAGGAAAGCATTTTGATGGCGAGGTATCGGTTCTACATGTGTCAACAGTCGGAGAGCCAGGAAGTGGCGAGCTACGTCACCGAACTAAGGAGCCTTGCTGGACATTGTGAATTTGATGGATTCCTTGAACAAATGCTGAGAAACTTGTTTGTGCTTGGCATTGGCCATGAGATAATCTTTCGCAAACTATTGATTGTTGAAACACCGAAACTGAGCAAAGCCATAACGATAGCCCAGGCATTTATATCCACCAGCGATAACACCAAACAAATTTCACAGCATAGAGAGGTTTCAGCCAGTAATGTGCAAAAATTAACATCGTTTTCGAGCAGGAATATACATGGCAGAGCATACACGCCGGCTGCCGCACGACCTCAGATGACCCAGAGTCCGCCATCAATCGTTAATGTGAGGCAGTTAACATCTTGTTGGCATAGTGGAGGTGATCATCGGGCCCATCAATGCCGCTTCAAGCACTATGCGTGCAACGGCTGCAGAGCAATGGGACAACTCCAGCAAATGTGCAGGCAAGCTGCAAACCCTGCAAACCACTATGTTGCAGAGGAAGATCGATCCACGGTGGATCAGGCTGAACTAGAGACTCGAAACAAGGAGGCAGACATGTACAGGGTACACACCTTCACCACGAAATGTCCACTAAGTTGGACTGAGCGGAATTCCAGTATCCATGGAACTGGACATGGGGGCGAGTCAGTCCATAATGAGCAAAAAGTCCTTCGACAGGCTGTGGTGCAACAAGGCACACAGGTCCAAGCTCAGCCCCATTCACACCAATCTAAGGACTTATCCCAAAGAACTGATCCCTGTAATTGGCAATGCAGAAGTCAAAGTCTCCTATGATGGAGCAGTACACAAACTCCCACTGTGGATTGTACCAGGAGATGGCCCCACACTGTTCGGCAGAAGCTGGCTGGGAAAAATCCGTTGGAACTGGGACGACATCCGAGCGCTTTCGTCCGTCGACGACGCCTCATGTGCCCAGGTTCTGAGCAGATTTCCATCGTTGTTCGAGCCAGGAATTGGAAGTTTCTCAGGGGCGAAAGTGCAGATCCATTTGGTTCACGGTACACGACCCATCCACCACAAGGCACGAGTGGTACCGTATGTGATGCGAGAGAAAGCGGAAATTGAGCAGGTCAGGCTGCAGCGAGAAGACATCATCGCACCGGTGGAATTCAACAAGTGGGCCAGTCCGATTGTCCTGGTACTTAAAGGTGGCAGTATGGTCAGAATTTGTGGGGACTATAACGTAACGATTAACTGTTTTTCGCAACAGGACCAGTACCCGCTACCCAAGGCAGACGACCTATTTGCGTCCTTGGTTGGAGGAAAGACGTTCACCAAGTTGGACCTGACCTCGGCCTACATGACACAGGAGCTGGAGGAATCTTCGAAAGGCCTCATCTGCAGCAACACGCACAAAGGTCTGTTCATCTATATCAGATGCTCGTTTGGAATTCCGTCGGCCGCGGCAATTTTCCAATGAAACATGGAGAGCCTGCTAATGTCGGTTCCACATACCGTGGTTTTCCAGGATGACATACTAGTCACAGGTCGGGACACCATGGAGCCCTTGAAGAATCTGGAAGAGGTTCTAAATCGGCTAGATCGTGTGGGACTCAGGTTGAAATGCTCGAAGTGTGAGTCAGAGGTCGAGTCCTTGGGAAGAAGAATCACAGCAGACGGCATCAGACCCACCGACGCCAAGACGGAGGCCATCAAGAATGTGCCGAGACCATAGAACATGATGGAGCTGCGGTCGTTCCTGGGACTCCTCAACTATTTTGGTAATTTCTTACCCGGGTTAAGCATTTTGCTAGAACGCCTACATGTGCTACTGTGCAAGGAAGACGACTGGGTATGGGGGAATTCACAAGAGGCTGCCTTTGAGAAAGCCAGAAATCTGTTATGTTCAAACAAACTGCTTGTTCTGTATAACCCTTGTAAACGATTAGTGCTAGCTTGCGATGTGTCGTCATACGAGGTCAGGTGTGTGTTACAACAGCCTAATGAATCGGGGATTTCGCTTATGCGTCCAGAAGTCTGTCCGAGGCCGAAAGGGCCTACAGCATGATTGAAAAAGAAGCTCTGGCATGCGTTTACGGGGTGAAATAAATGCACCTGTATTTTTTTGGTCTCCAGTTTCAGCTTGAAACTGACAATGAGCCACTCATATCGCTGTTCTCTGAGAGCAAAGAGATTAACACCAATGCCTCTGCCCGCATCCAAAGATGGGTGCTCACGCTGTCGGCATACGACTATGTAATCCGCCACAGACCGGGCACAGAGAACTGCGCTGATGCTCTCGGTCGGCTACCATTGCCCGCCACCGGGGTGGAAATGGCACAGCCTGCAGACTTGCTCATGGTAATGGATGCATTCGAAAACGAAAAGTCACCTGTTACGGCCCTTCAGATCAGGACCTGGACCAGCCAGGATCCATTACTGTACTTAGTAAAAACCTGTTTCCTCCATGGGAGCTGGTCTAGCGTCCCAGCAGAGATGCAGGAGGCGATTAAGCCGTTCCGCAGGCGCAAAGACGAAATGTCCTTGCAGGCGGACTGTCTATTGTGGGGCAATCGCGTGATCCTGCCCAAGGAAGGCAGAGAAATGTTCATTCGTGACCTACACAGCACCCACCCGGACATTGTAATGATGAAAGCCATAGCCAGATCCCATATATGGTGGCCCGGCATTGACTCAGATTTAGATTCACGCGTGCAACACTTGCTCTCAACTGAGCAATGCACCCAGAGAGGCACCGCTAAGTTTGTGGTCGTGGCCCCCCAAACCGTGGTCTAGGATCCACGTTGACTATGCACGCCCATTTCTAGGCAAAATGTTCTTGGGTTGTCGTGGATACCTTTCAAAATGGATATTCAATACGTCCACCGCCACCATTGAAAGCCTATGAACCATGTTTGCCACACACGGCCCGCCTGATGTCCTAGTAAGTGACAATGGGCCGTGTTTCACCAGTGCTGAATTCAAGGAATTCATGACCCGCAATGGGATCAAGCATGTCACATCTGCCCCGTTCAAGCCCGCATCCAATGGCCAGGCAGAATGGGCAGTCCAGCCCATCAAGCAAAGCTTGAAACAAGTATTGGAAGGTTCCCTGTAGATCCGACTGTCCCACGTTCTGCTCAGCTACCACACCAGACCCCACTTGCTCACCGGGGTTCCCCCAGCTGAGCTGCTCATGAATAGGGCGCTCAAAACAAGGCTCTCTCTTGTCCACCCTGATCTCCATGATCACGTCGAGGGCAGGTGGCATCAACAAAGTATGTACCATGACCGCGTAAATTTGTCACGCGATATTGAGGTCAATGATCCTGTGTTTGCACTCAATTATGGACATGCTCCCAAATGGCTCATGAGCACGGTCATAGCCAAAGAAGGAAGTAGGTTGTTTCAGGTCAAATTGGCCAATGCACTAAAATGCAGAAAGCATTTGGACCAAATCAAATTGCAGTTCACTAACAGCTATGAGCAACCCGAAGAGGAACCACCAACTTTGACCCTCCAACACACACACAAGTGGCAACCGACATCACGGTTAACCACAAAGCCGGACTCACTATCCCCAGCAGCCCGGCAAGGCCGGCTGCCTAGCAGCCCAGTGAAGAACTAACCTACTCACCCACACCCGCATTTTTACATCCCTGTCTGGAATAAAAATAAAATTGGGAAGGAGGCTCAACCGTGGCTAACAAGGGAAATTAAGGATACTGTTAAATCTAAGGTAGAGGCATATAAATTGGCCAGAAATAGCAACAAACCTGAGGACTGGGAGAAATTTAGAATTCAGCAGAGGAGGACAAAGGGTTTAATTAAGAGGGGGGAAATAGAGTACGAGAAGAAGCCTGCCGTGAACATAAAAACTGACTGCAAAAGCTTCTATAGATATGTGAAGAGAAAAAGATTAGTGAAGACAAACGTAGGTCCCTTGCAATCAGATTCAGGTGAATTTATAATGGGGAACAAAGAAATGGCAGACCAATTGAACAAACACTTTGGTTCTGTCTTCACTAAGGAAGACACAAATAACCTTCCGGAAGTACTAGGGGACCGAGGGTCGAGTGAGAAGGAGGAACTGAAAGATATCCTTATTAGGTGAGAACTTGTGTTAGGGAAATTGATGGGATTGAAGGCCGATAAATCCCTAGGGCCTGATAGTCCACGTCCCAGACTACTTAAGGAAGTGGTCCTAGAAATAGTGGATGCATTGGTGATCATTTTCCAACAGTCTATCAACTCTGGATCAGTTCCTATGGACTGGAGAGTAACTAATGTAGCACCACTTTTTAAAAAGGGGTGGGGGGAGAGAAAACAGGTAATTATAGCCCGACATCAGTGGTGGGGAAGATGTTGGAATCAATTATTAAGGATGAAATAGTTTGGAAAGCAGTGTAAGGATCGGTCCAAGTCAGCATGGATTTATGAAGGGGAAATCATGCTTGACAAACCTTTTTTGAGGATGTAACTCGTAGAGTGGACAAGGGAGAACCAGTGGATGTGGTGTATTTGGACTTACAAATGCTTTTGACAAGGTCCCACACAAGAGAGTGGTGTGCAAAATCAAAGCACATGGTATTGGGGGTGAAATACTGACGTGGATAGAGAACTGGTTGGCAGACAGGAAGCAGCGAGCCAGGATAAACGGATGACTAGTGGAGTGCCGCAGGGCTCAGTGCTGGGACCCCAGCTCTTTACAATATATAACATCAATGATTTAGATGAAGGAATTGAGTGTAATATCTCCAAGTTTGCAGATGACACTAAACTGGGTGGTGGTGTGAGCTGTGAGACGCTAAAAGGCTGCAGGGTGACTTGGACAGGTTGGGTGAGTGGGAAAATGCATGGCAGATGCAGTATAATGTGGATAAATGTGAGGTTATCCACTTTGGGGGCAAAAATGCGAAGACAGAATATTATCTGAATGGCGGTAGATTAGGAAAAGAGGAGGTGCAATGAGACCTGGGTGTCATGGTTCATCAGTCATTGAAAATTGGCATACAGGTACAGCAGGCGGTGAAGACGGCAAATGGTATATTGACCTTCATAGCTAGGGGATTTGAGTATAGGAGCAGGGAGGTCTTACTGCAGTTGTACAGGGCCTTGGTGAGACCTTACCTGGAATATTGTGTTCAGTTTTGGTCTCCTAATCTGAGGAAGGACGTTCTTGCTATTAAGGGAGTTCAGCGAAGGTTCACCAGACTGATTCCCGGGATGGCCGGACTGACATATGAGGAGTGACTGGATCAACTGGGTCTTTATACATTGGAGTTTAGAAGGGTGAGAGGGGATCTCATAGAAACATATAAGATTCTGATGGGACAGGAGAGGTTAGATGTGGGGAGAATGTTCCCGATGTTGGGGAAGTCCAGAACCAGGGGACACAGTCTAAGGAAATGGGGTAATCCATTTAGGACTGAGATGAGGAGAAACTTCTTCACTCAGAGAGTTGTTAACCTGTGGAATTCCTTGCCGCAGAGAGTTGTTGATGCCAGTTCATTGGATCTATTCAAGAGGGAGTTAGATATGGCCCTTACGGCTAAAGGGATCAAGGGGTATGGTGAGAAAGCAGGAAAGGGGTACTGAGGGAATGATCAGCCATGATCTTATTGAATGGTGGTGCAGGCTCGAAGGGCTAAATGCTCTACTCCTGCACCTATTTTCTATGTTTCTATGTTTCTATGTTTCTTCCTGCATTTGCACCAAGACGATCGACAAGGGAGCGAAAAGCCCCAGATCGTCTCACCCTATAAATAAGTGTATTATTGACTTACGAGGGAGTGTTGTTATGTATTTAACCCTTGGCAACCTGTATCACACCACCACCAGAGGACCTATCTTGGGAGCACGGTATATAAGCAGGCCACCCACGAGGTACCTGCACTCTGGAGTCTAATTAAAGGAGCTAAGGTCACACTCACTCATTGCTTACAGTATTCAGTTTCGCCCTTTATTATGAGCGTAATACCTTCCATGCCCACTCCCCTAACCCCGATCACCCAAGCCATTTATACCACGCTGCCCAGTCCTGCATACTAGCTGGCTCAGTTGGTAGCACTCGCACCCCTGAGACAGAAAACATCACTCCAGGTCTTCTAGATGCTAGGCTGGCTCTTTAGCTAAGTTGTGACAGAGGGCAGCACTGTCGGGTATTTCCATTGCTCTGCTCTCTACCCACAACCCGATATCTTCCTCTGCTTCAAATGTGCATCTGCCCCTCCCTTAAAAGATAAATTTTACTCTGCCTCAATGACTCCCTCTAGAAAAGCATTTCATACTCCTAACATCTTGTCTTTCATCATGGTTTTAAACTGAAAGGAACTGGTGCTTTTTTTTTAAATGTGACTTTAGAAGGAGATATGTTTGTTCAGAATAAGAGGGACATCACGCAGAGGGAATAAGACTTGTGTGGAATAAGTTTAGCAGAGGGAGGCCAGTGAAGCAAACATTTTAAATGAGTTGAAGAGATAATGGATGTACTTCTGGAGAGAGAATGACTATAGCTATCTGGAACTAGATGGCACCCATCTATCAAAAAACGATAGGTTTGTTCGGCCTAATGCATTCTCCTGTTCGTAATTTTTTTTTAATGTCCTTATGGTTATATTTAAAACCCCAGAAACTTTATCCATAATTTTAGAGGAAAGCAGGAAAGTCAGTCAGGTGTATTACTTATTATTCTGCTTAGTAAATGTATTACAATGCACATTACATAATTTGACGAAAATATCTAAGACTGTTCTCAATGTGTTATGTTTCCATCCTGTTTCATTGCCCGTAGAGAGCATTGGGACATCCTGAGGTCATGAATGCCTGTCTGACTGTTTGCCTGTCTGTCTGTCTGTCTTTCGTTCTCTCTCCTTCTTTTTCGCTCTCTCTCTCTCTCTCCTCTCTCTCTCTTTCTGCTTGGGACACTTCGGCAGTTGCCAATGAAGGCACTTACAAAGTTTAAAATGAGTGATCTTATTCCTGAGCTAAAGAGATTTTATTGACTCCATAGGGGATATGATGAAGTACTGCTCCATTATGTATCCAAATGAGAGATTGCATAGATGAAAAAGAATTACATAGGATATACAGCACTAAAACAATTTGGCTCCAACCAGTCCATGTTGGTGTTTATACTCCACTTGAGCCTCCTCCCATTCTTTCTCTATCAATATAATCCGATATTCCCTGCTCCCAAATATGCTTATCTAGCTTCCTCTTAAATACATCTACACTATTCGTCTCAACTACTTCCTGCGGTAGTGAGTTTCACGTTCTCATTTCTCAAGTTAAAGAAGTTTCTTCTGAGTTCCCTATTTGATTTCTTGATGACTATTTTACATTAATGGCCTCCAGTTTTGTTCTTTCCCACAGGTGGATACACTCTGTGTCTACTCTATCAAACCCTTTCAGCGTTTTAAAGACTTCTATGAGGTCACCCCAAGAGAAAAGAGACTCAGCCTGCTCATACTTTCCTGATAGGAATAACCTCGCATTTCTGGTATCATCCTTGTAAATCATTTTTTCACCCTCTCCAGTGCCTCGATATCCTTTTTATAATATGGCGACCAGAACTGTACATAATACTCCAAGGGGGAAAGGTGGGGCAACTAAAGTCAGAGCTCCCTGGATGACAGAAGAGATAGAGAGTAAGATGAAGCAGAAAAAGGACACATATGACAGCTGTAAGGTCGAGGATACATCTGAGAATTAGGCTGAATCTTGAAAGTTCTGAGGAGAAGAGAGAAAGAAAATGAGGGGCAAAGAGAGGGTATGAGAATAAAATGGCAGCGAATATATAAGGTAATCCAAACGTGTTCTATAGGCATATAAATAGTAAACGGGTAATAAGACGAGCATTGGGGCCAATTAGGGACCAAAAAAGAGATCTACGCATGAAGGCAGAGGCTATGGCTGAGATACTAATTAAGTGCTTTGCATCTGTCTTCACCAAGGAAGAGGATGCTGCCATAAACATAGTGAAGGAGGAGGTCGAGTAGATACTGAATGGGATAAAATTGATAAAGATGAGGTACTAGAAAGGCTGGCTGTACTTAAAGTAGCTAAGTCACCAGGACCAGATGGGATGCATCCTAGGTCGCTGAGGGAAGTGAAGAAAGAAATCGCGGAAGTACTGGCCATAATTTTCCAATCCTCCTTAGAAACGGGGGTGGTGCCAGAGGACTGGAGAATTGCAAATGTTACACCCTTGTTCAAAAAAGGCTGCAAAGATGAACCCAACAACTACAGGCCAATCAGTTTAACCTCGGTCGTGGGGAAACTTTTAGAAACAATAATCAGGGACAAAATTAACAGTCACTTGGACAAGTGTGGATTAATTAAGGAAATCCAGCATGGATTTGTTGAAGGCAAATCATGTTTAACCAATTTGATCGAGATTTTTGGTGATGTAACTCAGAGTGTTGATGAGGGCAATGCGGTGGATGTGGTATACATGGTTTTCTAAAAGGCGTTCAACAAAGTGCCACATTATAGGCTTGGCAGTAAAGTTGAAGCCCATGGAATATAAGGGACAGTGGCTGCCTGGATATGAAATTGGCTAAGCGACAGGAAACAAAAATTAGTGGTGAACGGTTGTATTTCGGACTGGAGGAAGGTACACAGTGGTGTTTCTCAGGAGCCGGTTGTAGGACCAGTTTTTCTTGATTTGGATGTGGGTATACAAAGCACAATTTCAAAATTTGCAGATGACACAAAACTTGGAAGTATAGTGAACAGTGAGAAGGATAGTGATAGACTTCAAGAGGACATGGAGAGGGTAGTGGAATGGGCAGACATGTGGCAGATGAAATTTAATGCAAAAAAGTGTGAAGATATATTTTGGTTGAAATAATGAGGAGAGGAAATATAAACTAAAGATTACAATCCTAAAGGGGCTGCATTAACATGGAGACCATGGTATATATATGCACAAATCGTTGAAGGTGGCAGGGCAGGTTGAGAAAGCAGTTAAAAAAGCTTACGGGATCCTGGCCTTCATTGATAGCGGTAAAGAGTACAAAAGCGTCGATATTCTGATGAACCTGTAGAAAACACTAATTCAGCCTCAACTGGAGTATAGGGCCCAAGTTTCCACATGATTTGCGCCTGATTTTTAGGAGCAACTGGTGGAGAACGGACTATCTTAGAAATCGCAATTCTCCACATTTTTTTTTCTGCAGTTCTAGTGAGGTAGCACATTTCTACTTTGGAACAGAATTTTTTCTTCAAAAGGGGGCATGTCCGGCCACTGACACCTGATTTCAAAGTTTCCACAGTGAAAACGTACTCCAAACTAAAGTAAAATGGAGCAAGTGAAGATTTTTGTAGAACTGAAAAAACCTGTTCGACACATTAAAAAATCAGGCGCAGGTTACAAATTAAGCGTCCAGAATGAGGTTGCGGGGGAGGGGGGGGGGGAAGGGAAGTCATTAACTTCTACAATCAATCCTTATTTAAACTTCTACAAATATTATACAAATAAATCCAACCTGAATAAACATTTATAAGCAAAGAAAAGATTAAATAAACCATCTTTCTACCTGTGTGAAAGTGCTTCAGCCATTGTTCGTTCCCGCGGGGGATGGGGAAGGAAGCCGCCGTTTGTTGCCATGGAGGGGAGGGAGGGGAAGGAGACAGCGGTTTGTTGCCGTGGAGGGTGGGGAGGGGAAGGAGACAGTGAGAAGGGTAGCCTCAGTGCTGATGTGCTGATGGCAATGTGCTTTTATTAAAAAATGTTCAAAAATTAAACAGCTACAAAGAACTACAAAAATGGCCGAGTGCCAATGTTTCCTTCCAACGCGCACGCGCAGCGTTGCCGGCAGGAAAAAAACTACTTTAAATAGTACCCGCCCCTCCCACTTACAAAATCGGCGCGAGTGTAGGCTCCGCCCCCCCTGGGCGCCGTGCCAAACAGACAAGGAGCTGCAAAGCGCTCGAGAATAGCGCGTTTTTTTTCTGCCGCCGTTTTAGGCGCGAATAACGGGCGCCCAGCTCAGAGGGGCGTCCGTTTTTTATCCTGTGGAAACTTGGGCCCATAGTGTCCAAATCTGGGGATTGCACTTTAGGAAGGATGTGAAGGCTTTAGAGAGGGTGCAGAAAAGATTTACTAGAATGATTCCAGAGATTAGGGACTTCACTTACGTGGATAGACTGGAGAAGCTGGGGTTGTTCTCCTTAGAGCAGAGAAGATTGTGAGGAGATTTGATCGAGGTGTTCAAAATCATGAGGGATTTGGACAGATTAGAGAGAGAGAAACTGTTCCCATTGGTAGAAGGGTCGAGGAGGTGCATGGAGAGATGTGGCTTGTACAGCTACAGGGAGAAGGCAAAAAAGAAGTAGAAAGAAATAGAAAGGTGGGTAAGTGATTGGCTGGTGATTGGTGAGTCGTTTTTCTTTTTTCTCTTCTATAACAGTGAGTAAACTTTATCATTGTTGTTGCCAATTTAAGTGTATCTAAGGGTTAATTCATGGCAGGAGAGCTCGGTCACATGATATGCTCCTCCTGTACCATGTGGGAACTCAGGGACACCGGAAGTGTCCCTGATGACTACGTGTGCGGGAAGTGTATCCGCCTCCAGCTCCTGACGGTCCGCATTGCGGAATTGGAGCTGAGGGTGGATTCACTCTGGAGCATCCATGATGCTGAGAATGACGTGAATAGCACGTGTAGCGAGTTGGTCTTACTGTAGGTGAAGGATCCACAGCCAGATAGGGAATGGAAGACCAGCAGGAAGAGCAGTGCAAGGAAGGTAGTGCAGGGGTCCCCTGCAGTCATCCCGCTGCAAAACAGATACACCGCTTTGTGTACTGTTGAGGGGGATGACTCATTAGGGGAGGGGAGCAGCAGCCAAGTTCATGGCACCGTGGCTGGATCTGATGCACAGGAGGGCAGGAAAAAGAGTGGGAGAGCGATAGTGATAGGGGATGCAATTGTAAGGGGAATAGATAGGTGTTTCTGAGGCCGCAACCGAAACTCCAGGATGGTATGTTGCCTCCCTGGTGCAAGGGTCAAGGATGTCTTGGAGCAGGTACAGGACATTCTGAAAAGGGGGGCTGAACAGCCAGTTGTTGTGGTACACATTGGTACCAAAGATATAGGTAAAAAAAGGGATGAGGTCCTATGAAACGAATTTAAGGAGCTAGGAGCTAAATTAAAAAGTAGGACCTCAAAAGTAGTAATCTTGGGATTGCTACCAGTGCCACGTGCTAGTCAGAGTAGGAATCGCAGGATAGCTCAGATGAATATGTGGCTTGAGCAGTGGTGCAGCAGGGAGGGATTCAAATTCCTGGGGCATTGGAACCGGTTCTGGGGGAGGTGGGACCAGTACAAACCGGACGGTCTGCACCTGGACAGGACCGGAATCAGTGTCCTAGGGGGAGTGTTTGCTAGTGCTGTTGGGGAGGAGTTAAACTGATATGGCAGGGGGATGGGAACCAATGCAGAGACAAAGGGAAACAAAATGGAGACAGAAGCAAAAGACAGAAAGGAGATGAGTAAAAGTGGAGGGCAGAGAAACCCAAGGCAAAAAACAAAAAGGGCCACTGTACAGCAAAATTCTAAATGGTCAAAGTGTAATAAAAAGTCAAGCATGAAAGCTCAGTGCCTCAATGCGAGGAGTTTTCGGAACCCAGGAGAGGGCTCTGAGCTAGTTAGAGTGGGTGAGAGCTCAGATGAACAGGACTCCAAGAAAGAATGCAAAAGGCAGGAGGCAACAGAGCAGAGTAGCACTGGGGTAAGTGTAAACCACAAGATGATAGGAAGGGACAATATGTATGAATATAAAGGGGCTGCAGGAGGGGTCAAAACTAAAAATCATGGTTTAAAAACTAGAATTAAAACATCCTACCTAAATGCACACAGCATTCAAAATAAAGTAAATGAGTTGACGGCACAAATCATTACAAATGGGTATGATTTGGTGGCTATTACAGAAACGTGGTTGCAGGTGGCCAAAACTGGGAATTAAACATGCAGGGGTATCAGACAATTCGGAAAGATAGACAAGAAGGGAAAGGAGGTGGGGTAGCTCTGTTAATAAAGGATGATATTAGGGCAGTTGTGAGAGACGATATTGGCTCTAATGAACAAAATGTTGAATCATTGTGGGTGGAGATTAGAGATAGTAAGGGAAAAAAGTCACTGGTGGGCGTAGTTTATAGGCCCCCAAATAATAACTTCATGGTGGGGCGGACAATAATCAAGGGAATAATGGAGGCATGTGAAAAAGGAACGGCAGTAATCATGGGGGATTTTAACCTACATATCGATTGGTCAAATCAAATCGCACGGGGCAGTTTTAAGGAAGAATTCATAGAATGCATGCGGGATTGTTTCTTAGAACAGTATGTTACAGAACCTACAAGGGAGCAAGCCATCTTAGATCTGGTCCTGTGTAATGAGACAGGAAGAGTAAACGATCTCCTAGTAAAAAATCCTCTCGGAATGAGTGATCACAGTATGGTTGAATTTGTAATACAGATTGAGGGTAAGGAAGTAGTGTCTCAAACGAGCGTACTATGCTTAAACAAAGGGGACTACAGTGGGATGAGGGCAGAGTTGGCTAAAGTAGACTGGAAACACAGAATAAACGGTGGCACAATTGAGGAACAGTGCAAGACTTTTAAGGAACTCTTTCATAGTGCTCAACAAAAATATATTCCAGTGAAAAAGAATGGCGGTAAGAGAAGGGATAACCAGCCGTGGATAACCAAGGAAATAAAGGAGAGTATCAAATTAAAAACCAATGCGTATAAGGTGGCCAAGGTTAGTGGAACACTAGAAGATTGGGAAAATTTTAAACGACAGCAAAGAATGACTAAGAAAGCAATAAAGAAAGGAAAGATTGATTATGAAAGTAAACTTGCGCAAAACATAAAAACAGGTAGTAAAATCTGTTACCGATATATAAAACGGAAAAGAGTGACTAAAGTAAATGTTGGTCCCTTAGAAGATGAGAAGGGGGATTTAATAATGGGAAATGTGGAAATGGCTGAGACCTCAAACAATTATTTTGCTTCAGTCTTCACAATGGAAGACACAAAAACCATGCCAAAAATTGCTGGTCACGGGAATGTGGGAAGGGAGGACCTTGAGATAATCACTATCAGTAGGGGGGTAGTGCTGGACAGGCTAATGGGACTCAAGGTAGACAAGTCCCCTGGTCCTGATGAAATGCATCCCAGAGTATTAAAAGAGATGGCGGAAGTTATAGCAGATGCATTCGTTATAATCTACCAAAATTCTCTGGACTCTGGGGAGGTACCAGCGGATTGGAAAGCAGCTAATGTAACATCTCTGTTTAAAAAAGGGCGCAGAGAAAAGGCAGGTAACTATAGGCCAGTTAGTTTAACATCTGTAGTGGGGAAAATGCTTGAAGCTATCATTAAGAAAGAAATAGCAGGGCATCTAGATAGGAATCGTGCAATCAAACAGATGCAACATGGATTCATGAAGGGGAAATCATGTTTAACGAATTAATTGGAATTCTTTGAGGATATAACGAGCATGGTGGATAGAGGTGTACCGATGGATGTGGTGTATTTAGATTTCCAAAAGGCATTCGATAAGGTGCCACACAAAAGATTACTGCAGAAGATAGAGGTACGCGGAGTCAGAGGAAATGTATTAGCATGGATAGAGAATTGGCTGGCGAACAGAAAGCAGAGAGTCGGGATAAATGGGTCCTTTTCCGGTTGGAAATCGGTGGTTAGTGGTGTGCCACAGGGATCGGTGCTGGGATCACAACTGTTTACAAGGTACATAGATGACCTGGAAGAGGGGACAGAGTGTAGTGTAACAAAATTTGCAGATGACACAAAGATTAGTGGGAAAGCGGATTGTGTAGATGACACAGAGAGGCTGCAAAGAGATTTAGATAGGTTAAGCGAATGGGCTAAGATTGGGCAGATGGAATACAATGTCGGAAAATGTGAGTTCATCCACCTTGGAAGAAAAAATAGTAAAAGGGAATATTATTTGAATGGGGAGAAATTACAACATGCCGCAGTGCAGAGGGACCTGGGGGTCCTTGTGCATGAATCCCAAAAAATTAGTTTGCAGGTGCAGCAGGTAATCAGGAAGACGAATGGAATGTTGGCCTTCATTGCGAGAGGGATGGTGTACAAAAGCAGGGAGGTCCTGCTGCAAGTGTACAGGGTATTGGTGAGGCCGCTCCTGGAGTACTGCGTGCAGTTTTAGTCACCTTACTTAAGGAAGGATATACTAGCTTTGGAGGGGGTACAGAGACGATTCACTAGGCTGATTCCGGAGATGAGGGGGTTACCTTATGATGATAGATTGAGTAGACTGGGTCTTCACTTGTTGGAGTTCAGAAGGATGAGGGGTGATCTTATAGAAACATTTAAAATAATGAAAGGGTTAGACAAGATAGAGGCAGAGAGGTTGTTTCCACTGGTCGGGGAGACTAGAACCAGGGGGCACAACCTCAAAATACGGGGGAGCCAATTTAAAACTGAGTTGAGAAGGAATTTCTTCTCCCAGAGAGTTGCGAATCTGTGGAATTCTCTGACCAAGGAAGCAGTTGAGGCTAGCTCATTGAATGTATTCAAAACACAGATAGATCGATTTTTAACCAATAAGGAAATTAAGGGTTACGGGGAGCGGGCGGGTAAGTGGAGCTGAGTCCACGGCCAGGTCAGCCATGATCTTGTTGAATGGCGGAGCAGGCTCTGGGGGCTAGATGGCCCACTCCTGTTCCTAATTCTTATGTTCTTATGAACCAGAGGACACAGATTTAAGATGATTGGCAAAAGAACCAAAAGCAACATAAGAAAAAACTTTTTTACCCAGCGAGTGGTTAGGATCTGGAATGCACTGCCTGAAAAAGTGCTGGAGACCGACTCAAACACGGCTTTCAAAAGGGAGTTCGATAAGTATCTGAAAGATAAAGATTTGCAGGGCTACGGGGAAGGGGCAGATGAGTGAGAATTGATGAGGTGCTCTTGCAGAGAGCAGGCATGGGTTCGACGGGCCAAATGGCCTTCTACTCTGCTGCAAACATTCTATGATACTTTGAAGTAACTGCGGAGATAGTGGATGCATTAGTTTCAAACGTAATCCCGCTATTCAATAAAAGAGGGAGAGAGAAAACAGGGAAGTATAGGCCAGTTAGCCTGACATCAGTCGTAGGCCAAATGCTGGAATCTATTATTAGGGATGTGTCAGGGAACTTAGCAAATCAAAATATTATTGGGCAGACTCAACATGGATTTATGAAATAAATGTCGTGTTTGACAAATCTGTCAGCAGTGTTTGAGGTTGTAGCTAGCAGGGTAGATAAAGGGGAACCAGTGGATGTAGTGTATTTGGATTTTCAAGAAGCATTCAATAAGGTACCACACAAGAGGCTATTACACAAAATTAGGGCTCATGGGATGGGGTAATATATTAGCATGTATTGAGGATTGGTTAACGGACAGAAAAGAGAGTAGGAGTAAATGGGTCATTTTTGGGTTGGCCAGCTGTAACTCGTGAAGTGCCATAGGATCAGTGCTTAGGCTATTATTAGCTATTTACAATCTATATCAATGACTTAGATGAGCGGACTGAGTGTAATGTATCCAAGTTTGCAAAGGAATGTAAGTTATGAGAATGGTGCAAAGAAGCTGCATCGGGGTATAAGCAGGCTAAGTTAGTGGGCAAAAAAGTGGCAAGAGGCATATAATGTGAAGAAATATGAATTTATCCACTTGGTGAGGAGAAAAAGAAAAGCAGAATATTTTTTGAAAAGTGAGAGACTAAGAAATACTGGTATTCAGTGAGATATGGTTATTCTTTAACACAAATCACAGACAGTTAGCATGCAAATGCAGCAAGCAAATAGGAAAGCAAATGGAATATTCACTTTAATTACAAAGGGGTTGGAGTATAAGTAAATACGTCTTACTGCTATTATTTAGGGCCTTGGTGAGACCATACCTGGAGTATTGCGTACAGTTTTGTTTCCTTACCTAAGGAAGGATATACTTGCCTTAGATAGAGTGCAACAAAGGTTCACAGGACTCATGGGATGAGGGAATTGTCTTATGAGGAGAGATAGAATAAACTAGGCCTATATTCCCTGGAGTTTAGAAGAATGAGAGGTGATCTAATTGAACCATATAAAATTCTTACCGGGTTTGACAGGGTAGATGGTGGGAGGATGTTTACCCTGGCTGCGAAGTCTAGAACAAGGGGTCATAGTCTCAGGATAAGGGGTCGGCCACTTATGACTGAGATGAGAAAAAATTTCTTCACTCAAAGGGTTATGAATCTTTGGAATTCTCTACCCTAGAAAGCTGTGGATGCTCAGTCGTTAAGTATATTCAAGACAGAGATCAATATATTTTTGGATACTAAAGCAATCAAGGAATATGGGGATAGGGTGGAAAAATAATGAAGTTGAGGTCGAAGATCAACGATCATCTTAATGAATGGCGGAACAGGCTCAAAGGGCTGAATGGCCTACTTCTGCTCCTATTTCTAATTGGGTATATTGAGCTAGGGGGGCTGGAGTTGCAGGGTCGGGGAAGAAAGATTGGGGGTGGGGCCAGGGATCTTGTGGCTTGTAGTCACTGGGACCGGGACGTGGCTGACTGGGAGTTGGGGCAATGAGCGTGGGTGATCGTTGGTTGGGAGAGGAGGCCGGGGATAAGGTTCAGTGGTCAGGTGATTGGGCTATTGGGCGGTTAAGTTCGGGGTTGGGAGAGCACTCCTGTTCCTCCTGGCTCCATGTTTAAGGAAGTTACTTACCTTTGTTGCAGGCGATCCCTAAGGCTGATTTGGTGGCTGCCTCAGGTCAAATCAATGTTGGAGAGGGGACTTACCTGCAAATGCAAGAGGTGTAACACTAATTTCAGATGTGGGTAAAGGATGCCTCTTGTTTGTCCTTACCCAATATGCTGGTCACTGCACGTCCAGCCGGCACATCCTGCCTGCCATTTTGAGCCCAAGGCCCCCACGGCATTATAGGAAGAAGAGCAGGCGAGTTCTCCTATGCCCTTCAAGCAGATTATCTGATCACTATCTCATTGCTGTCTGTGTATAATTTAAGCTGTGGTGTTTTTCCTACATTGTTGCCCTGATTATACTTCAAATGTACTTCATTGGCTGTAAAGCATTTTGGGTCCTGAGGTCATGAAAGGCGCCCTAAAAATCCAATTCTTTCTTTCGCTAGAATTTGCTTCATTATTTTCAGGTAACTGATTAATATTGATTGATTAAAAGAACAAATGCACAATACAATTCACTTTCAATAATCTTTTAAAACTTTCATAGAACAACGAGGCATGAATGTTCAGCACAATTTTTACCCAGCAACTAATTATTTTGGGGTTACATTAATCACCAAGTACTTTTTATGTTTATAACTCAATGGACAGAATGGTCAAAGAGAAATAGTTACCAGTCGATGTTTAATTACCAGGAGTGACTTCTAAGCAGAGTTGGCATAGATTAGTTTTGGATCAGTTTAGCCCAACAAGTCCATTGATTTGAAATCCATGTGCAGTAAAGAACTGAGCATTTTACAATACAAGATGGACGGAAAATTGATCAGTGACATCTTTGACCTTTTCTTAGCCAAATGGTTCACTTGTTTGTGATGTTGTTGACAGGAAAAACCTGCCTTCTTAAATGTCTTTGATCCAAATAGCCTGTCGAGTGACAGAAAGGTTTTCTGAATTACATTGCTGATTTTCTCGTCGTGAGCTCCAGAACCTTACTGCCGTGGATCAACATTTAACTTCTATCTAATGTCAGTGTACTCTACACTACTGATATTTACACTGCACTTTTTGATTTGATTCACCAAGTATTTTATTTAAAGTAGGACGTGATCCCTAAATCTTTGTTTTTTTTATATATACAGGTTGAACTTCCCTTATCCGGAAACCTCGGGACCTGGCCTGTTCCGGATAAGGGATTTTTCCGGACGAGGAGTGGTCACGTTACTGATCAAGGGGATATCGGGGCTGGCTGGCTTGTGGCTGGGAGTGTGGCAGAGAGATGATGGGGTGGGGGTGGGGGAGGGGTGGCAGATGGTGGATCACGGGGTCAGGCCAGAGATTGCGGGAGTCGGCATCGAGGAAAGACTTCAATTTGTTCATGTCGGAGTGCTGTGCATGCGCCATCCGGTAGCCGGGAATAGTTCTAGACGAGGGTGGTTCCGGATAAGGAAGTTCTGGATAAGGGAGGTTCAATCTGTAATAGGATCTTTCTTTGCATAAAGTTATGTCATACTCAAAGTTACGTTAAAGGAAAACTTTCTGTTCTACCTAATAGACAATAAAGGGTCATCTGTTTAATAAGGAATTTATTTCATATGATTAAAGAAATCAAATAATTCAAGAGCGATATACTATTTGCCTGTGAGATAGATCCTGCATTTAACAATGTACTATAAGAAAATGATTGATAATAACAATAGAATAACAAATATGATTATAAAACATATTAGTGGATTTTATTTTAAGTATCATATTAATTGAATTATTCTAACCACACTCCACAGCAGATTTCACCACCCCAGTTTTGACAATCTACAAAATGCCGCAAGCAAAGATGAAGTGAGAATCAACTGCGGTCCCTGAGCAATATTGTGATTGTGTCACAAAGCTGTTTTGAGGTTGTGACTCCCTGTTTCAATTCCCTATTCAGCAGGTCAAGCAAAGCCACAGAATATGGAGTTATATTGGGCCCAAGTTTCCACATGATTTGCGCCTGGTGGAGAACGGACTATCTTAGAAATCGCAATTCTCCACATTTTTTTTTTCTGCAGTTCTAGTCAGTTCGAACAGTTTCACTTTGGAACAGAATTTTTTCTTCAAAAGGGGGCGTGTCCGGCCACTGACGCCTGATTTCAAAGTTTCCACAGTGAAAACGTACTCCAAACTAACTTAGAATGGAGCAAGTGAAGATTTTTGTAGAACTGAAAAAACCTTGTCTACACATTAAAAAATCAGGCGCAGGTTACAAATTAGGCGCCCAGAACGAGGTGGGGGAGGAGGGGGGGGGAAGGGAAGTCATTAAATTCTATAATAAATCCTTATTTATACTAATACAAATATTATACAAATAAATCCAACCTGAATAAAAATTTATAAGCAAAGAAAAAATGAAATAAACCATCTTCCTACCTGTGTGAAAGTGCTTCAGGCAGGGAGAATGCTGCAGGAAGCCTCACAAGTTGAGGCAGCCGTTCGTTCCCGACGGCAGGGGGGGCGGGAGGAGGAGGCAGCCGTTCGTTCCCGTGGGGGGCGGAAGCTGCCATTTGTTCCCGCGGGGGGGGTGGGAGGAGGAAGCCGTTCGTTCCCGCGAGGGGGGGGCAACCGGCTGCCTCAACTTTCTGAGGCTTCCTGCAGCCTTCTCCCTGCTGCAAGAAGCCCCAGTGCTGATGTGCTGATGGCAATGTGCTTTTATTCAAAAATTTTCAAAAATTAAACAGCTACAAAGAACTACAAAAATGGCCGAGTGCCAATGTTTCCTTCACACTGCGCGTGCGCGAACGCTCCAACGCGCACGCGCATGTTGCCGGCAGGAAAAAAACTAATTGAAATGGAACCCGCCCCCTCCCACTTACAAAATCGGCGCGAGTGTAGGCTCCGCCCCCTCTGGGCGCCGCGCCAGGCTGCCGTGGAGCTGCAGGGCGCTCCAGAATCGCGCGTTTTTTTTCCGGCACCGTTTTCAGCGCGAAAAACGGGCGCCCAGCTCGGAGGGGCGCCCGTTTTTTATCGTGTGGAAACTTGGGCCCAATAAGAGGTGTGTCACTGATACTGCTACTTAGTGTTTCGGCCTCAGTGTTAAAATTTGCCTATAATTTTGTAATATTTACTGTGCAAATGAGTCACAATGAAAGAGTTTTAACTCACCACATCATAAAATATGTGTTGTTGATTGATAGATAGCTGAGCAAAATATGGGGAAATAGCTGTACACAGAGCTGAATAATTTATGTAAATAAGAGCCTGATGAATAACAAAAATGCAATCAGTTATCTCTACCTCATGGATAAAATGTTATTTACCAGCTTTTAAAATCTAATTCTAGGCTTTGAAATTGTTTGAACACTTCAGAGATAATTATTATTGTTCTGAAATTTGCATTTAGAAATCTATTTTAATGTATTTTATTGCAATTGTGACACATCTATCTTATTCACCAATTTCAATTGAACAGAATAATGCGTACAGTGACATGAGATGCATTCAGGGGCATTAGATCAAAGCTGACCATGAATATAAACGTTTGCTGCAGTTTAAGTTATCTCTCTTTTCATCACTTTTCCAACTGTATTTTCAAGGAAAAGCTTCACTTTTAAAATCGTCGAGAGAAAAAAAAGACCTTTGCATTAGGGCTATATGATATTACTCTTCTATTGTGTGACAGTGGTGGGAGTGAAGATTACGGCATACAGTACTCCAAGGAGTAACGGGCAGTGTTTTGGGAATGGATGTTCTCACTTATAAACTTATGTTATTCCACAAAATAGTATGGTTCAAAAACATTGATTGGCTTTCATAAGAATTAAGCATACAATAATAACCATTATTAATAATTAGCCTTAAATTGCGCCCCCACGGGACATACGAGGTGCGTATGCACCCATGGGGGTCCCGCAAGTTCTGGGTTTAGGTATGGCGAAGCGCATGCGCCTAAACCTGGCACTTGCGATCTGTGAAAAATTCTTTTGACAGATCCATCAAATCCAAAACTAAACAGCCTCCGCGGGCGGAAGCGATTGTCCTTCAAATTCTGTTAAATGAGGTAAGATTATTTTTAGACCCATTAAAATATGTAAATTTACTTTTCA
Source organism: Pristiophorus japonicus (assembly GCF_044704955.1). Lineage (NCBI taxonomy): Eukaryota > Metazoa > Chordata > Chondrichthyes > Pristiophoridae > Pristiophorus > Pristiophorus japonicus. Next base: position 19,420,820 of record NC_091986.1, read on the forward strand.
AAAAATGTAATTTTTGTTTTAAATAATTAATTACATTCACTTTTTAATTAATTTGATGGTTTTTGTTTTGTTATTTTCAGTGTTTCTGTGTTTTTGGGGATATTCCCATTCATACATAGAGAGTTATCATAATTATGAATGGAGACCCCCCTACTCTGATAAATTGGGCTGGCCCACGTGATCCCAGTGATACATAGGAAACCCATACATGCACCCCTACAAAGGCCTTTGCGTATCGGCCCAGGATCGCAAGTCACCGAACCTCCGGGTATTTTCATAGAAATTTATGCGGTCGGAGACATACGCCCGCGGAAAGCCTCCGATCACAATTTCTGGGCCAATAATTAGACATTTACTTAAGATTACACTTACGATATTATGAATTCAAATGTTACAGTTCTCGAGCTCGAGGGGATGGGCTGGCCCTGCCTGTTGGAATTCTGAAATATCTATTCTAACAGCCTTGTTTTTATACCTTTCTTTCACTCTGGTTATGTGAGAATCTGCGTGTTTCAAAGTATGACCTCATCCAATTAGCTGCCATAACTCCATGTGCTCGGTCATGGCCTTTGGAGTAGTTAATCACTCGGAGGAGAGCTGAGTTAGCTATGATGCTGAGACAGAGAAAGCTTGTAGCATAATGCTTATTGGCTAAAGTCTCTGGTAATTTTTACTTCCGCTGAATACTTCACTGGAAATTAAATGGATAATATCAGCCTCCTAACAGACACTCACTTAAAAGCTAAAGTTAATATAAAGAATGTCATTGTTTCCTTACAGCAGTACCTCGTATTCACTGGCAAACTTGTCTCCATTCACTGGGTTTTAAAACATGTACAGAACGCCTGCAATACTGTACTAACAAAAGCAGTTCATCTAAGAAACAAGAGAAAGCAAGGCTATTCACTAGGTTTGCAGAACAGACCTTGTGCAGCACAATGCTGCTCTGTCAACATTAATAGGATGTACAACGCTGTGATTTGCTCTGACTTCACACAGCCTTGAGCGATCACCTCAGGATTTACGTTATCTATTAGACTTGACAGGTGTCACTCATTCGAAGTGGCAATGATTCTTTTGATATCAAAAATATTAGCTTGTTTTTGTTATGTATGTAATAACTCGATAGACTGAATACTGTAAACTAACACAGGTACAAACCTGGCACAGCTTTATTAGGGCCCAAAGCGATTACATTATATGATGGCTTGCCTTTTATACCTGGGCTGCACACATGTGCATACAGCCCAATGACCTCCGACAGTGGCGCCACCTGGTGCCAGTGGCTAGTAACCCCAAGCATACATACATGACAGTTTTAATGTACGTTACTCATAAATAACGTTGCAACTTATGTTGCCCTTATATCCTGTTTATGTTACAGAGTTGCTTTCTGAGGCTGTAGTAATACCCACCCTCCTGTATGGCTCAGAGACATGGACCATGTACAGTAGACACCTCAAGTTGCTGAAGAAATACCACCAACAATGTCTCCGCAAGATCCTACAAATCCTCTGGGAGGTCAGACGCACCAACATTAGCGTCCTCAACCAGGCCAACATCCCCGGCATTGAAGCACTGACCACATTCAATCAGCTCCGCTGGGCAGGCCACATGGTCTGCATGCCAGACACAAGACTCCCAAAGCAAGCGTTCTACTCAGAAACTCCTTCACGGCAAACGAGCCAAAGGTGGGCAGAGGAAATGTTACAAGGACACCCTCAAAGCCTCCCTGATAAAGTGCAACATCCCCACTGACACCTGGGAGTCCCTGGCCAAAGACAGCCCTAAGTGGGGGAAGTGCATCTGGGAGGGCGCTGAACACCTTGAGTCTCATCGCCGAGAGCATGCAGAAATCAAGCGCAGGCAGCGGAAGGAGCGTGCGGCAAACCAGTCCCACCCACCCCTTCTCTCAACGACTATTTGTCCCACCTGTGACAGGGACTGTGGTTCTCATATTGGACTGTTCAGCCACCTAAGGACTTATTTTTTAGAGTGAAAGCAAGTCTTCCTTGATTCCGAGGGACTGCCTATGGTGATGCTGCTTTCTGAGGCAGTGCCATAATATAAGTGAGGGTTGGCATATTAGTTCCTGTGGGTACAAAACACGTCATAATATGGTTTTCTGCCCTAACTCTGCAGGCAGAGTGGAATCAGTTGTAAATGTAAGTGGCCACAAGCAGCGATGCTGGATGCCACTGGGCACCATTTTCTTTGGGCTGTGGGCAGGCCAGGCAAGCAGCTAGACAGCCCACAATACAGCCATTCCATTATAGGCCCGGACAGGCTTGCCCCTGTCATCAAGGAAGATCCACAGACAGAAACAGAGCAGATAAATTACCGCAAGGGATGGAAGGTTTCCCAAGCAAATTCGGCAAGACGACCCACAGCCTCACATTGAAATTGCGGTGGAGGAGCAAGGAAACCACCAGAGAAATTCGCCTCAACGAAGTAAAAAAAAAAGTAAATTCCTTCATGTTTTTAGCTGTGATCACAGATTGCATTTACTCATCATAAATAAAAACACATCATGAGTGCAGGGCATCTGCTGTCAAAACAGGATCATGCGTATATGGAACTGTCAAGTGAGTATTTGTTTTTTAAGATAACAGGCAGACTGTTTCAAGTTCAGGCACTTAGTAAATAATTGCTTGCATTTCAATTTCAGATTAGTGTTCATCGCCAATGCACAAACCGATTTTGCAGCTTTACTGGCTGGTGAGCAGTGGGACATTTGATTGGATCTCTGCTGCTCTGGCAGACAAGGAATGTGATCTTAGACAGGACTTTTGTCGACCTGAACTCATTTTCTAAACCCTGAAAAATTGCAAGTGTAATGTTCTGGACACATGCAAACAATGAGTTATAGTATAAAGATCAACCAAATGGAAATTGCGCCTACAACACTTACAACATTTCTGATTGGACTCAGTTTGATTCTTTGGCTAACTAAGGAAGCAAAGGATGGTATCAAATTAAAAACAAAGGCATACAATGTTGCCAAAATGAGTGGGAGGCCAGAGGATTAGGAATTATTTTAAAAACTAGCAAAGGACGACTAAAAAAAAATAAAGAGAGAGAAGATGGATTATGAGAGTAAACTAGCAAGAAATATAAAAACAGATTGTACGAGATTCTACAGGTATATAAAAAGGAAGAGAGTAGTTAAAGTAAACATTGGTCCCTTGGAGGATGAGACTGGGGAATTAATCATGTGGAACAGGAAAATGGCAGAGACTTTGAACAAATATTTTGTATCAGTCTTCACGATAGAAGACACTAAAAACATCCCAAAAATAGATAATCAAGGGGCTATTGGGAGGGAGGAACATAAAACAATCACTATCACTAAAGAAAAAGTACTCAGTAAAATAATGGGACTAAAGGCAGACAAGTCCCCTGGACCTGATGGCTTGCATCCCAGGGTCTTAAAAGAAGTGGCTGCAGAGATAGGGGATGCATTTACTGCAATCTACCAAAATTCCCTGGATTCTGGAGAGGTCCCAGCAGATTGGAAATCCGCAAACGCACACACACACACACACACACACACACACACACACACACACACACACACACACACACACACAAAAGAAAGGAGACAGAGAGCAGGAAACTATCGACCAGTTAGCCGAACATCTGTCGTTGGGGAAATTCTGGAGTCCGTTATTAAGAAAACAATAGCAGGACATTTCGAAAATCATAATTCAATCGAGCAGAGTCAGCATGTTTTATGAAAGGGAAATCATGTTTGACAAATTTGCTGGAGTCCTTTGAGGATGTAATGAGCAGAGTGGATAAGTGGATGTGGTATATTTGGATTTCCAGAAGGCATTCAATAAGATGCCACGTAAAAGGTGACTGCACAAGATAAAAGCTCATGGGGTTGGAGGTAATTTATTAACATGGATAGAAGATAGGCTAACTAACAGAAAACAGAGAGTCGGGATAATTGGGTCATTTTCCGGTTAGGAAACAGTATCTATTGGGGTGCCACAGGGATCGGTGCTAGGGCTTCAACTATTTACAATCTATATCAATGAATTGGATGAAGGGACCGAGTGTAATAAAGCCAAGTTTGCTGATGATACAATGATAGGTGGGAAAGCAAGTTGTGAGGAGGACACAAAAAATCTGCAAAGGGATAGACAGGTTAAGTGAATGGGCAAACATTTGGCAGATGGAGTATAATGTGGGAAAGTGTGAAGTTATCTAATTTGACAGGAAAATTTAAAAAGCTCATTATTATTTAAATGGAGAGAGATTACAAAATGCTGCAGTACAGAGGAACCTGGGGATCCTTGTGTATGAAACACAATAAGTTAGTTTGCAGATACAGCAAGTAATCAGGAAGACTAATGGAATGTTGGCCTTTATTGCAAGAGGGATGTAATATAAAAGCAGGCAAGTCCTGCTACAACTATACAGGGTATTGGTGAGACCATACCTAGAGTACTACATACAGTTTTGGTCTCCTTGGGGATATACTTGTAGTGGAGGCAGTTCAGAGAAGGTTCACTAGGCTGATTCCTCAGATGAGGGGGTTGACTTATGAAGAAAAGTTGAGCAGTTTGGGCCTATACTCATTGGAGTTTAGAAGAATGAGAGGTGATCTTATTGAAACGTATAAGATTCTGAGGGAGCTCGACAAGGTAGGTGCAGAGAGGATGTTTCCACTCGTAGGGGAACTTAGAATTAGGGGGCATAGTTTCAGAATAATGGGTCGCCAATTAAGAACTGAGATGAGGAGGAATTTCTTCTCTCAGAGGGTTGTAAATCTGTGGAATTCTCTGTCCCAGAGAGATGTGGAGGCTGGGTCATTGAATATATTTAAGGTGGAGATAGACAGATTTTTGAACGCTAAGGGAGTCAAGGATTATGTGGAGCAGGCAGGGAGTTGGAGCAGAGTCCATGATCAGATCAGCCATGATCCTATTAAATGGCGGAGCAGGCTCGAGGGACCAAATGGCCGACTCCTGCTCCTATTTTTTATGTTCTTATGTTTCTTTCAGACTTTTTCCTGCCAAATTCAAGTTTAACTCTGTCCACATCAAGTCATCAACTAATAAAATATTAAGGACAACGACTTACATTTGTATAGCACCTTTACTGTAGTAAAATATCCCAAGGTATTTCAAAGGAGAATTATCAAACAAAATTTGACACCATTTGGCATATAAAGAGATATTAGGACAGGTGGCTAAAACCTTGGTCAAAGAGGGCAAGTTTCAAGGAGCGACTTAAATGAGGTGAGAGAGGTAGAGAGGTGGAGAGGTTTGGGGAGGTAATTGCTATTTTCTATTGCTTATCATTAGTCACAAACAATGGAAACACTGAAAAATAGTGATAAATAGTGACAACCTTGTCCAAAATAGGGTGAAGGAAAAATCTGGCAATTTATAGGCCAGTCAGTTTAACATCAGTGGTGGGAAAGCTTTCAGAACCAGCAATCTGGGAGAAAATTAGCAGCCACATACAAGAATAGACTAATAAAGGAGAACCAGAACAGATTTCTTAAGGGCAAATCATGTTTGAGTAACTTGATTGAGTTTTTTTATGACAGAGAGGGTCGATGAGGGTAGTGCAGTTGCTGTAATGTATCTAGACTTTCAAAAGGTGCGTGATGAAGTACCACGTATTAGGCTTGTTAGTAAAATCGAAGCCCATGGGATAAAAAGGGCAGTAGCAGTATGGATACAAAATTGGCTAAGGGACAGAAAATAGAAAATTGTGGTGAATGCCTGCTTTTCGTTCTGGAGGAAGTGAAGTTCCCTAAGGTTCAGTATTTGGACCACTGCAGTTTTTGACATACCTTAATGACTTCGACTTGGGGGTAGGGACACAATTTCGAAATTTACAGATGCCATGAAACTTGGAGGTGTATAAACAGTGAGGGAAATAGTAATAGACTTCAAGAGGACAGAGAAAGGCTGGTGGAATGGGCAGACACATGGCAGATGAAGTTCAATGCAGAAAAGTATGAGGTGGTACATTTTGGTAGGAAGAATCAGGAGAGACAATACACACTAAATGGTACAATTTTAAAGGGGATGCAAGAACAGAGAGACATGGGGGTGCTTGTACACAAATATTTGAAGGTGGTAGAACAGTTTAACAAAGCAGTTAACAAAGCAGGTGGGATCCTGGGCTTTATAAATAGAGACATATGGGCTGGATTTTCCACTTTTTTGCAGCTCGCCCAAAAATGGGCATTATTGCCGGCATGGGAGGTAAAAATGGGTTTTCAGATCGTCGGATTGTCACCCATTTTCAAAGCCAGTGGTTTCCATTTTAAAAATTAGGTGTTACCGTGAGAGATCTGAAATGGGCGCTGGCGTTAAATCTCTCTGACCTTCTGCCGTAAAGTGTCGCCGTCCTTAGCAACAGCATGGCAACATTCATTTCATGTGATTCAGGAGATCAAGGGTCATCATTACATGTGCATAAGAGGAGACAGGGAGAGAGGGAGCGGAGAGGGAGTGAAGGCGTGTGTGGGTGTGGTGTGGCTGCTTTGGAAGGTAGGAGGGAGAGTTTTGAGTTTTTTGGAAATTGTGCGCAAATAGTTAGCTGTTACCAGCCAGATATTTTCACGAATTTGGTGCCTATAATGGAGGGAGTGGAGGAGGCGACACAGCATACTGTGGAGACTGACACTAGCGAGAGCAGTGAGCTGGGAGAGGAACAAATGGGAGAACGAAAGAGAGCGAGCAGATTCTCGGACGAGGCAAATACATCCCTCATGCAGGAGGTCGAGTTACGCTGGGGTGATTTGACACAGGGAGGGCATGGGAAGCCCAACCCAAAGGCCTACCAGAAGATATGGACCGAGATAGCAGAGGTGGTCTCGCGGCGACCAACGAGGTGTGTGAGGGCAACCAATGCCGCAAGTGATGCAACAACCTTGTCGGTTCTCCCAGAGTAAGTATTACATTTATTTACATGTACTTATATATTTAAATAATTTGATTTGTAAGGGTCATGAGTGACTATAATCAAATGTGAGGTCTTTCACTTTTACCGGGAATGTTGCACTCAAAGCCTGCGGTCACGGTGTACGCCTTTAGGTAAAGAATGATAATTATCATAATAATCATGATTATATCTGTTGGTTATGTGTTGTATCAGTCTCTGTGATAGTACCTAGTAATGATATCACGCAATGATCTCATGCCATGTCGGCCTGTTACCTTTTACAGAAGAAGCTATCAGGGAATAGGTCCGTGCAGAGGCGAAAGGGTAGGGGGCCACCAGTTATCAGCGACCTCACTGACATTGAGGAGCAGGTGCTCTCACTAGTGGGGCCCAACCCCGGACGGCCACGCAGGCAGCTGCAGACACTGAAGTGATGCCACGTGAGTAAAGTATATACCATTGCGTGATGTGAAATCAATAGATGCCACACCCACTCGTATCCGAACAATAATATATGATAGATGATTGCTAAAAATGTCCTCTCAATAATGCTGGCCTCATGAGAATCATTGCAATGCAAATGTGTTGATGGTTATGAAATGTGATGTCTGTGATGATTTTGAGAGCGGTGGTGCTTTTGTCGTGTATATGCTGTGGACTCACCTTGTCACCCTCGCACCTCTTCTCCTCTAATAACCTCATTTGTGTTTTGCAGCTCAGCCAGCAGCGCGTCCGAAGGCAAGACCACTGAGCCCAGAAGGTGGGGGCGCGGGGCCGGACTCGATGGATGATCCTACTACATCTGGTGCTGAGGAGCTCCGATGCTCGCCCGTCAATCTGCTCGGTCCGTTCTCAACAGATGACAGCGCAGACTTTGAGGAGCCTGCATTGACAGGCTCCGGAAGGCATTCCACCCCAAGGCCATCTAGTGCTACTCCGGTCATTCCCGCCTCCACTCTGGAGGTACCAGGCTCAAGCGCCTCTCCACAGGGCACCCCAGGTGTCCCCAGGATGGCGCTGACCCCGCAGAGGTTTCGTAGACGCAGCAGGTTTGTTCCACGAGCGCCAGATGAGAGGGCCGACAAGGTAGAGTTGTCCAGGAACACTGTTGACATAGGTCACCAGATCCTACAGGCAATGGGGGGCATATCCCAATAGCTGGCCAGCATCTCCGGCACCATGCCGGAGTACGTTCCGCGGATGGCTGAGGCCCTGGAGGCGATAGTCAGGAACACTCATCTCCACAGGCCTTCCCGTGGTCCCGGAGCGCGGCACTCCACCCCTAAGTTCCGCATCCCCAGTGCCAATGACACATGAGAGACAGGAGCAAGATCCTGGTTCTGGATCCGAGAATGTTCCCACCTCGGTACCTCCCACTTCCGTATCTGTGCAACCACCGGCTCTGCCTTCATCCCCCCACCAATGAGGCACCGCCTGAGGAGCACCTCGGCCAGGCAGCATAGAGCGAGGAGGGGAAGGGGTAGAGGTGGGGAGAAGAAGGGGAGGGGGGAAGGAAAGTGAGGTGCATGTCCGCAGGTGATGACTTTGTTGTATCTCCATCTCAGTGTATGCATATGTTGTAAGGTATGGAGGGCGGGGCCACCCTGTTGGTTTGCATCTGTGTTCTGTATTGCTGGACATGTTGACCATTTGATTGATGTCAATGTTCTAAAAAGTGTTGTGGGGTGGGGTGGGGTGTTTTTGAACGTTGTACTTATGATTTCAGACCAATGGTCGTATTACATGTTTTTTATTTAACATATCCTTGTTGCGCATTGTCTCAGATAGCTGGACCGTTACACACTGGTGATTCCTTAACATAAAAGGGTATAATTAAACTTAACTTCAATCAACTTAAACTTTAACTGGCACCAAGGCGATGCCCACCATTGATATCTGAGCTGCACATACAGCAGTGTGTCAGCTTTGCAAATAACAGCAACATTCTTTCAGGCAAAGCGCTCATTTATGAGCTGCTGACATAAGAGTCCTGCAGCTATGTAGCCACCATGGGCCCTTTCCTGCGGTCTGGAGGGCGGCATGGGCATGGTTGCTGTTAAGTATGAATAAAGATTCTGACTAGATACTGTGAGCTCAAAGTATAGTGTAAACTCAGTCTTTTATTGCAGGTCTCCAGAGTGTCTCTCCAGCCTGTGAGGCCTCCTTAAGTACCAGTGCTCCCAAGGGATTGTGGGATCCCTTGTGACTCCAGGGGATGAGCCCTATTTGAGTTTTCATCACTACATTCTGTGTGGCTGGAATCTAGGGCTACTGGCACCACAAGCTCCTTATACAGATACTCATTGTCAGGTTTTCACATATATAACAACACTCCCTCCCGAACTCAATAGTGTAACTATTTACAAGGTGAGTCGACCTGAGGTCTTCCTTTTCCTGGTTGATCGTCTCGGTGCAAATGATGGTTTTGGTGAATTATTTGTTGTATCGTCGCTGGGCTGCTATGCAGCTGGCCTTGCTGGGCTGCTGCAGGTGATGGGTTCTGCTTCATGGTCATCCGCAGTGTCGGTTGCCACTGGTGTGTATGTTGGGGGGTCAAAGAAGGTAGGGTCCAATGTGGGTTGCTCTGGATAGTCCATAAATCTGAGTTTTATTTGGTCCAAGTGTTTCCGGTGAATGAGTCCATTTGAAAGTTTGACCCGCAACACCCTACTCCCCTCTTTGGCCACAACAGTGCCGGGACGCCACTTGGGATCTTGTCCATAGTTCAACATAAATACAGGATCATTGATTTCAATTTCGCGTGACACATTTGCGCTATCATGATATGCACTTTGTTGAAGCCGTCTGCTCTCTACCTGTTCATGTAGATCAGGGTGGACTAACGAGAGCCTTGTCTTAAGTGCCCTTTTCATGAGCAGTTCAGCGGGTGGAATCCCAGTGAGTGAGTGGGGTCTCATGCGGTAGCTAAGCATGACTTGGGATCGGCAAGTCTGCAGTGAACCTTCAGTTAACCTCTTCAAGTTCTGCTTGATGATTTGCACTGCTCTCTCTGCCTGATCATTAGATGCTGGTTTAAACGGGGCAGATGTGATATGTTTGATCCCATTGCGGATCATGAACTCTTTGAACTCGGCACTGGTGAAACATGGCTCTTTGTCGCTCACAAGGACATCAGACAGGCCGTGTGTGGCAAAAATGGCCTGCTGGCTTTCAGTGGTGGCAGCGGACGTGCTTGCCAACATTATCTCACATTCAATCCATTTGGAGTACGCATCGACAAACACTAGGAACATTTTACCCAAAAACGGGCCTGCATAGTCGACGTGGACCCTGGACCACGGTTTGGAGGGCCAAGACTATAAACTTAGTGCCGCCTCCCCTGGGTTCATTGCTTAACTGCGAGCATGTATTACATCTGTGCACGCAGGACTCTAAGTCCGCATCGATACCGGGCCGCCACATGTGGGATCTGACTATCACTTTCATCATTACAATGCCTGGGTGTGTACTATGAAGATCACTGATGAAAGTGTCCCTGCCCTTCTTGCGGACCACTACTCGATTTCCCCACAGAAGGCAGTCTGCCTGTATGGACATTTCATCTTAGCGCTGCTGGTACGGTTTATCTCTTCCTACATTTCCACTGGGACACTGGACCAGCTCCCGTGAAGCAAACAATTTTTTACTAGGAACAGTAAGGGGTCCTGGCTCGTCCAGGTTCCACTCTGTTGGGCTGTGACGGGTGAATGCTCACTCTTGAATGCTTCCATAACCATTGAATTTCCACCCCCGTGGTGGGCAATGGCAGCCTACTGAGAGCATCGGCACAGATTTCTGTGCCTGGTCTGTGGCGGATGGCGTAGTTGTATGCGGACAATGTGAGCGCCCATCTCTGGATGCGGGCTGATGCATTCGTATGTAGCCCCTTACTTTCAGAAAACAGGGATATCAGTGGCTTATGGTCAGTTTCCAATTCAAATTTGAGCCCAAACAGGTATTGATGCATTTTCTTTACCCCATAAACACACGCTAACGCTTCTTATTCAATCATGCTGTCGGCTCTCTCAGCCTTAGACAGACTTCTGGATGCATAAGCAACCGGTTGCAATTTCCCAGATTCATTATTGTTGCATTACACACCCGACACTGTACGACGACACATCACATGCTAGTACCAAACGCTTACATGGATCATACAACACAAGCAATTTGTTTGAGCATAACAATGTTCTCGCTTTTACAAAGGCATTTCTTGGCTTTTGCCTCATACCCTTTTGTCTCTTTTATGCTGTAAGGCGTGCAGTGGTCTAGCAGTGTGCTGAGACCCGGTAAGAAGTTACCAAAGTAGTTCAGGATTCCTAGAGCTCTGTCACGTTCTGTGGCCTCGGTGCGTTCTCGATTGCCTCCGTCTTCGAATCGGTGGGCCTGATGCCTAGGAATTCCACTTCAGGCGCCAGGAAAACGCATTTTAACCTGAGCCCCACGCGGTTCTGCAGATGCTTGACTGTGTCCTGACCTGTAACCAAGATGTCATCCTGGAAGACCACGGTGCGCGGGACCGATTTCAGCAAGCTTTCCATGTTCCTCTGGAATATCATCGCGGCCGATCGAATTCCAAACGGGCATCTGTTGTAGATGAAGACACCTTTGTGCGTGTTGATGCAGATGAGGCCCTTCGATGAATGCTCCAGCTCCTGCATCATGAAGGCCGAGGTCCAGTCCAGCTTCATGAAAGTCTTCCTCCCGCCAGCATAGCAAAAGGGTCGTCAGACTTTGGTAGTGGGTATTGATCCTGCAGGGAGAAACAATTGATAGTTACTTTGTAATCAACACAGATTCTGATGGTGCCATCTCCCTTGAGAACTTGGGCAATCGGACTGGTCCACTCGTTGAATTCGATTGGTGAAATGATGCCCTCGATTTGCAGTCAGTCCAGCTCGATCTCCACCCTCTCTCTCATCATGTACGGTACTGCTCTCGCCTTGTGATGGATGGGTTGCGCCCCGGGAATTAGATGGATCTGCACTTTTGTTCCTTGGAACTTCCCAATGCCTGATTCGGACAGCGAAGGGAACTTGTTTAAGACCTGGGCACACGAAGTATCGTCAGCGGACGAGAACGCTTGGACGTCGTCCCAGTTCCAGAGTATCTTTCCCAGCCAGCTCCTGCCCGAGCAGCGTGTGACCATCGCCCGGTACCACCCAGGGTGGTAGCTTGTTCACCGCTCCATCGTAGGAGACCTTTACAGTATTACTGCCGATTATGGGAATCAGTTCCTTTGTGTAAGTTCTCAGTTTCGTACGAAGTGGAGTCAAGACTGGCCTTGAGTCCTTGCTGCACCACAATTTTTTGAAAATCATTTTGCTCATAATGGACTGGCTTGTGCCCGTGTCCAGCTCCATTGACACCGGGAGTCCATTTAATTCAACCTTCAGCATTGTCGGGAGACACTTTGTAGTAAATGTGTGTGCACCCCATATACCTCTGCCTCCTCGGTCTGAGGCTCTGGTTCGTTGTAATCCGCCATAGATCTGTCCTCCTCTGCAACATGGTGGTTTGCAGGATTAACAGATTTTGCAGCTCGCCTGCACATATATTGAAGGTGTCCTATTGTTCCACAGCCCTTGCAAACGTACCCTTTGAAGCGGCATGAATGGAAACGATTGATCACCCCCGCAGCGCCAACAGGATGTTAATAGCCTAGCATTCATCACCCTTGATGGTGGACTCTGAGACATCTGTGGACGTGCAGCTGCAGGCATGTGAGGCCTGCCCTGTACGTTGCGATTTGAAAACAACATCACTTTGTTCACAGTACTTGTAGCAGCACTCGTGTGCTGAGAGATTTGCTTCATATTGTCACTGGTGGCAATGAACGCCTAGGCTATCGCTATGGCTTTACTCAAGTTTGGGGTCTCTGCAGTCAAAAGTTTGCCAAGTATCACTTCATGGCCAATGCCAAGTACGAAAAAGTCTTTGAGCATGTGCTCCAAATGTCCTTCAAATTCGCAATGTCCTGCAAGGCGTCTTAGCTCGGCTCCTGGCCTTCAGACCTTTTGTAGGTGTATAACCGGTACCTCACCATCAGAACGCTTTCCTTCAGGTTTAGATGCTCCCTGACCAGTGTGCACAAATCATCGTACGATTTCTCTGTGGGTTTCGCTGGAGCAAGCAGATTTTTCATGAGGCCATACGTTGATGTCCCGCAGACGGTGAGGAGAATCGCCCTTCATTTGGCAGTGTTCGCTTCTCCTTTCAGCTCGTTGGCCACGAAGTATTGGTCGAGTCGCTCACGAAGGTTTCCCAATCATCTCCCTCTGAACATTTCTCCAGGATGCCCACTGTTCTCTGCATCGTTGGGGTCATCATCTGTATCTTGTCACAAGTTGTTAAGTATGAATAAGGAGTCTGACTCGATACTGTGAGCTCAAAGTATATTGTGACCTCAGTATTTTATTGCAGGTCTCCACAGTGACTCTCCAGCCTGTGAAGTCTCCTTAAGTGCCAGTGCTCCCAAGAGATTGTGGGATCCCTTGGGACTCCAGAGGATGAGCCCTCTAGTGGCTACACAAGATATATACAGGTTTACACATATATAACAGTTGCATAGTCAGCCTGATTGTCTGGCCCTAGGTCAGCGTCCAGCCCCTCGTCCTCCTCTTCCTCTTGCTCCTGAGGTGGACCATTAGTCCCTTCTGGCAATTCTTGCCCCCTCCTGATAGCCAAGTTGTGCAGCATGGAGCACACGACCATGAATTGAGCTACCTGGTTTTCTGGACCAAATTGCGTGTGGCTCTGTGGCTCTCGTTGTATCACTTCTCAGCTTCGATGTGGGTGTCACGCAGGCTGATCATCAGCCAGGTGGCTAGGTTATATCGTTTGTTACCAAGCATCCAGCATTGTCCTTGTGGCTAACTGGTAAACATGTCAGATACAGCGCTCTGACGCAGGATTTGAGCCTCAGTGATGCTGCCCGGAAATTTGGCATTCACTGCCATAATTATCTGGTTGTCGTCAACAATGAGTTGGACCTTCATGGAGTGAAATCCTATTCGGTTGCGAAAAAACTCTGCGTCCTGAGAAGGTGCCCGCATGGCGATGTGCATACAGTGTATTGCTCCCTGCACCTTGGGGAAGTTAGCAATTCGGTAGAATCCTAGAGTCCTGCCAGTCTGAGCCTCTGTGGTCATAGGGAAGCTGATAAAGTCCATCCTGCGTGCGTACAGGGCTTCAGTGACCTGCCTAATGCAGCAATATGTGGCATGCTGAGATATAGCGCAAATGTCTACCACAGAGGCCTGAAAGGAACCGAACGTGTAGAATGACAGTGTCGTGGTGACCTTGGCCTTGACGGACAGTGAAATCTTGAAAGTGCTGGTCGGCTGCAGATCTGCCCTGATGAGCTGGCATCTCTCACTAATAACCACTTTGTGGAAGCGCAATCTCCGAAGGCAGGTGTTCTCACATAAGTCGAGGTAAGACCACTTCTCCCTGTAAATGCTGGGGGCTTATGGCTTGATCCTCTTCATCAGCCTGGCATGTCTTAGATTGGGCACATAATGCCGTGGATTCGACGTTGGGCCATTTGTACTCTGCCGCATCTGCGTAGTAATCGACGCAGGCTGAGAAATAGCTGGCCCCATTCCAATAACTAAACGTATGATGCCGATTGTTCACAAGCAATACATTTCCCCACTGAAATCCAATCGTCCACAGTATGAAAAGATGTCTGTTCAGATGGTCACATCACCTGAAATGAACTCCAGAGTACATCTCAACTACGCAGAAGTTGCAGCAGCCTTTTCAATGAAGTGACCTGCGATTGACAATCTAGGCCATAGCATACAAAAGCCAGGAAGTTATGCTGGACATATAACACATTGGTATTTTGTCCAATTCTGGACATCACCATTCAGGAAGGATGTGAAGGATTTCTCGAGGATACAGAAGACATATACTAGAATAGTTCCAGGGATGAAGGATTATAGTTATTTGGATAGATTGTAGAAGCTGGGGTTGTTCTCCTTAAAACAGAGAAGGCTAGGTGGAGATTTGATAGAGGTGTTCAAAATCATGAAGGGTTTAGATAGAGTAAATAATGAGAAACTGATTCCAATGACTGAAGGATCGATAACCAGAGGGCACAGATTTAAGGCAAATAAAAACAGAGCCGACGTGAGGAAAAACATTTTTACGCAATGAGTGGTTAGGATTTGGAATGCATTTCCTGGTAGGGTGGTGGATACAGATTCAATAGTAGCCTTGAACAGGGAATTGGATAAATACTTGAAGGAGAAAGAGTGCAGGGATATGGAGAAAGAGCAGGAGAATGGGACTAACTGGATTGCTCTGCGAAAGAGCCGGTGCAGACTCGGTGGGCTGAATAGTCTCTTTCTGTGCTGTATTATTGTATGATTCTATGACTTGGTCTTCTTACAATATGCTCCTATAGTACCTGATGCAGCAAACATAAGGAGAGTGATACTAAAGAAGCCCATAAAGAATGTTACTCAAGCTCTTAACTAATTTTCTGGACCAGACTGATACCCAAAGGATATGGAGGCACTGTTAAACGGATAATGGTAGATACCAGTCATGAGCTCAGGGGAATCTTAACTCCAGTTCTGCCAGGAATCTAGCCGTGCATGTAAGATCATAGAAGCATAACATTTCCTGCCTACAGCTCATTTCGTAAATTTGAAGAGGACATATCTGGCACCAGCCACACCATATCATCTGTATTGCTCTTATTAGGAGAGCCAACCATTATATCTGTTCCGAACAGACACTTTGATAACCGATTGAATCCGAGTGCAGCCAAATACTGGATCCAGCTGACTGCATGTGTAGCTCGGAAATGAATTGGCCACAATGAGCATATCAAAAAAAAAATAAAGCTTCATTCCACGTCTGCAGATTAGTGATGCCAAGTTCAAATCTTTCTACATACTCATTAATTTTCTTATAGCACAGCACTTTTTTGCTTCCTTGATGAGCTCCTCTTTGACTAAGCCAGCCAGTTGCAGCACTGTGTCCTTCACTTGCTGCTTAAGACTATCCAACCCTTGCTTGATAACTATGATGGACCTTTGAGATTAGCACGGAATTTGCTTATTGACAGTCGTTGGTGATGTTGCCCTTGCCATCTGGGAAACTAATGGCTACCATTTTCTCACAGCCGCTCCTAGTGACTAATTACCCCAGAAATGTGGTTAACTTAGCTCCATGTTGTAAAATCTACATTTCTTGTTTCTTCCGCAATTAGCAACTGCAGCCATTTGATCGCTATAAAGAAAAAGATTCAGTTAGATTGCTCCTTTCATGACCTCAGAATGTCCCAGATTGCTTTACAGCCAATGAAGTACTTTGTGAGGTATGGTCACTGATGTAATGTAGGAAACACGACAGCCAAGTTTACACACAGCAAGCTCCCTCAAACAGCAATGTGATAACGGCCAGATAACCTGTGATGTCAATTGAGAGATAAATATTGTCCAGGACACCGGGGATAACTCCCCTGCTCTTCTCCGAGCCACGGGATCTTTTACTTCCACCTGAGAAAGCAGATGGGTCCTCAGTTTAACATCTCATTTGAACGACAGCACCTCCGACAGTGCAGCACTCCCTCAGCACTGCACTGGAGTGTCAGCCTAGCTTTTTGTGCTCAAGTCCCTGGAGTGGGACTTGAACCAAAAGCCTTCTGACTCAAACGTGTGAGTGCTACCCACTGAGCCACAGCTGACATTATAAAACAAGTGAACCACATCTCTCTAAATGCCCACAGAACTATCATTTGCATGAAAATAAAAGGAAAATACCACTGCTGCTACAAATCAGAAATTGAAACAGAAAATGCTGGAACCATTCAGCAGGTCATGCAGCATCCGTGGAGAAACAAACAGAGTTAACCTTTCTCCGATTTTCATCACTCCGCCATTGGCAACTGTTCTTTCAGCTGTCGAGGCCTTCAGCTCTGGAAGTCTTTCCCTCAACCTCTCTGCATCTCCACCACTCTATCATCCTTTAAGGCACTCCTTAAAAACTATCACTTTGACCAAGCTTTTGGTCATCTGACCTAATATCTCCATATGTGTCTCGGTGTCAAATTTTGTTTGATAATGCTCCTGTGAAGTGCCTTGGAATGTCTGTCTATGTTAAAGGCACTAGATAAATGCAAGCTGTTTTGTTGTTTCAAGTTGACGACCTCTCATCTGAACCATTTGCATGATTTTACCATGTTGATTAATCTGGAATTGTCACAAAATACTATATAAAGATTTCAGCAAACACTTTGTACATAAAACGATTATACAATTCTCTCTAGATGAACAATAATGGCAGATAATCAGCAGAAAATTACATGTTTTTGTATGCTGCACTCAATAATGTAAACGCTACAGGCAGAAAATATCAAATGGTGAAAGCAATTCCTTATCATTGTTCGGAGGACCAACCTCCTTCTTTAGGGAAAGAGTGCTCGAAGTAAACCCTGATGTTGTCACTTCCCCACAGCTAGGTTGGAGCTGCAAGTGTGTGAATATTTGTCTGCTTCACACACTGCATATCAATGTTGGTACAAACAGTCACTTTTCAGCAGGCTCATTATTAGCAGATTGCATTTAGAATCTGATACAGAGAATATTTGTTGCATTATTGAATGTCGTCAAAAGACAATTTGTCAAGGATAGTTACCTTTCACTGCTGATTGTTGGCACTGGCACCACGTGCAAGTCACAGATGAAAAATCCAACTTAGATTAAACATTGTAGACAGCAAAATGACAAGTTGCCATACTGATAGCTTATCACCAGGAGATAGATTAAAGCTGATTTTGTTGTCAGCGGCACAGAACTGGTTTTGCTGAGTCTTACATTGCTGTTTAAGAACATAAGAATTTGGAGCAGGTATAGGCCATTTGCCCCTCAAGTCTGCTCCGCCATTTAATAAGATCATGGTTGATCTGATCTTGGGCTCAGCTCCACTTCCCCGCCCGCTCCCCATAACCCTTGACTCCCATATCATTCAAAAATCTGTCTATCTCTGCCTTAAATATATTCAATGGCCGTGACTCCACTGCTCTCTGGGGCAGAGAATTCCACAGACTTATGACTCTCTGAGAGAAGAAATATCTCATCCTCTCAGTTCTAAATGGGTGACCCCTTATTCTTAAACTATGCCCCCTAGTTCTGGATTCCCCACGAGTGGAAATATCCTCTCTGCATCCACCTTGTCGAGCCCCCTCATTATCTTATATGTTTCAATGAGATCACCTCCCATTCTTCTAAACTCCAATGAGAATACGCTCAACCTGCTTATCCTTTCTTCATAAGTCAACCCTCCTCAACTCCGGAATCAACCTAGTGAACCTTCTCTGAACTGCCTCTAATACAATTATATCCTTGTGTAGCCTCACCAATACCCTGTACAGTTGTAACCGGACTTCCCTGCTCTTATACTCCATCCCCCTTGCAATAAAGGCCAACATTTCATTTGCCTTCCTGATTACTTGCTGTATCTGTATACTAACTTTTTGTGTTTTATGCACAAGGACCCCAGGTTCCTCTGTACCTCAGCATTTTGTAGTTTCTCTCCATTTAAATAATAATTAGCTTTTTTATTTTTCCTGCCAAAATCGATAACCTCACACTTTCCCACATTATACTCCATCTGCCAAATGTTTACCCACTCACTTAGCCTATCTATATGCCTTTACAGATTTTTCGTGTCCTCCTCACAACTTGCTTTCCCACTCATCATTGTATCATCAGCAAACTTAACTACATTAAACTCGGTCCCTTCATCCAAGTCATTAATATAGATTTTAAATAGTTGAGGCCCCAGCACCAATCCCTGTGGCACCCTGTTTGCCAACCAGAAAATGACCCATTTATCGCCACTCTCTGTTTTCTGTTATTTAGCCAATCTGCTATTGATGCTAATATATTACCGCCAACTCTGTGAGCTCTTATCTTGTGCAGTAACCTTTTATGTGGAACCTTATCGAATGCTTTCTGGAAATCCAAATACTCCACATCAACTGGCAGCCCTTATCAACCCTACTTGTTACATCCTCAAAGTATTCCAGCAAATTTGTCAAACATGATTTCTCTTTCATAAAACCATGCTGACTCTGCTTGACAGTATTCTGCTTTTCCAAATGTCCAGCTCGTGCTTCCTTAATAATGGATTCCAGCATTTTACCAATGACAGATGTTAGGCTAACTGGTCTATAGTTTCCTGATTTCTGTATGCCTCCTTTTTTAAATAGGGGCATTATATTTGTGGTTTTCCAATCTGCTGGGACCTCTCCAGAATCCAAGGAATTTTGGTAGATTACAACCAATGCATCCACTATCTTTGCAGCCACTTCTTTTAAGATCCTAGGATACAAGCCATCACGTCCAGGGTACTTGCCCACCGTTAGTGTCATTATTTTACCGAGTACTTTTTCTTTAGTGATATGGATTATATTAAGTTCCTCCCTCCCTATAACCCCTTCATTGTCTATTATTGGGATGTTTTTAGTGTCTTCTACCGTAAAGACTGATTAAAAAATATTCGTTGAAAGTCTCTGCCATTTCCCATTAGTAATTCCCCAGTCTCATCCTCTAAGGGACCAACATTTACTTTAGCTATTCTCTTCCTTTTTATATACCTGTAGAAGTCTTATCTGTTTTTACATTTCTTGCTTGTATATTCTCATAATCTATCTTTGCTCTTTTTATAATTTTCTTAGTTGTCCTTTGCTGATTTTTAAAAATTTCCCAATCCTCTGGCCTCCTGCTAATCTTGGCAACTTTGTATGCCATTTTTTTCAATTTGACCAATCTTTCTTAAAGGCCTCCTTCTCACTGGAATATATTTTTGTTGAGAGTCATGAAATATCTCCTTAAATGTTTACCACTGTTTATCAACTGTCTTATACCTTAATCTATTTTCCCAGTCAACTTTAGTCAACTCCGCCTTCATACCTTTGTAATCGCCTTTATTTAAGATCAGGACACTAGTTTGAGATCCAACTTTCTCACCCTCCAACTGAATTTGAAATTCAACCATGTTATGGTCACTCTTTCCTAGAGGATCCTTTACTATGAAATCATTTATTAATCCTGTCTCATTACACAGGACTCGATTCAAGATAGCCTGCTCCCTGGTTGGTTCCTCAGCGTACAGTTCAAGGAAACCATCTTGGATACACTATGAACTCTTTCTCAAGGCTACCTTGGCCAATTTGATTTGTCCAATCAATATGAAGATTAAAATCGCCCATGATTATTGCTGTACCTGTCTTACAAGTCTTCATTATTTATTTATTTATATTCTATGCAACAGTGTAGCTACTGTTTGGGGGCCTATAGACTACTCCCACCAGTGACTTCTTCCCCTTATTATTCCTTATCTCCACCCAAACTGATTCAACATCTTGATCTGCTGAGCAAATATCATTTCTCACTAACGCACTGATCTCGTCCTTTATTAACAATGCTAACCCACCTCCTTTTCCTTTCTGTCTATCCTTCCAAATTGTCAAATACCCCTGAATATTCAATTCCCAGTCTTGGTCACCTTGCAACCACGTCTCAGTAATGGCTATCAGATCATACCCATTTTTATCTATTTGTGCCGTCAACTCATCTATCTTGTTACGAATGCTGCATGCATTCAGATAACGAGCTTTTAATTTTTTCTTTTCACCATTTTTCCCTGCATTGACCCCACTTTCTAATACACTCTTATTTTTATACATCCTGTCCCTTTCGGTCACACTCCGGTTATCATTTCCCCCATGGCTACCCTGCTCTATTGCCTTCTCCTTGCTCTTAGACATTTTAAATTTCAGCTCACCTGAAACCTCCCCCCCCCCCCCACTGTTTAGTTTAAAGCCCTCTCTACTGCCCTAGTTATACGTTTATAGTGTCCAGATCTAAATCAGTGTTTTTCTCCTTACTTGATGAGTAAGTAGGGATAATAATGAACAAGAGCTTTACCACTGGGAGAACATTCACCTGGTGTCATTCAAGGTACTGAAAACCATGAACTAGAACCTCCACTTTTTCTGCATGCTTAACGCCCACTTAACGCCCATTTTACCGCTGAAATGATGTACAACGCCCATATATCGCCCAATTTGGCACACAATTTAAAACAACGGGCATTTTTAGGAAACTTATCGCTGAGCATTACTTTTCCCACCTACTTACCGCCGGAAGAAATATTACTGCCCACCCACTTTTTGGGCGGAATCATCAGAATGGGCGAAATCAACGCCCATAATATCGCCCAGCATTACTTTACACACGGAATTAACGCCGAGATTCAATAATAACACCGCCCATTTTTTTTGTCGGAAAGGGGACATTTGACGAAACTAACGCCCAGGAGATCGCCCACTGTCACTTTCACCACCTTGCACACATATAGCCCACAATATCGCTCGCCCAAAAAAACGCCCAGAAAAAGTGGAACTGTTCTGAACGAAAGCCAGCGGTGTGGCTGCCATTTTTTAAATTGCAGGTCGCTTCATTCAAAAAGCTGCTTCAACTTCGGGGGAGTTTGCATTCTGTCCCTTTCGGTCACACTCCGGTTATCATTTCCCCCATGGCTCTATTGCCTTCTCCTTGCTCTTAGACATTTTAAATTTCAGCTCACCTGAACCCTCCACCCCACTGTTTAGTTTAAAGCCCTCTCTACTGCCCTAGTTATACGTTTGTAGTGTCCGGATCTAAATCAGTGTTTCTCTTCCCAGATGAAGTGAACATCTCAACAGACATATTTTCAGACTCTGGACTATTGGGGGGTTTACTCTAGGTGTATTTTAGTGAGGAAATTATTGCTTCTGATCAATTGCTATTATACTTTTAATGCAATGGGGCCAGCCGTTTCTCAGCCTGCATCGATTAATACGTAGATGTTGCAGAGTGCAGATGGCTCAATGTGTGATGCACATCATTATGTCCCCAATTTAAGACGTGCAAGAATGAGGAGGAGGGCCAGACCATACACACCCCGCACTTACAGGGAAAAGAGGTCTTACCTCGACGTGTCCGACCATACCTGCCTTCGGAGACTGCGCTTCCACAAGGTGGTGATCAATGAAATATGTGAGTTCATCAGGTCACATATGCAGCCTGCCATCAGGACATCAGTGTCGGTTGAGGTCAAGGTCACCGCGGCACTGTCTTTCTACGCGTCCGGTTCCTTTCGGGCCTCCGCGGTCGAGGTTTGCCCTCTGTCTCACCATGCCACCCTTCGCTGCATTAGACAGGTCATGGAGGCCCTGTACGTGAGAAGGCTGGACTTTGTCAGCTTCCCCATGACCACGGAGGCTCAGACTGACTGGGCTGGAACATTCTCCTGCATTGCTCAGTTCCCCAGGGTGCAGGGAGCTTTACAGTGCACTCACATCGCCATGCGGCCACCTTCTCAGGACCCAGAGCTTTTTCATAACACAAAAGGATTTCACTCCCTGAAGGTCCAACTAGTCGTCGACCACAACCAGATCATACTGGCAGTAAATGCCAAATGTCCGGGCACATTCGATGAGCCTCACATCCTACGTGAGAGCGCTGTCTCTGACAATTTTAAGTGTCAGCCACAAGGACAATGCTGGATGCTTGGTGATAACCAATATGGCCTAGCCACCTGGCTGATGACCCCCGTGTGTGACACCCATACGAGGTCGAGAAGCGATACAACCGGAGCCACAGAGACACATGCAATGTGCTCCAGAAAACAATAACTGTGCTGGACCACTCAGGAGGGGAGCTACAATACAAGCCTGGGCAAGAAGGTAAATTCGCAGTCGTGTGCTCGATGCTGCACAACCTGGCTATCAGGAGGGGCCAAGAATTGCCAGAAGGCACTGATGCTCCACCTCAGGAGAGAGAGGAAGAGGACACGAGGGGCTGGACGCTGACCTCGGGCCAGACAATCAGGCTGGCTATGCAACCATACCCAAGACCTCCTCCAGACTGAAGGAACGGGCTCATGGTGGCTGCAAAGCTGCAAGACTCTGACGTGAGGAGCTGATATCTGAACGATTTGCCTGAAAGAACGTTGCTGTGAGTGACAACGCTGATACACTGCTGTGTGTGTGCAGCTCAGACATCAATCGTTCCCGTCACTTTGGTGCCAGTTAAAGTTTACGTTGATCGAAGTTAAGTTGTATTTAATCCTTTTATGTTAAGGAATCACCAGTGTGCAACGTTCCAGCTATCTGAGACAATGCGCAACAAGGTTTTGTTCAATAAAAAAAAATTATACCAACATTGGTCTGAAATCATAAGTATCACTGGCAATAACACCCAACCCCCGCCCACACCCCACTTTTTCAATCATTGACATCAATCAAATGTTCAACATGTCCAGCGACACAGAATACAAAGGCAAAGCAGGAGGGTGGTCCCATCACCCCCATACATTACAACAACTTGCATACACCCAGATGGAGATATAACACAGCCATCACCTGCGGACATGCACCTCACTTTCCTTCCCCCTCCCCTTCTCCCCACCTCTATCCCTTCCCCTCCTCGCTCCACAGTGCCTGGCCGAGGAGCTCCTCAGGGGGTGCCTCATTGGGGGGGATGAAGGCAGGTATGGTCATTGCACGGGTACGGGAGCGGGGGGTGCCGAGGGGGAAACATTCTCTGATGCAGAAGCACGATCTTGGTCCTTGCTCTCATCTGTCGTTCGCAGTGGTGGTGTGGAGCCTAGGGGTTGAGTGCCGCGCTCGGAAACCACTGGGAGGCCTGTGCCAGCAGTGTTCCTGACTATCGCATCCAGGGCCTCCGCCATCCACAGAATGTGCTCAGTCATGGTGGCCAGCTGTCGGGATATGCCCCCCAATGCTTCGATGAGCTGGCCACCAATATCTACAGTCCTCCTGGACAACTGTACCATCGCTTCGCTCTCATGTGGTGCTCGTGGAACAGGCCTGCCACATCCACGAGGCATCCGCGGGGTCGGCGCCGTCCTGAGGACAAATGGGGTGCCCTGTGAAGAGGTGTTTGGGGCCGGTACCTCCAGAGTGGAGGCAGGAATGACCAGAGGATCACTAGATGGCCTTGGGGTGGAATGGCTTCTGGAGCGTGGCGATGC
This sequence comes from Pristiophorus japonicus, assembly GCF_044704955.1. Classification (NCBI taxonomy): domain Eukaryota; kingdom Metazoa; phylum Chordata; class Chondrichthyes; family Pristiophoridae; genus Pristiophorus; species Pristiophorus japonicus. Next base: position 19,444,793 of record NC_091986.1, read on the forward strand.
AGGTTCCTCGAAGTCCGCGCTCTCATCCATGGAGAACAGACCCAGTGGATTGACAGGTAAGAATTGGAGCTCCTCAGCACCAGATGTTGGATCGTCCGGGGAGTCCGGCCCCACGCCCCCACCTTCTGGCCTCTGTGGTCTTGCCTTTGGACATGCTGCTGGCTGAGCAGCAAAACACAAATGAGGTTATTAGAGGAGAAGGGGGTGCTAGGGTCACAAGGTGAGTCCAGCGCTACACACAGCATATGCACGACAAAAGTACCACCGCTCTCAAAATCATCACACACATCACATTTCATGACCATCAACACATTTGCACTGCAATGATTTTCATTAGGCCAGCATTATTTCGAGGACAATTTTAGAAACCATCTATCATATATCATTGTTCGGATATGAATGGGTGTGGCATCTATTGACTTTACATTATGCAATGGAGTAAGATTTACTCACGTGGCATCACGTCAGTGTCTGAAGATGTGTCCGTGGCTGTCCGGGGGCTGCTTCCCCACGAGTGCGAGCATCCGCTCCTCCATCTCTGTGATGTCGCTGGGAACTGGTGGCCCCCCCATAGCTTCTTCTGTAAAAGGTGACAGGATGACATGACATGAGATCATTGCATAGGTACTGTCACAGAGACTAACACAACACATAACCGACAGGTGTAATCATGATTATTATGAAAATGATCTTCTTTACCTAAAGACGTGCACCGTGACCACAGGCTTTGAATAAAACATTCCCGGTAAAAGTGAAAGACCTCACATCTGACGATCGTCACTCATGACTGTTACAGATCAAATTACATAGATATATAAGTACATGTAAATCAATGTAATACTTACTCTTGCGGATCCCACAAGGTCGTTCCATCGTTTGCGGCATTGGTTGCCCTCACGCACCTCGTTGGACGTCGACGAGACCACCTCTGCTATCTCGGTCCATATCCTCTGATAGGCCTTTGGGGTGGGCTTCCCACGCCCTCCCTGTCTAAAATCACCCCAGCGTAACTCGACCTCCTGCAGGAGGGAGGCATTTGCCTCGTCCGAAAACCTCCTGGCTCTTTTGCGCCCTCCAATGTGCTCCTCTCCCACCTCACTGCTCTCTCCAGCATCAGTCTCCACGGCGTACTGTGATGCCTCCTCCTCTCTCTCCAATATAGACCAAATTCGGTCAAATATGTGGCTGGTAACAGCTACTTTTTGTTTGCCTACTTGCTGTGAAGCTCTAAAGTCTCCCTCCTTCCTCCCAAAGCAGCCACACCACACCCAGCCACGCCTTCAGTCCCTCTGAGCTCCCTCTCTCTCTGCCTCCTCTTCTGCACATGTCATGATGACCCTTGACCTCCTGAATCGCGGGAATCGAGCGTTGGCATGCTGTTGCTAAGGACGGCGACACTTTACAGCAGAAGTTCAGCGAGATTTAATGCTACCGCCCATTTCATATCACTCACGGTAGCGCCCATTTTCAAAAATGGAGACTAGGTGCTTTGAAAATGGACAAGAAATCGGCGATCTGAAAACCCATTTTTACTGCCCACGCCGGAAATAACACCCATTCTGGGGCGATAAGCACAAAAGTGTAAAATCTAACTCCATTACAATAGCTTCGGAGATCGTGATCTAAATTATGGAAATGAGTAAAAAGCATAAAATAATAATCGTGGGAGATTTCAACTACCCTGATATTAATTGGACAGAAGAGGTAGGTAAAGGGGCTGAGGGAATGGAGTTTCTACAATGTATACAGAACTCCTTTCTAACCCAATAACAACAACAACAACTTTTATTTATATAGCGCCTTTAACTTAGTAAAACGCCCAAGGTGCTTCACAGCAATGTAATATGTAACATGTAAAAAGTCTAACAAGGGAGGATTTGATATTTGATCTAGTAATGGGGAATGAACCAGAGCAGTTATGAAAAGTAAAAGCAAGGGAATATGTAGACAATAGTGACCATAAAAATCTAAGCTGACTCTCCAATGCAGTGTGGAGGGAGTACTGTCTTTCAGATGAGACGTTAAACCGAGGATCCATTTGCTCTCTCAAGTGGACTTAAAAGATCCCGTGGCACTATTTCAAATAAGAGCAGGGGAGTTATCGCCGGTGCCCTGGCCAATATTTATCCCTCAAACAACATCCCTAAAAGATAGATTATCTGGTCAATATCATGCTGCTGTTTGTGGGAGATTGCTGTGCAGAAACTTGGCACCGGTGTTTCCCACATTACAACATGACTACACTGCAAAAGTACTTTATTGGCTGTAAAACGCTTTGAGACGTCCGGTGGTTATGAAAGGCGCTATATAAATGCAAGTCTTTCTTTTTTTTTCTATAATATAACATGCTTTACGATGATAATTGAGAAGGACATAGTATGATGAAAATCAGAGTAATAGATTGGAGAAAAGCTGATTTGAGAATAGAACTTGGGAAAATAAAATGGGCAACAATATTGGCAAAAAACGATGTAGAATGGCAATAGGAAACATTTAAAATAGTGTTCAAAAGAGTGCAAGAACAATAGATTTTGCTAAAAGGAAAGAACAAACTAAACAGTACTCCATGGATGAATAAAGCCATAAGGGAACAATTGAGAGTAATGAAAGAAGCATACATTAAGTATATAGACATCAGGGGAGTGCATGATAAGGGGGAATATGAAAAGATTAGGAGAGAAGTAAAAAGAACAATTAGGAAGGCAAAGAGAAACTATGCAATTAAATGATCAAGGAACATAAAACAAAATAGTAAATTACAGGCACATCAATACAAAAGGATGGTTGGGATGGGAATAGGGCCATTACGGGATAGACAGGATAATACCACAGGCAACGATAGAGAGATGGCAGACATATTAAATAATTATTTGGTTTCATTATTTATCAAAGAGGCAGAACAGGTGTACATGAGATTGGATGATGAGATTAGTAAATGAAATAAGTACATTTAAAATAAAAAGAGGGGATATATTAAATAATCTAATCAAACTGAAAGAGTATAAAACCCCTGGTTTGGATGGATTACTTCCATGCATTTTAAAAGAATCTAGGGAAGGGATAGCAGAGGCATTACTACACATTTTTAATAATTAATCAGAAAAAGGTGTAGTCCCAGAGGATTGGCGTATAGCTAACGTAATACCTATATTTAAGAAGGGGGATAGAACACGTCCAGGGAATTATAGACCAGCCAGCTCAACATCGGTCATCGGAAAATTAATGGAATCCCTACTAAAGGCAAAGATAGAAGAACATCGAGAAACCATAAATATAATAATGAATGGTCAGCATGGATTTCAAAAGGGAAAGTTTTGCTTGACCAACCTCATTGAATTTTTTGAAGTGGTAACAGAGAGAGTAGACAATGGTCATGCAGTAGATATCATTTATCTAGATTTTCAAAAGGCCTTCCATAAGGTACCCCATAATAGACTGATGAACAAGGTCAGAGAATGCAGAGTCAGGGGACAAGTCGCAGAATGGATAGCTAGATGGATTCCAGATAGAAAGCAGAGAGTAGGGATAAAAGGGAGCTATTCACACTGGCAGAAAATGAGTAGTGGTGTTCCACAAGAATCAGTGCTGGGACCAATGTTGTTCACAACTTATATTAATGATTTAGACTTTGGAATCAAAAACATAATTTCTAAATTTGCAGATGACACCAAATTGGGGAGGAATAGTCAATACTGAGGAGGATGCAACAAATTACCGGAGGACATTAATAAACTTGAAGAATGGGCATTTAATTGGCAAATCAAGTTTAACACAGATAAATGCGAGGTATTACATTTTATTAGGAAGAAGAGGGAGGTAATTTATTACTTGGAGGGTGCGAGTCTCGGTGGTGTAGAGGAACAAAGAGATCTCGGAGTACAAATACACAAATCACTAAAAGTTGTAATGAAGGTTAGCAAGATCATAAATTAAGCAAACCAAGCACTAGGGTTTATTTCGAGAGATATAGAATTGAAAAGTAGGGGAAGTTATGCTAAACCTGTATCGAACCTTGGTTAGGCCACACTTAGAGTACTGCGTACAGCTCTAGTCGCCAAATTGTAAAAAGAATATCGGGGCACTGGAGCAAGATTTATAAGGATGATACCAGAAATGCGAGGGTATACATAATCAGGAAAGAATGAACAGGCTGGGTCTCTTTTCTCCTGAAAAAAGGAAGGCTGAGGGGTGACCTAATAGAGGTCTTTAAAATTATGAAAGGTTTTGATAGAGTGGATCCAGAGAGAATTTTTCCACTTGTGGGGAAGAGCATAATTAGAGGCCATCAATATAAGATCGTTACCAAGAAATCCAATAGGGAATTCAGAAGAAAATTCTTAACCCAAAGAGAATGTGGAACTCGCAGAGAGTGATGAAGTGAGTAGTATAGATGCATTTAAGGGCAGGCTGGGGAAGCATATGAGGGAGGAGGGAATAGAGAGTTATGCTGATAGATTTAGATGAGGAAATATGGGAGGAGTCTCGAGTGGAGCGTATACGCCAGCTTGGACTGGTTGGGCCGAATGGCCTGTTTCTGTATCGTATATCCTATGTAATCCTATGTACTCACGGTTTGTCCATATAAATTCAGACTTAAACCTGTACATCAGATTGAGGAAAGTTTTTCAGCCTATCATGGCAAGGTACTAATGAGTGCCAGGCCTGAGTTAAAACTGCAGTCGTTTCTCAATTATGTCATCAGGCTAGTTCAGGCGTATATAAAGAGCGACCCTGTTGGCTCCGGGCGTGTGCTCTTCCTGCCTGCTCTGGAGAGCAGGTTAAAATGGCAGATGTTGCGAACATGGCGACTTTCGAACAGGTATGAACCTAGGCGAGTTAAACTGCCCACCCACCAGTTTTCTGCTGAGAGAGTAGGGCTAAAATTCCCCCGATCTAAGTCTGTCAGCATGGCCTTGGGTATTGTTGAACTTGTTTTCCTTTGTTAATTTTATCATCCGTGTATAATTTCAATTTTATTTCTATTTTTCCTTGTTCTGAAAGAAAGAAAATTGCATGGACATGTTAGGTTGGCAAAGGAATGTTCTCAATCATCTCCTTCCCCACCATGGCCCAGGAGGTAGAAATTCCAGCGTGGGCAATAAGCAGTAAATCTATTTATGAGGATGGAAGTAAGAATGATCCTGTGGCATGAATGAAGTGCAAATTCAGTGCAACCTCAAACAAGGGAGTCAGAGGAGCCTTTCAACATCTCTGTAATCTCTCTATTCTGCTCCAGTCCCACAACGCCCCCACCCCGAGATGTCTGGGCTCCTCTAATTCTGCCCTCTTGAGCAAACCTGATTATAATCGCTTATCCTTTGGTGGCCATGCCTTCCGTTGCCTAGGCCCCAAGTTCTGGAACTCCCTGCCTGAACTCGCCACCTCTCTTTCCTTCTTCAAGATGCCCCTTAAAACCTACCTCTTTGACCAAGCTTTTGGTCACCTGCGCTAATTTCTACTTATGTAGCTCGGTGTCAAATTTTTATCTTATAATACTCCTGTGAAGCGCCTTGGGAAGTTTCACTACGTTAAAGGCGCGATATAAATACAAGTTGTTGTTGAATTTTTCCTCAATTTAGATGAGGAAGGACAGAAGGAGACTCGAGTGGAGCTTAAACACTGGCATGGACTGGTTGGGCTGGTTTCTTTGTCCTATATCCTATGTAATCCTATGTAATCACGGTTTATCCCTGCTCTCTAAAGATTAACTTTTGGAGACATTTCAAGTTCCTGCCAGGTAGGAGCCAAGCAACATGAACAGGATTCTGTGTAGGTGATACTCAAACCACAGCAACTGGTCTCAATGTATATGGAATCTTAATCTTAGTTTCAGAAGGTACCTGCTTCATTGCATGTGCATAGTCACTAGCTTCCATTATGTTTGAAAATTCAGACAAGACCCAGAGCTACTGTTCTTATTGGGCCGGATAATGCTGCAGACAGAACCGTGTGTGAATGACATACACCGACTGGTTTTAATCTTCAAATCAGTAGCTCCTTGTGGTGAGGAAGAGATACCACGTGAATTGGGAATCATCACAAGTTGCAGGATGATTTGCTTTGCTCTGCCATTAGCCTTGTGAGAATGGCAATTCATGGTGATTTTCATCAAGTTGCTGCAGTTGCACATTAATAGCCCATTAAACTCACCACAGAAAGTTAAGTCTAGTAATTATTCGCGTATGTACCCTTTTAGCGATGTGATAACTGTTAATGACGGCCAATCAACCTGTCTTGCCCAGAAAATTATAAGTGTAGCGTTTCCTTCCTTCAGGTTGTAAATGTTTCAGATTTAAAAGATGTCAATTATTTTTACAATTTTTACATTTCCTTTCTGTCTCTTTTCTCTCTCTCTTAATCTAATCTTTCTTTCCCTCTCTTTTTTTACTTTCCAAACCTGATTTGACATTGAATTCACCCACTCTAATTCACCCTCCTGCTCTGTTTTCCTCTGTTTATTTCTCAATCCGTTAATCTCATTGGCGATGGAGATACACTGTCTGACCCGATGTTTACCAAGGTTCCAGATGCCCTGTTGCCCTCATAAGAACATAAGAAATCGCAGCAGGAGTAGGCCATTTGGCCCCTCGAGCCTGCTCCGCCATTTAATAAGATCATGGCTGATCAGATCTTGGCCTCGACTCCACTTCCCTGCCCGTTCCCCATAACCCTTGACTCCCTTATCTTTCAAAAGTCTGGCTATCTGCATCTTAAATATATTCAATGACCCAGCCTCCACATCTCTCTGGGGTAGAGAATTCCAAAGATTCACAACCCTCTGAGAGAAGAAATTCCTCCTCATCTCAGTCCTAAATGGGCGACCCATTATTCTGAAACTATGTCCCCCAGTTCTCGATTCCTCTGATAGATCCTCTCTGCATCTACCCTGTCAAGCCCCCTCAGAATCTTATATTTTTCAATAAGATCACGTCTCATTCTTCTAAACTCCAATGAGTATAGGCCCAACTGCTCAACTTTTTTTCATAAGACAAACCTTTAATCTCAGAAATCACCCTTGTGAACCTTCTCTGAACTACTTCGAGTGCAAGTATATCCTTCCTTAAATAAGACCAAAACTGTACACAGTACTCCAGATATGGTCTCACCAACACCCTGTACGGTTGTAGCAGGACTTCCCTACTTTTATACTCTATCCCCCTTGCAATAGAGGCCAAGATTCCATTTGCCTTCCTAATTACTTGCTGTACCTGCATATTAACTTTTTGTGTTTCATGTACAAAGACCCCCAGATCCCTCTGTACCTCAGCATTTTATAATCTCTCCCCATTTAAATAATAATTTGCTCTTTTATTTTTCCTACCAAAGTGGATAACCTCAAAATTGTCAAACATGATTTCTCTTTCATAAAACCATGCTGACTCTGCTTGACTGTATTATGCTTTTCCAAATGTCCTGCTATTACTTCCTTAATAATGGATGCCAGCACTTTACAAATGACAGATGTTCAGCTAACTGGTCTATAGTTTCCTATTTGCTGTCTGATTCCTTTTTTTAAATAGGGGTGTTACATTTGCGGTTTTCCAATCCACTGGGACCTCTCCAGAATCCAGCGAATTTTGGTAGATCACAAACAATGCATCCACTATCTCGGCAGCCACTTCTTTTAAGATCGTAGGATGCAGGTCATCAGGTTCAGAGGACTTGAGCACCTTTCGCCCCATTAGTTTTCCTAGTACTTTTTCTCTAGTGACAGTGATTGTTTTAAGTTCCTCCCTCACTGCGCTGTTAATCAGCTCACACCTCCAGCAAATTTGTGAAGAAAAAAAAATTGTAAAAGCCTAAATGTGCACGAACAAGTCCAACGAATGGGGCGTGCTCCAGCAGAATCTGGCCTAGCATGTTTGTTGTTGTAGTAACTGTTATGACTTGAAAAAAAAATCTGACCAGATACTGTAAGCTTAAAGTAATGTGTGACCTTTATTACAGGTCTCCAGAGTGCCTCTCCAGCCTGTGAGGCCTCTTTATGTACAGGTGCTCCCAAGGGATTGTGGGATCCCTTGGGATTCCAGGGAATAAGCCCTCTGGTGGTTAGACATGGTATTTACAGGTTAACATAGATAACAACATTCCCTCCCGCAAAGTCAATAGTGTAACTATTTACAATGTGAGTCGATCTGGGGCTTTCCTTTCCCTGGTTGATCGTCTCGGTGCAAATAATTGTTTTGGTGAGTCGTTTGTTGGGCCCTCGCTGGGTTGCTGAGCAGCTGGCATTGCTGGGATACTGGGTGTGGTGAGTCCCGCTGGGCTGCTGCAAGTGATGGGTTCTGCTTCATGGTCAACCGCTGGGTCGGTGTGTGTTGGGGGGTCGAGAAAGGTAGAGTCTATCGTGGGTTGTTCTGGATAGTCCGTGAATCTGAGTTTGGTTTGATCCAAGTGTTTTCTGCAGGTGAGTCCATTCGAAAGTTTGACCAGAAACACCCTACTCCCCTCTTTGGCCACGACAGTGCCGGGAAGCCACTTGGGACCTTGTTCAGTGTTCAACACAAATACAGGATCATTAATCTCGATTTCGCGTGACACATTTGCGTGACCATGATATGTATTCTGTTGAAGCCGCCTGCTCTCTACCTGTTTGTGTAGATCAGGGTGGACTAACAAGAGCCTTGTCTTTGTGCCATTTTCATGAGTAGTTCAGCGGGGGGGAACCCCAGTGAGCGAGTGGGGTCTTGAGCGGTAACTAAGCAGGACTCGGGATAGGCGAGTTTGCAGTGAGCCTTTAGTTACCCTCTTCAAGCTCTGCTTGATTGTTTGCACTGCTCACTCTGCCTGACCATTGGCCGCTGGTTTAAACGGGGCAGATGTGACATGTTTGATCCCATTGCGGGTCATGAACTCTTTGAACTCGGCACGGGTGAAGCACAGCCCATTGTCACTCACAAGGACATCAGGCAGGCCGTGCGTGGCAAACATTGCCCGCAGGCTTTCAATGGTGGCAGCGGACGTGCTTGACATTATTTCACATTCAATCCATTTGGAGTACGCATTTACAACTACAAGGAACATTATTCCCAATAATGGGCCTGCATAGTCGACATGGACCCTGGACCACGGATTGGAGGGCCAGGACCATAAACTTAGTGGCACCTCCCTGGGTGCATTGCTTAACTGTGAACATGTGTTACATTTGTGCACGCAGGACTCTAAGTCTGCATCGATACCGGGCCACCACACGTGGGATCTGGCTACCGCTTTCATCATTACAATGCCTGGGTGGGTACTGTGGAAGCCACTAATTAAAGTGTCCCTGACCTTTTTTGGCACCACTACCCGATTATCCCAAAGGAGGCAGTCTGCCTGTATGGACATTTCATCTCTGCACCACTGGTATGGCTTTATTTCTTCCTGCATCTCCTGCAACGAGACTCTAGACCAACTCCCGTGAAGCACACAGTTTTTGACTAAGGACAGTAAGGGGTCCTGGCTCGTCCAGGTTCTAATCTGTCAGGCAATAACAGGTGATTGCTCACTCTCGAATGCTTCCTTTACCATAACTAAATCAGCGGGCTGTGCCATCTCCACCCTTGTGGTGGGCAATGGCAGCCTGCTGAGAGCATCGGCACAATTTTCTGTGCCTGGCCTGTGGCGGATGGCGTAGTTGTATGTGGACAACGTGAGTGGCCATCCCTGGATGTGGGTCAATGCATTCATATTTATCCCCTTACTTTCAGAACAGAGGGATATAAGTGGCTTATGGTCGGTTTCCAATTGAAATGTAAGGAAGGACATTAGCCTGGATGATGTGGAATCGGTATGGGTGGAGCTACGGAATACCAAAGGGCAGAAAATGCTAGTGGGAGTTGTGTATAGGCCACAACATAGTAGTAGTGAGGTTGGGGACAGCATCAAACAAGAAATAAGGGATGTGTGCAATAAAGGTACAGCAGTTATCATGGGCGACTTTAATTTAATTATTGATTGGGCTAACCAAGCTGGTAGCAATGCGATGGAGATGGATTTCCTGGAGTGTATTAAGGATGGTTTTCCAGACCAATATGTCGAGGAACCAACCAGAGAGCTGGCCATCCTAGACTGGGTGATGTGTAATGAGAAGGGACTAATTAGCAATCTTGTTGTGCGAGACTCCTTGGGGAAGAGTGACCATAATATGGTAGAATTCTTTATTAAATGGAAAGTGACAAAGTTAATTCAGAAACTAGGGTCCTGAACTTAAGGAAAGGTAACTTTGATGGTATGAGGTGCAAATTGGCTAGATTAGTCTGGCAAATGATACATAAAGGGTTGACGGTGGATAGGCAATGGCAAATCTTTAAAGATCATGAACGTTTTTTCTCCCGCCAGTGTCGCAAATAGGTCATCTGCCTTTGGCAGTGGGTATTGATCTTGCGGGGAGAAATGGTTGATAGTTACTTTGTAATCACCACAGTTCCTGACGGTGCCACCTTCCTTGAGGACTGGAACAATCGGACTGGCCCACTCGTTGAATTCAATCCGCGAAATGATGCCCGCTCATTGCAGCCAGTCCAGCTTGATCTCCACCCTCTCTCTCATCATGTACGGTACCGCTCTCGCCTTGTGATGGATGGGTCATGCCCCCGGAATCAAGTGGATCTACACTTTTGCTCCTTGGAACTTCCCGATGCCCGGTTCGAACAGCGAGGGGAACTTGTTTAGGACCTGGGCACATGAAGTTTTGTCGACGGACGAGAGCACTCGGATGTCGTCACCAGTTCCAGCATATCCAGCTCCTGCCGAACAGCATGGGGCCATCGCCCGGTACCACCCAGAGTGGTAAATTGTGCACCGCTCCATCATAGGAGACCTGTACGGTAGCACTGCGGATTACGGAAATCAGTTCCTTTGTGTATGTTCTCAGTTTAGCACGAATGGGAGTCAGGATTGGCCTTGAGGCCTTGCTGCACCACAATTTATCGAAAGTCTTTTTTCTCATTATGGACTGGCTCATGCCTGTGTGCAGCTCCATTGACACCGGGAGTCCATTTAATTCGACCTTCAGCATTATCGGGGGACACTTTGTGGTAAACGTGTGAACCCCATATACCTCTGCCTCCTCAGTCTGAGGCTCTGGTTCGTCGTGATCCACCGTGGATCTGTCCTCCTCTGCAACATGGTGGTTTGTAGGATTAGCAGGGTTTGCAGCTTGCTTGCACATACGTTGGAGGTATCCCATTGTTCCACAGCCATTGCAAATGTATCCTTTGAAGCGACATGAATGGAAATTATGATCATCTCTGCAACGCCAACAAGGTGTTAATGGCCTTGCATGCACCACCACTGATGGTGGACTCTGAGACATCTGTGGACGTGCAGCTGCAGGCATGTAAGTCCTGCCCTGTACGTTATGATTTGAAAACAACATTACTTTGTTCACAGTACTTGCAGCAGCACTCGTGTGCTGAGAGATTTGTTTGGTATTGTCACTGGTGGCGATGAACGCCTGGGCTATTGTTATGGCTTTACTCAAGGTTGGGGTCTCTACAGTCAAAAGTTTGCAAAGTATTACTTCATAGCCAATGCCAAGTACAAAGAAGTCCCTGAGCATGTGCTCCAAATGTGCTTCAAATTCGCAATGCCCTGCAAGGCGCCTTAGCTCTGCCATGTATCTCGCCACTTTGTGGCCTTCAGACCTCTTGTACGTGTAGAATCGGTACCTCGCCATCAGAACGCTTTCTTTCGGGTTTAGATGCTCCCGGACCAGTCTGCACAAATCATCGTACGACTTCTCTGTGGGTTTCACTGGAGCGAGCAGATTTTTCATGAGGCCATACGTTGGTGCCCCGCGGACGGTGAGGAGAATCGCCCTTCGTTTGGCAGCGTTCGCTTCTCCTTCCAGCTCGTTGGCCACGAAGTATTGGTCGAGTCGCTCCACGAAAGTTTCTCAATCATCTCCTTCCGAAAATTTCTCCAGGATGCCCACGGTTCTCTGCATTGTTGCGGTGGGGTTCGTCATCTGTATCTCTTCGCCAGTTGTTATGTCTTGAATAAAGAATCTGACCAGATACTGTGAGCTTAAAGTAACGTGTGACCGTAGTCCTTTATTACAGATCTCCAGAGTGCCTCTCCAGCCTGTGAGGCCTCCTTATGTACAGGTGCTCCCAAGGGATGGTGGGATCCCTTGGGACTTCAGGGGATGAGCCCTCTGGTGGTTACACACGATATTACAGGTTTACATATATAACAGTAACTAAAAACACGAAAGTTCATCAACCATGCTGCCCTCTTGTACTGAGCAGCAATTACTCAGTTGTTGAATTTTGATTTCAATGGTGAAAATCCAGCAGGTGCTGATGCATGAAAGGTAAGCCAGCAGTTGTCTTGACAACTATATGCGGCGCATGGCTTTTTCCAGTTGGATTCCTCAAAACTCCTCCAGGAATCCCGCACACCCATCGGCTATTAAGTGTTTGTTTAAATGGTAGCATCACTGGACCCGTATTTGAGCTACTCCCAGGAATAGCAGGCTAGGGACTTTCAGAGTAGTCTTTTCAGAGGAGGGTATTCCTTTTTGCCAGATTCCCAGCTACATCGCAAAGGCAGACTTGGCTATGCAGGGAAGTTGTTCTCTGTGGGCTCCATGTAAATCCCACTTGTGGATCACTTTGAAAGCCAATAGCGCAGATTGAAGCAGTTGTTCCCGCAGATTGATTTGTGAAGACAAATTGGTTTGGAACTATCACGTAGAAGTGGAGGTGAGAATAAACTGCAGCAGAAAATCTACAGACATTTAAGGGGGGAGGGGGGGGGGGGAATTGCCTGCTCTTTCTCTTTTATGTTATGGAAACGTTCTCGAAATGGATGACTGAAAATACAACATTGTCTTTTGAAAAATAAAATTATGATTAATCATGCTAGGATTAATGGTGAATGTCTTTTTAAAAGACATGTGCCCATTAGATAAGGACAGGCAGAGCATGATGGGATTAAGCATTTCCACACAAGGGCACAAAATCATAAGGGAATCTTGTACATAGGATTACATAGAATATACAGCAGAGAAACAGGCCATTCGGCCCAACCAGTCCATGCTGGCATTTAGGCTCCACGTAAGCCTCCTCCCATCTTTCCTCATCTAAATAAATCAGCATAATCCCCTATTCACTTCTCCCTCATGTACTTGTCTAGCCTCCCTTTAATTGCATCAATGTTATTCGCTTCAACCACTCCCTGCGGTAGCGAGTTCCATATTCTCACTACTCGTTGGGTAAAGAAGTTTCTTCTGAATTCCCTGTCTTGGTGATTAACCTATATTGATGGCTGTGTTTGCTGCTCACAATGTGATCTCCTCTGCATTGGCGAGACCCAGCTTTCATTGGCTGACCACTTTGCTGAACACCTCCATTCAGTCCCTAAGTGTGACCCTGAGCTTCCGGTCGCCTGTCACTTTAATTCCCCACTCCACTCTCACTCTGATATCTCCGTCCTCGGACCCCTGCATTGTTCCAATGAAGCTCAAGGCAAGCTCGAGGAACAGCACCTCATCTTTCGTTTAGGCACTTTACAGCCTTCTGGACTCAACATCGAGTTCAACAATTTCAGAGCATAACCTCTGGCCAACTTTGACTCCCTTCCCCCCCATCTTATGTTTTTCTTCTTGTTTTTCTCTCTTTGTCTCCAATGGCAGCTGGTCATTACTCTGCCATTCAGACCCTATCCAGATTAACCTTTTTCTAACTTCTGTCATTAACATTTCAATTCGGCCCATCATCCCTTTTGTCTCTCTAAGCTCTCCTGTCTTCCACCCTATCACAGCCCTTCCCTTTTGTTCTTTCTTCCCCTCCCCCTTTCAGTGCTTAATAAGTGCTCCTTTCGAACATTCTGCAGTTCTGACGAAGGGCTGTTGACCCGAAACGTTAACTCTGTTTTTCTCTCCTCAGATGCTGCCTGACCCGCTGAGATTTCCCGCATTCTCTTTTTATTTCAGATTCCAGCATCTGCAGTATTTTGCTTTTGTATATATTAACCTGATGGCCTCTAGTTATGCTCTTCCCCACAAGTGGAAACATTCTCACTATATCCACTCTATCAAACCTTTCATAATTTTAAAGACATTTATTAGGTCACCCTTCAGCCTTCTTCTTTCAAGAGAAAAGGAACCCAGCCTGTTCATCCTTTCCTGATATGTATACCTTCGCATTTCTGGTATCATCCTTGTAAATCTTCTGTACAACCTCCCCAGTGCCTCTTTTTATAAGGTGATGAGCAGAACAATATGCAGTACTCTTAGGGCCTGAAATTGGTGGACATATCATCGCATACTGCCCGTGGACCGCCGACACACCGCCCAAAATCGCGAAATTGATTGAAAAATACCAACATACCGCCCACATACTGCCCTTTGGGAAATTCATCAGCCACATACCACTAGGCGGTATGCATACTGTTCAGCCATGCACACCGCCGACATATTGCCCCAAATTGCCAAATTGATGACTTACACCGACATACCGCTGACCCTGCAGGCCGGCCTGGAAAAGATGGTTTTAAGTCGATCTTCTGTCGGCGGTATGCATCTTCACCTGTGAATTTTTTTTTATCTGTCACCCCTCCTCCCCCCCCCCCAGTCTCTCCAACCCCCCAGTCTCTTCCCCGCCACACATCAATCTGTTCCCCCCCCCCCTTCAACGATCTCCCCCCTAAGTAGTGATCTCAACACAAATAGCGACCTTCCCCCAAGAAGTGATCCCCCCCCACCGCCAAGTCGCGATCTCCTCCCCCACAAATAGCAATCTCCCCCCAAGAAGCGACTCCACCTCCCCCGCCTCCCCCCCCCCCCCGCCCCCCCTCCCCGCCACTTACCTGCACATCGCTCTCAGGCTGGCAGTCTCTGTCGATTCTGGTCTGTGTCTCTCAGGAGTCGGAGCTTTGCAGCAACATGCGTATACGCAGAACTCGGGACCTGAAGATTCCTGAGTGAAAAGGACTCAACGCCCACACATTGTCTGCTGCACTCCACTCCGCCCTCTGCACTCTGCTCGGCATACGGCTGAGGAAAAACTGATGAAAATCACGCACACTCTGCCCCAATGGTACCTGGCGGTATGAAACGACATACCACTGGCATACCGCCAAGAAATGGGCGGACGACCAATTTCGGCCCCTAAGTGTGGTCTAACCAAGGTTCGATTCAGGTTTAGCTTAACTTCCCCACTTTTCAATTCTATACCTCTAGAAATAAACCTTCGTGCTTCCGTTCTTGTGTCCCTCCCATCAGTCCGTAATGTGTTGACAATGCCCAGGTTACAACCTGTCCATTTGCTCTCTTGGGGATAGGCAACATGAGGTTCAGAGAGACTACAGAAGAAAAAGAGTGAGAATAAAATGTAAAACAGTTTTAAGAACCTGTCCTGAAGTATAACACCTGCAAACTCGTGTCCGTGTTCCTCTGTTCATTTGAGTTGAGGGTCTGCAATGGCTGGAGAATACATTGTTTAGCTCCCTGCTGCACCAGGCATGCATGGGGAACAATGGTGTGTCAGATGCAATGCACAGTGCCGTAAATTGTTCCAAATAGTACGCTTCAGTCCAGCTTTGAACAAGTATCTGCAATGCTCCAATGTGACTTTTCAGTTCCCTGCACGTTCCATCCTTTTGACTTCATATATCAAGATTTCTGAATTAGTACTAATTAGTGCCAGATTCAAAGCGCTTTTGTATGTGGGCCTGTGTCCACTGGGAACTGAATTAGCACAGTTCAAAGTCATTAAACTTATGACCATTAGAAGCTGACAGATCAAGGCAAATTTTCATGTCATCTCAGCTAGATTTGGAACCAAAGTCACAGATGTAAAAGGGTATTATGTGCCACTCCTCCCCTACGCCAAGCTAAAATCTGTAATTATTGCTGCTGATTGGGTGGAACGAGAGCACTGAGAGAGACGCACACTCTATTTCTTCATTAGAAGTATTCTTAGTTTACTAAAAATCATTATGTTTCCCATTGTTCATTTTGGTGTAAAATTGCTGCTTTCATCTTCAAATTGTTAATGAATGATTGTGAATAGACAAAACTGCCAGGGAAGTTGACTATGAAGGTTGTTACTAATAAATAAGAATGAAAACAAACGGGCAAATTAAGGACCGATTTACTATGCGTTTTGTCTCTTGTTATTTGGAAAATAATGTTTAATTTAAAAAATAAATCCAATTTTTTTTGGCACACATTTGTTTCTAAAATAAAGGAAGTTCCTAAAGATTATAAATAGCAGTGGACAGCTACACTGCAGATTGACTCTGCATCTGTGGAGACAGATGTACCGCATGCATAACAGCTACTGCAGATGACAGCTCGCAGATGCCTTATTAATGGCCTTTAGAGCAAACAAATAACTTCATTAAAAATAAATTGCAAAGCTATTATTGAGCTGATTGTTTGCAGCCACCGAAGTTATTGTATTGCCTTACAGTGCAGCGTTAGTGCGTAGCTATACAGTACAGTAGCTGCCCAATTTATCAAAATTGCATTTGATTATAATTTACGACTTTACAGCTTTTATGCTGGATTCCTCTTTATTCCCCCCAAGACCAAACTAGATGAAATCTCCAACTTGCTTTACATTTATCTTCAATCCACACTTCATTAGATTCCTTCAGTGCTATGAGTCCTACAGGAGGTTACAAGTATAATTCATGCTTCTTATTTTCTGTACATATGTATGAAATACAGCTATAGCTCAACAAAGCTGAATTTGAATGCTTGGATCTAAGGCTTTGCTCTCTCATAGTTCTCTGAAGTTTTTTAAATATGTTTTGTCAGTCATCAGAATGCAACGCTCCATTAAAGATTATATCTATGTTAAAAATATTTGATGACATTTTATTTAAGTCCCAGTTGGACTGTTTGGGGTTTGTGATGAGTCAGGCATTATGAAGCCTTGAATGCTAAAGTGATTCCCTCCAGCTGTGGTATGCTCCACTTCCGTTCCAAGATTCACCAATTGTGAAAGACTTGGCATGTTCTTGGCTTTCCAATTGCATTGTCAACTGGCCAGTTTAGTCATCATAAAGGGGCTACTTCTTAGCCGTCTTGGGCAAGGTACACATAACAAAGGGTGATCCCAATGTCATAGTGGGTGAGAGCTTCATGTTCTACCCGTGATCAAGCTATGATGATGAAACACTTGCGAAGACATGATGTCATTGAAATTACATGAGGGTTCTCTTGGTCTCCTGCTGTAACTTGAGACCTGAGTGAGATTGCTAATGTTGACATTTTGGTGATGTGGATCCAAGGCCATTCAGGACTAGATTGAGGTTTCCCAAGCTCATTTAGAAAAAAGAAAGACTTGCACCTTTCAAGACCACCAGTCGTCTCAAAGCACTTCAAAGCCAATAATGTTCTTTTGGAGTATAGTCACTGTTGTAATGTGGGAAACGTGGCAGCCAACTTACATACAGCAAACTCCCACAAGCAGCAATATGATAATGACCAGATAATCTGTTTTTGTTATGTTGATCGGTGGTTAAATATTGGCCAGGGATAACTCCTCAGCTCTTCTTCAAAATAGTGTCATGGGATATTTTACATCCACTTGAGAGGACTGATAGGACCTTGGTTTAACATCTCACCCGAAAGACGTCACCTCTGACAGTGCAGCACTCCCTCAGCACGGCACTGGAGAGTCAGCCTAGATTGATGTGCTCATGTTCCTGGAGTGGGACTTGAACCCACAACCTTCTGATTCAGAGACAAAAGTGCTACTCACTGAGCCACTGGCTGACACATTTCGTGTGCTAAAGCCAGCAGCAAGAGACTTTCAGCCAATTAGATTGGTCTCGTTTTGAACCCGGAGCACAATGAAATAAAAGTGTCTTAACCCAAGGCACCTTGACTCCCAAAACCAGATTTAGGACTGTTGATTAAAAGAACACCAACTATGATGTTTTGTCTTGAACTTCCATGAACCAAATATGTATTCCAGTGCAGAACTAATTGGCTGAGAGTGTTGAACGTAAGGTCTAGTGTGTGAATGTGTGTGCAGGGATTGAAGAGACTAAAGCAATTTTGAGGCCCGCGATCTACACTCCTGCCCCTCCTGGCACCACAAGAATAATTTAAATCTTACCTTTTCTGCTGCACCGATGGTAAACCTGCTCGCTAATGCAGGGTCCAATGTATGTCATAGGATTTGAATCGTATAAGGGCATATAATAACTTGCTCTTTGATTTTTTTCTGCCAAGGTCATGCACTTTGGCAGAAAAAAAATCAAATAGCAAGTTATTATTTAAATGGAGAAAGATTGCAAAGTGCTGCAGTACAGTGGGACCTGGGGGTACTTGTGTATAAAACACAAAAAGAAAGTATGCAGGTACAGCAAGTGATCAGGAAGACCAATGGTATCATGGCCTTTATTGCAAAGGGGATGGAGTATAAAAGCAGGGAAGTCTTGCTATAGCTATACAAGGTATTCGTGAGACCAAACCTGGAATCTTGCGTGCAGTTTTGGTTTCCATATTTACAAAAGGATATACTTGCTTTGGAGGCAGTTCAGAGAAGGTTCACAAGGTTGATTCCAGGGATGAGTGGGTTGACTTATGAGGAAAGGTTGAGTAGGTTGAGCCTCTACTCATTGGAGTTCAGAAGACGGAGAGGTGATCTTATCGAGACGTATAAGATTATGAGGGGGCTTGACAAGGTGGATGCAGAGGGGATGTTTCCACTGATGGGGGAGACTAGAACTAGAGGGCATGATGTTAGAATAAGGGGCCGCCCATTTAAAACAGAGATGAGGAGGAATTTCTTCTCTCAGAGGGTTGTAAATCTGTGGAATTTGCTGCCTCGGAGAGCTGTGGAAGCTGGGACATTGAATAAATTTAAGACAGAAATAGACAGTTTCTTGAGTGATAAGGGGATAAGGGGTTATGGGGAGTGGGCGGGGAAGTGGATCTGAGTCCATGATCAGAGCAGCCATGTTCTTATTGAATGGCGGAGCAGGCTCAAGGGGCTGTATGGCCTGCTCCTATTCCTATTTCTTATGTTCTTATGTTCTTATATGCCTTTAAAAATAGATCATTGACATTAATATTGGGAGGGGGGAGGTTGAATTAAGACTATTGACCCCATTTTGAGGCCGTTACCACCTCCTTAATGCCGATTTGGCCAAGATACACCTGTTGTGTTTAAAGTTGCTCCTTCAGACACCTATTAGTTGACCCTGTACTGAGCCTGGTTCCTTGACTATGAGATACGCTGCCCAAAGACTCATCAACGTTAGACTCATCCGGAAGAATCTGGTACTCCATCTACCTGCACCTCCACAACTCTGATATCCCTCGCTATGAACTGGAACACAATGAGGC
This sequence comes from Pristiophorus japonicus, assembly GCF_044704955.1. Taxonomy (NCBI): domain Eukaryota; kingdom Metazoa; phylum Chordata; class Chondrichthyes; family Pristiophoridae; genus Pristiophorus; species Pristiophorus japonicus. Next base: position 19,464,090 of record NC_091986.1, read on the forward strand.
AACCTGATGAAATCTTTAGTTACAGCTGTATACCCACACACTGAGGAGAGGGGGATAACGTAGTGAGTTAGGTAAATTGCATTTTGAAATTATAGTGAATAAAAATTCCATTATTTTGAATAAAAGGCCTCACTATCTGTTTCATTAGATCTGGATCACTACTCATCAAATTGTAGATGGCAGTACGCTGTGATGGGAGAAGAATGTCCCACACTTAAGGACTGATTTCATTACAAGACATTTGTACTTATGATTGATGTCAAGCCATGCAGAGCCAACAGTAATGGATTATGAGCATCATTTTTTATAAGCACTGAAATATTAATATATTACAATTTCGAAACAAAACAGATTTTTTTTTGAACCACTCTTTTTATTTTAACATACTCTTGATTTTCAAACTGTAAAGTATGAGGAATGCTTCTAATTACTAGCCTTATATTTTAGGTTCAAAGCATGTTTTGGTTCTCTCATCCCACACCACTACCCAAGTGAAAGCTTGGCCAGGTGACCAACTGCCACACTTCTCTCTCTACTCTACAAGATAAACATGAACAGCATGGGACAATTGTTTCTCCCATTCTCCCTGTAATGCACAAGATTCTGAGGAGGCTTGCCAGAGAGGATATTTCCCCTCGTAGGGGGAATCTAGAACTAGGGGGCATAGTTTCAGAATAATGGGTCGTCCATTTACGACGGAGCTAAGCAGGAATTTCTTCCCTCAGAGGGTCGTGAATCTTTGGAATTCTCTACCCCCAGAGAGCTATGGAGGCTGGGTCATTGAATATATTTAAGGTGGAGATAGACAGATTCTTGAACTACAGGGGAGTCAAGGGTTATGAGCAACAGGCAGGAAAGTGGGGTTGAGACCAGGATCAGATCAGCCATGATCTTATTGAATGGCGGTGCAGGCTCGAGGGGTCGTATGGCCTACTCCTGCTCCTATTTCTTATGTTCTTATATTCCCTCTGTCCCTAACAGGAAGCAGAAAACAGTGTGGAGAAAGCAGTCCTGCTCCTTCATGGTGCAGTGCAACTGCTCACCAATATATTCGGGAAGCTAATTTTGCACAGGGGTTTAACCAGATATAACTTTGCAATTTATCAGCGAGGAGCACTGCTATAGTCCCCTGAATGTATAAGATTAAGGGTGAACTCAATGAAGTGTTTAAGATGATTAAAAGAGTGAGGGTAGATGGCGAGAAACTTATTCCTCTGGTGGGTGAATTCAGAACAAGGGGGTGTAACTTTAAAATTAAAGCTAAGCATTCAGGATTAAGGGCAGAAAGCACTTCTTTACTAAGCATAGCAGAAATCTGGAACTCTCTCCCCCTCAAAAATGTTGAGGCTAGATCAATTGAAAATGTCAAAACTGGGATTGATAGATGTTTATTAAGCAAGAGTATTAAGGTTTATGGAACCAAGATGGTTAGATGGAGCTAAGATACAAATCAACCATAATCGAATTGAATGGCGAAATAACTCGAGGGATTGAATGGCCAACTTCTATTTCTATGGAAGTTATAACCTGAAATGTGAAAGTTCACACCAAGCCATTAAAATCAATGACTGTGAAATGAGGAACACCACAAATCAGGCAAGCTGCCATCCCCACCTGATTTTCTGAACTGTGCTATCATCAAGCGGGCTCTCAAAACTTCCAAATTTAGAGGACACCGTTTGCTAGCTACCGTCGCTCATCCGCCAGAACCACCAGAAGGAAAAGAACATAAGAACATAAGAGATAGAAGCAGGAGTAGGCCATTTGGCCCCTCGAGCCTGCTCCGCCATTCAATAAGATCATGGCTGATCTGATCATCGACTCAGCTCCACTTCCCTGCTCACTCCGCATAACCCTTTATTCCCTTATTGCTCAAAAATCTGTCTATCTCTGCCTTGAATATATTCAAAGACCCAGCCTCCACAGCTCTCTGGGGCAGAGAATTCCACAGATTTACAACCCTCTGAGAGTGTACATTCCTCTCATCTGTTTTAAATAGGCGGCCCCTTATTCTGAGACTAAGTCCCCTAGTTTTAGTTTCCCCTATGAGTGGAAATATCCTCTCTGCATCCACCTTGTCGAGCTCCCTCAGTATCCTACAGGTTCGATAAGATCACCTCTCATTCTTCTGAACTGCAATGTGTATAGGCCCAACCTACTCAACCTATCTTAATGTCAACCCCCTCATCTCCAGAATCAACCTCGTGAACCTTCTCTGAACAGCCTCCAATGCAAGTATGTCCTTCCTTAAATACGGAGAGCCAAACTGTACGCAGTACTCCAGGTGTGGCCTCACCAATAACCTGTACAAGGGAGTATAGCAGTGTTCCTCGCTGATAAACTGCAAAGTTATATCTGGTTAAACTCCAGTAGTGCCCCTGTGCACTTCTCTGTTTTATACTCCATCCCCCTTGCAATAAAGGCCAAGATTCCATTTGCCTTCCTGATTACTTGCTGTACCTGCATACTAACTTTTTGTGTTTCATGCACAAGGGCCCCCAGGTCCCTCTGTACTGCAACACTTTGCAATTTTTCTCCATTTAAATTGTAATTTGCTTCTCTATTTTTTCTGCCAAAGTGGAAAACCTCACATTTTCCCAAATTATACTCCAAATTTGGGGCAACGCAAGAGTTGGTCAGACACCCGGGGCTAAAATTGGAGTAGGTCTGAAAACCGGTGTGGGGATCGTGATGTGCAACCTGCCCACGCCCGTTTAAAATAGTGCAGGCAGCATGCGACATTCGTGTTACCTGCTAAGTGGCATGATTGATGCGTTTAGCCCAGCGCTGAGAGTGCTGCTGAGTGGCTGAGCGCTCAGGGAGCCCCAAGGTCATGGGGTGGTAATCTGTACTGAAAGCTTGCCTCCAGTTTTAAATGCAGTCTCCTCTTACAGGGGAGGAGCTTTCTGAATTCAGCACCACATTGTAGTTGCTGTCAAGGTAACTGTACGGTAGTTATGGTTCAACAGGGCAGAGCAAGGGCACTGTGGTTCTCAGACGCAGCACTGTGTGCCTTGGTGCAGGGGGTTGAATGAAGGAGGCAGGTCCTTTACCCACACGGGACCAGGAGGCCCTCCAGACTCTCTGTGAGAAGGCAGTGGGGAGCAGATAGCTGAAGCGGTCATAGCCAGCAGTAGCTAACCAGCGGGAGACAGGCACGGCTGCATAGCCTGACCCAGCTGGAGGAGACTGATTTATATGGAGAAAGAGTCAGACTGAACACTGAGCTCAAAGTAAAGTGTGACCTTAGTCTTTTATTGCTGGTCTTCAGAGTGCCTCTCCAACCTGTGAAGCCTTCTTAAATACCTGTGCTCCCAAGGGATTATGGGATCCCTTGGGACTCTGGGGAATGAGCCCTCTGGTGGCTTTACAGAGTAAATACAAGTCCACATATATAACAACATTCCCCCCCGCAAAGTCAATAGTGTAACTATTTACAATGTGAGTCGATTTGGGGCCCTTCTTGCCCTAGTTGATCGTCTCGGTGTGAAAGCTGGTGTTGTTGAATCATTTGTTGGGCCCTCGCTGGGCTGCTGTGCAGCTGGCCTTGCTGGGCTGCCGGGTGTGTTGGGCCCTGCAGGGCTGCTGTGGATGATGGGTTCTGCTTCGAGGTCAACCGTGGATTCAGTTGCCACTGGTGTGTGTGTTGGGGGATCAAAAAAGGTAGGGTCCAAGGTAGGCTGCTCAAGGTAGTCCGTGAATCCGAGTTTGATTTGGTCCAAGTGTTTCCGGTGAATGAGTCCATTTGAAAGTTAGACCCGAAACACCCTGCTCCCCTCTTTGGCCACGACAGTGCCGGGAAGCCACTTGGGACCTTGTCCGTAATTTAACACAAATACAGGATCATTGACTTCAATCAAGCGTGACACATTTGTGCTATCATGGTATGCACTTTGTTGAAGCCGCCTGCTCTCTACCTGTTCATGTAGATCAGGGTGAACTAACGAGAGCCTTGTCTTAAGTGCTCTTTTCATGAGCAGTTCAGCAGATGGGATTCCAGTGAGTGACTGGGGTCTTGTGTGGTAGCTAAGCAGGACTCGGGATAGGCGAGTCTGCAGTGAGCCTTCAGTTACCCTCTTCAGCCTTGCTTGATGGTTTGCACTGCTCTCTCTGCCTGACCATTGGAAGCTGGTTTAAACGAGGCAGATGTGACATGTTTGATTCCGTTACAAGTCATGAACTCAGCACTGGTAGAACATAGCCCGTTGTCGCTCACCAGGACATCGGGTAAACCGTGAGTGGCAAACATTGCCCGCAGGCTTTCAGTGGTGGCAGCGGACGTGCTAGCCGACATTATCTCACATTCAATCCATTTGGAGTAAGCGTCGACAACCACAAGGAACATTTTACCCAAGAACAGGCTTGCATAGTCGACGTGTACCCGAGACCACAGTTTGGAAGGCCAAGACCATAAACTTAGCAGCGCCTCCCTGGGTACATTGCTTAACTGCGAGCACGTAATACACCTGTGAACGCAGGACTCTCAGTCTGCATTGATACCGGGCCACCACACGTGGGATCTGGCTATCACTTTCATCATTACGATGCCTGGGTGGATACTGTGGAGGTCACTGATGAAGGTGTCTCTGCCCTTCTTGGGAACCACTACTCGATTGCCCCACAGAAGGCTGTCTGCCTGTATAGATATTTCATCTTTGTGCCGCTGGAACGGCTTTATCTCTTCCTGCATTTCCACTGGGACACTGGACCAGCTCCCGTGAAGCACACAGCTTTTGACTAGAGATAATAAGGGGTCCCAGCTTGTCCAGGTTTTGATCTGCCGGGCAGTGACAGGTGATTGCTCACTCTCAAATGCTTCCATAACCATGGCTAGATCTGCAGGCTGCGCCATTTCCACCCCCGTGGTGGGCAATGGCAGCCTACTGAGAGCATCGGTGCAGTTTTCTGTGCCTGGCCTGTGGCGGATGGCATAGTTGTATGCAGACAATGTGAACACCCATCTCTGGATGCGGGCTGATGCGTTGGTATTCATCCCTTTACTCTCAGAAAACAGAGATATAAGTGGCTTATGGTCAACTTCCAATTCAAATTTTAGCCCAAACAGGTATTGATGCAATTTTTTTACCCCATAGATACATGCTAACGCTTCTTTTTCAATCATGCTGTAGGCTCTCTCAGCCTTAGACAGATTCCTGGATGCATAAGCAACCGGTTGCAGTTTCCCGAAATCATTAGCTTGTTGCAATACAAACCCGATGCCATATGACGACGCATCACATGCTAGTACCAAACGCTTACACGGATCATACAACACAAGCAATTTGTTTGAGCATAACAATTTTCTTGCTTTTACAAAGGCCTTTTCTTGGCTTTTGTCCCAAACCCATTCGCCCCCTTCTCGTAAGACATATAGTGGTTCTACCAGAGTGCTGAGACCTGGTAAGAAGTTACCAAAGTAGTTCAAGAGTCCCAGAAACGACCGCAGCTCCGTCACATTCTGTGGCCTCGGTACATTCTCGATTGCCTCCGTCTTCGCGTTAGTGGGCCTGATGCCATCCGCCGCAATCCTCCTTCCCAGGAACTCCACTTCAGGCACCAGGAAAACGCACTTCGAGCACTTTAACCTGAGCCCCACACGGTTGAGTCGACTAAAAATCTCCTCCAGGTTCTGCAGATGCTCGACTGTGTTCCGACCTGTGACCAAGATGTCGTCCTGGAAGACCACGGTGTGCGGGACGGACTTCAGTAAACTTTCCATGTTTCTCTGCAATATCGCCGCAGCTGATCAGATTCCAAACAAGCATCTGTTATAAACAAAAAGACCTTTGTGCGTGTTGATGCAGGGAGGGCCTTCGATGATTCCTCCAGTTCCTGTGTCATGTAGGCTGAAGTCAGTTCCAGCTTCATGAACGTCTTTCCTCCCACCAGCATTGCAACGAAGTCGTCGGCCTTTGGTAATGGGTATTGGTCCTGCAGGGAGAAACGATTGATGGTTACTTTGTAATCGCCACAGTTTCTGACTGTGCCACCTCCCTTGAGGACTGGGACAATAGGACTGGCCCACTCGCTGAACTTGATCGGTGAAATAATGCCCTCTCGTTGCAGCTGGTCGAGCTCGATCTCTACCCTTTCTCTCATCATGTACGGTACTGCTCTCGCCTTGTGATGGATGGGTCGCGCCCCCGGAATTAGATGGATCTGCACTTTTGCGCCTTGAAATTTCCCGATGCCTGGTTCGAATAGCGAGGGAAATTTGTTTAAGACCTGTGCACACGAAGTGTCGTTAGCAGGCGATAGCGCTCAGACGTCATCCCAGTTCCAGCATATCTTTCCCAGCCAGCTCCTGCTAAGCAGCATGGGACCATCGCCCGGTACCACCCAGAGTGGTAGCTTGTGCACTGCTCCATCGTAGGAGACCTTTACGGTAGCACTGTCGATTACAGGAATCAGTTCTTTGGCGTAAGTTCTTAGTCTCGTGCGAACTGAAGTTAAGACTGGCCTTGAGGCCTTGTTGCACCACAATGTTTTGAAAGTCTTTAACCCATGATGGACTGGCTCGCGCCCGTGTCCAGCTCCATTGACACTGGTAGTCCATTTAGTTCAACATTCAGCATTATTGGGGGACAATTCGTGGTGAATGTGTGCACCCCATGTACCTCTGTCTCTTCTGTCTGAGGCTCTGGTTCGTAGTGATCCTCCGTGGATCTGTCCTCCTCAGCAACGTGGTGGTTTGCAGGTTTATCAGGCTTAGCAGCTCGCCTGTACACTCATTGGAGGTGTCCCATTGTTCCACAACCCTTGCAAACATATCCTTTGAATCAGCATGAATGGAAACGATTATCACCCCTGCAGCGCCAACAAAGTGTTAATGGCCTTGCATTCATCACCCTTGATAGGGAACTCTGAGACATCTGCGGACATGTAGCTGCAGGTATGTGTGACCTGCCCTGTACATTACGATTCAAAAACAACATCACTTTGTTCACAGTACTTGTAGCAGCACTTGTGTGCTGAGAGATTTGCTTAGTATTGTCACTGGTGGCAATGAACGCTTGGGCTATCGCAATGGCCTTACTCAAGATTGGGGTCTCTACAGTCAAAAGCTTGCGAAGTATGGTTTCATGGCCAATGCCAAGTACGAAAAACTTTTTGAGCATGTGCTCCAAATGTCCTTCAAATTCGCAATGTCCTGCAAGGTGTCTTAGCTCGGCGACATAACTCACCACTTCCTGGCCTTTAGACCTTTTGTATGTGTACAACCGGTACCTCACCAACAGAATGCTTTCCTTCGGGTTCAAATGTTCTCGGACCAGTGTGCACAAATCGTCATGTGATTTCTCCGTCCGTTTTGATGGAGTGAGCAGATTCTTCATGAGGCCATACGTTGGTGCCCCACAGATGGTGAGGGGGATCGCCCTTCGTTTGGCAGCATTCTCTTCCCCATCTAGTTCGTTGGCCACGAAGTATTGGTTGAGTCGCTCCACAAAACTTTACCAATAACTCCCTCCGAAAATTTCTCCAGGATGCCCACTGTTCTCTGCATCTTTGGGTTCGCTATCTGTATCCCATCGCCAGTTGTTGTATATGGAGAAAGAGTCAGACTGAATACTGTGAGCTCAAAGTAAAGTGTGACCTTAGTCTTTTATTGCAGATCTCCAGAGTGCTCTCCAACCTGTGAAGCCTTCTTAAATACCTGTGCTTATGAGATCCCTTGGGACTCCAGGGAATGAGCCCTCTGTTGGCTGTGCAGAATAAATACAAGTCCAGATATATAACAGAGACCATGTTCGACATTATTGGAGGGGCCGTTACTGAGGCTGTGGTGATCGGCAAGGCCGAAACCATTGGTGATAATGGTATGCACATACCTAATCCTCCTCCAATTCACACACCATCCTGACTTGGAAATATATCGCCGTTCCTTCATCATCGCTGGGTTAAAATCCTGGAACTCCCTCCCTAGTAGCACTGTGGGAGTACCTTCACCTTTAGTACTGCAGTGGTTCAAGAAGGCAGCTCACAACATCTTCTCAACGGCAATTAGGGATCGGCAATAAATGCTGGCCTTGCCAGCAGCACCTTCTTCCCAGGAACGAATAAAAAAAAAGATCTCACTTCCCACTCATCCCACAATCTCTTCTCACTTACAAGCTGCTGATGGTGTATGCATGCACGTCTTGCTTTCACCCCGTCCCCTCAGCACAACCTTACACTTGTGCTTTTCTCCCTTCAAGCTCCCCAGTCAGTGCAGGAAGAACAAGAGGAGAGTGATGGAGAAGAAGAGACACCATCACTCGATCTGACAATCGCAGGCACCAGCTCAGAAATGGGTACTGTGTGTAATTTAGAAGGTGGTAGAGGTGGGATCTGCACGTGGTGAGACACTGGGCACGAGTGGCCTGCAGCCTGGGCAGGGAGAAAGGGTAGCGCAGGTGCCAGCTCCCCAAAGGGCCAGGTCACACACGAGTTCTGCTGCAGAGGACTCAGAAGAGGACTTTGATGGGGCGGCCTTCAGAAGAAGGGCGATGGACATGCTCACAGAAATGATTGGTGCATTGGCAGGCCTGCCAGAGAGTCAGTTGTCACTGCCAAGGAGCACAGATGAGTTTGGCTCTAACCTTGCACAGACTTTGCACAGAGTTTGGAACCCATGACTTCTCGGACAGATGTGATGGGCAACTCCATTAGAGCAATTGAGGACTCAATTGATGGGCGATGCCTCAGCTTCCATTGTAGCGCCAGTGGAAAAGACCCAATGCCTGAGTGCTGCAGTAGTTGGTCAGACTGCTCCCATGCAGACTCAGACTGCTCCCATGCAGGATCAGACTGCTGCCATCGTGGCTGCATTTACCAATGTGGCTTGCAGGTTGTCACAGCAGTCCAGCAATCTGTGCTCCATAGATGGCTAGGAATGCTGAGGCACCACCCCGGTGCATGAACCTGCTCTCCACTCTAAGAATAACAGCATTTGTATTTCTGTCATTTCCACTCCGCCAATACCATTGCTGTTGCTTGTCAGCCTACCAGCTCATAAAGCTACTGCCCTTGCCGAGGTGGTGCCATCTGCAGCCGGGCCTACTAGGCCCAATGCTCCTTGAGGTCATCTTCCAAGGCCATCTGCAGTGTCCCCCCACTCAATTCAGCAGCCATCCGCCAGCCATGCTGTACTCACTGGGGCAGCATTACGTAGGAGCACTCGGGCAGGCAAAGGCATATGGAAGATAGGAAGTAAGGGAATGCACAAGGGTGATTAATTGATTTTTTAATTTAGTATTGGATTGAACCATTTATAAATTACATTTGGAATTTTTATTTTGTGGTGGCTTTCATTTCAGCATTGTGGCCAAGAAGACGCTGTGATGGTCCGTGACAGAGGGATGGTAAGCTGGGTAAGTGTTGAGCAACGGGGATCTGGGATTTCATTCAGGGAAAACGGAGTCTGACAAGGTGCTCATGGGCAGCCCATCTGGAACATTGATTTGCAGGCTGTCTCCTCCCTTGCTCCTTCTCCTCCTCCTCTTCTTCTACGTCCTCTTCTTCCTCGTCCTCCTCTTCCTGAGGCGGTTGCACAACCCGTGGTGGCAAGGGCTGCACCCTCATGATGGCCAAATTGTGGGGGATGCAGCAGACCAACACGAATTGGGACACCCGCTCCGGTAAGTACTGGAGGGTTCCTCTCAAGTGGTCTGGGCAGCGGAACCATTGCTTGAGGACTCCGACGGTCTGCTCGATGACTTACCTCATGGCAGCATGGCTGTCATTAAATGCGTGCTGTCCATGAATGGTGGGGTTACGAAGGAATGTCATCAGCCAGGTGAAGAGCGGGCAGCCCTTGTTGCTGAGAAGCCACCTTTGGGGTTGACGTGATGGCTGGAAGATTGCTGGCACAGCGGACTGGCAGAGGATGAAGGCATTTTGACTGCTGCCAGGATACCGGGCATTGGCCATCATGACGTGCTGATCTTGGTCGTACACCAACTGCACATTAAGTGAGTGATACCCCATTGCAGTTACGGAACATCTCACCATTGAGATGTGGCAGCCACAAAGCCCATGTGTGCATTCGATATGGGGAAGCCCGATATCCTGGCAAAGCAATGTGCGAGCTCCTCCTGCTTCTCTCTATTAAGCGAGAAGACAATGAAGTCCTTTTACCTAGAGTACAGAATATCTCTGACCTCCCGGATGCAGCGATTGATGCCGAACTGCGAGATGTTTGCTATGTCGCCTGTTCCAACCTGGAAGGATCCGCTGGCAAAAAGATTCAGGGCCGTGGCCATCTCGAGGGCCATTGGCAGTGCTGCCATCGTCCTGCTCTGAGGCTGCAGGTCCGGTTCCAAGTTCAGTGACCACCTCCTTTGGGAAGTGAAACCGCCAAACTCACTTCTCCTGGCTTAGTTGCAGATAGGAGAAGTGCTCCTTGAAGAGCCTAGATGGGTAAGGCCTCCTGTTGAGAACCCTCCTCCCCCTCCCTCTGCAAGCAGCTTGTCGCCTTTGCTGCCTCTGCTCCATCTCCCTGTCATGCCGCAGCCCAAGAGGGACTGCAACATGCACCCCCCCCCAGCTGCCGCACCCCCCCTCCCCCCTCAGTGACTGGAAGCAATTGGTGTATTCAGCGGCCTTCCAGTAGCAGCTAACGCCTCTGCAACATCCAGCAGCACTCCCAACACACTTTAACAAATGTTAAATCTCTTACAGCAACCCACTCCTCAAGCAAATTCTGCAAGAGCCAGTACAAAAGCAATAATCAACTTAGATGTATGTCATTAAGTAGCGGTGCTGAGGGGCCCTCGTGTGTGTGTGTGTGTGTGTGTGTGTGTGTTTAGGAGAGGGCATTAAATGGAGCGACAATGTTGAAAATGGCAGATCGTGCCTGAAATCAACGTTACACACGGACTGTCGTCATGATCAGCCTACTCTGCCTACTGCCAGCGTACGCACATACAGCCAGCGCTGTAGCCCTCACCAAGATGGCGAACAGTGCGCACCGCACTGGAAGTAGGCGGAAGCGAGACGGATGCCACTTTCTTTCTTTTTAGAAACGTCCATAACTACCGGCGCTAATGTGACGAATTTTGCGTCCCAGCTTTGACCCTGCCCTTTGAAGCGCAGTTTCCATAGCAACACTGCGGGGAAATGCACCAATCACATGGAGGCTAAATCTTAAAAGTTCCTTAATTATTGAAACTCCTTCCGCTGTGTGCCATTGTATTATTAAGGTCGGTAAACCTGTTTTATAACAAATCAACTTCATAACCAACTCCTCCACATTGCTCGGACAATCTAATCGCTCACTTTTCATGGTAGTTGACACTATTTCCCATATGCAGGTAAAACCACATCAAAATAAGCTTAAAGGACACTATGTTCATTAAATGCTTCTGCCGAGCTTTCTTTTGCTTGTAAAATGAGAAGCCTGCGAGCCTGTGCATCACTCTTGTCAAAGTGATAGTACACACAAATTACAGGCTGATATACTTAGAGGTCATTCATGACTTCTGATCGAGTCAAATGAAAAACTTTGCCAGATACTTTTTTCTTGCAGACTGTGCTCCTTTAATCCATCACGAGTCATTCCCAACACCAATTTGGGTCTCAGTTGGGTTGCTGGATGGGGGGGGCGAGGCGGTTGGGGTGGAGTGGACAGAGGAATTTTGTCTTTTCCCCCCCTCCCTCCCTCCCACTCGGCTGCCCACTGGTTATAGAGAGGTCAGCAGGCCAGAACATTCCCAGGCTTCTAAATTCATGGTTGTGTGTGTGTGTGTGTGTGTGTGTGTGTGTGTGTGTGTGCTAGGCTCATGTAGCAGAGCCTAGACTCCAGCTGTCTTGGATCCCCTTGCCACTGGACCAAGATCGTGCTCTGTCAAGTCCGTGTGGTGGCTGCTGTGCAACGGCCACCCCACGTTAAAAGAATTCACGCACAGGCATCTTCCACACTTTAAAATGAAGTTCGGGATTGAAACATCAGGACCCTCGTGGACAACTCCATTTAGAACTCATATTAGTGTGGAAGCAAGTCATAGAAACATAGAAACATAGAAAATAGGTGCAGGAGTAGGCCATTCAGCCCTTCTAGCCTGCACCACCATTCAATGAGTTCATGGCTGAACATGCAACTTCAGTACCCCATTCCTGCTTTCTGGCCATAACCCTTGATCCCCCTGGTAGTAAGGACTTCATCCAACTCCTTTTTGAATATATTTAGTGAATTGGTCTCAACGACTTTCTGGGGTAGAGAATTCCACAGGTTCACCACTCTCTGGGTGAAGAAGTTTCTCCTCATCTTGGTCCTAAATGGCTTACCCCTTATCCTTAGAATGTGACCCCTGGTTCTGGACTTCCCCAACATTGGGAACATTCTTCCTGCATCTAAACTGTCTAAACCCATCAGAATTTTAAACGTTTCTATGAGGTCCCCTCTCATTCTTCTGAACTCCAGTGAATACAAGCCCAGTTGATCCAGTCTTTCTTGATAGGTCAGTCCCGCCATCCCGGGAATCAATCTGGAGAACCTTCGCTGCACTCCCTCAATAGCAAGAATGTCCTTCCTCAGGTTAGGAGACCAAAACTGTACACAATACTCCAGGTGTGGCCTCACCAAGGCCCTGTACAACTGTAGCAACACCTCCCTGCCCCTGTACTCAAATCCCCTCGCTATGAAGGCCAACATGCCATTTGCTTTCTTAACCACCTGCTGTACCTGCATGCCAACCTTCAATGACTGATGTACCATGACACCCAGGTCTCGTTGCACCTCCCCTTTTCCTAATCTGTCACCATTCAGATAATAGTCTGTCTCTCTGTTTTTACACCAAAGTGGATAACCTCACATTTATCAACATTATACTTCATCTGCCATGCATTTGCCCACTCACCTAACCTATCCAAGTCGCTCTGCAGCCTCATAGCATCCTCCTCGCAGCTCACACTGCCACCCAACTTAGTGTCATCCACAAATTTGGAGATACTACATTTAATCCCCTCGTCTAAATCATTAATGTACAGTGTAAACAGCTGAGGCCCCAGCACAGAACCTTGCGGTACCCCACTAGTCACTGCCTGCCATTCTGAAAAATACCCATTTACTCCTACTCTTTGCTTCCTGTCTGACAACCAGTTCTCAATCCATGTCAGCACACCACCCCCAATCCCATGTGCTTTAACTTTGCACATTAATCTCTTGTGTGGGACCTTGTCGAAAGCCTTCTGAAAGTCCAAATATGCCACATCAACTGGTTCTCCCTTGTCCACTCTACTGGAAACATCCTCAAAAAATTCTAGAAGATTTTTCAAGCATGATTTTCCTTTCACAAATCCATGCTGACTTGGACCTATCATGTCACCTCTTTCCAAATGTGCTGCTATGACATCCTTAATAATTGATTCCATCATTTTACCCACTACTGATGTCAGGCTGACCGGTCTATAATTCCCTGTTTTCTCTCTCCCTCCTTTTTTAAAAAGTGGGGTTACATTGGCTACCCTCTACTCGATAGGAACTGATCCAGAGTCAATGGAATGTTGAAAAATGACTGTCAATGCATCCACTATTTCCAAGGCCACCTCCTTAAGTACTCTGGGATGCAGTCCATCAGGCCCTGGGGATTTATCGGCCTTCAATCCCATTAATTTCCCCAACACAATTTCCCGACTAATAAGGATTTCCCTCAGTTCCTCCATACTAGACCCTCTGACCCCTTTTATATCCGGAAGGTTGTTTGTGTCCTCCTTAGTGAATACCGAACCAAAGTACTTGTTCAATTGGTCCGCCATTTCTTTGTTCCCCGTTATGACTTCCCCTGATTCTGACTGCAGGGGACCTACATTTGTCTTTACTAACCTTTTTCTCTTTACATATCTATCGAAACTTTTGCAGTCCGTCTTAATGTTCCCTACAAGCTCCTTCTCGTACTCCCTTTTCCCTGCCCTAATCAAACCCTTTGTCATCCTCGACTCTGGGGGGCTGCCTAAGAGAAGAGGGGGTCTCAAAAACTACCCACAGGCTTAAATATACATATATGTATATATATATATAAAAATTTAAAATAATCAATAAAAGTACACGTTAAAATGACTGACAGAATGATGTTGCAGTGTAGGGAACCAATATTCCAAGCCATTCATAGACCGCTGCTTTCTTCCAGTTCTTTGTTCCTCATTGGTAAAAACACACCATTGCCTGGTAGATAAATGCAATGTTGGTTGGCTGACAGGATCAGGGTAATTATCATGAGCCGCTAAGGCTGATAACGTTTAATAAAAGTAGTATTGCATTCAGCTACACTTAACTTGCCACGGTAGCCCTTCCAACATGCCAGTATATACGGTATCGAAATTCAACCGACTAAGTGATGCTGTGACCGACTTGAATTGTGCCAACAGGGAGAATGTTTGCTTTACCGCTGGGTGGAAAAAGGGGTGAATCAGCCGTCCGTTTTACACCCCACCCCACTGAAGTCACGGGAAGGCAGGCGGTGGCTATAACGGGCAGTCCATTCTCTGTTGCCAATTTGTCTGCCCGGCGGTCAAAGTGAAAATTCGCCTGTGTTTTCTATTTATAAATGTCTTACAGTTCAAATAAAAACATTAGAGAAAGTGAGGGGGAGGAAAGGTCCTACCTCCTCTACCACTGGCAGCTGCGGTTCACCATGGCTTGAGTTCTATGACCGTTAACAGAACTATTCTCAGACAGCGTAGATGCAGGGCCACGATTATGTGACTGTGGTGGAACAATCCTTTATGAGAGTTGGTAATTTCTGCTTGCTGCATTACAAACTGTTGATAATTCTCTGACATTGTCAATCATATTTTCTTATTAACATTGTGACCCCTGTGCAGTTATGTAAAATGCAATTGACCTGACTTGCTGTCCTTCCTGTCTGTCCTCTTTCTGTTTTACCAAATGTAGTGAGGTGATTCATGCATAGTTGTGTAATCACTGCCTCACTGGTCATTGAGGAAGAGAGCTCAGAAACACTTGATGTTGATACAGTTATAAGACAATGGATATTGATGTAATAACGATGAGTGATGTATAAGGACTTTTGCTTTATAAGCCAAACCTTTCATTATATTGTTGTGATATTTTACCAATGTATTTGGTCAATAATAAGAAGATTAAACGAGAATCTAACTTCAGTTCAGGTTTTGAGGACATTAGCAAATAACTGGATCATGACTCAATTCTAAGTGGCCTTCAACTGTAGTAATCGCCACTAAAAATATAAGCATGGGCTTTGTAGTCAATAACTAATAGATAACTGAAATGTAAATGCCTGAACTCTGTCAAACTAATAAATAATGGGACTTAATTTCAACAAATTTAAAGACAAAGTTAACAGCGGGAAGAGATGCACCTGATTTGCGCATGCGCTTTGGCCACTGCTAAATTTGGCAGAAACTTTTTTTTAAGGCAGCCTGAAATGAGCTGCACAGCTCCTACTACATTTTAAGACTGTCTACGATTAAGTTTGTCGCCATCTTCCGCCTGCTCCATGATGACATGCAAGCCGTGATCCTGGCCAACGGATCCACCACAGACCCAATCCACATCCGGACCGGGGTCAAGAAGGGCTGTGTCATCGCACCAACACTCTTCTCGATCTTCCTCGTTACAATGCTCCACCTCACACTCAACAAGCTCCCCGCTGGAGTGGAACTAAACTGTCGAACCAGTGGGAACCTGTTCAACCTTCGTCGCCTCCAGGCCAGATCCAAGACCGTCCCATCCTCTGTCGTCAAACTACAATACGCGGATGACACTTGCGTCTGCGCACATTCAGAGGCTGAACTCCAAGTCGTCGTCAACATCTTCACCGAGGCGTACGAAAGCATGCGCCTTACACTAAACATCCGTAAGACAAAGGTCCTCCAACCTGACCCCGCCACACAGCACTGCCCCCCAGTCATCAAGTTCCATGGCATGGCCCTGGACAACATATCTCGGGAGCCTATTATCAGTCTTCCTCGATTTCGAGGGACTGCCTATGATGATGATTAAGACTCTACAGTGGCCTAACCAGTGGACTTTAAAGGGACCGCTGGAGGTCACAGACGAAACCTGCAGGTAAGTTTTTTTTTATTGTTTTGTCAGCCAATGGCTCGGTTGATACATAGTACTCCCACCTCTGAGTCAGAAGGTTGTGGGTTCAAATCCCACACCAGAGACCTGAGCACAAAAATCTAGGCTGACACTCCAGTGCAGTTCTGAGGGAGTGCTGCACTGTAGGAGGTGCTGTCTGTCTGATGAGACGTTAAACCACAGCCCCGTCTGCTCTCTCAGGTGGACGTAAAAGATCCCATGACACTATTTCGAGTTACCCCCGGTGTCCTGGCCAATATTGATCCCTCAGTCAACATGACTAAAACAGATTATCTGGTCATTATTACATTGCTGTGAGCAAATTGGCTGCCACGTTTCCCACATTACAACAGTGACTACACTTAAAAAATACATTGTCTGTAAAGCATTTTGGGACGTTTGGTGGTCATGAAAGGCATTATATAAATGCAAGTCTTTCTTTCTTTAAGTACTTTGATGTTGAGCTAGGAGGAGCAGGAGCACTTCTCCTGTGTCCACATTCAGACTGTAACCATTGTACATGGCCCACACTCATCCCCCTTCTGATCTATTTCAACTGATCGTAGACCTCCTAATGAGAGGGTACAAATTTAAGACATCACTAAAAGAATTGAATGGAGAGATTAAGGGGCTGAAATTGCCCCCCGCCGGAACGCAGCTCACCTACCGTGTTTGAGCTGTTTCCACCACCACGGTGGATGTCATGGCCTCTTGTGCGAAATTCCGCTCTTTAGCTTTTTTTCCCCCGAGTGAAGTCGTTCATAATGGGGGCGGAGGTGAAGCGGAGAGTGGAGGTTTGGTCAATAGAGGGGCGGAAGTGGACTGTACACCGCTGTCAGTCATCGTAACGCTGGTGATGTCATCACGCTGGCGTGTCACCACATCTCACCCCTTCACTTAAAGGGGAGGGCTGCTGTGAACTCTTGTGTTTATTTTAGTTCGGTCCACTGGATCAGTAGACTGGCCCCCAAGAGGGGGTGCCAGGCTGCCTGTTGGCTGCCCCGGCCGAACCCGGGGCCATAATTGGCGGCTCGACCTGGCAGTTGGCCGAAAGAAAAATAAGACGCCGGCCGCGGCAGTGCGTCATCCCCTTTAACGGTGGCTGCACCGCCATTTTGTAAACACTGCAAACAGTGCACCGACAAAAAGCTGTCCGAATATGGAATTTCACGTTCACGGGGCGGGGGGGAAACATCGGCGGTGCACGCTCTTATGACGCACTTAGGCTGATCGGCAGCGGCGGAGCTGAGGTGGGGTGAGCGGGTCACTGGCGGGATACGGCAGGAGTGGAATTTTCAAAATGGTGGCCGCTCCACGAAAAATCGGTGGCCATTCCACTCCACCGACGATTTCCGGCGGCAACAGGCCTTAAGGGAAGGGGGCTATTTCGGCCCCTAGAGATTTTGTTTCATACAGAGGTTTGTTAAAACATGGACTGCCCAAAGTGAAAAAGTAAAATCCATCAAAGGTTTTAAAAGAGAAACAGATAAATGTATGAGAAAGAAAAATGTAAATGCGTGCAGGGAAAGGGCAAGGGAATAGGACTAAGTTGACAGATCTTTCAGAGAGCTGGCACTTGCAACATGAATCAATTGGCCTCCATCTGTGTGCTGAAAGTGTGAGATTCTATGATTCATCAGCAATGTGCGTTGTGATTTTCAGATTTTCTTTTAATATTTCAGATTTTCTTCTGATGATATTCGTTGCAGTGTGTTTCGACTTTAACCTTGTTCACAGAGCACTACTTCAACAAAAAATATCGATGCACCATCGGAGAGTAAAATAATCAATGACCAGATGGCCACGTGTTTATAAGCCAATCTAATCTGCCATTGCTAAGCAGTGGGTCTTACTGTTCAACTGCATACACCACCTGCCTTCATGGTCAATTGCTTCATTTTGGGTAAAAGAAACAACCGGCATAAGCAACATTCTCTGCAGAAATCACAGCTCTTGTTGGTTGTTCCTCAAGGATAAAGAAGGTTGTCAGTGAACCACTGACTCCTGGGGCTCAATTTTCCCCAATTATCTGTGCCGGTTTTTTGGCCTGCACTGTTTTTTTTGGAGTGAATAAAAATCTCCAAGTTTCCCCAAAGGTTCTGTGCCAGCGTAATTCACTTAGGTAACGATTTTTTTAGGTTACGATTTCTTTTGCATCGTGGGTGGCGTCACCTGATGTCGGCGCCAGTTTTTCAGGTTTAAGCAAGTTTGGCCAATTTACTTTTTTTCCCAGGACGGCGCATGTGACCACTCCCAAAAAACCTCCTGGGCACTGAAGAAAAATGAACGCACATTACAAAATCACCACAGAATGAGGCCATTGTTTTTGGCCGAAGTTTTGGAGGAAGTTAAGAAGGCAGAGAATGTGCAACAGGAAGCTTAATATTTTTCAGAGTCACAGGGAGAAATTGGAAGTTTAATGCAATTCTTGAATTTTTGATTTTTTTCAAAGTATCACCCCACCACCGGACGTCCATCCCCTCACCGGGCTCGAAGGTCGGAGCGTCGGCTGACAGAATCGCTCCCTCGCCTAGACACAAAGACTCGAGGCTCGGCTTCAAAAGAAGCCCAGTGGGCGGGGGTGTGGCGGGGGGGGGGGGTGAAAGCAGAGCCCCAAGCCCCGATGTCTGGGTGAGGGAGTGGTTCTGCTGGACGATCCTCGGGCCCGGTGAGGAGACGTTCGATGGTGGGGTGGTACTTCGAAAAAAATCAAAATGGGCAGTCCCTTATTCTAAAATTATGCCCCCTAGTTCGAGTATCTCGTATCAGTGGAAACATCCTCTCAGCATCCACCTTGTCAAGCCCCCTCATAATCTTATACATTTCGATAAGATCATCTCTCATTCTTCTGAATGCTAATGAGTAGGTAATGCAACCTACTCAACTATTCCTCATAAGTCAAACACTCATCTCCGGAATCAACCTAGTGAACCTTCTCTGAACTGCCTTCAAAGCAAATATATCCTTTCGTAAATATGGAAACCAAAACTGCACGTAGTATTCTAGGTGTGGCCTCACCAATATATAACTGTATAACTGTAGCAAGACTTCCCTGCTTTCATACTCCACTCCTTTGCAATAAAGGCCAATATTTCATTGGCCTTCCTGATCACTTGCTGTACCTGCATACTAAAACTTTTGTGTTTCCTACACTAGGACCCCCAGGTCCTGCTGTACTGTGGCACTTTACAATCTTTCTCCATTTAAATAATAACTTGCTCTTCGATTTTTTTCTGCCAAAGTGCATAACCTCAAACTTTCCAATATTATACTCCATCTGCCAAATTTTTGCCCACTCACTTAGCCTGTCTATATCCTTTTGCAGGTTTTTTCTGTCCTCCTCAAGCATTGCTTTTCCTCCCATCTTTGTATCGTCAGCAAACTTGGCTGCATTACACTCGGTCCCTTCATCCAAGTCGTTACTATAGATTGTAAATAGTTGGGGTCCCAGCACTGAACCCTGCGGTACCTCACTAATTACTGATTGCCAACCCGAGAATGAACCATTTATCCCGACTTTCTGTTTTCTGTTAGTTAGCCAATCCTCTATCCATGCTAATATATTACCCCCAACCCCGTGAACTTTAATCTTGTGCAGTAACCTTTTATGTGGCACCTTGTTAAATGCCTTCTGCAAGTCCAAATACACCACATCCACTGGTTTCCCTTTATCCACCCTGTTCGTTACCTCCTCAAAGAACTCTAGCAAATTTGTCAACATGACTTCCCCAGTCAGTTAGTTCAGTGTTGTGTGCTGCATGCTGCACAACTTAGCTATCATGAGGCAGCAGCAGCTGTTAATAGAGGACCCACCTGCGGTGAGAGTGGCTGATGATAATGATGAGGAAGATGCAGATTACGAGTAGGAGGAGGAGGAGGAGGAGAAGGAGAATGAGGAAGCCAAGCAACTACCTGAACCCGGAGCACGACAGCCGAGGAGGGCGGGTGGTCATGCCCCTTTAATGATTGTTCAAGCCATGCACCAGCAGTTCATCCGTGAACGATTTGCTGCCTGTAGGCTCAGTGACAACTATTCCAAATGGACCATGTTTACTGCTTGGATCTGTTCCATAATGTTGTGTTGTGTTAATGGAATGGATAATGGAAATGATTCATTTATGAATTAACATATATATTATTCAAAATTTTAATACTTGTTTGTACTTAACTTAACTTTAATAAAAATATTCTTGTATCAAACTTTAAACTATTCAGTTAAGATCACTGACAAACTTTTTAACTTGTAAATTTACATCATTTAGAAAAAACTTTTAATTTGAGTACAGTTACAACAGTAACAACAATACTAATAACAACAACAACAACAATAACAGCAGCAAAGAAAGGCTGCACCCATCTCTCCTCCACCTTATTCTAAGACCGCTCGCTCCACTTGGTCTTGGTGATTCCAGCCCTGCCCACAGGCAGTGGGGCAGTGTTTCTCGGGTTGGTACCAAGCTTATTCTTTCGAGCATCTCGGGTAATGCGCACTTCTTGATGGGGGGGCGTGGGCAGGTGACAATGTGGAAGGCCCAGCTTGAGCCTTTTCAGAGGCTGGCCTGGAGATTGGAGTAGGAGTGGCAATTGATTCCATCAATGGACACGGGGTCTACGCATGTTCCCTTATTGCAGCAGCTACCTCCGACATTCCCTCCCTCATGTGCCCTGACAGCGTGTCAACTACCTGCAGCATTCCCTCCCTCATGTTCGCCGACAGTGTATCAACTACCTGCTACATTCCCTCCCTGATTTTCACCGACAGTGTATCAACTACCTGCAACATTCTATCCCGAATGTGCCGGACACTGTTCCCATTTCTCGCGAGAGTGATGTTACTTCTCCCGATAGTTCCGATACGTCATCACCCACCCCACAGATGGGTCCAGGAATGATCGTGTAAGGTCAATGGTCTCCCTACTAAATGCCATGATCTGAACCTCATCTTTTCAATCCTGCATCTCAGGAGAGCGCTGTCAAGTTCTCCTTCCCATCCTCACCCTGGGTGTGGCTCACCTACTGGGACCTGCGGCCTGGGACGGTGGGGCCCTGGGTGTGGCTCGTTGCACCCCACTGCGACCCGCAGCCTCGGATGGTGTGGCCCTGGGTGTGCCTCGCTGCACCCTACTGGAATCCCCAGCCTTGGACGGTGGGAAACGCACCACTCAGGAAAGGGGCTGGCACCTCAATGGACAGCACCAGTATCTCCTCCAGGTTGATTACAAGATTGGGGGCTTCATCCTCCCCCTCCTCCTCACCCCCATGCTCTTGGTCTTGAAGGTGGGATTGGAAGATGATCTTCTCTTCAGGCTTGTCCACGTCTGAATCTTCTTCTGCATCAGCATCAGCCTCGTCAGGTTTGGCATCAAGTTTTGCAAAATATAACAGAACAGATACATGGTTAGCAGCAGAGAAGGAGGCATGGTGGTATGAGTAGGCTCACACAGCGCAGACCAGGCAGCAGGCCGATTTGAACGACCACGATGAATGATAGCACATTGCATCAACTGAAGTGTAGCTGACGGAGACATCCCCATGAACTGAACATTGCTAGCCGGCGCAGCACTTAACATTTAGGAAAGCCAGACTGTGGAATTTGCAAGACTTAGCCTCTCCCGTGAGTGTGGGCCCAGCTTGTGCAGTGGTGGTTGCTTTTCTCCAGCCAGGACCATCAAAGTAGCGACCCTCTGTTCCACTCGTGTCAGTGGGTGCAGATTTGCCGTGCCACCTCCTGTTAGAGTTCTCTCTCTTTTGTTGTGGGCCACCTTCCTCTGCAAAGATAAAAATATAACTTTTTAGAGACGGTGTCTTTCTGCTAGGTGGGACAGACAGATGGTTACATTTACAATTGCAATTCAATGCATAAATGAATATATTACTTACATCAAATGCTTGACCAATGTCCTGCCACTTCTTTTTGCACTGGCCTCCAGACCTCGGGGTGGTCACCATTGCACAGTAATGTTGTGAAAGTCGGGTCCAGCGTTTCTTCATTTCTTTTGAGTAACTTTTATGTCACCTCTGCTGGTGTCCAGCTCATGCCATCTGCCCTCAATTACAGCCACTAGTGCCTCCACTTCATCCTGTGAGAAATTCTTGGTCCTTGAGCCGCCTTGCATATTGTATTGCAGCTCTGATTTTTTTCCCCCTCGGAATTAAAGTTCTCACACACAACTGGCTCTTTAAAAATGGCTGAATGCAGATCGGGAGCTGTACTGGGCATGCGCGCCCACATCAGTCACGTAAAAAACGGCTTTTTTCCCCCCGCGCATGCCCAGAAAGGGGAGACATCCTTTTTTTGCGGATGATACTAAGTTGGGTGGCAGTGTGAGCTGCGAGGAGGATGCTATTAGGCTGCAGAGTGACTTGGATAGGTTAGGTGAGTGGGCAAATGCATGGCAGATGAAGTATAATGTGGATAAATGTGAGGTTATCCACTTTGGTGTAAAAACAGAGAGACAGACTATTATCTGAATGGTGACAGATTAGGAAAAGGGAAGGTGCAACGAGACCTGGGTGTCATGGTACATCAGTCATTGAAGGTTGGCATGCAGGTACAGCAGGCGGTTAAGAAAGCAAATGGCAAGTTGGCCTTCATAGCGAGGGGATTTGAATACAGGGGCAGGGAGGTGTTACTACAGTTGTACATGGCCTTGGTGAGGCCACACCTGGAGTATTGTGTACAGTTTTGGTCTCCTAACTTGACGAAGGACATTCTTGCTATTGAGGGAGTGCAGCGAAGATTCACCAGACTGATTCCCGGGATGGTGGGACTGACCTATCAAGAAAGACTGGATCAACTGGGCTTGTATTCACTGGAGTTCAGAAGAATGAGAGGGAACCTCATGGAAACGTTTAAAATTCTGACGGGTTTAGACAGGTTAGATGCAGGAAGAATGTTTCCAATGTTGGGGAAGTCCAGAACCAGGGGTCACAGTCTGAGGATAAGGGGTAAGCCATTTAGGACCGAGATGAGGAGAAACTTCTTCACCCAGAGAGTGGTGAACCTGTGGAATTCTCTACCACAGAAAGTAGTTGAGGCCAATTCACTAAATATATTCAAAAGAGAGTTAGATGAAGTCCTTACTACTCGGGGGATCAAGGGTTATGGCGAGAAAGCAGGAAGGGGGTACTGAAGTTTCATGTTCAGCCATGAACTCATTGAATGGCAGTGCAGGCTAGAAGGGCTGAATGGCCTGCTCCTGCACCTATTTTCTATGTTTCTATGTTTCTATGTTTTGGCACAGACCGTAGGCTCCACCGCTCAAAGCTAAAGGACAGGCTGCACAGTGCCAATTTCAAAAATTACAATGGGGAAACTTTAACGTTTTTTTTTGGTGTAGTCGGACCCCCAAAAAATGGGTGTAACTCTTCAAATATGCCAAAAAATGCCATTGGTGAAAATTGAACCCCTGGAATGGATATATTTGCAATTGATTCTGAAAATCCTGTTATATTTAGCATTTCTAGTGCTGAAAGCAGCAAACAGGTTAAAATGTTGACATAGAATAATGTACATGTAAGGAGTATGCAACAAGGTAGTAGCGCTTCGAGGGAATCAGATCATCTCTTAAGCCATGAAAGCAAATAATTCCTCATGTTGCCTTTATGTATTTTAGCTGTCCGTCATGATGTTGATGCGTCATAATAATTTTAATCATAATAATTTTGATGCCATTGGCATGTTTATTAAGAAACAATTTGTAGATGATTGCCATAACATTCGATGGCCCACATATCAGACCGCAATAATTTGCAAGTCACAATGACTGCAGAGGCGTGTTAGGAAAGAGCTTGTCAGGCATATAAAACCATGTATTTTATCTGGACCTGCAAGATCACACAAAGAAACAGTATTGGTGTGATGCGATAAGGCAGAAATCATTTTCTGAAATAGAAACCAATCGTTCCCGAGCTGGACGAGGGGCCAAAAGGTTGTTCTTTTAAATAAAGATTGCTTGGCAGGAAAATTATACTATGAATAATGACTGCAGACTCGGAGAGGGGAAAAAAACAGAATGTTCTGGTTTCCTTTCAAAACATGTCAATGAGGTCTGCAGGAGAGCAGAAAGTCCAAACACGCACTGATACAGCTGCAAGAGGGATAGAGGGGGGATGCGGAATCTGCTGCTGAATGACACAGGGGCCCAAGAAGAGCAGTGCAGGAGTAATGGAAGTAGCTGGACTGTGCCAAGATGGTTTTCCTCCTCCCCCACCCCACTGCACCACAAACTTCAACTCAGTGCTGGGAAAAGTTGACTGACCTCAACAGGACAGGCAAGGTAAGAGGTATGAGCCACACCTTCCAGAAGTACAGATTTAGAAGTTTCCCTTCTCCTCCCTCAACACATGTAGGACACAACTGTGTGAAACCAGCCCATGAATTTCCATCCATAAAAATTGACAGAAATCAGGGACGCTCGATACACAATGTCCCAGTATGCAATTTCATCTTTTGTCAGGAGTGGAGAAGCCCAATTTTTACACCGCACTGACCTAAGCATGTCAGTCAGTTACAGTGATCTCTCCTTACACTGTGTTAATAAGAACATAAACATAAGAAATAGGAGCAGGATTAGGCCATACAGCCCCTTGAGCCTGCTCCGCCATTTAATACGATCTTGGCTGATCTGATCAGAGTCAGGTCCCCTTCCCCGCCCGCTCCCCATAACCCCTTATTCTCTTATCATTTAAGAAACTGTCTATTTCTGTCTTAAATTTATTCAATGTCCCGGCTTCCACAGCTCTCTGAGGCAATGAGTTCCACAGATTTACAACCCTCTGAGAAAAGACATTCCTCCTCATCTCTGTTTTAAATGGGCGGCCCCTTATTCTAAGATTATGCCCTCTAGTTCTAGTCTCCCCCATCGGTGGAAACAACCTCTCTGCATCCACCTTGTCAAGCCCCTTCATAATCTTATACATTTCGATAAGATCACCTCTCAATCTTCTGAATTCCAATGAGTAGGGGCCCAACCTACTCAACCTTTCCTCATAAGTCAATCCCCTCATCTCCAGAATCAGTGTTTGAACTGCTTACCAGCAATTCCCAAGTGGAAACTTGATGCCATCTACCCTAGCCTTCACCTGGAAGTGTTCATTCATTCTCAGCCTTACATGCATCATCATCATTGGCAGTCCCTCGAAATTGAGGAAGACTTGCCTCCACACCAAAAGTGAGTTCTCAGGTGACTGAACAGTCCAATACAGGAATTACAGTCTCTGTCACATGTGGGACAGACAGTGGTTGAAGGAAAGGGTGGGTGGGGAGTCTGGTTTGTCGCACGCTCCTTCTGCTGCCTGCGCTTGTTTTCTGCATGCTCTCGGCGACGAGACTCAAGGTGCTCAGCACCCTCCCTGGGTGCTCTTCCTCCACTTAGGGCGGACTTTGGCCAGGGACTCCCAGGTGTCGGTGGGGATGTTTCACTTTATCAAAGAGGCTTTGAGGGTGTCCTTGAAACATTTCCTCTGCCCACCTGGGTCTCGTTTGCCGTGTAGGAGTTCCGAGTCGAGCACTTGCTTTGGGAGTCTTGTGTCGGCATGCAATCGCCATACTAAAGACCCCACATGGATTCGCTGATGCATATACCTGCTATCACACCCAGTTAGCTGCATGCTGCCACTTACTGCATCTTACAATAACCAAAAGCAAATTTTTGCCTTCATTTTGAAGGGAAAGAAAGGCAATAACCTAGTGCAATTTCTGCAACAAATGACAGTCTCACAAACTTCTGCTTTCTTTCCCTACGAGGAGTAAACTTTTCAAATCCTTTGGGTGGGGATGGGGGTGGGGAGGGGGCAGATTATGTAGGGTGTCAGATATGGGGAAACATGATGGTATATGCCAGCTGCAGCTTTGGTTTGAAATTCTATTTCATTTCCCTCTCAACCTAGTGGACGTCCATTTACATGGCAGCAACTTGTATCATGATGTCTCGCAGCTTCCACTGTAAACTTAAACTCATCCAAAACTCTGCTGCCCATATCCTAACTCACACCAAGTTCCGTTCACCCATCAGCCCTGTGCTCAGTAATCTACACTGGCTTCCGATCTGGCAATGCCTCGAATTTAAGATTCTCATCCTGGTGTTCAAATCTCTCCATGCCCTCGCACCTCCCTATTTCTGTAACCTCCTCCAGCTCTACAACCCTCCGAGATCTCTGCCCTCCTCCAATTCTGGGTTTTTAATTTGAATCGCTCCCCCATTGGTGGCCATGCCTTCACTGCCTCAGCCTTAATTCCCTCCCTAAACCTCTCCATCTGTCTCCCACTCCTCCTCTAAGTCGCTCCTTAAAATCTACCTCTTTGAGCAAGCTTTTGGTCACCTGTTCTAATATCTCTAGGTGTCAAATTTTTGCTGAGAATTGCCTTGGGACGTTTTTATGCAACATAAATGCAAGTTGTTGTTGTCCTCCTGCCACTCTTTAATTGAGGGTAACATGTGAATTCTGATCATTAGCAAATCCATTCTACTCTCTCTGGTTTTCCTCAGCGAGATGTGCGCAGATAAAAAAAAAAATCAGGACCCACTTTATGCGACTCAGCCAGCAATTCAGAGCAAATGTAGTCACTCAGTCTATCGCTCCCTTGTACCAGCTCATGGACATCCATCCAGTCTGTGGGAGTTAGAACGTAAGCCCAAGAGGACGGCAAATGGGCGATACACAGAGCTTGAGTGAGCAGGGGGCAGCTGGTGGTGGAACAGGAGGAGGAAGATGTTGCTGATCAGAGAACCAGCAAAATGTTGCCCCTCGGCTGACAACATCCAGATCTCAAGGGTTCCGCTTTTACAAGAAGAATGCTTGCAGGGCATCAAATGTATGTACATACAATGGGAGTTGTGTGCTGCATATAATGTGTCTAATAAAGGCATCCCTGGAAATGAGCATTCTCCTGCAAGGCAGCAATATGCCTCTCGAACGAGCAGCACGGTTTGAGTCCAATTGAGTTTCCACCAAAGCTACAAAGGCTGGTGAAGGCCTCCTTTCATAAATTAGTCACCTTGTGAATGGGGCAGGCTTCGGGCCTGCATTGCTAAAGATTGTTCAGTGGCTGTTGTCAACCAGAAGTAAGCTTTTTTTCTTTCAAAAGCTCCTTCCTCTGGAGTCAAGAAGACTGGCATAGAGCATTGGTGAAGGTTGCAGATGTGGGGTGAAGCAAGGCAGCTCCTCTGTTTCTCTGGATGGAGTGCAAGTGAGGACAATGATTTTGTATTGGCCGATGGGAGGTGAATGAAGGTTGACAAGAACAGAGCTGATTTGATGCGGGATAGGATGAAGTGGCAGAATTTGGGATGAGTTTGAGTTCATGTAGGTTGGGAATTGGGAAAACAACAAGAAGAACATTGGAGAAGTCGAGCCTGGAGATGATGAAGGCATGAATGAGAGTTTCAGCTGCAGTGCCATGAAGTAACTCCAGAAATGGGCAAATGAACAGAAAAATGAAGCAATCTAGGTGATGTGTAGTTCATCAAATTTGAAGCTTAGCTCCAGGTGAAACAGAACATTGGCGTTGCACACTGTCAGATTCAATCTGAAGGAGCAGCCATAGATGGCATTACAATTAGAGATGAAAAGAGGGATTTTTGGGCAGGCGGCAATGAGAATGGCTTTAGTCTTGCTGATGTTAAATCATAAAAAGTTCCAACCAACCCATGACTCAGACATGCAATTGGATATTACAGAGCTGGTCAACGAGTTGAGGGTGGGCGTGGAGAGATAGTTGTCAACATGCATATGAATGATGTTTCCAAGGGGCAACATGTAAATTACGTGCAGAAGCCAAGGATGGAACCTTCAGGTGCTCCCAAGGAGACTGTATGGAAGTAGCAGTAATCATTCTAAAGATATACAGGATATGTTTGGACAGGTAGGAATGGAATCATTTGAGCTAAGTACCTTGGAGATAAACAGGTCATTTTTGGGTTGGCAGGCTGTAACTAGTGGGGTGCTGCAAGGATCAATGCTTGGGCCTCAGCTTTTTATGATCTGTGTCAATGTATTAGATGAAGTGAAATCAAGTGAAATCGATCTAAGTTTGCTGATGTTACAAAGCTAGGTGGGAAAGTAAACTGTGGAGGACACAACGAGGCTGTAGGGGTTAAAGGAGAGGGCAAGTAGGTGCCACATGAACTATAATGTGGGGAAATGTGAAATCATCCATTTCAGCAGGAAGAAGAGAAAAGCAGAATATTTTTTCAAATGTAAGACATTAGTAAATGTTGGTATTCAGAGGGATTTGAGTGACCTTGTACACAAATTACAGAAAGTTAACATGCGGATACAGCAAGTGATTAGGAAAGCAAATGGTAGGTTCGCCTTTATTTTAAGGGGGTTTGAGTATAAGAGTAATAAAGTCTTTCTACAATTACATAGGTCTTTGGTGAGACCACACCTGGAGTACTGCATACAGTTTTGCTCTCCTTACCCAAGGAAGGATATACTTGCCTTAGAGAGGGTGCAATAAAGGTTCACTAGATTGATTCCTGGAATGAGAGGGCTGTTCTACGAGGAGAGATTGAGTAGGATGGGCCTGAGTAGGATGGAGTTTAGAAGAATGAGAGGTGATTTCATTGAAACATATACAACTCTTAGAGGGCTTGACAGGGTAAATACTGAGAGATTGTTTACCCTGGCTGGAGAGTCTTGATCAAAAACCGGCACCACCGGATTACTGCCCAAAAAAATCGCTAAGATTATTCAACTCAGGCCAGCGGAAAATTGATCAAAAAATGGAAAAACTTCCACCTGGCGGGAAAATCAGTCTTCCACGCGGATTCTCGGTGGAAAACAAGATCCTGGTCAAATTGAGCTTCATTTATTCAACATTTAGTCCAAGGCTTAGAGGTGGGCCTAGGGAGGGGGGTAAACACAAAAAATACTTTTCAAAAAATTCAAAAATCGAAAAACATTCACAGGACCCTTCTGCACTGAATGGCTGCAAAAGAATTTTCAAAAAACCTGTCGCTTACCTTTCTTTGCAGGGTTTCATACCTACCGTCGATCGAAGGGCTGCTCCGGCTGGTTTCTCCTGAGCGGTGTTTTTTTCAGCAACGACGGAACATCGCTACCACCAAACACGGGCGGAAGCGGTCTCTTCGGTGTTGCACGCCGGCGGTCCGCTCCCCAGCGGTACTTCAAAACCGCCGGCGGAACACTTTGGCCAAACTAGTACTGGGTGGTTTTCCATTAAAAAAATAGGAATACCGCCAAAAAGCCCGGGGGAAATGCTGACCAACTTCCAGCCCATAGTCTCAGGATAATGGGTCGACCATTTAGGACTGAGATGAGGAGAAATTTCTTCATTTGGAGGATGGTGAATCTTTGGAAGTTACTACCCCAGAGGGTTGTGGATGCTCAGTCATTGAGTATATTCAAGGCTGAGAGCGATATATTTTTGAACAGTAAGGGTATCAAGTGTCATGGGGATAGGGTAGGAAAGTGGTGTTGAGGTAGATGATCAGCCATAATCAAATTGAATGGAAGAACAGGCTCGAGGGGCTGTATGGCCTACTCCAGCTCCTATTTATTATGTTCTTAGTTAGACAACAGAGAAGAGATGTTAGAGGGGATTGGAATGGGTGACCATGGTGAATATTGCGATGAGATAAAGGAGGATGACTATGAATAGTCCATCCCAATCACAATCACTAAGGATGTTGTTGCTTACTGTAGGCAGGGCAAGAACTAAGATGAAGAGAGAAGAGATACAGGCACAGAGCTGGATGATAATGACACATTTCAGTTCCTTAGCGAGGAAAGGGAGGATTAAGCTCGGCAGTGAGAGGCGGCAGCAGTTGGTGAGGCGCGAGTCCGGGGTCGGAGGCCAATAAAAGGCCCAGCGGCAGCGAGAGGCAGCGGCAGTTGGTGAGGCGCGAGTCCGGGGTCAGAGGCCTTTAAAAGGCCCAGCGGCAGCAGTTGGTGAGGCGCGAGTCCGGGGTCAGAGGCCTTTAAAAGGCCCAGCGGCAGCGAGAGGCAGCGGCAGTTGGTGAGGCGCGAGTCCGGGGTCGTTGGCCTATAAAAGGCCCAGCGGCAGCGAGAGGCGGCGACAGTCGGGAGCAGCGTGGAGGAGGTATGTTGGTGAGGTCTATAAAAGGTGTGACTTGTGCAGCTACAGGGAGAAGGCAAAAAAGAAGTAGAAAGAAACAGAAAGGTGACGTCACAGCCAAGGGGGTAAGTGATTGGCTGGTGATTGGTGAGTAGTTTTTCTTTCTTCTCTTCTATAACAGTGAGTAAACTTTAGCATTGTTGTTGCTTATCTAAGGGTTAAGTCATGACAGGACAGCTGGGTCAGGGTGTTATGCTCCTCCTGTACCATGTGGGAACTCAGGGACGACTCCAGTGTTCCTGACGACTGCGTGTGCGGGAAGTGTATCCACCTCCAGCTCCTAACGGACCGCGTTGCGGAGTTGGAGCTGAGGGTGGATTCACTCTGGAGCATCCACGATGCTGAGAATGATGTGAGTAGCACGTGTAGCGAATTGGTCTTACCGCAGGTGAAGGGTCCACAGCCAGATAGGGAATGGAAGACCAGCAGGAAGAGCATTGCAAGGAAGGTAGTGCAGGGGTACCCTGTGGTCATCCCCCTGCAAAACAGATACACTGCTTTGAGTACTGTTGAGGGGGATGACTCATCAGGGGAGGGCAGCAGCAGCCACGTTCATGGCACCATGGCTGGCTCTGTTGAACAGGAGGGGAGGAAAAAGAGTGGGAGAGCGATAGTGATAGAGGATTCAATTGTAAGGGGAATAGATAGGCGTTTCTGCGGCCGCAACCGGGACTCCAGGATGGTATGTTGTCTCCCTGGTGCAAGGGTCAAGGATGTCTCAGCGGGTGCAGGACATTCTAAAAAAGGAGGGAGAACAGCCAGTTGTCGTAGTGCACATTGGTACCAATGACATAGGTAAAAAAAAGGGATGAGGTCCTACGAAATGAATTTAAGGAGCTAGGAGCTAAATTAAAAAGTAGAACCTCAAAAGTAGTAATCTCGGGATTGCTACCAGTGCCACGTGCTAGTCAGAGTAGGAATCGCAGGATAGCGCAGATGAATACATGGCTTGAGCAGTGGTGCAGCAGGGAGGGATTCAAATTCCTGGAGCATTGGAACCGGTTCTGGGGGAGGTGGGACCAGTACAAAGCGGACGGTCTGCACCTGGGCAGGACCGAAACCAATATCTTAGGGGGAGTGTTTGCCAGTGCTGTTGGGGAGGAGTTAAACTAATATGGGAGGGGGATGGGAATCAATGCAGGGAGACAGAGGGAAACAAAAAGGAGACAAAAGCAAAAGACAGAAAGGAGATGAGGAAAAGTGGAGGGCAGAGAAACCCAAGACAAAAAACAAAAAGGGCCACTGGACAGCAAAATTCTAAAAGGACAAATGGTGTTAAAAAAACAAGTCTGAAGGCTTTGTGTCTTAATGCAAGGAGTATCCGTAATAAGGTGGATGAATAAACTGTACAAATAGATGTTAACAAATATGATGTGATTGGGATTACGGAGACGTGGCTCCAGGATGATCAGGGCTGGGAACTCAACATCCAGGGGTATTCAACATTCAGGAAGGACAGAATAAAAGGAAAAGGAGGTGGGGTAGCATTGCTGGTTAAAGAAGAGATTAATGCAATAGTTAGAATGGACATCAGCTTGGATGATGTGGAATCTATATGGATAGAACTGCAGAACACCAAAGGGCAAAAAACGTTAGTGGGAGTTGTGTACAGACCTCCAAACAGTAGTAGTAATGTTGGGGAGGGCATCAAACAGGAAATTAGGGGTGCATGCAATAAGGGTGCAGCAGTTATAATGGGTGACTTTAATATGCACATAGATTGGGCTAACCAAACTGGAAGCAATACGGTGGAGGAGGATTTCCTGGAGTGCATAAGGGATGGTTTTCGAGACCAATATGTCGAGGAACTAACTAGGGGGGAGGCCATCTTAGACTGGGTGTTGTGTAATGAGAGAGGATTAATTAGCAATACCGTTGTGCGAGGCCCCTTGGGGAAGAGTGACCATAATATGGTGGAATTCTGCATTAGGATCGAGAATGAAACAGTTAATTCAGAGACCATGGTCCAGAACTTAAAGAAGGGTAACTTTGAAGGTATGAGGCGTGAATTAGCTAGGATTGATTGGCGAATGATACTTAAGGGGTTGACTGTGGATGGGCAATGGCAGACATTTAGAGACCGCATGGATGAAATACAACAATTGTACATTCCTGTCTGTCGTAAAAATAAAAAAGGGAAGGTGGATCAACTGTGGCTATAAAGGGAAATCAGGGATAGTATTAAAGCCAAGGAAGTGGCATACAAATTGGCCAGAAATAGCAGTGAACCCGGATGGGAGAAATTTAGAACTCAGCAGAGGAGGACAAAGGGTTTGATTAAGGCAGGGAAAATGGAGTACGAGAAGAAGCTTGCAGGGAACATTAAGAACGGATTGCAAAAGTTTCGATAGATATGTAAAGAGAAAAATGTTAGCAAAGACAAACGTAGGTCCCCTGCAGTCAGAATCAGGGCAAGTCATAACGGGGAACAAAGAAATGGCGGACCAATTGAACAAGTACTTTGGTTCAGTATTCACTAAGGAGGACACAAACAACCTTCCGTTATAAGAGGGGTCAGAGGGTCTAGTAAGGAGGAGGAACTGAAGGAAATCCTTATTAGTCGGGAAATTGTGTTGGGGAAATTAATAGGATTGAAGGCCGATAAATCCCCAGGGCCTGATGGACTGCATCCCAGAGTACTTAAGGAGGTGGCCTTGGAAATAGCGGATGCATTGACAGTCATTTTCCAACATTCCATTGACTCTGGATCAGTTCCTATTGAGTGGAGGGTAGCCAATGTAACCCCACTTTTTGAAAAAGGAGGGAGAGAGACAACAGGGAATTATAGACCGGTAAGCCTGACATCGGTAGTGGGTAAAATGATGGAATCAATTATTAAGGATGTCATAGCAGCGCATTTGGAAAGTGGTGACATGATAGGTCCAAGTCAGCATGGATTTGTGAAAGGGAAATCATGCTTGACAAATCTTCTAGAATTTTTTGAGGATGTTTCCAGTAGAGTGGACAAGGGAGAACCAGTTGATGTGGTATATTTGGACTTTCAGAAGGCTTTCGACAAGGTCCCACACAAGAGATTAATGTGCAAAGTTAAAGCACATGAGATTGGGGGTAGTGTGCTGACATGGATTGAGAACTGGTTGTCAGACAGGAAGCAAAGAGTAGGAGTAAATGGGGACTTTTCAGAATGGCAGGCGGTGACTAGTGGGGTACCGCAAGGTTCTGTTCTGGGGCCTCAGCTGTTTACACTGTACATTAATGATTTAGACGAGGGGATTAAATGTAGTATCAACAAATTTGCGGATGACACTAAGTTAGGTGGCAGTGTGAGCTGCGAGGAGGATGCTATGAGGCTGCAGAGCGACTTGGATAGGTTAGGTGAGTGGGCAAATGCATGGCAGATGAAGTATAATGTGGATAAATGTGAGGTTGTCCACTTTGGTGGTAAAAACAGAGAGACAGATTAGGTGACAGATTCGGAAAAGGGGAGGAGCAACAAGACCTGGGTGTCATGGTACATCAGTCATTGAAGGTTGGCATGCAGGTACAGCAGGCGATTAAGAAAGCAAATGGCATGTTGGCCTTCATAGCGAGGGGATTTGAGTACAGGGACAGGGAGGTGTTGCTACAGTTGTGCAGGGCATTGGTGAGGCCACACCTGGAGTATTGTGTACAGTTTTGGTCTCCTAACCTGAGGAAGGACATTCTTGCTATTGAGGGAGTGCAGCGAAGGTTCACCAGACTGATTCCCGGGATGGCGAGACTCACCTGTCAAGAAAGACTGGATCAACTGGACTTGTATTCACTGGAATTCAGAAGAATGAGAGGGGACCTCATAGAAACGTTTAAAATTCTGATGGGTTCAGACAAGTTAGATGCAGGAAGAATGTTCCCAATGTTGGGGAAGTCCAGAACCAGGGGTCACAGTCTAAGGATAAGGGGTAAGCCATTTAGGACCGAGATGCGGAGGAACTTCTTCACCCAGAGAGTGGTGAACCTGTGGAATTCTCCACCACAGAAAGTTGTTGAGGCCAATTCACTAAATATATTCAAAAAAGAGTTAGATGTAGTCCTTACTACTAAGGGAATCAAGGGGTACGGTGAGAAAGCAGGAATGGGGTACTGAAGTTGCATGTTCAGCCATGGACTCATTGAATGGCGGTGCAGGCTGGAGGGGCCGAATGGCCTACTCCTGCACCTATTTTCCATGTTTCTATGTTTCTATGTGATATTTGGAGAATGCAGGAGTGGGTTTTTGAGGAGAAGGCTTTAATTGATGTTTTGAAGGGCAGAGGAACAGCCGATGAGGGAAGAGAACCACTGATGATGTCAGTGAGCATTTGGCCAAGAAGAAGCAGTTAAGGAATTGGTTCGAAAGAGAGCCAAAAGCGCAAGAGGCAGACCTCATGGAGGAAATGGTCTTGATGAGGACAGGAGACAGAGGCAGGGAGCCAAAGTGAAAGGAAGATGGGTTGGGATATGAAGGTTGCTGGGCATAGATAGCTGAGTGGATAGTCTTGGTTTTCAAAACAAAATAATCCATGGTTTCCTCACACTTTACATTGAAGATGAGGATGAGGAAATAGAGAAAGGAGTTGAGTGGCAGCTCTTTCTCCGGAGGAGTTTGGAATAGTTTTGACTTCCAAACTAATTTTGGAATCGCATGAGAAATCTTTATCCATATGGATTGCTTCAAGAATGTCTATCAAGTCTTTGAAGAGTATGTTTTTTGTTACACGCAGCAGGATTGATGCATCACAAGTCATGAAGCGACGAGTGAAAATGTTGCAAACTATTGAAAATCAAGATGAATATTGGCAATGTATTATTCAAATCAGAAGAAATGCTACATTTGGAGAGGAAAAAAAAACGAGAGCAGCCCATGGAAAAAGATCTGAAACACAAAACAAATCATCTTAAGTTGCTGGTTTTTGAAAGAACATTAGATGTTCTGCAGTAACCACAAACAGGATATGAAGCTAAAAGGAAGAGGTTTCATTTCAACTTGATATAGGATCAAAAATGATACGCTGAAGTGCAAAAGCTGTTTACCTTATTGCAGTTTTTACAACAGGCATGAGAAGCAAATATTGACTCTGGTACCAGAGAATTGAATGCAATGTTTCTCCCCCTGAAAACAATATTACATCTCTTTACTTCCACTAAAGTCAACATTTGTATATTAACAAATGCAGCCCCTCAATCTTAAAATCTCCTGTTACCTATTTTAGTGCAACAAATACTGCAGCAAGGGTTCTTTCCTGAGTCACTACTGCCCCGCAGCCTATTACTGCATCAAAATGTTCCTCAGGAGAATGTAATGAAAACTTACCAGTGAAACCTTTACCAACCCAATGTACCTTTAAAGATGAATTACTATCATAAGTGCTTCCAGCAGCACAGAATGTACATTCTAAAGGGACAGATGAATACATGTACTGAATACAGAATGCACGTAGATAACTACTTTTTATAACTGATGGGCAGGAATCTCATTAACCAGCAGTTAGGAATGATTTGATTTGACATTATCAATTACGCCCAGCATTTAGAAAGGTGTAAATATTTTAAGAATGCAACTTATGAAACAGGAGAAGAGAATGCAGAGGAGTAAAAAAATAGCATTGCACTTTGAGGAATTATGTAACCATTTATACACTACACATCATCAAACCAGTAGCTATAATATTATTGCTGTATTCACACTACAGATTTAGTGTTGTGTGAAGTCGATTCGACATTGCACCAGTCGTAAACTGACTCTAAAGCAAATACTACCTCCTCCAGAGATATCACTCCTCTTCGCATTGGTCCCAGATCAAGCCCCATTTCTAGATTCAGGCTGCACTTTTACACTGTAGGGTAGATTTTTCAAATCCTTGTCTGTACCTAGGTACCTCACCTACTGCCAATGCATGTTAGAAAATCACGGGCATTTTGCAGAATCTTTCAATATGAACTAGCAGGGTAAATAAAAACTCAGAAAAATTCCCCTCATAACTAAATGCACCCTTAACAGCAAGAAGACTGTTGATAAGGCAGTTAAGATAACCTCTGGGATATTCGGCTTTGTAAATAGGGGCATTGAATAGAAAAACAAGGAAGTCATGCTAAATCTTTACAAATCTCTGGTTCGGCTTCAGCTGGAGTATTGTGTACAATTCTGGGGACCATACTTTAGAAAGGATATCAAGGCCATGGAGAGAGTACATAAGAACATAAGGAATAGGAGCAGGAGTAGGCCATACTGCCTCTCGAGCGTGCTCCACCATTTAATACGATCATGGCTGATCCGATCATGGACTCAGGTCCACTTCCCTGCCTGCTCCCCATAACCCCTTATTCCCGTATCAGTTAAGAAACTGTCCATTTCTGTCTTAAATTTATTCAATAACCCAGCTTCCATAGCTCTCTGAGTCAGTGAATTCCATAGATTTACAACCCTCTGAACGAAGAAATTCCTCCTCAATTTTAAATGGGCGGCCCCTTATTCTAAGATTATGCCCTTTAGTTCTAGTCTCCCCTATCAGTGGAAACATCCTCTCTGCATCCATCTTGTCAAGCCCCCTCATAATCTTATGCGTTTCGATAAGATCACCCTCATTCTTATGAATTCCAATGAGTAGAGACCCAACCTACTCAACCTTTCCTCATAAGTCAACCACCTCATCTCCGGAATCAACCTAGAGAACCTTCTCTGAACTGCCTCCAAAGGAGGTTTACCAGGAAGATAGCGTTCAGTTATATGGAGAGATTGGCAAAGTTGGGATTGTTCTCCTTAGAGCTGATAAGGTTAATGCGAGACCTAATAAAGGTAGTCAAAATTATAAGAGCTTTTTTGATAGCGCAATTAGGCAGGAACTATTTCCTTTGGTAAGTGGGTCGGTAACCAGAGTTCATAAATTTAAAATAATTGGCAAACTAAAGGGAAAATGGGAAGAAATGTCTTCACACAGAGGGTTGCTAAGATCTAGAATGCACTACTTGAAAGTATGGTGGAAGCAGATCTCATAGGAACTTGCAAAAGAGAGTTGGACATATGCTTGAAGAGGACTAATTTGCAGGGCTTTGGGGGAAAAGCTGGGGTGTGGGACTAAATTGGACAGCTCTTTCGATGGGCAAAATGGCCTCCGTCTGTGCTGTAAAATTCTATGGCTGGGATTTTACTCACCTCGGCGAGTCCATGGCTAAATTTATTTTTACATTTGTGCTGTCAGTGTTCTACAGCATTGAGGTACTGCAAACACTGACAATGACTGCACAAAGGCACAGGGCTGCACCCAAGTTCTCCCATGACTCCCTCCATAAGCTGAAGGAGGGAGTCACAGCACGCAGGAAGGTTCTCTTCTGATGGGTGGAAGAGACCTCCCCAGACAATCAACACAGCCTGCTTGCACATTGCAGAGGAGGGTACAAGCAGGTCAGAAGGACCTGGGTGCAGTGTCGCGAATGTTTCAATGATCTCAGTAGATCACAAAACGTTAGTACAAAGCCACACTCAACCTTCATCCTGCTGTGCCACTCATCACATCTCCATCACTCTGCCTTCCCTACCCTAACCCTGCACATCCTTACTCACACCAACTTATCTTGCACCTCCACCCACTCCTCTCTACATTATCATATCCCCATCTCACAACCACCTCTCAGACTCACCCTAATCCTAATGAATTCATTCCAACTTACAACACACAAGGGTAGGCACTTGGGTATTTTATGCAATGTTCATAGAAACATAGAAAATAGGTGCAGGAGTAGACCATTCGGCCCTTCGAGCCTGCACCACCATTCAATGAGTTCATGGCTGAACATGCAACTTCAGTACCCCATTCCTGCTTTCTCGCCATACCCCTTGATCCCCCTAGTAGTAAGGACTACATCTAACTCCTTTTTGAATATATTTAGTGAATTGGCCTCAACAACTTTCTGTGGTAGAGAATTCCACAGGTTCACCAGTCTCTGGGTGAAGAAGTTTCTCCTTATCTTGGTCCTAAATGGCTTACCTCTTATCCTTAGACTGTGACCCCTGGTTCTGGACTTCCCCAACATTGGGAACATTCTTCCTGCATCTAACCTGTCTAAACCCATCAGAATTTTAAACGTGGTGTCAAACATTGAAATCTTTATTTTCAACACTTTGTGTTCTTGGACAGATGTGTGCACACCTTTGGAAGTGGCTTTGTGAGTTGCAGTAAATGGTGAGACACAGGGGTAACCCTGCAATGGTCATGACTGTGAAAGAAATGGCTTGGGCATTGTAGGGGCGCTTTATGGTGATGGTGTGAGGTGATGCCAACATGTGCCAACATGGGGGGTATCATGTGGCTGCCAGGCTGTACTGCATCAAGTGAATTAAATCTGCCCAAAGTGAGGTCATCCCTGGCCTCCCGGGCAGCAATGTGGTCAGGTGCTGATACCCTGTGTCCTGCGCAGCATCAGTTAATTGCAGAGAAGGTTGGTGTTGTTGTTGGTGCTGCTGGTATTGGGGCTGATCATACTGGGATTCTGAAGACCAAGGTGAGAGAGAATATAAAGGACCCCATGTTGATGGAATAGATGGCAGGAGAAGTTGACATGACAGAAGGATTCTGTCAATGGTGAGAGGGGTTGTTCCAATGAGGTGACACTGGATAGAGAGTTTGTTCCAAACACTTGCAACCTTCATAAAGCTCAACCTGTGTTCC
Source organism: Pristiophorus japonicus (assembly GCF_044704955.1). NCBI lineage: Eukaryota > Metazoa > Chordata > Chondrichthyes > Pristiophoridae > Pristiophorus > Pristiophorus japonicus. The sequence continues at coordinate 19,502,878 of NC_091986.1, forward strand.
AAGTGTAACAAGCAACAGCTTCTGAGCTTGGAAAGTGAACAGCTGTGAGGTGCGAGCTTTTATAATGCATTTCAAGCTGTCAAGTAATCAGCTGGTTCAATGGCCATTCATCTCCTGCCTCAGCTTAACAGACGTGATCCCTGAGCAACAAGGACCCTGTGAGGCAAGCAAGTAAAGTAAAAAGGCAAGCTAAAATGCATTCATAATGACGTCTAAACAAGGTCATAATGAACTTAGTGGGGTTCCGTGCCACTGCGTGTTGGGTCTGCTCAGTGCTGACTGATCCGACATTGAGAACGATGCGTGGTGGCGGGTTCATAGCGGGGTCCTGACCAGTTGTGAAAAAAACTGCTTTCCGACCTGACCCGCGCCCAGGACAATTGCGGCCTATGATTCTACACAGCAAAAGGAACCAACAGAATCAATATTAAAGAAATAGATTGATATTCTATTCATTGAGGAAAAGTCACCAAAGGGTTTTTGTGGTTCTGGAACTATACCCCAACAACGAGATAATAGGGCCCTCTAATTCCGCCTCGCAAGACTCTTTCTGTCGCATAACACACCACTACCTTTAGCATAGATCCGGTTGTTTCTTTCATCTGCAGTAAGAGACTTCATAAAAACAGGAACAAATGGGAATTTTGTTGGATTTCTATATCACAAAACACAGACTCTGACAGCTGAACAATAGCCTTTCATTTCTCAACAGATGAACCTGCCTTTGCATGCTACAGAATAAGATGCTCTTTTCTAGTGTACTTTGCAATTGTCAAATTACAGCATTCTTCATAATGCTGAAATATCCACAGTGGGCTATGAATGGACATTAACCAATTATTTTTTCCCCCAAACTGTTAGAAGTAGAATAATATTGGGAAGCTGCTGCAATCTGATAAAACTTTGTATTCAGTTCTGATGAAGTATCTACATCAGAGAGATTTTCTCTCTACAGAGGAAGGTAGATTTGCTGTGCATTTGAAGAATTTTCTATTTTTAATTCAGATTTTCAACACTGATAGTTTTTGCTTTGTATCTGTATTTGTGAGGTTGTTTGTGTTATGTATGCAACGCTATGTAACCAGCATTCTACCACCATCAGAGGGCGTATCTTTTGGAGTCCCAAGCGATCCCAGCATCACTTGGGAGCACTGTATATAAGCAGGCCTCCCATGCTGTACCAACACTCTGCAGTTAGAATAAAGAGACTAAGGTCACACTTACTCATGTCTACAATAGTCAATCACATTACTTTATTATGGACGTAACAACTGGCGACGAGATAACGAACCATCACGCGAAAATGCAGAGAACTGTTGGTATCCTGGAGAAATTCTCAGAAGGGGACGATTGGGAGGCCTTCATGGGGCAACTTGACCAATACTTCGTGGCCAACGAGCTGGAAGGAAATGAACACGTTGCCAAATGAAGGGCGATCCTCCTCATCGTCTGCGGGGCAACAACCTATGACCTCATGAAGAATCGTCTTGCTCCGGTGAAACCAACAACCAAACCATTTGAAGAACTGTGTACGCTGGTCCGGGAGCACCTTATTCTGAAGGAGAGCGTTCTGATGGAAAGGTATCGATTTTACACATGTCAACGGTCTGAAGGCCAGGAAGTGGCGAGCTACTTCGCCGAACTAAGGTGCGTTGCAGCACATTTCGAATTTAATGGATTCCTGGAGCAAATGCTAAGAGACTTTTTGTGCTTGGCATTGGCCATGAGGTTATCCTTCGCAAACTATTGACTGTTGAAACACCGAACTTGAGCAAAGCCATAACGATAGCCCAGGCATTTATGTCCACCAGCGATAACACCAAACAAATTTTGCAGCATAAATATGTTTTGGCAAGTACTGTGCACAAAGTAATGTCGTTTTCAGGCAGGAATGCATATGGCAGAACGTACACGCCAGCAGCTGCACGACCTCAGATGACTCATAGACCGCCATCAAGCGTTAATGTGAGGTAGTTAACACCTTGTTGGCGCTGCGGAGGTGATCATTGAGCCCATCAATGCCGTTTCAAACACTATGTGTGCAAAGGCTGTGGAACAATGGGACACCTCCAGTGAATGTGCAGACGAGCTGCAAACCCTGCAAACCACAACGTTGCAGAGGAAGATCGATCCATGGCAGATCAAACTGAACTAGAGACTCAAACCGAGGAGGCAGAAGTGTATGGGGTACACACCTTCACCACAAAATGTCCACCAATCATGTTAAAAGTTGAACTGAATGGAATTCCAGTAATCCATGGAATTGGACACGGGTGCGAGTCAGTCCATCAAGAGCAAAAAGTCCTTCGACAGGCTGTGGTGCAACAAGGCACACAGGCCCAAGCTGAGCTCCATTCACACCAAGCTGAGAACTTACACTAATGAGCATATCATTGTAATTGGCAGCGTAGCAGTAAAAATCTCCAATAATGGAGCAGTGCATGAACTACCCCTATGGATAATACCAGGAGATGGCCCCACACTGTTCGGCAGAAGCTGGCAGGGAAAAATCCGTTGGAACTGGGACGACATCAGAGCGCTTTCATCCATCGATGACGCCTCGTGTGCTCAGGTTCTGAGCAAGTTTCTGTCATTATTTGAGCCAGGCATCGGAAGTTTCTTGGGGGCGAAGTGCAGCTCTACTTGATTCCCGGTACACAACCCATCCACCACAAGGCACGGGCAGTGCCACATATGATGCGAGAGAAAGTGGAGATCGAGCAAGACAGGCTGCAATGAGAGGGCATCATCGCGTCGGTGGAGTTCAACGAGTGATCCAGTCCGATTGTTCCGGTTCTCAAGGGCGATGACATGGTCAGAATTTGCGGGGACTAAAAAGTAACGATTAACCGTTTTTCGCTACAGGACCAGTACCCGCTACCCAAGGAAGAAGACCTATTTGTGACGCTGGCAGGAGGAAAGACGTTCACCAAGTTGGACCTGACATCGGCCTACATGACACAGAAGCTGGCGGAATCTTCGAAAGACCTCACCTGCATCAACACGCACAAAGGTCTGTTCATCTACAATCTTCGATCGGGTGCGGCTATTTTTCAAAGGAACATGGAGAGTCTGCCAAAGTAGGTTCTGTGCATCATGGTTTTCCAGGACGACATTCTGGTCACAGTTCAGGACACCATCGAACACTTGCAGAACCTGGGAGAGGTTCTAAGTTGGCTAGATCGTGTGGGACTCAGGTTGAAACGCTCGAAGTGTGTTTTCCTGGCACCAGAGGTCGAGTTCTTGGGGAGAAGAATCACGGCAGATGGCATCAGACCCACCAACGCCAAGATGGAGGCCACCAAGAACTCGCCGAGACCACAGAACATGACAGAGCTACGGTCGTTCCTGGGACTGCTCAATTATTTTAGTAATTTCCTACCCGGGTTAAGCACCTTGCTAGAACCTCTACACATGTTGCTACGCAAGGGAGATGATTGGGTATGGGGGAAATCACAAGAGACAGCTTTTGAGAAAGCCCGAAAGCTGTTATGTTCCAACAAACTGCTTGTCCTGTATGATCCTTGTAAACGTTTAGTGCTAGCTTGCGATGCGTCTTCATACGGTGTCGGTTGTGTGTTACAACAAGCAAACAAATCGGGAACAGTGCAACTGGGTCACTTATGCGTCCAGCAGCTTATCCAAGGCCGAAAAGTCCGACAGCATGATTGAAAAAGAAGCTCTGGCATGCACTTACAGGGTAACAAAATTGCATCAGTATCTGTTTGGGCTTAAGTTCGAGTTAGAAACTGACCATAAGCCGCTCATATCGTTATTCTCAGAGAGCAAAGGTATCAATACCAATGCCTTTGCTCAAATCCAAAGATGGCCACTCACTCTGTCTGCATATAGTTATGTAATTTGCCACAGGCGGGACACAGAGAACTGCGCTGACGCCCTCCGTCGGCTATCATTGCCCACCACCGGGGTGGAAATAGAGCAACCTGCAGACTTGCTCTTGGTGATGGATGCATTTGAAAATGAAAAGTCACCCATTGCGGCCTGCCAGATCAGGACCTAGACCAGCCAGGATCCTTTACTGTCCCTTGTAAAAAACTGTCCTGCATGGGAGCTGGTCCAGCAACCCAGCGGAGATGCATGAAGAGATCAAGCCATTCCAGCGGCGTAAAGACGGACTGTCTTTTGTGGGGTAATCGCGTGGTTTTGCCCAAGAAAGGCAGGGAAACGTTCATACGCGACCTACACACTATCCATCCAAGCATAGTAATGATGAAAGCTAGTATGAAATCCAAGGGAGAGACATATAAATTGGCCAGAAAAAGCAGCAAACCTGAGGACTGGGAGAAATTTAGAATTCAACAGAGTAGGACTAAGAGTTTAATTAGAAGTGGGAAAATAGAGTTTGAGAGTAAGCTTGCAGGGAACATAAAAACTGACTGCAAAAGCTTCTGTAGATATGTGAGGAGAAAAAGATTAGTGAAGACAAATGTAGGTCAGAATCAGATGAATTCATAATGGGAAACAAGGAAATGGCAGACCAATTGAACAAATACTTTGGTTCTGTCTTCAGTAAGGAAGACACGAATAACCTCCCGAAAATACTCGGGGACCGAGAGTCTAGCTAGAAGGAGGAACTGAGGGAAATCCTTATTTGTCAGGAAATGGTGTTAGGGAAACTGATGGGACTGAAGGCCGATAAATCCCCAGGGCCTAATACTCTGCATCCCAGAGTACTTAAAGAAGTGGCCCTAGAAATAGTGGATGCATTGGTGATCATTTTCCAAAATTCCATGGACTCTGGATCAGTACCTATGGATTGGAGGATAGTTAATGTAACCCTACTTTTTTTTAAATGAGGGAGAGAGAAAATAGGGAATTATAGACCAGTTAGCCTGACATCTGTGGTGGGGAAAATGTTGGAATCAATTATTAAAGATGAAATAGCAGCACATTGGGAAAGCAGTGACAGGATTGGTCCAAGTCAGCATGGATTTATGAAAGGGAAATCATGCTTGACAAATCTTCTAGAGTTTTTTGAGGATGTAACTAGTAGAGTGGATAAGGGAGAACCAGTGGATGTGGTGTATTTGGACTTTCAAAAGGTTTTTGACAAGGTCCCACACAAGACAGAGTGCAAAATTAAGGCACATGGTATTGGGGGTAATGCATTGACGTGGATAGAGAACTGGTTGGCAGACAGGAAGCAAAGAGCGGGAATAAACAGGTCCTTTTCAGAATGGCAGGCAGTGACTAGTGGGGTGCCGCAAGGTTCAGTGCTGGGACCCCAGCTATTTACGATATACATTAATGATTTGGACAAAGAAATTGAATGTAATATCTCCAAGTTTGCAGATGACACTAAGCTGGGTAGCAGTGTGAGCTGTGAGGCGGATGCTAAGAGGCTGCAGGGTGACTTGGACAGGTTAGGTGAATCGGCAAATGCATGGCAGATTCATATAATGTGGATAAATTATCCACTTTGGTGGCAAAAACAGGAAGGCAGATTATTATCTGAATGGTGACAGATTAGTAAAAGGGGAGGTGCAACGAGACCTGTGTGTCATCGTACATCAATCATTGAAAGTAGGCATGCAGGTACAGCAGGCAGTAAAGAAAGCAAATGGCATGCTAGCCTTCATAGCGAGAGGATTTGAGTGTAGGAGCAGGGAGGTCTTACTGCAGTTGTACAAGGCCTGGGTGAGGCCACACCTTGAGTATTGTGTGCAATTTTGGTCTCCTAATCTGAGGAAGGATGTGCTTGGTATTGAGGGAATGCAGAGAAGGTTCTCCAAACTAATTCCCGGGATGGCAGGACTGACATGTGAAGAAAGACTGGATCAGCTTGGCTTATAATCACTGCCATTTAGAATAATGAGAGGGGATCTCATAGAAGCATATAAAATTATGACAGGACAGGACAGGTTAGATCCAGGAAGAATATTCCCGATGTTGGGGAAGTTCAGAACCAGGGGTCAGAGTCTAAGGATAAGGGGTAAGCCATATAGGACCGAGATAAAGAGAAACTTTTTCACCCAGAGAGTGGTGAACCTGTGGAATTCTCGACATCAGAAAGTTGTTGAGTCCAGTTCGTTGGATATATTCAAGAGAGAGTTAGATGTGGCCCTTACGGCTAAGGGGATCAGGGGGTATGGAGAGAAGGCGGGAGTGGGGTTCTGAGTTTGCATGATCAGCCATGATCATATTGAATGGCAGTACAAGCTCAAATGGCCGAATGGCCTGTTCCTGCACCTATTTTCTATGTTTCTAGCCAGATCCCATGTGTGGTGGCCTGACATCGACTCAGGTTTGGAGTCTTGCGTTCGCCAATGCAACATTTGCTCCCAACTGAGCAATGCACCCAGGGAGGCACCGTTAAGTTTGTGGTCATGGCACTCCAAACCGTGGTTTAGGATCCATGTTGACTTCGCTGGCCCATTTCTAGGCAAAGTGTTCTTGGTTGTTGTGGATGCTTATTCTAAGTGGATTGAGTGTGTAATAATGTATGTAAGCACGTCCACTGCCACCATTGAAAACCTACAAGCCATATTTGCCATGCACGGCCTGCCTGATATCCTTGTAGCGACAACGGGCCATGCTTCACCAGCGCTGAATTCAAGGAATTCACGACCCACAATGGGATCAAGCACGTAACATGTGCCCCGTTCAAGCCCGCATCCAACGGCCAGGCAGAACAGGAAGTCCAAACCATCAAGCAAAGCTTGAAACGCGTGTCATAGAAACATAGAAAACATAGAAACATAGAAAATAGGTGCAGGAGTAGGCCATTCGGCCCTTCGAGCCTGCACCACCATTCAATATGATCATGGCTGAAGGCTCCCTGCAGACCCGCCTGACCCAAGTCCTGCTCAGCTACCGCACTGACCCCACTTGCTCACCAGGGTTCTCCCAGCCAAGCTGCTCATGAAAAGGGCACTCAAAATAAGGCTCTCTCTCATCCACCCAGATCTCCATGATCACGTCGAGGGCAGGTGGCATCAACAAAGCATGTACCATAATCGCGCAAATTTGTCACGCAATATTGAAGTCAATGACCCTGTATTTGTACTCAACTATGGACATGGTCCCAAATGGCTTGCTGGCACTGTCATAGCTAAAGACGGGAGTAGGGTGTTTCAGGTCAAACTCGCAAATGGACTAACTTGCAGAAAGCATTTGGACCAAACTAAACTGCGATTCACAGACAGCCACGAGCAACCCGATGAGGACACCACCAACTTCGACTCTCCGACACACACACAAGTGGCAACCGACATTACAGTTGACCACAAAGCTGAACTCACCATCCCCAGCAGCCCGGCAAGGCTGGCTGCGCAGCCAAGTCACTAGACGATCGACTAGGGAGCGAAAAACCCCAGCTTGTCTCACCCTGTAAATAAGTGTACTATTGACTTTGAGAGGGAGTGTAGTTATGTATGCAACTCTATGTAACCAGCATTCTACCGCCACCAGAGGGTGTATCTGTTGGAGTCCCAAGGGATCCCAGCATCCCTCAGGAGCATGTATATAAGCAGGCCTCGCATGCTGTACCAACACTCTGGAGTTACAATAAAGAGACTAAGGTCACACTTACTCACGTCTATAGTAAGCATAGAAACATAGAAAATAGGTGCAGGAGTAGGTCATTCGTACCCATCGAGCCTGCACCACCATTCAATAAGATCATGGCTGTACATTCCCTCAGTACCCCTTTCCTGCTTTCTCTCCATACCCCTTGATCCCCTTAGCCATAAGGGCCCTATCTAACTCCCAATATAGCCAATGAACTGGCATCAACAACTCTCTGCGGCAGGGAATTCAATAGGTTAACATCTCTCTGAGTGAAGAACTTTCTCCTCATCTCAGTCCTAAATGGCTTACCCCTTATCCTAAGACTGTGTCCCCTGGTTCTGGACTTCCCCAACATCGGGAACATTCTACCCGCATTTAACCTGAAATAAGATAGGGAAGGCAGAGTGATGGGGATGTGATGAGTGGCACAGCAGGATGAGGTTGAGTGTGGCTTTGCAGTAATGTTTTGCGATCTACTGTGATCATTGAAAGGTTTGTACCATTGCAGCCTGGTCCTCCTGACAACATCCCTGCTTGTGCTCTCTTGTGAAAGGTGCAACCAGGCTGTGTTGGTGTTGGTCTCCTGGGGCGGTCCCTTCCGCCCATGGGAAGGGAAGAGGACCTCCCGACATACTTTGACTCCCTCCATAAGCATCTGGAGGGAGTCATGGGAGAGCGTGGGTGCAGCCCTGCAGCTCAATGCTGAACACTGACAGAAGAACTGTCAAAATCATTGTGGGCATGGTCCCTTGGAGGAAACCAGCTGATTACACATCAGCAAATGATGTCATCAGACTGGTTCCCTCTTAATTGGCTGGAAGCCCACAGGGTAAGCTTAACAAGCACAATCATCGGAAAATTCGGGACAGAGAGCAGCCTCAAGTCAGAAGCGGGCATACCACATGCCACCAACCCTGGCCGCATCGATCCCACCGCATGTGGCTAGATCGCGGCTCATGTGTGTTAACATCACTGAGCTGCCGACTTTCGGGTGAGATGATAAACCGAGGCCCTGTCTGCCCTCTCAGGTGGACGTAAATAATCCCATGGCATCATTTCGGAGAAGAGCAGTGCAGTTCTCATCGGTATCCTAGCCCATATTTAGTCCTTAATCAACACATACAAACAGATTATCTTGTCTTTATCACATTGCTGTCTATGGAAGCTTGCTGTGCACAAATTGGCTGCTGCATTTCCTACATTACAACAGTGACTACACTTCAGAAAAGTAATTCATTGTCTTTCAAGTGCTCTTCAACTGGGAAACCTGAGGTTGTGAAATTCGTTATATCAATGCAAGTCTTTTCTTGATCAGGATAACTCATCAGGATAAGTTCATCACTATGAGAAAAATGAATGAGTGGTTTTGGAAAATATTATATTTTGTCAGTATATTGTGTGATATAGTTTTGGGATTCCCATGACGTAAATGATTCAAACTTCATTCTCATGTCATCAGAACTTTTCATTTTGGGGTTTACTTTCCTCTTACTGTACTTTGACTATGTTAAATGGAAATGAATTGTAACTCCTTTGGGCACAGTTCTACATCATTTTATTTAGTGGGCTACATTGTGCTCTTATGAGTCAGTGGTAACACAGAACAGAGCAGCCATTCTGTCGTAAAGTTGTTTAATCACTCCTTAACCAGCATCATTCACACACAAGAGTTACAACTAGCATGCAGTAAATAAACACAGTCACAGAGTGAGAAAATTTGAAGCATAATGCAGGCAAATAAGGTCCAAAAATGAGGAAGGAATAGTATCCAAAACTTTGGCATTGTCTCTTCACAGATGCCTCTTTATAATTAAAATAATGAGATATTGAGTGGCCCCAGTGTCATCAAATGAAAAAACCTAACAAAAAGTACCCCCATTTTAGAGGGGCAACTCTAATAAAAAAACAAACCAAAGCAAAGGAAACTTATCATTTAAATCATAATAACATCTTTATCATGAATGGTTAAATGTTAAAAAGATCACAAATTTAAATACAGATGTGGGAAGCCAGTTGGCTCATTTAGCTTCATCCTTCCATAGAAACCTACTTGATAATCTAACTGCTTCTTGAATATTTACCCTTCATGCCAATGTGTAATATTAGCAAATTTCTGCAAGTCCAAGTACAATATATCATTCGGCTTCCCACTATCCACTTGAAACACCATATCCTCAAATGGAAGGAGGTTTGGTTAGGCAGGTCTCTTCCTTCTGAAACAGTGTTGGCCAACTATTTGCCAGCTAATCCAAAAGCATACTGCAGATGCTGAAATCTGAAATAAAAACAGAAAATGCCGGAAATACTCAGCAGGTCAGGCAGCTTATCTGTGGAGGGAGAAACAGAGTTAACGTTTCAGGTTGATGACCTTTCGTCAGACTCCAGTTTTGATGAAGAGTCCTTGTTTTCAAACCCCTCCATGGCCTCGCCCCTCTCTATCTCTGTAATCTCCTCCAGTCCCTTCCCCCGACATGTCTGCGCTCAACTAATTCTACCCTCTTGAGCATCCCTGATTATAATCGCTCAACCACTGGTGGCTGTCCCTTCTGTTACCTAGGTCCTAAGATCTGAAATTCCCTGCTTAAACCTTTCTGCCTCTCTATCTTTATTTCCTCCTTCAAGAAGCTCCTTAAAGCCTACCTCTTTGACAAAGCTTTTGGTCACCTTCTCTAATTTCTTCTTATGCAGCTCGGTGTCAATTTTTATTAATCTCAATACTTCTGTGAAGTGCCTTGGGACGTTTCACTACATTAAAGGTGCTATATAAATACAGGCTGTTGTTGTTGTGTTATCTAGTGTAGACCAGGCAAATCGACAAAAAAAAAATCAAATAAACGAAGAACAATATTTTGTGTGTATTTTAAGTATTTCATTTGGCCATGTATGTTGGATTGAAAACTCTTATATTAAACTTCTGTAATGGAAAATGCTATTATAAAAGTATTCATCTTCATCTGCAATACTTGTTACACCTGGAGGTCGTGCTGTGATTTGAGTTTTCTTTGTTAAACGTGGCCGTTTCACTGTCACAATGCTTGGTTACATAAAACTTGGTAGTATACAATAGTTGCTATTTTCCCAGTGTAATTATATATGCTCAGGTTGTTGCATTATAGTCAGTCTCTATTGGTTTTGTGGAAAGCTGTTTTACTCTTTCTGTAATCCTTAATCGAAAAGTACTTTTAACTTTTATCAAGAATTTCTTTATATGGCAGTCTTCTCTCTATTTGTATGCCATCAATATTTAAAAATAGTTTCCTGCATGTATTTGCTCCTGTGTCTTTGAAGAATCTTTATTTTAAAATAGCTAATTGTATAATATTTATTGAGCAAATGTTTTTTTGTAATTATTCACTCTATGTATGTGTTTCTGCCCCATGTTCTACGTGCCATGATTATGGAGTCTCATTGGGTGTGCAATTATTAATGTCAGGTTATTTTCCTTTTGTTTCTTTCTCCTTTGTTTTGTTTCAGTGGGGCCAGATATCATCAATGCAGTGTATGTAAAGCTTAATCCAATTTATAACGAGCACGTTTACAATTTTGTTGCATGTAGCACACAGAAGGAATCTCCTTTCCCTATCTTTTCAATATTTTTCTCTATTTGATATCATTACAGGATGAACCACCCTTACCCAACACCTTCGGGATCTGGCCTGTGCCGGATAAGGAATTTTGCCGAACAAAGGGAGGTCACGTTAAATTGGATGGTACAGGTACTGAGCAAGGGGCTATCGGGGCTGGCTGGCTTGGGGCTGGGAGTGCGGCAGAGAGATCATGGGGGAGGGCGGTGGATTGCAGGGTCAGGCAGCGAGGAAAGACTTACATTTGTTCAATTTGTTCATGTCAGACTTCTGCGCATGCGCCACCCGGTAGCCGGGAATGGTGCCGGATGAGGGGTGGTGCTGGATAAGGGAGTCCCGGGTAAGGGAGGATCAACCTGTATTTATCTTTTTCTTCACCCTGCATTCTCTATTCATTTAAATATATCTTCGGTCATTCCCACAACCTGTAGGAGAAACAGTGTGAAGTATGAACTAGGGTGGAAGAAAGCCTTATCTTGAACTAGGGGATGGGGGAGATTTAGAGTTCAAAAAGGGCTGTTTGAAGGGGTGGTGGGAAGTATATTAGCTTGAACTAAGGGAGGGAGAGCAAAGAAGGTGGAATTGAGGGGCAGAAGGAAGAAATGGCCCATCAACTGGGAAGATTGGACTGGTGGCGAGTGTCTCTGTGAACTATGTGAGGGAGGAGGTTGGAGTATAAATTCTCCATATACTGGGAACCTTGGGGATGAAGTGCTTTTGTGAACCAAGTCTGGAAGGGTGCATATATGCCTGCAAACTGATGGGTACGGTTGGAGGAGAGTCAATGTTGAGGTAGATTTTGGATGTAGTTGTTCGATTGAAAACCCAATTGTCACTTTGTTTTTCCTTTATAACAGATTAAAAATTCTATCAATTGTCAACTATTAAAAAAACGCCATTGATGGCAACGTCTGAAAACAAATGGTGTGTCAGGTCAGTCCAAATATTGTTATAACATTTCAAATGTATTTTCTATATTCAGAAGTCTTAGTTAGACTAGTACCTCGGTTCCTGATTAATGTAATATAAATTATGACAGAAATCCCCACACAAAAAGAATATTTGAGCCTTAGCAATCACAAGATAGATATGAATGAGCACGCTCTCTGGCACATCTTACACAACCAACCAGGGAGATCTTACATTTCCTCTATCATAACATACAACTGTTTCTTAAATTATTGAAAGTTTTTTGTCACCAGTAGCTTATGCAGAAGTCTATTCCAGGTACTGATCACTGTGTGAAATAAACTTCCTAATATCGGTTCTAAATTTGTCTTTTACGAGTTTGGAGCTCTTCTCCGTTGTCCTATTTTGTTAATTTGAAACATTATTCTGAATGTACTTTTCCGATACTATTTTCTATAATTATATATCTCTTTGAAGTTCACGTTCTGTCTCCTTCTAACAAGGTTTAAGAGCCAAAGATTATCCATTCTTTTTTTAATCATAACTCAATCTTCTGACACCAGGAATCCATTTTGAGGCTCTTTGCACCACCTTCAGGGCTTGATCAGTACAAGAATATTATTTTTCTGACGCGCTACCATTTTGCTTATATATTTCAGCATTCTGTTTGCTTTGTCGATTGCTGCTACACAATGATTGAACATACTATGCTATGCAGTATCTTTATTCATCATGAAGCAATCAATTCAAATAATACCTTAGATAATTTATGTGTATATTAAATGAAAGTGCATTTTAAATTGCCTCTTTGAAAATTGCAAGTAAATTGCAAAGCACCTCTTCGAGAGGAAAAAAAGTGAAAAGCAAATGTCAGAAACATTTTTTTCCGTGTATATGAAATGTTAGTAATGACTTAAAGGTTGAAGAATGCACTGGAAAAGGTGATTTAAAAAAAACATTGTGTTAAATGCCATCTAAAATGTCACAACTAAGTGGGTTTTTTTGTATTGCAAAACATGCAAAGATGTTATCAACATCACAAAATAATTTTGGAATTAAATCAAATGTAAATTATCAGCAGTAAATAATATATACCTTCTAAATATATGGAGAAATTAAACAATTAAACTTTAAATATACACTTTTTTCCAAAACTATTTAATGAATTTTCAAAGAACTCTACTTTAGAGGAAGCCTCCACATAACAGAAACTCCACAATGTTACACTGGGTGACATAGCAGGCTAACACAGGCTAACATTGGGTACTGCCCTATCAATTCCCATAAAATGCCTTCAAAGGGCTCACAGAACAGCTCACCAGTATTACAACAAGGTATGTTTGAGTGCACACTTCGTAAAGGCATCTCAGAGCACTTAACTATTACTATTATCTTCAGCCAAACTAGATAACGTGTTACAATATTGTCATCGAACTGATCATCTATGTAAAATAAAACTGCACACTTTCGTTACCATTTTGCATGTTTTAATAGAAATCTACAGGAGTGGTTGAATAGGCTGCAGGAGCAGAATACTGAGACGGCAAGCACAGACGAGAGAGATAAATTAATGTTCCACGTCAAATTATTTGTAGGCAAAGCACACTGTACATCTTTGGATAGAATATGCCCTGTGAGTAATAGGTACATCCCAGCTCCACTTTGAGCCATGAATTTTAGCTAAAAACATTTTTGGATACATTTTAAAATATGTATGAGAGGTAACTTCCCTTATTAGAGATTTTTTTGGGGTAAAATAACATTAAAAAAGTAAACATTTAAGATATGTGATAAGGACGTCTTTGCTGACAGAAATATCTGGTGAAATAGGGAGAAGAACAAATAAACTGCACAGACAATGGAAAAGATTAAAAGGCACAAGGTAAATAAAGGCCGGAATCCTACCAGCCCTGCGAGTGTGAGTTTGGAGGCGGGCCCGCTGTCAAAATGGTTCCGATTGATAGTGGGGCAGAAGTCCACTTTCAACCCGCCTCCTTGTGAATTTCCAAAGCGCTGGCTCTGCCTGTGAAGACCTGGCACGAAGCAACGTGTCAGGCAATTGTGTTAGTTAATAAGCTGCTTGAAGCTATTTAAGTAGCAATTTACCAGGTCCAAAGGATTTTTCCAAATTTGTACAAAGTTCACATCCCTCGGGTATCACATCAGGAAAGTGTCACGTTCTCAATGACTCTGGATTGATTTGACTAGTTGACAGCTACAGAAGTCGTATAAGTTCAATTTCCAATCAAAGAAGCTGGAGCCTTCAAGACTTGCAATATACTTTTCAGCTTTATGCACGTTTGAAGTGTTTATAGTGAACTCTGTGTCCAGTGTCACCTTCTTCGAGCAAACTCTCTCACCATTGACAGATCGCTTTCGTCATGTCAACTTCAGCGGCCATCTATTCCAGCAGCATCGGTGCCCTTGAAAGAATCTCACCTTGGTCCTCAGAATCCCACCACAATCAGCCCCAACACCAACATCACCAGGCACACCAGCATCACCAACAACAACACCATCCTTCTTCACAATCACCTGATACTGCACAAAGGTGCCAAAAGAGCTAAAGGTGGGCAGAGGAAACGATACAAGGACACCCTCAAAGCCTCCCTGATAAAGTGCAACATCCCCTCCGAAACCTGGGAGTCCCTGGCCAAAGACTGCCCTAAGTGGAGGAAGTGCATCCGGGAGGGCGCTGAGCGCCTCGAGTCTCATCGCCGAGTGCATGCAGAAAACAAGCACAGGCAGCGGAAAGAGCGTGCGGCAAGCCAGTCCCACCCACCCTTTCCTTCAACGACTATCTTTCCCATCTGTGGCAGGGACTGTGGCTCTTGTATTGGACTGTTCAGCCACCTAAGGATTCATTCTAAGAGTGGAAGCAAGTCTTCCTCGATTCCGAGGGACTGCCTGTGATAATGATGATGATGATACTGCACAGGACACATGGTATCAGCACCTGACCACATTGCTGCCCGGGAGGCCAGGGATGGCCTCACCATGGCCACATGTACTTCATTTGATGCTGTACACCCTGACTGTCATATGATGCGGCAGGTTGGCACCACCCCACACCAACACCATAAAGCATCTCTACAATGCCCAAGCCATTCCTTTCACACTCATCAACATTGGGGGGGGGGGGGCGGGTAACACTTCACTGTAACTCACTAAGCCACTTCCAAAGGTGCACGCAGATCTGTGCAAGAAGGCGTTGAAAGTATAGATTTCAATGTTTGACAACACATTAGCAGAAACTTTATATCAGCATTGGCAAAAACACCCAAAGTGGCTACCCTTGTGTGTTGTTGGTTGGTATGATTGAACAAGGATGAGGATGAGTGTGAGGGGTGGCTAGTGAGTTGGGGATGTGATAATGTAGATAGACAGAGCGAGATGGGCAGAGGTATAAGGGTAAGTTGGTGTGAATGATGATATGCAGGAGTAGGGTAGGGAAGGCAGAGTGATGGGGATGTGATGAGTGGCACAGCAGGATGAGGTTGAGTGTGGCTTTGCAGTAATGTTTTGTGATCCACTGTGATCATTGAAATGTTTGCACCACTGCAACCTGGTCCTCCTGACGAAATCCCTGCTTGTGCCCTCCTGTACAATGTGTAATCAGGCTGCGTTGGTGTCCTGGTGAGGTCTCTTCATCCCATTGGAAGGGAAGAGAACCTCCCTGTGTGCTGTGACACCCTCCATAGTTCCTCAGAATAGAATGCTTTTCTATTTCTATCTGCAGAATATGTAGGTGTTTTTAAAATGAGGTAAACATTTTTGAGTGGAGGAATGTCTATCTTTGGCTGACAATACAGGAGAGGAAGTCATGAGAGAACTTGGGTGCAGCCATGCACCTTTGTGCAGTGTTTGTCAGTGTTTGCAGCACTTCAATGCTGTAGAACACTGAAAGCACAACTTTAAAATATGTGTGGGCATAGTCCCTTTAAGGACACCAGCTGATGACGCATCATCAGATGACATCATCAGACCTGCTGACTTTTAATTGGCCGGCAACCTCGCAGGGCAGGCTTAGCTAGCACAATTAAGGTAAAATCATGTTGGAGGCCCGGATCAACACAGCTGCAGGGTTGGGATTCACCAAGGATGTTACCCACACCAGGCCTGTCGTGGTTGGTAAAATCCAGCCCAAAGTGTCAGTTGACACAACTAACTGAGCTCCTCTTTTATCTATCCAGGATATCCAAGTATTGTTTGGACATTCTTGTCGATATCATAAGAACATAAATAGGAACAGGAGTAGGCCATTCGGCCACTTGAGCCTGCTCCGCCATTCAATTAGTTCATGGCTGATCTTCTACCTCAACGTCACTTTCCTGCACTGTCCCCATATCCCCTAATATCCAAAAATCTTTCGATCTCGGTCTTAAATATACTCATTGACTGAGCCTTCACAGCCCTTGGGGGCAGAGAATTTCAAAGATTCACCGCCCTCTGAGTGGGGAGACACGGCACTGATGCAAACCAGATCAGTGGGGATGTCCCAGGATAGCTGGAAAAGCACGATCAAAAAGGACAAGATAAGAATGGCGCAAAGCTCTACTTTTATCAAACGTCAATACAGGTTGAAAGGATGTAAAAAAGCCAACTTCATTTTTTAATGGAAGGGCAGGAGTATTCAGGTCCTGCCAGCTGCTGGAAACCCTTATTGTTTTGTTAGTTTAATCCAGGGAATTACTCATCAAGTCGTAATTCAAAATACCATGAAAAGCCTTGATTGTCCATTCTATTGAGCACTTTGGTAATTTAGGAATCTTAGTCAAAAGATATAACCCGTATTTTCTCTTTATAAAAATTATCGGATCAACTATGCATTTCCAGCACTTTCTGGTCATATTTGTTTTTAAGTTAGTCTTTCAATTCTATTGTGTCTTGACAAGCATGGGACTTTACCTCAAATTACAAAAATGTGTTCTAAAAAAGGAATTGGATATTTCATGGTGTAATGGAAACATTCTCTTTTTCAGAAACAAGTAAATGGTTTAGGTGAAAGAAAAACAACAGAAATTTAAGAACACACATATGGTCTATTCATGATATTTTCAGTAGTGAAGCAAATGCTTAAGGGAATGATACTTACACTCTGGCTTTCCTAAAAAAAAATAATAATTCATAAGACATATTGAAGCAGTGTACTCTCTTGAAGTATCTTTTAGCCTGTTCTGTGTAATTGATTTGGTTCAAATAATCAAGGTTGTCAGCATAAAGCAGCAATCAAATAATCTTTGACTGTCAGTAGACATAGTTCCTCAGAATAGAATGCTTTTCTATTTCCATATGCAGAAAATTTAGGTGTTATTAAAATTAGCTAAACAATTTTGAGTTGAGGAATGTCTCATCATCATCATCATCATAGGCAGTCCCTCAAAATCGAGGAAGATTTGCTTCCACTCCAAGAGTTCTCAGGTGGCTGTACAGTCCAATACGGTAATTACAGTCTCTGTAACAGGTGGGGCAGACAGTGGTTGAAGGAAAGGGTGGGTGGGGAGTCTGGTTTGCCGCACGCTCCTTCCGCTGCCTGCGCTTGGTTTCTGCATGCTCTCTGCGATGAGACGCGAGGTGCTCAGCGCCCTCCTCTACTATGGGTGGTCTTTGGCCAGGGATTCCCAGGTGCCGATGGGAATGTTACACTTTATCAAGGAGGGTTTGAGGGTGTCCTTGAAGCGTTTCCTCTGCCCACCTGGGACTTGCTTGCCATGTAGGAGTTCTGAGTAGAGCACTTGCTTTGGGAGTCTTGTGTTAGGCATGCGGACGATGTGGCCTGCCCAATGTTTTGTGTAATTGGTTTGGTTCAAATAATCCAGGTTGTCAGCATAAAGCAATAATCAGATAATCTTTGACTGACAGTAGACATAGTTCCTCAGCATATAATGCTTTTCTATTTCCATCTGCAGAAAATTTAGGTATTATTAAAATTAGCTAAACATTTTTGAGTTGCAGAATGTCTATCTTTGGCTGACAATACCGGGGTGATTGTGCAGTCCACACTCCCAGCAGGGAGCAGCACTTGTGGGGAGCATGTCTTGGGAAATTCATTCACTTTAATGGACATAAAATGATAGGTTGCTTGCTTGCCATTCATCAAAATACGTTCCCTGCCAGCTTCCCTTCCCACTGGTAACAGTGAATCACAGAACCACCCTTATGTCTTCGTAACAGCATTGAATTCAAGGGAAATAAAAATTGGTCAGCTTGGCGATCAACTTGCAACATCAGTTTTACAACCAAGTGGCAAGTTGAAAATCTACCTGTTGAATTTGATGGTCTCCTTAATTTTCATCCTCACCCTTCTTTCTTTAAGGCATTGATTCCTTGCTGAAATATGGTTCCTTGGGTACCAGGAGCTCTCTGTTACCTCCTTCAATTGGTCATTATTCATATGTTAGCCTTGGCAATGAATTTCAGTCCCTACAATGATTGTGCATGGGTACTTCTAGCAGTGATTACTTCCTCCTCACAAACCCAGGGCAGCAGATGGCCATTTGTCGTGTGCCTACTGCAGCTATGGCAGAGATTGGCTAATTCAACACAGACCAGAAATTAAAATTGGGATCGTCCTTTTTTTTCTGCCTTTGTTACTCACCAGATAAAATCGCTCTGTCTTCAAAGGTGCCATGATTCCTGGAATTCTAATGTCAGGGTATGTGTCAGCTAGCGATGTCGATGTTGGTAGCCTGATATAGACTGTAGCTTTCAGACCAATTTGAAGTTGAAACTGGTCATTTGAACAGATACACAAGTGTTGTAGGGAGAGTTTTGTGTTCCATGATGACCTTAGGATATAACCAAATTGGGACATTTTTAATTCGCTTAGTGAATGCCTAACTTTGATAAGCTCGGAAACGATTTCTAGAAACCTGAAACCTTCTGAATTCTGATCCTTCAAGTTATATATGAGCTGAATTTGAGATATACACAACCCTGTATACAAGGTTACATGCTGGGCTGATATGGATCATGTGCTGCTAAATCCTCTCCAGATATTGGGCCCAAATTTGCCCAGGAGTTGCTCCGTTTTTTTTGGAGCAACTTGAGTTTTCTGGAGTATCTTAAAAATCCCCATTCTGCACATTTAATTTGTGCCAGTGTAAGTGAGTTAGTAAGGATTTTTTTTAGTTTAGTTTTTTTTTCAAAAGGGGGCGTTACCAGCCACCTATGCCTGTTTTGGTCATTTAAGCCAGTTTCGACAGCTAATAGTTGCTCCAAACTAACTTAGGCCAGCATATGTGGCCACTTGTGGCCGCACAGAAAACCCTTGTGGAGAGTTAAGAAATCAGCACAGGTAGCCAGAGATATGGGGGGTGGTGGGGGGAAGGGAAGCGGTGAGGACCTTGCAAAGCACTAGACACCTTCACAACAACATTCAAGAAGCATAAAAACCATCAATACTAAATTAAAAAAAATAAATAAATAAAACTTAAGTCTTATCTTCATAACTCGGCCCGGGAAGTCAGTGGGCCTGCCGATGCGAGAGGCCACTCTATTGGGAATAGGTGCGATGGGTGGGACCCCCCGAGTGGGAGAGAGAGCTCAGATAATTGGCCACACACAACACACAGCAGGCTGAGCTCGTAGAACACGGAGGCTGCAGCAGTCAACTCCGAGGGACTGGTGCACTTCTTCTCCGAGGACTGCTGACTACCCCTCCCCCAATCAAAACACTCTCCCCCCTCAAGTCCTACCTCGGACGGGGAAGTTAGCGGGCCGGGCTGGCCGGTATGGGAGGCCACTCGGCCGGGGATAGGTGCGGGACTCTCTCCATGATGTGCAGCAGCCCGGCACACGTCGTGAGGCCACTCAGCCTGGGATACGGGCGGCACATCGGGTCCCACGCTGCAGAGGAACTACTGCGCATGCGCGAAACCTCCAGTGCGCATGTGTTGAGCTGCCGACACTCTATTGAGCTCCGTCCCACACTGTAATTGCCACGCTGCGCCAAGCACAAGGACAGTCGACAGAGCGGGGAGAATACGGCGATATCTTTTTGGCGCCGTATTGAGAGTAGAAAGTCGGTGCACCTCACGTAAGTGCACCGAAAAAACCGGTGGGCCAAATTTGGGCCCATAGAGTTGAGAACCTGTGTAGCAGTGTTTATGAGGTTAATCCCAATGCACCAATCTCTTCAGAAACATTCCAATACCTTCAGTACTGAATACAGAAAATCAACAGCATGGCTTTAGTGAGTGACTTTCGATTAATATTGAACATTAAAACCATGCAGGTCAGTTAACAGGGCATAAAGTAGTTCAGTGCCTAAACCAACCTCTTGTCCATATGCTTGGTCTTTGAATTTTCAGCATAGTTATGGTGCAAGTGACCTTTCCATATATGAAGTGCGACACACAGCATATCCCTTGATCAGCTAAAGTGAAGTTGACATTTCCTTAATTTATCATGTGGAGACTCATTTGCAAAGCTAAGTTGTGCAATTGCTTTAATTGCTGTGTCACTGACAATGAGAATTCTGCAAGACTTTAATCCCACACAAGCTGAGTGAGTGGGGAATTGCTCGAGAGCTGCACAAACAAAAACAAATGAATGGGATTGACTACCAGCTAGACGGCCAGAAAAGCAAAATCAATAATCATTCATAAAACATCCCTGTTGGGCAAACCTGCTACAAATGTAATTAGTTTTGACTGGATATTTTTGATCAATAAAATGAACAAACCTTTTATTGGTTCAACAAATGATTTTAGAAGGTTTATGCCTAGCCCTGTCTCACATGTAACAGAATAGAGTTAAAATCAAATTGTGCACTTTCCACCCAAAATCACAGTTCGGCAAATTTGGTCTGTGAGGCCTCATCGCCCCATCTGCAATTTGCCCTCCCTCCACACCCACCAGGACCACTGCTGGTTGCACCTTCCCCACCTGCTGCATGACACTGATCTGGGTACCCCAGAAGATTGTCCTTCCTGGTTATGAATGGTTTCCGTCACTACCACGTGGACGGTAACAGTGGGTCTTAGAAGGTGGTGATAAAAGGCCCAGAACTCACCAGTGGAGGGAGAGGTTCTGTAGCAGCCTCCTCTCCCTCCAATTGGCACCAGACACTTACCTGCTGGTGTGGGAGCCTTGCTTTAGATCTTCAGAGTGCATTTTCCCCTGTAAGGCTTCACGCTGCCTGTGCTGATGCTGCAATGCCGTGCTCGCACTGTGGGCTCTATGCAGATGGTGCAGATCCTGCCAGAGATTTTCTGTGCATATGCAATGAGCCCAGACCCAGGAGAATTAGTCACAGCTGGGGCAGATACTGAGAAGTAGATGAAAGTCTCTGTGCACAGATCCCCATGTGAAATAAGTTTGGGCAATTTGAGCACAGTTTCGAGAGACCAACAGACCAGAGCACAAGATTGCCTCTAATTTGACATTGCAAAACAATTTAATTCAAAGAAAGCCCAAGAGAAACTGCAGTCGGAAAAGGAAAATAAATCACATTGTTGCACTACGAGATTCAATTTTTAAATTGGGGTGAGAAATAACTTGCATTTAGATAACACCTTTACTGTAGTAAGGCATCCCAAGGCACGTCACTGGAGCATTATCAAACAATATTTGACACAAAGCTGCATAAAGAGATATTTGGACAGGTGACCAAATGTCAAAGAGTTAGGTTTTAAGGAGCATCATAAAGTAGGAGCGGTTTAGAAAGGGAATTCCAGAGCTTAGGAACTAAACTGCTGAAGCCATGGTGGAGCTTTGCAAATTGGGGATCGCCGAGACCTCGGAGGGTTATAAGGCTGCAGGAGATTGCAGAGATAGGGAGGGGGCGAGTCCATGGGAAAATTTGAAAACAAGGATAAGAATTTTAAAATCGAGGCATTGCCGAACAGGGAGTCAATGTAGGTCAGTGAGCTTAGGGGTAATGTGTGAACGGGACTTGATGTGAGTTAGGATACGAGCAGCAATATTTTGGATGAGCTCAAGTTTATGAAGGGTGCAAGGTGGGAGGTCAGCCAGGGGACCGTTGGAATAGTCTTATGACTTGGTTTTCCCCCCATGTCGGACTTGCCCCTCACTCTCTCCAGACCCCAATGGTAGTTTGTGAATATTAGATTAGGATCAGATTGAAAAAATCTCTTTCTTTTTTAACTACCGGAGGAAAGGACTCAACATCAGAAGAAAGATTTTGTAGTATCTTATCACATCTTTTAGAAATACATATTCCAGTGTGCTTCACATACAATGAATTCCACCGAAGGTTGTTATCAGGACAAACAGAGACAGCCATTTTGCACGTAGCAAGATCCTGCAACAAAGCAATGAGATGAATAGGTAATGAATCTATTTTTGGTTGAGGAAGGAATGTTGGCAGGGAAACCAGCAGAACTGACCATTCTTTTTGGAATGGTCACATGCAATATGCCCTCTATTTTTTTTTCCTTGCGCAGTCCCTTTAAATTTGCTGCACAATATCTCTTCCTGCTTGTGAGGGGCCTGCGCAGGATCTCCGGTGTGCGGTGCAGCTCCGCACTCATGCAGCTTCGGGGGAACATTGTTTACATGGGATCTTTAATAACCACCTGAACAGTCAGATGTGGCATTGAGTTAACATCTCATTAAAAAGAGAGCAGTAGCTATAATGCAGCACTCCCTCAACACTACACTGGAGTTCTGGCTTGAATATGTTCTGGAACCCTTACCATTCATGATTCAGAGACAAGAGTGCTACCCCCGAGCTTAGCTAACACCAACATTTAAATTTAATATAATTACGAAAGAGAACTCATTTAAGTAGAGTTTGCTTGTGCATCAATGATTCAGATACTTGCAAGTGATCTTTTGTTCACAGCGGGTGATTCTTTTTGTTCATCTTCCTTGTTTGAAAAGTAACAGAGCTCAATCAGTCACTCTCAATCTGTAACTTTTCAATTTGCATCACTGTTATGGGTATGCAGAAGACTGCTTTGTTTCTTCACTAAGAGATTGGCATATTGCAGAAGACAAAGGAAGCAAAACATATTAAATTGGAAGTGGTAGTTATGAGTTGTACTGAGAGCAAGCCTGAGAAATTGGATTGAAATACTTAAACAAGTTTTTGAGACATGCCAAATCCTTCAATCATTATTATTCAAAATTGTCTTGAGCCTCCCTAATACTGTTTATTAGATATGCATTTTGTATTATTGCATTGCAGCAGTAAAATTAAAATTCGGAATGTAGTTTAGTTGTACTTCAGGCAATAAATTTTCTTCCAGTATGTTGCCCTGGAACTTTTGCTGAGACGATACAATCGGTATTGACAAATATATCTATTTATTGCAATCTATTTTATTCATTGTACTTGTTCCACGGGCAATGATAATGGCAATAATTTCACAGGAGTTATTAGAAAATATAAATGGTTTGCATTTAAATGAGCTTATTGCTAATTTTGAGATAGGTTTGATTTTTATCTAAATGGAAAATTTAGGAAAAAATTAAATCCTTATTCCATTATTTTGGCCAGACACACAGCACATTATAACATGGACTGCTATACTTTAATCAGTGACTGGTGAAAGCTTCTGGCTTTTTTTTTTAAATTGCAGTGCTAATATCTGAGAAAAAAACCTGAATGTTCTTGCCTTTTGCTGATCAACGATAGATAGCACCATACATAGCTGAAAATACCGCAGTCTTATTTACCAAGAATCTGTTCTTTCTAGTTATTATACAGGTACTGTGATCTTCATATTCCAAACAACATTTGTCAACATCATTATTATCAACACAGAGCCCAGTATTGTCATTACAAGGGTTTATTAATGCTGCACATAGGCTAGAAGGTCTAGGGTGGAGAAAGGCATCAGTAATTTACTGGTGATTCCCACCGAA
This sequence comes from Pristiophorus japonicus, assembly GCF_044704955.1. Taxonomy (NCBI): domain Eukaryota; kingdom Metazoa; phylum Chordata; class Chondrichthyes; family Pristiophoridae; genus Pristiophorus; species Pristiophorus japonicus. Next base: position 19,526,736 of record NC_091986.1, read on the forward strand.
CTCTAGCTTTACTTTTTTTTTTAAACATGAATCAGAATCTACTCCATCACTAATTTAATCAAAAAACAAAATGTTATTCATGAAAAGGCTGCATGATTTGAATTGATAATACAAGTTCCACTCACTTTTCAAGCTGAATCAACCATTTAATAACTGAAGTCATCTTAGGCAAATAGAGCTTCCCAACATGGATGAGAGACTTCAGTTACGTTGCAAGACGAGCAAAGCTGGGATTGTTCTCCTTAGAACAGAGAAAGTTAAGGGGAGATTGATTAGAAGTGTTCAAAATTATGAGGGGTTTTGATAGAATAGATAGGGAGAAACTATTTCCACCAGAGGACAGTAATCTAATTGGCAAGAACCTTGGGGGTTGATGACAAGATTCTTCTTTTCTCCTGGGAGAAATTAAAAGCCAGATAAAATCCCAGGTAAATTTGGGAAATTCCTTTCCAACCCAGTCAGGCAATAGAAACTAATCCAGGAGACCACTCTGCCTCTGACAATTCTATACAATACCTACAAGGTATTTTGTATAAGCTTTTGTAGAAGGTTATGATCTGGAATGCATTGGATAAATACCTAAAAAGGTAACATTTGCAGGGCTAGTGGGAAAGCGCAGGGGAGTGGCACTAAGTGGATAGCTCTTTCAAAGAGCCAGCACAGGCACAATGGGCCTGATTGCCTCTTTTCCTGCTATATGATTCTATGAATTTTACAGTTGACTGTATTTGCATGCTGTACCAATTTTGCCTCTTTAAAAATGCAGTTCTCAAAACTCCTGGGATATTAATATGACTCATTCAAGTAACTGTGTTAAGAACTTATACAACCAGAACTTTCATTGCAAACTCTGATGACAAAACAATTGCGGAAACGAACTTAACTTAGGGTCAAATAGTTCAAAATAGGCAACATCCAATTACAAGATGCCAATTCTTTTACTTCCCTGTAAATCAATATTCATAATGCCTTTAGATTAAATTAAATGATCTACATATCACAACAGAGATCTGCCTTGGATCACAATCCACTCCTAATTACTTACAGTAATGTGCTACCCAGTCCATGAAATAAATTGATTGATGTCTTCTATAGTTAAACAGATTCAGTGACTTTCTGGATTTGAATCAACCAGTGCTACCACGCAAAGGAAACGGTTATCTATCTATCTATCTATCTGCCACTTGTTGTCAATGGTATTTCTTTCATCTACACAACCCGACAGCCAATCTAATGAAAAGTAAATAAAGCTTAATGCAGTGAAGTGCAAATCCCTGTTCACTTGTGTCTGCTTCAGCAACCCATGAGCTGGAGGTCATGTCTCGAGGTCATTCCCATCAAGGGGCTGGAGTTCTTTTGAAATGCTTATGATTTGTTGCCCTTATTTGATCAAAAGGTGGTGGTACAAACCACTGTAACTGTTCTTGTTATCAAAGGAAAGAGCAAAAGAGATGTTACTTACAACAAATTGATTGTAAATAGAACAGGATTTGTAGCTATCTTTTCGTGAAACTAAAAAACAGAAAATGCTGGAAACACTCAGCAGTTGTAGCAAAACTCTGATGAAAGGTCATTGACCTGAAACTTTAACTCTGTTCCTCTCGCCACAGACGCTGTTTGACTTGCTGAAAGTTGCCAGCATTTTGTGTTTTTAACATTCAGATTTCCAGCTTGCAGTTATTTTGCTTTTGGTTTCTGTGAAGCCATTAGTTTATAGTTTTAACATGCTCACCTAAATTTGGTACATATGGTTGACTTAACAGAAGTGTCATGGCTGATCCGACACTGAAATAGGAAAATATCTACCAAAGCCATTGGTCCGTGAATTCATTTTACTGTTGAAGCTGAATTGGAGACTTGTGAACAAAGCTGAGAAAAACAGTAACATAATTACATGCTTTTGTTTCATAAATATCACTCACTCAGCCATTGATTCTTCTGCTGTCTATGTTCTTCTGTCATGGCCTAAGCAATCTGTTCTAATGCTACCGTGATAATTAGTCAATTCTGTTTAGTAAAACAATAACAATTTTAAAGGAGGAGTACACCTTAATTAAAATTTGCAATAACATTTGTGAATACATTAATGGTTAGGATGAGGACAAATATGCTAAATCATTATGATTAGCACCTAATACAAGACATTTGTCACAGCAATCAACTCTCTTTTTGTTTTCGGCTCACTATACGGGGGGTTTATATTTACTAATGCAATCCCACAAGGAGCCAAAATCTAATCCCCCAGGTGCTTACATGGATGAACTTCGGATAATGAATGAAGTCACTTATCTTTTATGTGGTGCAAATGTGGAAAGATTAGCTTTATGATTAATGATGGCCAGTTCTAGTTTAATGAAACCGCACAGGCTAACGCACCAAGCAAGTTATAACGATTGTTTAAAAATAAATATTTCTTATGCTGATAAAGAACAATTGATTACAAACATTTTCGAAGAACTTTTACCTGAAGAGAACTCTATGAGCTGTGGGACTTGGATTCAATTCTAGCCAATTTGGATGAGATGATAGTTTCCCCTCGCTGAATAAGAGTCCCTTGTTAAAAAAATTTACACAATTTCAAACCCAAGGATAAAACTGCCAAATACGTGCTGCCTGTTATCAAACTGAACATCTCACTTGGAAAGTCTAACCACCTCCCTTGCATTCAATGGCATTACCACTGTAGATAAACACATCATCCACATGCTGGAGGTCACCATTGACCAGAAACTGAACTGAACCAGCCACATAAATACTGTGGGTACAAGAGCAGGTCAGAGGCTGGGTGTTCTGCAGCAAGTGACTCACCTGCTGACTCCCCGTAGCCTTTCCACCATCCACAAGGCCCAAGTCAGGAGTGTGATGGAATACTCTCCACTTGCCTGGATGAGTACAACTCCAACAACACTTAAGAAGCTTGACACAATCCAGGACAAAGCAACCTGGTTGATTGGCACCCCATCCACCACCTTAAATGTTCACTCCCTCCACCACCGCGCATCGTGTCTGCAGTGTGTACCATCTACAAGATGCACTGCAGCAACCTACCAAGGCTTGATTGACAGCACCTCGCAAACCTGGACACTCTCCCACCAAGGGCAGCAGATGCATGGAAACACTAGCACGTCCAAGTTCCCCTCCACGTCACACACCATCCTGACTTGGAAATATATCGCTGTTCCTTCATCATCGCTGGGTCAAAATCCTGGAACTCCCTCCCTAACAGCACTATGGGATACCTTCACCAAAAGGACTGCAGCAGTTCAAGAAGGCAGCTCACCGCCACCTTCTCAAGGGTAATTAGTGATGGGCAATAAATTCTGGCCTTGCCAGCGATGCACACATCCTGTAAGTGAATTTTTAAAAACTTGGAGAAGCAATAACCAGTACTAGTAATGGAAATGCAAACGGCTGCCTGGCCCACTGAGGACTTCAATCCTATCTGTGCTCGTTTCTGTTATGTATGTAAACCTGTATTTACCATGTCAAACCACCAGAGGGCTTATCTCCTGGAGTGCCAAGGGATCCCACAGTCCCTTTGGAGCACCTGTATATAAGGAGGTCTCACAGGCTGGAGAGGCACTCTGAGATCTGTAATAAAGGGCTACAGTTACACCTTACTTTGAGCTTGCAGTATCTAGTCTGACTCTTTATTCAAAACATAACAACTGGCGACGAGATACAAATGACGAACCCCACTGCAACAATGCAAAGAACCATGGGCATCCTGGAGAAATTTTCGAAGGGAGATGCTTGGGAAACCTTTGTGGAGCAACTCGACCAATACTTTGTGGCCAACAAGCTGGAAGGAGAAGCGAATGCTGCCAAACGAAGGGCGATCCTCGTCACCTTTTGCGGGGTACCAACATATGGCTTCATGAAAAATCTGCTCACTCCAGCAAAACCCACAGACAAGTCATAGGTTGTCTGGGAGCATCTAAATCTGAAGGAAAGTGTACTGATGGCGAGGTATCGGTTCTACAAGTACAAGAGGTCTAATGGCCAGGAAGTGGCGAGCTACGTCGCCGAGCTAAGGTGCCTTGCAGGACATTGCGAATTTGAAGGACACTTGGAGCACATGCTCAGGGACTTCTTTGTACTTGGCATTGGCCATGAAGTAATACTTCGCAAACTTTTGACTGTCGAGACCCCAACCTTGAGTAAAGCCGTAGTGATAGCCCATGTGTTTATCACCACCAGTGACAATACCAAAAAAAATTCTCAGCACACGAGTGCTGCTGCAAGTATTGTAAACAAAGTAATGTTGTTTTCTAATCAAAATGTACAGGGCAGGACCGACATGCCTGCAGCTGCACGTCCACAGATGACACCGAGTCCACCATCAAGGGTGGTGAATACAAGGCCACTGAAACCTTGTTGGCGCTACGGAGGTAATCATCATTTCCATTCATGCTGCTTCAAAAGATACATTTGCAAGGGCTGTGGAACAATGGGACACCTCCAATGTATGTGCAGGCGAGCTGCAAACCCTGCTAATCCTGCAAACCACGATGTTGCAGAGGAGGACAGATCCACGGTGGATCACAATGAACCAGAACCTCAGACCGAGGAGGCAGAGGTATATGGGGTGCATACATTTACCACAAAGTGTCCCCCGATAATGCTGAACGTTGAATTAAATGGACTCCCGGTATCCATGGAGCTGGACACGAGTGTAAGCCAGTCCATAATGAGCAAAAAGACTTTCGATAAATTGTATGCAGCAAGACCTCAAGGCCAGTCCTGACCCCCATTCGTATTAAACTGGGAACGTATACAAAGGAACTGATTCCCATAATCGGCAGTGCTACCGTAAAGGTCTCTTACGATGGAGCGGTGCACGAATTATCACTCTGGGTGGTACCAGCGACGGCCCCACGCTGTTTGGCAGGAGCTGGCTGGGAAAAATATGCTGGGACGACGTCCGAGCGCTTTCGTCTGTCGACGACACCTCATGTGTCCAGGTCCTAAACAAGTTCCCCCGCTGTTCAAACCAGGCATCGGGAAGTTCCAAGGAGCAAAAGTGCAGATCCATTTGATTCCGGGGGCATGACCCATCCATCACAAGGTGAGAGCGGTACCTTACATGATGAGAGAGAGGGTGGAGATCGAGCTGGATAGGCCTCAACGAGAGGGCATCATTTCGCCGATCGAATTCAATGAGTGGGCCAGTCTGATTGTCCCAGTCCTCAAGGGAGACGGCACCGTCAGAATCTGTGGTGATTACAAAGTAACTATCAATCGGTTTTCACTGCAGGATCAATACCCGCTACCGAAGGCAGACGACCTATTTGCAACACTGGCGGGAGAGAAAACATTCATGAAGCTGGACTTGACCTCGGCCAACATGACGTAGGAGGTGCGGGAATCATTGAAAGGCCTCACCTGCATCAACACGCACAAATGTCTCTTCATTTACAACAGATGCCCGTTTGGGATTCGATCAGCCATGGCAATATTCCAGAGGAACATGGAAATCTTGCTGAAGTATGTCCCGCGCACCGTGGTCTTCCAGGACGACATCTTAGTTACAGGTCGGGACACCGTCGAGCACCTGCAGAACATGGAGGAGGTTCTTAGTCGGCTTAATCGTGTGGGGCTCTGGCTAAAACGCTCGAAGTGCGTTTACCTGGCACCTGAAGTGGAGTTCCTGGGGAGAAGAATCGCGGCGGATGGCATCAGGCCGACAGAGTCGAAGACGGAGGCAATCAAGAACGCACCGAGACCACAGAACGTGTCGGAGCTGCGATCGTTTCTAGGACTCCTGAACTATTTTGGTAACTTCTTACTGGGTCTTAGCACATTGTTAGAACCCCTGCATTCTTTACTGCGCAAAGGAGATGAATGGCTATGGGGTAAAAGCCAAGAAAATGCCTTTGAGAAAGCTAGGAAACTGTTATGTTCAAACAAATTGCTCATGTTGTACGATCCATGTAAGTGTTTGTACTAGCATGTGATGCGTCGTCATATGGGGTCGGGTGTGTATTGCAACAAGCTAATGACTTTGGGAAATTGCAACCAGTTGTTTATGCATCCAGAAGTGTGTCTAAGGCTGAGAGGGCCCACAGTATGATCGAAAAAGAAGCATTAGCGTGTGTTTACGGGGTAAAGAAAATGCATCAATATCTGTTGGGGCTCAAATTTGAATTGGAAACCGACAATAAGCCACTTATATCCCTCTGTTCTGAAAGCATGGGGATAAATACGAATGCATCGGCCCGCATCCAGAGATGAGCGTTCACGTTGTCTGCATACTACTACGCCATCCGCCACAGGCTAGGCACAGAAAACTGTGCCGATGCTCTCTGCAGGCTGCCATTGCCCATCACAGGGATGGAGATGGCACAGCCCGCAGATTTAGTCATGGTAATGGAAGCATTCGAGAGTGAGCAATCACCTGTTACCGCCCGACAGATTAGAACCTGGACGAGCCAGGACCTCTTACTGTCCTTAGTAAAAAACTGTGTGCTCCACGGGAGTTGGTCTAGTGTCCCGTTAGAGATGCAGGAAGAAATAAAGCCGTATCAGCGGCGCAAAGATGAAATGTCTATACAGGCAGACTGCCTCCTATAGAGTAATCAGTAATGGTGCCAAAAAAGAGCAGGGACTCTTTCATTAGTGATCTCCACAGCACCCTCCCAGGCATCGTAATGATGAAAGCGATAGCCAGATCCCACGTGTGGTGGCCCGGTATCGATGCAGACTTAGAGTCCTGCGTGCAGAAATGTAATACATATTCACAGTTAAGGAATGCACCCAGGGAGGCGCCACTAAGTTTAAGGTCTTGGCCCTCCAGACCATGGTCCAGGGTCCATGTTGACTATGCTGGCCCATTCTTGGGAAAAATGTTCTTAGTGGTTGTAGATGCGTACTGCAAATGGATTGAATGTGTGATATTGTCGGCAAGCATGTCCGCTGCCACCATTGAAAGCCTACAGGCCATGTTTGCCATGCACGGCTTGCCTGATGTCCTTGTAAGTGACAATGGGGAGTGCTTTACCAGTGCCAAGTTCAAGTTCATGCCCCGCAATGGGATCAACCATGTCACATCTATCCTGTTTAAACCAGCGTCCAACAGTCAGGCAGAAAGAGCAGTTTATACACTCAAGCAGAGCTTGAAAAGGTTAACTGAAGGCTCACTGCAGACTCGCTTATCCTGGGTCCTGCTCAGTTACCGCACAAGACCCCACTCGCTCACTGGGGTCACTCCCGCTGAACTGCTCATGAAAAGGGCACTTAAGACAAGGCTCTCGTTAGTCCATCCTGATCTTCACGAACAGGTAGAGAACAGGCGGCTTCAACAGAATACATATCATAATCATGCAAATGTGTCACGCGAAATTGAGATAAATGATCCTGTATTTGTGTTAAACTATGGACAAGGTCCCAAGTGGCTTCCTGGCACTGTGTTGGCCAAAGAGGGGAGTAGTGTGTTTGTGGTCAAACTTTCAAATGGACTCACCTGCAGGAAACACTTGGACCAAACCAAACTCAGATTTATGGACTATCCTGAACAACCCACAATAGACTCTACCTTTTTCGACCCTCCAACACACACACAAGTGGCAACCGAGTCAGCGGTTGACCACGAAGCAGAACCCATCACCCGCAGCAGCCCAGCAGGACTCACCACCCCCAGCAGTCCAGCAAGGCCAGCTGCGCAACAGCCCAGCGAGGGCCCAACAAATGACTCACCAAAACCATCATTTGCACCGAGACGATCAACCAGGGAAAGGAAGGCCCCAGATCAACTCAACTTGTAAATAGTTACTCTATTGACATTGGGCGGCGGGGCGGTGGGGGAGTGTTGTTATGTATGTAAACTTGTAAATACCATGTCTAACCACCAGACAGCTTATCCCCTGGAGTCCCAAGGGATCCCACAATCCCTTGGGAGCACCTGTATATAAGGAGGTCTCACAGGCTGTAGAGGCACTCTGAGATGTACAATAAAGGACTTTGGTCAAACCTTACTTTTAGCTTGCAGTATCTAGACTGACTCTTTATTCAAGACATAACATTTTCTTTTCAGCGATTTATCCTAACTCTTCTCGCAACATCAGTGAAAGTTTTGACTGGCAAATTTGTAAATGTAACTGCATGTGCGTGGTCAGTTGCTTCAATATAGTGTTTCTGGCTTTAAAACAACTATGTGGAAACAAATCTTTTCCACGCCCTGTTTAGAAACCCTCCCCACAGTATAAAAACTAGGACAGATTATGGCAATGGGGGAACAAGGATATATTTTCGAACTACTTCAAATGGGACATAAATTATCAGATTCGGATGTAGATTGAATAATAGATTCCCTTTGCAGATTTTCCATGTATTCACTGGGAACTCATTTACAGCTGTTTGGTTTCATTAAGTCCATAAAATTTCAATGTGCCAGGCCTGCCTACTGATGTCGCTATTTGTATGCCTGTGTGGTCATGCACAACTTCATTCAATTCCTGTAAACAGGTTTTCTGGCACCTAGGCCCGAGAGCCAGATGTCTGTTCATAGATCACCGACAAAACAGATGGAAGAAAGATGGGTCTCTTAGTCCCACACCATGTTGAAAGATTCCTGACAGTGTTTTAAGCAACACTGAAACAGAATCAAGATAAATGAGCTACTGCTATTTTCCCCTCAGAAAAAGCACCGAGGAGAATGCTCAGATGCTCATCACGGTTATAATTTCAGTTTGTAGATTTACACTTGGGGGCAATCAAGCGATGAGGACTTTTTCCACTTTCAACACATTATCTTGTAGAATTTAAGAGAGCAATTTTAAGAAGATGCCTGCAAGCCATTAGTTATGCATGGTCTCTGTGACTTACCAATCTATTAACAGAAATGAACTGACCAATGAGGACTCACCTGTAATAAAGCTCCTTTACACTTGTTAAGCATGTAAATCATTACTTAATTGGTATAAGTGGCAAAGTATTTGCTCATCCAACTGTGGGATGCTCAGTTGCGTTCCCATGAAACGAGTTCGCTGTCTGCCTGTCAATCAATCACTGGGATCTGAATGTAACTGGGAAGATGCTACAATTTCCAGTCTAGGGACCATAATGACAATAGCATAAATACCAAGAGCATCAAATATGAAATTGCTGACAGGAAGATCCTTGGTCCAGCACCATGAGGTGCAGCCAGCTGAAGCAGGCCCAGGACCTGGTGGCCAATTAGACGTGCAGACCAGAGCTTAAAACAAATGAGGTTTATTCACCCATGGCAATTGTGTCTTTAAGAGGATCGGTGAACTAAACAGTAATTACTTTCCAGCATACACCTCCTCCCTCTCAGCAACTTCCTCCTGAATTAAACGATTTCTCTGCCTTTTATCCGTCTCAGCTGGAATTCAATCTTGATTAAATACAATTTAGGTTGACGATTTTTTAAAGCTATACCACCTTGCCTTGGTCATTCTGAAACATTTTATAAGATCAGAACAAATAGGAGCAGGAGTAGGCCATACAGCCCCTCGAGCCTGCTTCACCATTTAATATGATCATGGCTGATCCGATCATGGACTCAGGTCCACTTCACTGCCTGCTCCTCATAACCCCTTATTCCCTTATCGGTTAAGAAACTGTCCATCTCTGTCTTAAATTTATTCAATGACCCAGCTTCCACAGCTCTCTGAGGCAGAGAATTCCACAGATTTACAACCCTCAGAGAAGAAATTTCTCCTCACCTCTGTTTTAAATGGGCGGCTCCTTATTCTAAAATTATGCCCTCTAGTTCTAGTCTCTCCTATCAGTGGAAACATCCTCTCTGCATCCACCTTGTCAAGCCCCCTCATAATCTTATACATTTCAATAAGATCACCTCTCATTCTTCTGGATTCCAATGAGTAGAGGCCCAACCTACTCAACCTTTCCTCATAAGTCAACCCCCTCATCTCCAGAATCAACCTAGTGAACCTTCTCTGAACTGCCTCCAAAGCAAGTATATATTTCGTAAATATGGAAACCAAAACTGTATGCAGTATTCCAGGTGTGGCCTCACCAATACCCTGTATAACTGTAGCAAGACTTCCCTGCTTTTATACTCCATCCCCTTTGCAATAAAGGCCAAGATTCCATTGGTCTTCCTGATCACTTGCTGTACCTGCATACTATTCTTTTCTGTTCCATGCACAAGTACCCCCAGGTCCCGCTGTATTGCGGCACTTTGCAATTTTTCTCCATTTAAATAATAACTTGCTCTTCGATTTTTTCCTGCCAAATTTCATAACCTCAAACTTTCTAACATTTTACTCCATCTGCCAAATTTTTTCCACTCACTTCGACTGTCTATGGCTTTTTGCAGATTTTTTTGTGTGCTCCTCAGACATTGCTTCTCCTCCATTCTTTGTATTGTCAGCATCATCATCATCATCATAGGCAGTCCCTCGGAATCGAGGAGGATTTGCTTCCACTCTCAAAGTGAGTTATTTGATGGCTGAACAGTCCGATATGAGAGCCACAGACCCTGTCAGCAATTTTGACTATTTTACAATCAGGCCCTTCTTCCAAGTCGTTAATATGGATTGTAAATAGTTGAGGTCCCAGCACTGATCCCAGCGGCACCCCACTCATTACTGATTGTCAACCCAAGAATGAACCATTTAACCCGACTCTCTGTTTTCTGTTAGTTAGCCAATCCTCTATCGATGCTAATATATTACCCCCAACCCCATGAACTTTTATCTTGTGCAGCAACCTTTGATGTAACTTCTTTAAGTTGTATCCTGTAAGTTGGATACAGAGCTCACCAAAACCTATGGCTCATACATCATCCTTCTCTCACTCTGTTACAGTGGACCCAGGAGAAGGTTCACAAACTAGAAAAGATGACCCAGGATAGGCCAAAACCAGCCCTTTGTAATAAGATCATGAAGGAGCTATTTGGCAGATGAAGCTTTAAACTCCTGCCTTCAATTTCTGAATGAATTATTATAACAGTCAACTACCTGACAGTACAGCTGAGAAGCTAGCTAGACATGAAGGATATACCTGGCAGGTTTAAGTGCCTCTTTAAGTGCGGTTATTTTATTTTTCTGTGTAATTAATTAAATGTCCACATATACTGATGAATGATTTCCTCGCAGGCTGGAAAATCAATCTGTCTTATTAATTCACACTATTCTTATGTTTTAAATCTAAACTTGCAGGAAATAACAAGGCAAAGAGAAGAACAAATGGTGCTGTGAAACTGCTCAGTGCACACGTCGAATTCTTCTGTCCATAAGCATAGGGCACTACAAGATGCTGGTGTTTGGCAATTTGCAGAATGTTAACAGACCATTTTGTGTGTGCTAAACAGGTGCAAATTTTCTTAACCATTAGCCCTTGGGAATGCCCATTGCCTGAGGGCAAAGGTGACGAACAGAGAGATGGAGACCCTCAACACCGAGGCTCCAGGCCTTTTACATTGCTTCAAGTGTTCTGGGGCTTTCCTGGGAAGGGTGAAATGGAGCCTACACTTACAAACACAAGAATAATTTGGACTTTGGAAAGGAAAATTGGGAGGGATGAATAACGGGCGCCTGAATTGACAGCACCCATTTTACACCAGCACCCATGACATCCAGTCTGCTTTTGACCAAGGTGCACGAGTAAAATTGAAGTCAATGGAGACCAGAGTGAAAGCTCTCCACTGGGTGGAGTCATACTTAGCACAAAGGAAGATGGCTGTGTTTGTTGTAGGCCAATCATTTCAACCTCATGACATCGCTGCAGAAGTTCCTCAGGGCAGTGTCCTAGGCCCAACTATCTTCAGCTGCTTCAGAAACGAGATTCCCTCCATCATAAGAAGTGAGGCTGTTTGCGGACGATTGCATAGTGTTCAGTGCATTTCATAATTCCTCAGATAATGAAACAGTTCATGCCTGTGTGTAGTAAGACCTGGACAATATCCAGGCTAAGGTAGATAAGTGGCAAGTAACAATCATGCCACACATAACAATGGGAAGTGGAGCTGAGTCCATGATCAGATCAGCCATGATTTTATTAAATGGCGGAGCAGGTTCAAGGGGCCAGGTGGCCTACTCCTGCTCCTATTATGTTCTTATGTCCATCTCCAACAAGAGAGAGATCAACCACCTCTCCTTGTCGTTCAGTGGTATCACTGTCACTGAATCCTCCATCATTAACATCCTGGGAGTTGTCATTGACCAGACACTCAACTGGACCAGCTACATAAATGCCTTGGCTACTGGAGCAATTCAGGGGATGGTTATTATACGACGAGTGATTCACCTCCTGACTCCCTAAAGCATCTCCATCACCAACAAGGCACAAGTCAGGCTTGTGGTGCAGGAGTGCAGTTGCAGAAACTCTTAAGAAGCTCAACAGCATCCAGGACAATGCAGTCCCCTTGATAGGTAGACCAACCATTTATCAAATATCCACTCCCACCACCACCACCAGCTCACCGTAGCTGCAGTGTGTACTACCGAAAGAATCCACTGCAGTAACTCACCAAGGCTTCTTTGACAGCAGCTTCCGAACCTGTGACCTCCATCCCCTAGAAAGTCAAGGGCAGCATGGACAAGCTATCACTTCCAAATTTCCCTCCAAATCACACACCATCCTCATCATAAGAACATAAGAACATAAGAAATAGGAGCAGGAGTAGGCCATACGGCCCCTCGAGCCTGCTCTGCCATTTAATAAGATCATGGCTGATCTGATCATGAACTCAGGTCCCCTTCCCCGCCCGCTCCCCATAACCCCTTATTCCCTTATCGTTAAAGAAACTGCCTATTTCTGTCTTAAATTTATTCAATGTTCCAGCTTCCACAGCTCTCTGAGGCAGCGAATTCCACAAATTTACAACCGTCTGAGAGAAGAAATTTCTCCTCATCTCTGTTTTAAATGGGCAGCCCCTTATTCTAAGATTGTGCCCTCTAGTTCTAGTCTCCCCCCAGTGGAAACATCCTCTCTGCATCCACCTTGTCAAGCCCCCTCATAATCTTATACGTTTCAATAAGATCACCTCTCATTCTTCTGAATTCCAATGAGTAGAGGCCCAACCTACTCAACCTTTCCTCATAAGTCAACCCCCTCATCTCTGAAATCAACCTTGTGAACCTTCTCTGAACTGCCTCCAAATCAAGTATATCCTTTTGTAAATATGGAAACCAAAACTGTACACAGTAATCCAGGTGTCGCCCCACCAATAACCTGTATAACTATAGCAAGACTTCCCTGCTTTTATATTCCATCCCCTTTACAATAAAACCCAAGATTCCATTGGCCTTTCTGATCACTTGCAATCTAACCTTTTGTGTTTCTGCACAAGTACCCCCAAGTCCCGCTGTACTGCAGCACTTTGCAATCTTTCTCCATTTAAATAATGACTTGCTCTTTGATTTTTTTTCTGCCAAAGTGCATGACCTCACACTTTCCAACATTATACTCCATCTGCCAAATTTTTGCCCACTCACTTAGCCTGTTGTCGATGTCCGTTTGCAGATTTTTTTGTGTCTTCCTCATACATTGCTTTTCCTCCCACCTTTGTATCGTCGGCAAACTTGGCTACGTTACACTCGGTCCCTTCCTCCAAGTCGTTAATATAGATTGTAAATAGTTGGGGTCCCAGCACTGATCCCTGCGGCACCCCACTGGTTACTGATTGCCAACCCGAGAATGAACCATTTATCTCTACTCTCTGTTTTCTGTTCGTTAGCCAAACCTCTATCCATGCTAATATTTTACCCCCAACCCCGTCATCTTTTATCTTGTACAGTAACCTTTTATGTGCCACCTTGTCAAATGCCCTCTGCAAGTCCTCTGGTTCCCCTCTATCCACCCTGTTTGTCACATCCTCAAAGAATTCTAGCAAATTTGTCAAACATGACCTCCCCCCATAAATCCATGCTGCCTCTGCCTGACCAAATTTTGCTTTTCCAAATGCCCTGCTACTGCTTCTTTAATAATGGACTCCAACATCTTCATAGGCAGCCCCTTGGAATCACTTGCTTCCACTCTGAAAATGAGTCCTTAGGTGGCTGAACTGTTCAATGCGAGATCCTGTCACAGGTGGGACAGATAATAGTTGAGGGAAAGGGTGGGTGGGACAGGCTTGCCACACGCTCTTTCCGCTGCCTGCGTTTGATTTCTGCATGTTTTCAGTGATGAGACTCGAGGTGCTCAGCGCCCTCCCGGGTGCAGTTCCTCCACTTAGGGTGGTCTTTGGCCAGGGACTCCTTCATGGCAAACGAACCAAAGGTGGGCAGAAGAAACGTTACAGGGACACTCTCAAAGCCTCTCTGAAAAAGTGCAACATCATCCTCACTTGGACATCGATCACCATTCTTTCATCATTGCTGGGCAAAATCCTAGAACTCCCTAGCTAACTTCATTGTGGGAGTACTTCACCACACGGACTGCAGCGCTTCAAGAAGGTGGCTCACCACCACCTTATCAAGAACATCTAGGCATGTGCATTAAATGTTGGCCTTGCCAGTGACACTTACACTCCAGTAGCACAGCACTCCCTCAGTACTGCACTGGAGTGTCAGCCTAGATTTGAGCTTAATTCTCTGGAGTGGGACTTGAACCCACAACTTTCTAATTCAGAGGCGAGAGTACTACCCACTGAGCCATTGCTGACACAACAGCTGATAGTGGCCCATAAACTTAGAGTATTGTGACTCAAGTGGTCAGTAGTATTCTTTTGGAACAATGTCCAGAAAACCAAAGGGCTAATTTTGCAACATTGTACATGCAGTGGGATTTAATAGCAGCGCATATCAGAATTTGGGTGCACGCTGCACATATTTTCCAGCCATTCATTTGAATGGTCAGAAAATAAAGCACAGCTCACAGGGAATTTCTGATACACACTTCTGGCAGGTGGGGCCTCCCGTTGGGACTGTTAATTCAGAAAATTACCCCTGGGTTCATCAGACAAACTGATGTTAAGCATCAAGTCAGATACAGATAACCAAGGCAAAATTATTTGATTGTGTTCACCACTTAATCAGTGAATTTGATTGTCATGTTTCAGATTTTTGTTGACCGTTTCTCCACAAGAAGCAACTGCAAAAGTTAATTTTAAGTGCTGGGTTTTAGAAACAAAGTAAATTTGTAAAGATTGTTTTTTTTAAAGTATGGTATAGACATTTTCTAACTGTGCATTAAAGGCAGACATTGACACCATTACTCAAGTCTATTGAAACAATAGAGGAGCTTTTATCTCATCCTAGGAGCTGTCAGTGAACATTTACTCTGTGGAGGGGGAATGTCCCTTCTTATTGAGCTTGGCATGAAGTTAGTTTCAAAGGGCTCAATTTTGGCCCACCCCTTTTTTCGGCGCACTTACTGGAGATACGCCGCTTTTCTCCGTTCATAACTGCACTGAAAAAAATCGCTCCCCTCTCCTCAGTCTTCGCACAGAGTGGCCAATCGAGTCGGGGGCGGAGCCATCGTCCTGCGCTGAAAACAGTGCCGGGACATGTGCACATGCGCATTGGAGTCAGGTCGCGATGTCTGCGCATGCCATTTTAAAAAGGAATCGTAGCTGCTTGTGTTTTGCTGTCCGGTGAGTTTGCTTCCTGCAGCCTGTGTGTGCTCCGATGTCAGCAGTTCCCGCCCCTATCCCTGGCCAAGTGGTTTCCCGGTCGTCCTGCCCCTATCCCTGGCCGAGTGGTCTCCCAGTCATCCCGCACCTATCCCAGGCTGAGTGGTCTCCCGCACCGGCCGGCCCGCTGCCTTTCCGGACCGAGTGTTCAGATGCAGGTAGGACTTAGTTCTATTTTTTATTTGTTCTTGAATGCTTATTACTTTTTGTGCTTTGTTTAGTGCTTTGTAAGTCTTGGTGCTTTAGGTGCAGGTCCTCGTCGCTTCCCTTCCCGACCCTATCCCAGGCCGAATGGCCTCCAGTGTATCTACCTGTGCTGATTTCTTAACTCTCCGCAAGGGTTTCTGAAGTGGCCACATACGTTGGCCTAAGTAGATTTGGAGTAACTATTAGTTGGCCAAAGTGGCCTAAATGACCAAAACTGGCATAGGTGGCTGGTAACAACACCCCTCCTTTTGAGAAAAACTAAATTAAACTACAAAAATCATAACTAACTCACTTACACTGGCGCAAATTGAATGTGCAAAATGGGGATTTTTAAGATACACCAGAAATCAAGTTACTCCAAAAAAAAACGGAGCAACTCCTGGGCAAAATTGAGCCCATGGCTAGGGGGAATGATCGAAGGTTTGATTTGAAGATCTTCTGGCCCCGGCTTGGACAGGGAAAGGGGTCAGGTATCAAGCTCCCAACTTCCTGTAAGGACAGGAAAGAGGGAAACAAAGCCACACATGTGGACACGACAGTCTGGTTTTGCCAAAGAAACAATTGAGAGGGCTTTCAGTGAGGCAGGCACTGAAAGTCCGAAATGCTGGAAAACAGTTAAGACACCTTGGGGTTAATTTTGACTTGCCACAGTGGAATTCCCCACGGCAATCCTCCTATTTCTCTACTTTTTGAAGCAAGGAAATAAGGACAAAGACTAACCTTCCAGCCCCTCCCATCCGTGTTGGGGAAATTGATGGGATTGAAGGCCGATAAATCCCCAGGGCCTGATGGACTGCATCCCAGAGTACTTAAGGAGGTGGCCTTGGAAATAGTGGATGCATTGACAGTCATTTTCCAACATTCCATTGACTCTGGATCAGTTCCTATGGAGTGGAGAGTAGCCAATGTAACCCCACTTTTTAAAAAAGGAGGGAGACAGAAAACAGGGAATTACAGACCGGTCAGCCTGACATCGATAGTGGGTAAAATGATGGAATCAATTATTAAGGATGTCATCGCAGTGCATTTGGAAAGAGGTAATATGATAGGTCCAAGTCAGCATGGATTTGTGAAAGGGAAATCATGCTTGACAAATCTTCTGGAATTTTTTGAGGATGTTTCCAGTAGAGTGGACAAGGGAGAACCAGTTGATGTGGTATATTTGGACTTTCAGAAGGCTTTCGACAAGGTGCCACACAAGAGATTAATGTGCAAAGTTAAAGCACATGGGATTGGGGGTAGTGTGCTGACATGGATTGAGAACTGGTTGTCAGACAGGAAGCAAAGAGTAGGAGTAAATGGGGACTTTTCAGAATGGCAGGCAGTGACTAGTGGGGTACCGCAAGGTTCTGTGCTGGGGCCCCAGCTGTTTACACTGTACATTAATGATTTAGACGAGGGGATTAAATGTAGTATCTCCAAATTTGCGGATGACACTAAGTTGGGTGGCAGTGTGAGCTGCAAGGAGGATTCTATGAGGCTGCAGAGCGACTTGGATAGGTTAGGTGAGTGGGCAAATGCATGGCAGATGAAGTATAATGTGGATAAATGTGAGGTTATCCACTTTGGTGGTAAAAACAGAGAGACAGACTATTATCTGAATGGTGACAGATTAGGAAAAGGGCAGGCGCAAAGAGACCTGGGTGTCATGGTACATCAGTCATTGAAGGTTGGCATGCAGGTACAGCAGGCGGTTAAGAAAGCAAATGGCATGTTGGCCTTCATAGCGAGGGGATTTGAGTACAAGGGCAGGGAGGTGTTGCTACAATTGTACAGGGCCTTGGTGAGGCCACACCTGGAGTATTGTGTACAGTTTTGGTCTCCTAACCTGAGGAAGGACATTCTTGCTATTGAGGGAGTGCAGCGAAGGTTCACCAGACTGATTCCCGGGATGGCGGGACTGACCTATCAAGAAAGACTGGATCAACTGGGCTTGTATTCACTGGAGTTCAGAAGAATGAGAGGGGACCTCATAGAAACGATTAAAATTCTGACGGGGTTAGACAGGTTAGATGCAGGAAGAATGTTCCTAATGTTGGGGAAGTCCAGAACCAGGGGACACAGTCTAAGGATAAGGGGGAAGCCATTTAGGACCGAGATGAGGAGGAATTTCTTCACCCAGAGAGTGGTGAACCTGTGGAATTCTCTACCACAGAAAGTTGTTGAGGCCAATTCACTAAATATATTCAAAAAGGAGTTAGATGAAGTCCTTACTACTCGGGGAATCAAGGGGTATGGTGAGAAAGCAGGAATGGGGTACTGAAGTTGCATGTTCAGCCATGAACTCATTGAATGGCGGTGCAGGCTAGAAGGGCCGAATGGCCTACTCCTGCACCTATTTTCTATGTTTCTATGTTTCTATGTTCTGGGCAGGATGTGGATGGCCGGTATTTAAACGAGGCCCGGAGGTTTAAGTTACCATGCTCTTCGGCTGCCTCTCACAGGCAGAAAATTAACCTGCTGGAGTCCCGTTAGAAACCCGTTCCGAGCTAAACTCCACCCCAGATGTATTCAAATCTTGCAGTGGGACTTGAACCCATGACCTTCTGACTCAGAGGCTACCACTGAGCAAAGGCATCTATCAGTTTTTTGCAAACACTTTTGCTACCAGTTTTCCCCCGCCAAAGACCAGATGCAATTGCTAAACATAGGAACTGCAAGCGTTTAAAAAAATTTTTAAATTGTATTTATAATATAGTAAAAATAACATTGATTGGGAGTCACATAATATGTCAAGGACTTTGCAGACGATGTCTGCGTCTGTGCACATTCAGAGGCTGCACTTCAGGACACAGTCGACGTATTTACTGAGGCGTACAAAAGCATCGGCGTTACGCTAAACATCCGTAAGACAAAGGTCCGCCACGAGCCTATCCTCGTCGCACACCACTGCCCCCCAGTCATCAAGATCCACGGCGTGGCCCTGGACACCGTGGATCACTTCCCATATCTCGGAAGCCTCCTATCAACAAGAGCAGGCATCGACGACGAGATCCAACACTGCCTCCAGTGCGCCAGTGCAGCCTTCGGTCACCTGAGGAAAAGAGTGTTTGAAGACCAGGCTCTCAAAACTGCCACCAAGCTCATGGTCTACAGAGCTGTATTAATAGCTGCCCTCCTGTATGGCTCAGAGACATGGACCATGTACAGTAGACATCTCAAGTTGTTGGAGAAATATCACCAACGATGTCTCCACAAGATCCTACAAATCCCCTGGGAGGACAGCCTCCCTGATAAAGTGCAACATCCCCACTGATACCTGGAAGTTCCTGGCCCAAGACTGCCCTAAGTGGAGGAAGTGCATCCAAGAGAGCGCTGAGCACCTCGAGTCTCAACACCGAGAGCATGCCGAAATCAAGCGCAGGCAGCAGAAAGAGCATGCGGCAAACGACTCCCACCCACCCCTTCCCTCAACGACTATCTGCCCCACCTGTGGCAGAGTCTGTGGCTCTCGTATTGGACTGTTCAGCCACCAAAGAACTCACTTCAGGAGTGGAAGCAAGTCTTCCTCGATTCTGAGGGACTGCCTATGATGATGATGAAAGGACTTTGGTGGGTTATGTGGATTAAATTCCTTATTCAGTGGTTTGTTATTGGGTCTCCTTACACCTTCTGGCTTAAACTCAATAATTACCTCAAAACTATTATTCCAAAGTACCTATTATTCCAAAGTCAGAAACATTAATGTCAACAGTTCTGATGTGATGCGCAAGAAACCTTTCACCCTCTCCCCATACTGAAGAACAGTAAAGTCCGCCTTCAGTCAGCTGTAACATGTCTCGATATGTTTCATGGGAGAAGAGGCACTGAGGATGTAGCTAATGATTTACTTCAACTCTCTTTAACATTACACTTGTTAAGATAGTTGTATGTATTTATTAAAGATTTTTATTTGTTTCTTTCCAAAAAGTATTGCAATGAAACTGTATTTTTCTGGATTCGCTTTTTGTTTTTAACCTGAGAAAAATGTATATGCTTACAGCTGACTTCACCCGATTTTTGGATTTCAATTCAGGGAACAATAAAACCTGAAGCTAAGCCGAAATTATTCGAGTACACATCAGTGGGGAGCAGCTTTGCATGTGGTTTTCTGAAATGGGGGTGACAGTGGGTGAAGTTGCTCAACCACAACAACAACAACTTGTATTTATATAGCGACTTTAACATATTGAAACATCCCAAGGTGCTTCACAGGAGTATTACGAGATAAAAAATTTGACACCGAGCCACATAAGTAAAAATTAGCGCAGGTGACCAAAAGCTTGCTCAAAGAGGTAGGTTTTAAGGAGCGTCTTGAAGGAGGAAAGAGAGGTAGAGAGGAGGAGAGGTTTAGGCAGGGAGTTCCAGAACTTGGGGCCCAGGCAACAGAAGACACGGCCGGCAATGGTTGAGCGATTACAATTGGGGATGCTCAGGAGGGCAGAATTAGAGAAGCGCAGATATCTTGGGGGGTTGTGGGGCTGGAGGAGATTACAGAGATAGTGAGGGGTGAAGCCATGGAGGGATTTGAAAATAAGGATGAGAATTTTGAAATCGAGGCATTGCTTAACCGGGAGTCAATGTAGGTCGGTGACCACAGGGGTGATAGTGGGGCATATTCACAAAGTTTAGCTCACAGGCCGACATTTGAATGGATGAATGAAAAATCAGCAGCTGAGGGAATGTGAATTTCCGATTGGAAATCCCAGTGAGGACGGCAGCTCTCCAGTATCTAATTGAGGCATCAATCCTACGTTGACGTACAATGTGTCCACCCTCTGGCCTATTCTGTCCCAAAATAAACACATCAAGCTTCTAGGTTGGCTTGCAAGGATTTCTTGGGAGTAATTCTAAACTTTGGGAGATATTGTAAAATGGGCAACAGTGAATTGGCTGCTCATTATCAGTCCCACCTGAATTTTCCCTTCCATTCACATCAATGGATAAGAAAATCGGGCAAGGTATATATAATTCGATATCACACATTTTAAACCACCGCCCCAAATTAAACTTACACCCGCTTGTGTAATGTCCCTTTAAGATTTTTGAGTCCCCACACTTTGAGCTATACATTTGCTGACTGTATTTCTTCTACGCTGCAGTAATTATTCAGTATCCTGTTTCTCTCCCATCAGAATTACAAGATAAGCTTCCAATAATGGATATTATGGATCTGCACAAAATGATTTGTAGGTCATGAGGATGCATTTGGTAGCATAACTACTTGAGGAAGGTACTTGTGATTCTAGACGATACATTAGCCTAAACTTCGCTGCTTCTTTGAGAACAATCATCCTCTACCTTAAATCCTTCCAGGTCCATTAAGTTTCAGAGACTGTATTCACTCTGTGTATTTGTTCCCTCGGCTGTTTTGCTCGGTGTTTCTAGGAAGGATGCCTTTTAGTTCGATACAGTATTGCCTTCCGATTCCTTACATCTTGTAATAACATTGAGAGCTTGGTCGTCCAAAGGACTGAAAACCAGGATCTTGGGCTTTGCACTTGCTCTGCCTTGAATTGTGCTAGCCCTGGGTTTTCCCATGGGACTGTGCTGGGAGCACAGGAGGCTTGTGATGCTGCCTTGGCTTCCAAGAACAAGTCTCATTCGAACATGTATTTAGGGCATATTAGCCAGTGGGGGGGGGGTGGGTGGGGGTGGAGGAAATGTACTGGCTGCCCGGGAATTCCAATGCATTGAAGAGGAGGCCATGACTATGCACCTTTCAAAACGGGAATCAAACCTACTCCTGCAGGCACACATCCACTGGGAGTAACTTTAAAACTGTCTAACATGATCATTTGATGAGGTTAGTCTTTATTTTTGCTCATTTTGATTAACTGCCATTGTTTTTCTCTTTATATTGGATGTTTATTTGTTTCCGTGAGACATTTTGCCTGACATAGGCTGTCCGCCCAGTCCCCTGAACATTATCGGCTATGATATAGTCAAACATCCCAAGGTGCTTCACAGGGGCATTATCAAACACAATTTGACACTGAGCCACATAAATAGATATTGGGACAGGTGGCCAAAAGTTTGCTCAAAGAGGTAGGTTTTAAGAAGCGTCTTAAAGGAGGGAAGAGAGGTAGAGAGGCTTCGGGAGGGAGTTCCCGAGCTGAGGGTCTAGGCAGCTGAAGGAACGGCTGCCAATGGTGGGGCTATGGAAATCGGGAGGCCAGAATTGGAGGAGCAGAGAGATCCCGGAGCGGTGTAGGGCTGGAGGAGGTTACAAAGATGGGGAGGGACAAAGGCATGGGAGGGATTTGAAAACCAGAATGAGAATTTTTAATTCTCAGCATAGTATAGAACAGACAGTGCACAATTTCAAACCTTGCAGACAATAGGATGTGCAGGTGCCTCTTCGAGAGGCTGCATCAGCATATTTCCGATCCTGCCCAGGATATCCTGACCTCTGCGCTCTTACTGTATTTGTTTGTTTGAAACTTCAGTCCCACTCACACACCCAACCCTCCGCCCCTTCTCCTCGCTCCTCTCTTGGGCAGCAGCAACAACCAACAAAATGGGATCCAGTTCCTTCCTCCCCCTTCTTCAGCCTCTGTTAGTTTAGAACAATTGAGAGAAGCCCAGACAGACAGTGCGAATCCCTAAAATCCAAAGGTCAGTGCAGAGCACCCACCTTCCAGCAACTTCATCTTTCTCCTCTACCTCTTTTCCTCGCCCTCTCAGTTGAGCCCAACTTTCTCTTTGCTCTTTCTCCCCCTCAGGAACTGTCTATTGCCTGCTCAGTAGCATCTGACTACCTTGGGCAACTTATTACTGTTCCTCACTGTCAGGCAGCTTGTTGCCGACACAAATCATACTGAGAGTGCACTACCAGTAATTAAATGAGAGCAGAGTGAGGAAACCCCTTTGTAGACTAGCAGTCTGAGCCAGGGTGTCCCTGGAGATGGAGCACGCGGTGTCCACCAGTACGCTCGCGGCATTCCGCGAGAGGTGGATGCCGGAGGGACTGAAGTGCATCATCACCCCCAGCAACCAAATTTTAATTTGCTTTTAATGTCTAAAGGTTAATTTGTTTAATTTGCCAGCTTTTAGTGCCCCTCCCCCCCAGCTTTTAGCCAGGGGTCACTTGTATAATTTGTGGTTTGGTGCCCTCAAAAAAAAAAATCAAATACAAGGGGGCACCTGAAAAGTTTTTGGAGTGTGCCACCCCCTCTTTTAGCCAGGGGGCACTTGTATAATTGGTGTTTTTAGTGCCCTCAAAAAAAAACACAGGGGCACTTATTTGAAAGTTTTTGGAGTGTGACCCCCCCCACCCCCTTTAACCAGGGGGCACTTGATTATTTATTGCAGCTAAAATAGTTGTAAGCTAGCAGTGTGCCGGTTTTAGTGTCCCCTCCCTTTTAGCCAGGGGGCAATTGTATAATTTGTGGTTTTAGTGGCCAAAATAAAAGGCACTTGAAAAATGTTTGGTTTGTCCCCCTCCCCCCCTTTAATCGGGGGGGGGGGGCACTTGATTTAATGTTTATTTTGTCTTCAACCAAAAAGAGTTGTAGGCTAGCAGTCGAGAGGTGCGCACCGGAGGGACTGGAGTGCATCATCACCCCCGGCAACCAAATTTTAATTTGATTTTATATGTTTAAAGTTTAATTTGTTTATTGTGCCGGGTTTTAGTGAACCCCCCACCCCTTTTAGCCAGGGGGCAATTGTATAATTTGTCGTTTTAATGCCCTCAAAAAAAAAAAGGGCATTTGAAAAGTGTTTGGAATGTTCTCCCCCGCGCCCCTCCCCTTTAATCAGGGGGCACTTGATTAAATTGATTTATTGTTTTCTACAGAAATAGTTGTAGGCTAGCAGTGCAAAAAATGAACTGGGAGAAATCTTATACCACTATCAATTTACCCACAGTGGAAGTTGAGCCCCCAAATGATTTTACAATTTCTGAACACCTGCATTTTGCAGAGTGATGCTGGGTAAGCCCTAAGCCGCACATTTGCAGTAGTTTAAATGTTTCCTTTAATACAATTAGCAACTGCTCAGCCTTTTTATTACTTCTGTTGCTCCATTGGTGTGCCGGCTATGTGTTTATTACCTCACATGACTCACTCTTGCTTCAGGAGGAATACAATATTGGGAGTTAATGAGCAGAATTTTCTGAGTGACCCACAGTTAACTGGTGAATAGCACCAACTGCAATTTGTAGATGATGATTATTACATAGAATTACATGGAATATACAGCACACAGACAGAGCATTCGGTCCAACTAGTGTGTGCTGGAGTTTATACTCCACACAAGTTTCCTCCCATTCCATCTAACACATTTCAATGTATCTTTCGATTCCAACTTCTCTCATGAACTCGTCTAGTTTCCTTCTGAAAGCATCTGAGTTATTTGCCTCAATCACTTCCTGTGATAACGAGGTAAAAGAAAAAACACGTGCGTTTATACAGCCCTTTCATGACCACCAGACATCCCAAAGCTCTTTATAGCCAATAAAGTACTTTTGAAGTCTAGTCACTGTTGTAATGTAGGCAATTTCCAATCGTGGGCCACCCTGACCTGTGTGAGACCACCACCGCAGGTCGGGGCTATAAATAGAGCTGGAGCGACCGGCTCCGGAACATTGTGCCGGAGGTGCGGTGAGAGATCGTGACGGAGGTGCGGCGAATGAGGGTACGGGGCCCAGAAGAGCCGAGGGCCCAGGGGCAGCACGGACCTGCCCACACTGCGATATGTGTGCGCACTAGGTCCGTGCAGCAGAGCAGGTCTCCAGTCATCCTGGTTTATCCTTGCCACGGGATAAAGGCTTAGCTCTGGCAAGCCCGTGTGGTGGCTGATGTGCAACGGTCACCACACGTTAAAAAAATTCACGCACAGGCATCTTCTACCCCATCAATTGGAGTTCAGGACTGGAACATCGGGTCCTTCATCGAAACACCTGTGAACTCGTGGAAGTAAATCATCCTCATTCGAGGGACCGCCTGTGATGATGAGGCATTTTCCACATTCTAACCACTCTCTCAGTAAATAAATTTCTCTTAATTTCCCTATTGAATTTATTAGTAACTTTCTTGTATTTATGGCCCCTGGTTTTGGATTCTCCCAAATGTGGAAGCATTGGGAGGACTTTTAACCTAAAAGAATGAGTGGGTTGTGGACGTGTGGGCAGTTAAAGTGTATACCTGAATCCTGACACGAAACCGCCTACAACCAGCACACTTCCGGTTTTCAGAGACGGGACGAGGGGGGGATGGGCAGTCAATCCGCTATTTAAATATTATAATGAGGCTGGAAGACTCTGATTTAACTTTAGCTGGTCAGGTTTTGCAGGCCTCGTGAAACCTGTCAGCTAATGAAAGGTAGCTTAAGTACCTGGACACTTATCACCTGAATCAAATGTCTCCGCCAAACCCACCCCGAAGCCTCTGATTTCCCCCCCCCCACCCGCGGCCGATGAAGCCTCCCCACCACCCCCAAGGCCTCCACGCCTTCCCCTCAGGCCTCTGATCCCCCATGAGGCCTCCACCCCCCATGCTCCTCTGAACCCCCATCCGCTCCTCCGGCCCACGTTCAGCAATAAATCACCCCCACCCACCCCTTGTTCCTCCGGCCCACAAATGCTGATACACCCTGCCCTCTGCCCTCCAGCCGCCCCCAAGCCCCCATGCCTTGCCTTTGTCCCCCTTCTATGTGGTATAATGCCGCAAGCCTAGCCACCCGGAGCCAGGCAGCCTCTTAATCGGCCTGGCTGTGGGTGGAAACAGAGGCTTCCCATGCAAAACAAGGTCTATTGTTAAATTTGGCAGGGCCTGCAGGAAACCCATTCTTCCATGATCGACTCTAAGTCCCCCTGCCTCCAATCCGCCTTCTCCATTAAAATTCAGCCCATTTTCTCCGCATTTACCATGTCCAACTCCTTCAGAATTTTAAAGAACTGTATCAGACCCATACTGTACAGTTGACTTCAAAATATTGGTCCGGAATTTGCGGTCAGTGGCGAAGCTACGGTGATTGCCGTTGACCTCGAGCGAAGCTGCCCACAAAGATCTTGCAATCTCTGTGGCAAAAATGTTAGCTTTCTCGATCTTAATTGATTGTAATGCTGTCAAAAGGGGACCTCCAGCATACAGCATCAGTGATGTCATCAGCTGTCTAAGTAGCCAATCACATTGAAGAATTCTCACAGACAGCAAACCAGGAAATAAAAAGCAGCTTTTATCATTCACTTGAATTTTTTTAAAGCTTGGGGCATACAAATGGGGTTAATGTAGAAGATGAAATATCATAAACAAACTTATGCATATACATATATATATATAATCTAGTAATTTATATCATTTGACATTCCACAAATATAAAATTAATTCTTCAGGGCTAGAGGGGTTGTTCAGCATTCAATACACTGTTAAACCCTCAGTTACACCTCTTTCAATGAGGCTTAACTTTTTAATGGGCTGTTTAATAGCGATATTAGAGCGGTAAGAGGACGTTTTCAATAGTTCAAGTGATTTCACTGATTGCCGCCTACGAGGAGTTCCACAGCGCAGCCTGTGGCAGAGCAGGGAATGACATGATGGCAACTTCAGGATTTCCGCATTTATCTGCGCATGCGCTAAATCCTGAAGTTACGGTCAGTTTCAGAGAGGTAATGACAGTGAACACTGAAAGTTTCGCTGTCATTACCACTGAAAATTCCGGGTCATATTCTTAATATCCTTGAAAAAAAGTCTGCCACCTAGCCATGATGTGAATTCGAAGATCCACGAACTAATTACTTGCTATGCTATTTGAACTCGTTCATTTCAAATAGTTGGGACAACCCATTCTTTCTGGTCCGTTGCCTCCCCTGTTCAGGCTTTCTTTTAGCTCCCTTGTTAATAGAATACATGGTAGAGCTTATTCCCTGATCAGGAAGACACGCCAAGGAACAGTGCTTGCTGGGTGTGCTGGTCGTGAAATCAAGCACCTGACTTTCTTTTAATTAATGAAAATGGGCAAAAAATCAATGGCTATGGACAATGATTTCCAGATCACACTTCCTGCTGGTGCCAGTCCTCAACAGGAGCACACAGACAGGAAGCTATATCTTTGTAAAATTCCATTGTAATGCACTCCTGCCTCTCTATTTTCTTTGGCATTTCTAATCTTTTAATTTGTGCTTTTATAAAATGATAACACAGCTTTGATGGCACAGTCGCTTAAGGTATGGCATGGGGTAAATACATTGCATGCAGTACATCATCATAGGCAGTCCTTCGGAATCGAGGAAGACTTGCTTCCACTCCAAAAGTGAGTTCTCAGGTGACTGAACAGTCCAATACGGGAATTACAGTCTCTGTCACAGGTGGGACAGACAGTCATTGGAGGAAAGGGTGGGTGGGGAGTCTGGTTTGCTGCACGCTCCTTCCGCTGCCTGCGCTTGTTTTCTGCATGCTCTCGGCGGCGAGACTCGAGGTGCTCAGCGCTCTCCCAGTTACACTTCCTCCACTTCGGGCCGTCTTTGGCCAGGGACTCCCAGGTGTCGGTGGGGATGTTATCGCATGTAGTCCAGTTCACTGATTACAGATCAACTTGACACTATTTTAGGGTGGAGTGGCCGACTGATCATGTTACTGGATAGATGTTGAAAGTTCTAATTGTAACATAGCAAGTTGTGAAATGGACCTCTATAAATCTGGTAATTTTTGGGTTGGCACCAGAGAATGATCATGAAAGGTCTTTGGATTGTTGTAAAAACTCACTGCTTCATTATGGTCCATTAGGGACAGACTTGCCTTTCCTACCTAGTCTATTTGACCCCAGTTCCACAGTATAAGGTTGA
The DNA here is from genome assembly GCF_044704955.1 of Pristiophorus japonicus. NCBI lineage: Eukaryota > Metazoa > Chordata > Chondrichthyes > Pristiophoridae > Pristiophorus > Pristiophorus japonicus. The sequence continues at coordinate 19,554,269 of NC_091986.1, forward strand.
CTTAAAATATCTTCAGCGAAACTAAGGGTGGGCAATGAATATTGCTTTGTCCATGTTGTTCATGTTCCACGAACAAATAGAGAAAAGCCTAAGTATGCCCTCCTTGCCTGGCACCTACTCTCCATGATCACTATTATTTTCCTGTCCCCTTTCTGGTTTACATCATATGTTGCTAGGTGGATAGGTATGGAGGTAGATACTTCCTATTTAAATGTATTTATGGATTAAGGCATTCGTTTTTCCAATATGTTGGTGAATGGTGATTGTAGCCTGTTAATGAAGCAATGTCTGAATAAATACCATCGCTTAAGGTTGTTGATTTAAAATTCAATTAAAATGCAGTGTTTAAATGCTTCTTTTACCTTTTCATAGAGAAAAATAAATTAATATTACCTCACAGGATGCTTAAAAGTGATACAATAAGTTTTTCAGCTTAAATCCTTTGAGTGCCCAAACGATATTACAGGAGAGACATTTTTAATTGCATTTTACCCATTAATTGACAAAAAAGTAATCTATTCTTGATTAAAATAAAGTTGTTGACAATTAGGAAAAAAAAAAATCACAGCTGCACTAAACACAGACGTGCTATACAGAGGTCTTATCTTATTGAGCACTTTGTAATAGAAACATTATTAATATTTTAAGTAAGAGCTGCCTGGAATTAATCTTTGAGAATTATATTTTCAATCTACTGACAAGAAAAGAAGTGACATTCACAAACATTCACTAGATGACAGAACACATCATTTTATCTTTCAATTCCTGTTGGTGCACCGATTCCATCTTGGGAAATTTCGCAAGCTGAATAAGCTTAGATTGCACAGATGTCCAACGTTTCTGACATAAAAGTTTCCAGTTGAACCCCAAGCTTTTAAGACAGCCTGAGGAAGTTAACATTTTAAGGAGAGCTTTAAAAGACACAAAAGGAAATTCAGCGGGTAAATTTCATTGTATTGTGAAATATGTAATTTTTTTAATTTTTTATTATTTTTTTTAAACCTTATTTTGGACACAGAGCTTTAAGTTCCTGAAACAACACAGCAGATGAATTATTTTCAGAAAAAGCAAGATTCAATTGCTTCATCTACAAACCATAACAGGTATCTGTTTGTCTTGAAAATTTCTATTAAAAATGTGACGATAGAAAGTTTGCACTAGAAATTCCCCAGCCTGTCGTTATTTGATAAATGACTTCATTTTTGTGAAGAAATAAGAATAAACATCTTTGCCATTTTTTAAGGGGGTAACTTTGGCCACAAAATACACCTGTCGTTAAAAAACGGCGTGGCACGAGGATTCGTGGTGAATATCGTGATCTTGCCAACTTTAGCCCAAGACTTATCAAGCCAAAAATACAGGACCTGGCAGTGGAGAAAACACAAAAAAAATTAACAAGAAACAAAATATCAAAACTCACAAAACATTTGCAAGAGCCTTAGCTAAGTAATCGCAGCAAAAGAATAAAAAAATAAAAACTTTAACTTAGCTTTTTTGCAGATCTTCATAATTACTGACGTTTCTGAGGCTGCAACGCCTGTTTTTCTCGTGTGTTTTTTTTAATCCGAGAACGGATTCGCCGAATGGCCAAATATAGGTGGTGTGTATTTTTTCGTGTTGTACATTGGCAATCCGCTTTTTGTCGATATTTTCAAATCGCCATTCTTAAGCTTTGGGGAATTTTGTGCACTTCATTTTAAGAACACAAAAGCATTTTTAACGTGAAAAAATCGCATTAAAATGTGCGTTAAGCTTGGGAAAATCTAGCCCATACTGTGTTAAATGTGAACATAAAAGTGTGACTAAAAATAATGAAAGAGGAAAATAGGTTTGTGGACAGGATGCAAGATTTTTAATAATGGACAGCTTCATTATTGCAATGTTTATAAATGGTCAATTATTGATGAATAATCTAAACATCAATCTCATGTATTAGGATCAAGGTCTTATATATTTTGAAATGTTAGCAGTGTCAATGCGGCAAAGTTTCGGCCTGAGTTGCTCCTGTTTTTTTGGAGCAACTGGTTTAGAATGGAGTATCTTAGAAATTGCAATTCTCGCCATTTAGTTTGCTCCAGTTCTAGTCAGTTAGAACAGTTTCAGTTTGGAACAGATTTTTTTTCAAAAGGGGGCGTGTCCAGCCACTTACACTCATTTTGAAAGTTTAGACTTACTCCAAACTAACTTAGAATGGAGTAAGTGCAGATTTTTGTACGCTCAGAAAAACCTTGCCTACACTTAGAAAATCAGGCGTAGGTTACAAATCAGGCGTAGGGAATGGGGTGGGGGGAGGGTTTTAAAGGGAAGTTTACAAACATTAAACACTTCAGTTTTACAAATAAAGAGCCATCAATAATAAATGATAAATACATCAATAAATCAACCAATAAATCAATCAAAAAAAATTTAAAAAATGTAAAAATCAATAAATAAAAACATTTCTACTCACCGACTGCAACACCGAAAACCCTCCAACAGCATGCTGGGATGGGGCCCCCGCAGTGTGTCTCTCTCTGTCTGTCAGTGTCCATGTGTTTCTGACAGCGAGGGGAGGGGGGGAGGGGAGGAGGAGGAGGAGGGGGGAGGTGGGGAGAGGGAGGGAGGGGTGGGGAGAGGGAGGGAGAAGGAGGGGTGGGGAGAGGGAGGGAAGGGAGAGGGAGGGAAGGGAGGGAGAGGGAGGGAGGGGGAGAGGAGAGGGAGGGAGGGGGAGAGGAGAGGGAGGAGGCTGAACGGGCCCAGTGGATGTGAAGAAGCGAGGCCCAAGACTTCGGGCGGGGCCTGCCCCCAGCCAGATGCCGGGCGGGCGGGCCACGCTGAAGGAAGAGGGAGCAGAGCGGATCGGAGTTAAAGGTAGGTGGTCAGGGGAAGCCGGAGCTGGGCGGGGGGGAGTTGTCGGAGTTGGAGCAGGAGCGGGAGCGGGAGCTGACGGGGGGTCATCGGAGCGGGAGCGGGAGCGGGAGCGGGCGTGGGAGGGGGTTCGTCAGAGCTGGGGGGCGGGGGTCGTCGGAGCTGGAGCTGGAGGGGGGTCGTCGGAGCGGGGGGTGTCATCGGAGCGGGAGCTGGGGGAGTTCGTCGGAGCGGGAGCGGGGGGGGGTCGTCGGAGCTGGGGCTCGGGGTGGGGTCATCGGAGCGGGAGCTGGGGGGGGTAGCGGGAGCTGGGGGGGGGGTCGGAGCGGGAGCTGGGGGGAGGGGTCCGGAGGGGGGAGCAGAGCGGGAGCTGGGGGGATGTCAGAGCGGGAGCTGAGGGCGGGGAGGGTTGAGAGAGCCAGCTGAACTGGGGAGGAAGCTGGAGCCAGAGCAGGAGCTGGACGAGGGAGGTGCAGCCTGATCCTCACAGCTCCAGTGAGCTCATTCGGCCAGGGCTGGGGGCTGCGTGCTTCGGGCGCCTGGAACTACTGCACATGCGCGCATGTGCAGAGGTCCCGGCACTGATTTCAGCGCAGGGACCTGGCTCCGCCCCCCACAGCTCGTGCTGCGCTGCGCCAAGCTGCAAAGGACCTGCAGGGAGCCGGAGAATCTGCAGGTATTTTTTAGGCGCACTTTCAGGCGCGAAAAACGGGCGTCCAGGTCGGGGCTGCGCCGTTCTAGGCGCGGCCCGATATTTGGGCCCAATATCTGGTCATTCCTATGAACAAAATTAATGAATCACAACTTTATATATTGGCATAAAAAGGGTTTCCTCCAAAGTTCTTTGGCAAGACACAATGCCCCTTTAAAGAAATGTGACACCAGCAATTGTTTATTCTTATTTAACCTTATTTTTACACAGTACTAAAAGTGAAGCTGTGGTATCTTGCTTTCCTCGACCTTACATTAGCCTTAAGACAGCTGAAGCAGTAGGCTTTAACAAACATCAAATTCAATTTACAACAAGTATCCGAGTATAAGTGGAACTGCTATGTACTACACGTGGCAGGTTAGAGGTTGTATATTTCAGCAGGTCTGTTCGATAGTGGCATTTTCGTATAATCGGTGCCATTCAAGGGAAAGTCTTCTGCTAAGATTTATTCCTGAAACTACGGGGTGGATTATCAATGGTATCAAAAAAACCTACGGTTTCCATGAAGGTTGCTGGTCCATGATGCCAGTTTTATGCCCAGGCAATAAGTTGAAAATCTACCCTAATGATTTTAGTCATCATCATAGGCGGTCCCTCGAACGAGGATGACTTGCTTCCACATGGGTTCAATGAAGGACCCGACGTTCCAGTCCTGAACTTCAGTTGAGGGGGTGGAAGGTGCCTGTGCGTGGGTTTTTTTAACGTGTGGTGACCGTTGCACATCAGCCACCACACGGGCTTGACAGAGCGAGGCCTTTATCCAGTGGGAGGGTTAGCCAGGACGACTGGAGAGCTGCTCTGTTGCACGGACCTAATGTGCACACACATATCGCAGTGTGGGCTGGCCCGTGCTGGCCCTGAGCCCCCAAATGGTTTTAGTAAAAGCCCAATGAATACAATAACCCTGATCTTTAAATGGTGGTAACATTGGGCTTGACGGCAGGCCATGGTGAATTTCCTGTCCTTCGCCCCTAACTCCAAGAGGCTCATGGCAAGATGAAAATCTTGAGTATGGAATAGAAAATTTGATGAGGCGCCGTGCATTGACGTAAAACGAGCAGGAGCAGGTCGTCTGGCAGTCATACGCCCCGCTCAATTTTCCTTCCACTAAAGTCAAAACCTGTCATCTATGTTCAGAAAGACTGCTTAAGCATACCAGGCCGCATCACTCCCATGTGCTTAGGTTACGTGAGTGAAATGGGTGGAAAACTACTGTGTAAAAAAGAAAAAAAGACATGCATTTATATAGCGCCTTTCATCACCACGGGACATGTAAAGCCAGGATCCAGTCTTTCCGGATCTTAATGGAGTTTCTATCCATTCTGCGGGACTCCTATAATATCACCAACTGGTTGGTTGATGGAGCAAGTTTGAAAAAAAGACTTGCCTTTATTCTTGCTATTGAGGGAGTGCAGCGAAGGTTCACCAGACTGATTCCCGGGATGGCGGGACTGACCTATCAAGAAAGACTGGATCAACTGGGCTTGTATTCACTGGAGTTCAGAAGAATGAGAGGGGACCTCATAGAAACATTTAAAATTCTGACGGGGTTAGACAGGTTAGATGCAGGAAGAATGTTCCCAATGTTGGGGAAGTCCAGAACCAGGGGTCACAGTCGAAGGATAAGGGGTAAGCCATTTAGGACCGAGATGCGGAGGAACTTCTTCACCCAGAGAGTGGTGAACCTGTGGAATTCTCTACCACAGAAAGTTGTTGAGACCAATTCACTAAATATATTCAAAAAGGAGTTAGATGAAGTCCTTACTACTAGGGGGATCAAGGGGTATGGCGAGAAAGCAGGAATGGGGTACTGAAGTTGAATGTTCAGCCATGAACTCATTGAATGGCGGTGCAGGCTAGAAGGGCCGAATGGCCTACTCCTGCACCTATTTTCTATGTTTCTATGTTTCTATAGCCTCTTTCATGACCTCAAGACATCCCAAAGCACTTTACACCCAATGAAGTATTTTTTAGAAGTGTCGTCACTGTTGTCGTATAGGAAATGCATTCCAGTTGCGCACAGCAAGCTCCCACAAACAGCAATGTGACAATGACATGATAAACTGTTTTTTTTAGTGATGTTGTTTGAGGGTTAAATATTAACAATGGCACCAGGGTATAACTCCCCTGGTCTTCTTCGCAATAGTGCCATGGGATCTTTTACATCCACCTGAGAGAACAGACAGGGCCTCGGTTTAACGTCTCATCCGAAAGACAGTGCAGCACTCCCTCGGTACTGTGCTGGAGTGTCAGCCTAGATTTATGTGCTCAAAGCCTTTGGAGTGGGACTTGAACCCACAACTTTCTGACTTCGAAGCGAGAGTGCTACCCGCTGAGCTGCGGCTGATAAGGCAATAACGTTTGTGTTATGCACAAAGAGCAAGGCTGCCAAATTCGCACTGGGTCATCCATCGTAGCATTGGGGAGGAGATTTCCTTTGTTCGATATTTGTAGCAAAATTGTAAGCATGTTCTTTATGCACAAATTTGCAACGTCACTATGAATTTCCTCCCCCTCCCCACCCACCAAGGGCTCCCTCTCCAATTCTCCCTTCCAAGTGTCAAACAAACAGCTTATTGCACAAGACATTGGCCAAGAATAGGCTGCTGCAACTCAAAGCTAAAAATTTACTTTTAAACTTGTAAATACATGAGCTGATTGCTCTGTCCATCACCATAGCCTAAGAATGTCAGCCTGTTTAAATTGCTTATTTAAAAAGAGCTATATTCTTTGGTTAGTATTAATGGCAGCAGAATCATTAATGTTGCAATTCTGGCATGAGCAATTAAAATGTATAGTTTGAAACTAAATACAGGTTAAATGAAACTTAAGAACAGTCGTGCTGTGATTACCTGCAGTCACTTAGCATTTGAGCGTGTCGATCACAGAAGTGTATAAGAACATAAGAAATAGGAGCAGGACTAGGCCATACGGCCCCCCCCCCCCGAGCCTGCTCCACCACATAATATGATCATGGCTGATCTGATCATGGACTCAGGTCCACTTCCCTGCCCGCACCCCATAACAAGTCTAGCATGGGTTTTAATTCAGAACGTGTTTCCGGCAAGAGGCAGCAGGAATTTAATTGCCGGGCTTCATTTAAATGTTGCTGGTCCACTTCCTGCCGAGAACGGACATGCAACGGGTCTAGACCGGCTGACGGCCAGCATGCATCTCCACGGAAAGTTTTAGACCTAACCGAAGGGCCTCTTCTGTCTTCAGGGCCTGTAGCGGGAAAGCCACCAGCTCAGAGACACGGTTCAAACTGCATCACGGTCCTATTGACGCAATAAAACCCCGATTTGCATAAAGTTAAGTGGGCCTCGCCTACTTTAGGCGGCGCCCTCGTGTGCCTGCAAAAACCCTGCAGGTTAATATTGGAAATGCTCGGGACTGGACGGGGGTATGTAACCCGCTTGCTTTTGATTGCCCAGCACCTGGGCGGGTAACGTTAAAACTGACCCCGATATAGCTGCCCCCTTGCAGCCCGACCCAATTTTCGAGGTTGATATGTGGGACTGTGACAGGCATCATCTCCAACTGTTTTCCAATACCGAGTCCAACATGGCTGCTTGCCTCTGCAATTTGATAAGATAAAATGTGATTACCATCAGAGGGGAGGAGGGGTGGATGGGAAACCAGATTTTGTTCACCATTACAAAAGGCTGGAAATTAAGTTGTGTGATACTAGTGTCTGAATGCTTGAAACATTTCTATTAAAATCCTTTTATCGGGTTATTGCCTTTTTTTAAATAGCAGTCATAAGAATTTCCTACAATTACAATAAGCATTCAAACACTAATATTGCTCATTATAATTTCAAAGTATTTGCACTGTAAATCTGCAATTAACGTGGAAAATTCAACCCACAGCCTGATGCCTTGCTATTGTTAATCTGTTGCATTTAAGTTTTACCATTTGATTTTTATGCTCCATTAACTACTATCAATTTTCCCTTCACTGCAAAATAGTGGTTTGAGCTTTTGCCATGTAATTTTACATCATTGAGATGAAATTCCCGCTGGTCATAAAAAATCTGCCTGCGTACATTATTGGAAATTTTCTATTCATGACTTTTTTGCTAAAATTATGATCGAGAAAACTCAACCCCATAGGATAGGAATTGAGATCTACAAGAAAAATGAGTTGTCTGAGTGCATGGCGGGAGTAGAAAGTTTCACTGAATATAATCTGCTGGATCATTACTGCTGGCACAGAAATTAAGCAGAAATCCCTATTGAAGGATCCTTGCTGAGTTGTGCAGGAGGTAATCTTTTAGCTGGGGTTTTACGCTAGGCTGAAGTGCATTTTCAGCCTCATTTTAACAGCAGAATGTATGGTCATGATGTTTAAATGAGGCTGCATGTTTAATTTTTTGAAACTTATTCTAAGGTTCCCTGGTGGGCCAGGAGGAGCAGACAACCTTGAAATGCATAGCCTTTGGTTTGTTCTCAGTTACCTTAGGCAACATCAACAGCATCTGTCAAATGGCGGTACAGATGTATCAAGCAGATCACTGATGTGCTGTTTGCCAGCGTGCTAACAGAATTTGTCTGCATTGCAGGATTTGACAAAGTCCAGGGCCTTACAGATGGCAGCTAAAGAGCCATTGGGTGCAGAAATACAATCCCATTCAAGGGTTATCACCCAGTGATGTTTAAGTGGCCATTGACCAACAACTCGGCAGCATCAGGTAATTTCTTATTTTCCAGACAGCAGTCATGATTACTTCATATTGAAGCAATCTTCTGAGACCAAGGCTGTCCTTTTCAACCCTGGTCACGACAACATTATAACAACCAAGAACATCAACCGAGTGACGATACACTCATGCAGCTGCCAGGATAATCATTGAGTTCACTGTAGGCATCTTGAATCAGTCCTTTATATAGCTGGACCTATCTGGAGTATATTATTTTATGATGTAACTATTTGTACTGCACTTTTATTGACAGACAGGCGACAAGTCCCGCCCCCTATCAAGGTCCACCGCACCCGCCCCCCCGCCCTTGCCGGCCCGAATCATTCCATGCACGTGGTGCCGATAAGCAGGACCTGAGACCTGAGGCTCCAACTCTCTCCCACCCAGCGGTCCTGGGCCCAAGAATGGCCGGCGTGGGCCCGATAGCGAGAGAAAGGCTGGGGCGCGGGGAAGTGGGGGGGTGAGGGGAGAGAGAGGCTGGGGGGGGGAGAGAGTGAGAGACATTGCGGGGGGGAGAAGACCGAGAGGCTTGGGGGGAGAGGCGGTGGGGAGAGAGAGAGGCTGGGCGAGGGGGGAGAGAGAGAGGCTGTGGGGAGAGTGAGAGGCTGGGGGGAGAGTGAGAGACTTGGGGGGGAGAGAGAGAGGCTGGGCAGGAAAGAGAGAGAGGTTGGGGGGGAGAGAGAGAGGCTGCGTGGGGGAGAGTGAGAGGCTGGGGGGAGAGTGAAAAGCTTGGGGGGGAGAGAGAGAGGCTGGGCAGGAAAGAGAGAGAGGCTGGGGGGGGGGGAGAGAGAGAGGCTGGGGGGGAGAGAGAGAGGCTGGGGGGGAGAGAGAGAGGCTTGGGGGGGGAGAGAGAGAGAGAGGTTGGGGAGGAGAGTGAGAGAGGCTGGGGAAGAAAGAGGCTGGGGGAGAGAGAGAGGCAGGGGGAGAGAGAGAGGCTGGGGGGGAGAGTGAAAGAGGTTGGGGAAGAGAGAGGCTGGGGGGAGAGAGAGAGGCTGGGGGGAGAGAGAGAGAGGCTGGGGGGAGAGAGAGAGGCAGGGGGAGAGAGAGAGGCTGGGGGGGAGAGTGAGAGAGGTTGGGGAAGAGAGAGGCTGGGGGAGAGAGAGAGGCTGGGGGGAGAGAGAGAGAGGCTGGGGGGAGAGAGAGAGAGGCTGGGGGGAGAGAGAGAGGCTGGGGGGGGAGAGTGAGAGAGGTTGGGGAAGGGAGAGGCTGGGGGGAGAGAGCGAGAGACTGGGGGGAGAGAGAGAGAGGCTGGGGGGAGAGAGAGAGAGAGAGGCTGGGGAAGAGAGAGGCTGGCGGGGGGTGGGAGAGTGAGGCTGGGGGGTGGGGGGGAGAGTGAGAGGCTGGGGGGAGAGAGAGAGAGAGAGAGGCTGGGAGAGAGAGAGAGAGAGGCTGGGGGGAGAGAGAGAGAGGCTGGGGGGAGAAAAAGAGAGGCTGGGAGGGAAGAGAGTGAGAGGATGGGGGGGGAGAGGCTGCGGGGGGAGAGTGAGAAGCTATGGGGGAGAGAGAGACTGGGGGATAGGGAGAGAGGCTGTGCGAGAGTGGAAGGCTGGGGGGGGGGGGCCAGAGAGAAACATGGGTGGGGGTAGGGGCGGGGGTGGGGGAGAGAGACACAGGTGAGGGGATGGAGGTGACATGGGTGGGGGGAAGATGGATCCCGTTCTTCCAATCCCCTGCAAAGGACATCGTTGGAGTGGATGATATCCAGAAGTCGCGACACTGTCACTGTTCACTTCATACCCGATAAACTTGTTAACAATCCGTACACAATGCATGCCCCATCTCTGGTGAGGGCGGCGGAGGGGGGAGGGAGGCAAGGAGGGGTGTGGGGAAGGTGCACTTGTGCTGGTGTAAGGCACTTCGGCTGGGGGAGGCATGCACTTGGACTGGGGTAAGGCACTTCGGGTGGCCATTACTGTCTTCTGGGGGGCTCTGTCCTCTGTCGCTTCAGGAAGCCAAAGTGGATCAGATTACAATTTGCAAAGTCAGTGAGACCTTGGAATGGGCAGTTCCAGTTACACGTTCTTGTGAAACTTCAGGGTCCAAAGGGACCAATCAGAAATAAAGGGTGGAGCATGTTGGCCATTTTTGCAGTACAAATAAGCACGTCCATTATGTTGCAGCTTTGCCAAGGTGATCATTGTGTTCACCAAGCGGCACAACTGTACCAATCAGAGAGCCTTAAACCATGGACCAGCTGGAGCAGGAGAAGGCCACGTGCAGCTAAGGCATGACAGGACTCTAACAATAACCCAGGCAGGAACTATCTCTGTCCCATGTAATAATTTTTGCCGGCCGACTTCCTGAGCGGCAGGCAAATTAATGCCCCCTGGTTTCGGCCGGGCCTCCAACAGGCAGCCTGGCACCCCCTCTCTGGTGGCCCAGTGGCCGAAGATAAAAATTGACAGAATCTCTCCCCTTTAACGGAGGGGAGAGAGCGTGATGACGCACATGCGCTGTGACATCACCACTACTCCACTGTTGATTGACAGCGGCGGAGTCCCGGTCCAACCTACATTCAGCCACTCAGCCTGGCTTTGAGTCTATGGCTCGCCCCCATGATGACATATTTCCTCTGGGACTTTGAAAAAATGTCAAAGTCCTGAAAATGGCTCTTCTGACCATATCGAGGATCCGTGCGGTAATTACAGAGAAAGAAATCATAGGTGCGCCAGCTTTCTTGCTCTGCTGAATTTTGGCCCCATGATCTGTTTACTAGTTGAGGGAGGAAGATTTGGTGTCAAATAATATACCGTGATTTACCAAGATATTTCCTAATCTGTATATATTGCAATAGTATCATATACAATGAGGATTCAGACCAATAACCAAAATGTAAGTAACATTTTATTGTCTACTCTGATTTCCAGTACAAACACTCACATGACTGTGAGAGCATATGGTGGAGTTCTCCGTCGATATTTATAATGCATGTACCAGAAAAATATATCAGTTTTATTCTAAATGACATTTTGATATCAAATTATTGCATAGTGCCTGACAGAAAAATATTGAATTACGTCTTCCTGCCATGAAATTGATCTCGGGTGGAAAGAATTTCTGAGCCACCATGGGGTTCTGTGACGGTAGATTGAAATATAAAAAGTGTGGCACTTTGTTTAGTGGATCAGTTAGTTTATCCGAGGCTAAAAATGTCCTCAGCCCCACCTCCCCGCGCCCATCCCCACGCGTGGGAGGGGAAAATCTGGTGATCTCTGCTGAAAAGGCGGATGTCAACATCGGAGGAAGGAATGCTGCACTTGGCTTTTAACCCCTCGTCGTTGCATAGTCTGTTGATACTCACTGCTGTGGCTCGTATCTGAATAGATAGCCTCTTGGGCAAAGTACCGCAGGTTGACAGCAAAAAGCCGGTGTCTTTAGTAGGAGAGAGCATGGATAAACATGATGAGAAAAACACAACTCAAATACAACAACTCTGCTTTCTGAGCACAAATAAGAACATAAGAAATAGGAGCAGGAGTAGGCCAAATGGCCCCTCGAGCCTGCTCCGCCATTTAATACAATCATGGCTGATCCGATCATGGACTCATGTTCATTTCCCTGACCGCTCCCCATAACCCCTTATTACCTTATTGTTTAAGAAACTGTATTCAATGTATTCAATGCCCCAGCTTCCACAGCTCTCTGAGGCAGCGAATTCCATAGATCCACAACCCTTGAGAGAAGAAATTTCTCCTCATCTCAGTTTTAAATGGGTGGCCCCTTATTCTAAGATTGTGCCCTCTAGTTCCAGTCTCCCCCATCAGTGGAAATATCCTCTCTGCAGTCACCTTGTCAAGCCCCCTCATAATCTTATACGTTTCGATAAGATCACCTCTCATTCTTCTGAATTCCAATGAGTAGAGGCCCAACCTACACAACCTTTCCTCATAAGTCAACTCCCTCATCCCCGGAATCAACCTGGTGAATCTTCTCTGCAAAGCAAGTATATCCTTTTGTAAATATGGAAACCAAAACTGCACACAGTATTCCAGATGTGGCCTCACCAATACCCTTTACAACTATAGCAAGACTTCTTTGCTTTTATACTCCATCCCCTTTCCAATAAAGTCCAAGATTCCATTACTGATCACTTGCTGTACCTGCTATACTATCCTTTTGTGTTTCATCCACAAGTACCCCCAGCTCCCACTGTTCTGCAGCACTTTGCAATCTTTCTCCATTTAAATAATAACTTGCTCTTTGATTTTTTTCTGCCAAAGTGCATGACCTCACACTTTCCAACATTGTACTTCATCTGCCAAATTTTTGCCTACTCACTTAGCCTGTCTATGTCCTTTTGCAGATTTTGTGTGTTCTCCTCACACATTGCTTTTCCTCCCATCTTTGTATCATCAGCAAACTTGACTACATTAAACTCAGTCCCTTCTTCCAAGTCATTAATATAGATTGTAATAGTTGGGGTCCCAGCACTGATCCCTGCAACACCCCACTGGTTACTGATTGTCAACCTGAGAATGAACCATTTATCCCTACTCTCTGTTTTCTGTCCTTTAGCCAATCCTCTAGCCATGCTAATGTGGCTGGTGGACCACAATATTGTGACCGCACAGTGCAATGACATCAACCTCTTAGGGCGAGAAATTCGGCGTATTTGTGCCTCCCGTTAGCGCCCTCTGTGGGCGTAAATATCTTACCGCCCAGGCACGGCGCTGGCATATTGGGCGGCAGTGTAACAGTGGCACTTCGGCTTTGCGTCCCGATCTCCTGCGCCTGGAGATCATGATGTCATCACCACGCTCATCGCCCCGGCCCCGAAATTCACTTTCTCCTCCAGCAGCAGCGCCGGGCGAAAACACCGACAGCTGCAGGAGGTGGGGACCGGGGCGGGAATTAAAGGCGAGGTGGTCGATGGAGAAAAAAAACGTGCCTTCTTGTTGCCACTCACGATCCGATTTCTCTGCGGGGTCGGGGCCGCGATCGCTCAGCCAGCGATCTGCTTGAGTGGCGGGCTCATTGCGAGTCACCTCCGCTCCGCTCCCTGGTGCAGGTAGGTCTCATTTTCTCCGGAAGAGTCGGCAACGTGGGCCTTTCCCTTTCAGTGAGGGAAGTGCCCCTCACACGTGGCAGCGCTGCATGGCCCAGTGGGCAGTGCTGCTAAGGTGCCTGCCCTGATGCACCCCAGGAAGGAAGTGGAGCACGTGATTTAGCATCTCCACTACCTTCCGGGGACATTAACCCCAATTTCTCAAGAAGGGGGAGACTTCACCGCCTGACGCTAGGTCTCACGCCATCCGTCTGTTACTGTCCATTAAAACACTGCGATGCTGAATTCCTCTCCCTTAATCTATCATGTACCATCGTCGGTAACTTCTGCAGGAGTTCTCCCGATTGTGTGCTGAAATTTTCGCAGAAAGCCTAGAGAAAAGGCCAAAGGAGCCGTTTAACTGAGGTTTCTGCCGAACTTCCACTGAAGTTACAGTGGCTGTTGGGAGAAAGCTCATGGAAGTTCTATCCCTGTGCGATCAAAATGTGATTAAATCTCTGCACACCATCTTCTCTTAATGTAAAAGAAGATTCATCATAGGTGGTCCCTCGAAATTGAGGAAAACTTGTTTACACTCTAAAAGTAAGTTCTTAGGTGACTGAACAGTCCAATACGGGAATTACAGTCTCTGTCACAGTTGGGATAGACAGCTGTTGAGGGAAGGGGTGGGTGGGACTGGTTTGCCGCACGCTCCTTCTGCTGCCTGCGCATGCTTCCTGCATGCTCTCGGCAACGAGACTCAATATGCTTAGCGCCCTCTCGGATGCGCTTCCTCCCCTTAGAGCAGACTTTAGCCAGGGACTTCCAGCTGTCGATGGGGATGTTGCATTTTATCAAGGAGGCTTTGAGGGTGTCTTTGAAACCTTTCCTCTGCCCACCTGGGGCTCGCTTGCCGTGTAAGAGTTCTGAGTAGAGCGCTTGGTTTGGGAGTCTTGTGTCAGGCATGCGAGCAATGTGTCCACCCAACCGAGCTGGTCGAGTGTGGTCAGTGCTTTAATGCTAATGTTGGTGCGAAAGTCCTCCCAGGTGATTTGCAGGATCTTGCGGAGACATCGTTGGTGGTATATCTCCAGTGATTTGAGGTGTCTACTGTATATGGTCCACGTCTCTGAGCCATACAGGAGGGCGGGTATCACTACAGCCCTGTAGACCATGAGCTTGGCGGCAGATTTGAGGTCCTGGTCTTTAAACACTCTCTTCCTCAGGTGGCCAAAAGCTGCACTGGCGCACTCAACACTCAACCGCTGTCTGTTGGTGTAGGTAGGCTTAGCCATTCATAAATTCACCCTCCATCTTGTTTTAATAGAAAAATATACAATTTGTACAGTGATACCATGTTTAGTCATCGTTTCATCAAAGATAACATCCATTGAAATTATTGCATTGGAAAAACGATACTATTATCTGCCATGCACAAAATAACTCAACATTTGGGATAAGAACCGATTTAAAATGCTTGTTCTAATTTTTGGTGCGATGTATTGAAAAAACAAAATAATTTCCCAGAGCATTCGCTCATGAACAGAGAAGATTATTGTGCAACATTTACTAATTCTGACTCCAGTGCTAAGCAGTGGCATTATAGTAGGCAAGTGTGACATGCAACTTCAAGGTCGATAGCTCGAAGGAGGAATACCTTTGCATGTTAACAGATGCGCAGTGTATAGTCATGATGCCATCTTCCTGAGGTCTTGCATTGTTTAGAAGAACACAAAATGACCGAGCACTGCTTAATCCGCGAAAGCATATGCCTTTATCATATTATAGCACTTAAATACACATGGCTCTTATCTCCTGAAGTTGTCGATATTGGCCAGAGTATGGGTCAATGGATGCCAATAGTTCTCCAGTATCTCACCCGATTGACCATTCTTCTGTTAGAGCCTAAATAGTACTGATCCAGAGTGAAAACCATGCCTTATATTTGCCTCCCTAACTTAACATCCTCACTTAGTATAGCGAGGAAACAAATCTGCGACCTTCTGCTCTATATGTTTTAGGTGCCAGAAAAGACAATGCATGTACCCACTAATAATTGGGAGAATCTTTGACTATAATACTGGAACTGACTTCAATGTAATGTCGCTAGATTTCATTTAATCAGCCATGTTTTTCTGAATCCAATACTGTGGAATGATAGTAGTAAAAAGATCAATGTGCAGAATTATATTCACATATTCCCTCCACACAGCATGAACCACCTTATAACAAGGCTTCCTGCTCTCATTGCCCAACAGAGAAGAGGACCTAACAAAAGTATTGAAGAATCTGAGCACCCTTCCAGCTACTGATACACCTGAGGCTGCTACACTGTCAGAAATGATGGCTATTGCTGTCCACTGCTCTCCAGAAACATCTGTGCCCTTTTTATTCTTGGGCCACAGAAGTCTTCTCTTAGCCAGATTATCCATACTTCCCTCCTCAGAAAGCATTTTTTCACACAAAAAGTAGTGGAAATTGTTGTGTATGGAGAAAGAGTCAGACTGAACACTGTGAGCTCAAAGTAAAGTGTGACCTTAGTCTTTTATTGCAGGTCTCCAGAGTGCCTCTCCAACCTGTGAGGCCTCCTTAAATACCTGTGCTCCCAATGGGATCCCTTGGGACTCCAGGGGATGAGCCCTCTGGTGGCTGTACAGAGTAAATACAAGTTAACAAGTTAACACTCACCCATCAAAGTCAATAGTGTAACTATTTATAATGTGAGTCGATCTGGGGCCCTTCTTGCCCTGGTTGATCGTCTCGGTGTGAAAGCTGGTGTTGTTGAATCAGTTGTTGGGCCCTCGCTGGGCTGCTGTGCAGCTGGCCTTGCTGGGCTGCCTGGTGTGTTGGGCCCTGCTGGGCTGCTGTGGATGATGGGTTCTGCCTCATGGTCAACCGTGGTGCTGGTTGCCAATTGTGTGTATGTTGGGGGATCATAAATGTAGGGTCCAAGGTGGGTTGCTCAGGATAGTCCGTGAATCTGAGTTTGATTTGGTCCAAGTGTTTCCAATGAATGAATCCATCTGAAAGTTTAACCCGAAACACCCTGCTCCCCTCTTTGGCCACGACAGTGCCGGGAAGCCATTTGGGACCTTGTCCATAATTCAATACAAATACAGGATCATTGATTTCAATCTCGCGTGACACATTTGCGCTATCATGGTATGCACTTTGTTGAAGCCGCCTGCTCTCTACCTGGTCATGTAGATCAGAGTGAACTAACGAGAGCCTTGTCTTAAGTGCTCTTTTCATGAGCAGTTAAGCAGGTGGGATCCCAGTGAATGAGTGGGGTCTCGTGCGGTAGCTAAGCAGGACTTGGGATAGGCGAGTCTGCAGTGAGCCTTCCGTTAACCTCTTCAAGTCTTGCTTGATGGTTTGCACTGCTCTCTCTGCCTGACCATTAGACGCTGGTTTAAACGGGAGAGATGAGACATGTTTGATCCCGTTATGGGTCATGAATTCTTTGAACTCAGCACTGGTAAAACATGGCCCATTGTCACTCACCAGGACATCGGGTAGGCCGTGTGTGGCAAACATGGCCCGCAGGCTTTCAGTAGTGGCAGCGGACATGCTAGCCGACATTATCTCACATTCAATCCACTTGGAGTACGCGTCTACAACCACAAGGAATATTTTATCCAAGAACGGGCCTGCATAGTCGATGTGTATGCTAGACCACGGTTTGGAGGGCCAAGACCATAAACTTAGCGGCGCCTCAATGGGTACATTGCTTAACTGCGAGCATATATTACATCGACGAGCGCAGGACTCTAAGTCCGCATCGATACCGGGCCACCACACGTGGGATCTGGCTATCGCTTTCATCATTACGATGCCTGGGTAGGCACTGTGAAGGTCATTGATGAAGGTGTCTCTGCCTTTATTGGTGACCACTACTCGATTGCCCAACAGAAAGCAGTCTGCTTGTATAGACATTTCATCTTTGCACCGCTGGAACGGCTTTATCTCTTCCTGCATTTCCACTGGGACACTGAACGAGCTCCCGTGAAGCACACAACTTTTGACGAGAAATAATAAGGTGTCCTGGCTTGTCCAGGTTTTGATCTGCCGGGCAGTGACGGGTGATTTCTCACTCTCAAATGCTTCCATAACCAGATCTGCGGGCTGCGCCATTTCCATCCCCGAGGAGGGCAATGGCATTCTACTGAGAGCATCTGCGCAGTTTTCTGTGCCTGGCCTGTGGCGTATGACGTAGTTGTATGTGGACAACATGAGTTCCCATCTTTGGATGCGGGTCGATGCGTTGGTATTTATCTCTTTATTCTCGGAAAACAGTGATATAAGTGGCTTATGGTCAGTTTCCAATTCGAATTTTAGCCCAAACAGGTATTGATGCATTTACTTTACCCCATAGACACACGCTAACGCTGCTTTATCAATCATGCTGTAGGCTCTCTCAGCCTTAGACAGAATCCTGGATGCATAAGCAACCAGTTGCAGTTTCCCAAAATCATTAGCTTGTTGCAATACACACCCGACGCCATAGGACGACGCATCACATGCTAGTACCAAACGCTTACATGGATCATACAACACAAGCAATTTGTGTGAGCATAACAATTTTCTTGCTTTTACAAAGGCATTTTCTTGGCTCTTGTCCCAGACCCATTCATCCCCTTTTCATAGTAAGACATGCAGTGCTTCTAACAGTGTGCTGAGACCCGGTAAGAAATTACCAAAGTAGTTCAGGAGTCCCAGAAATGACCGCAGCTCCGTCAAGTTCTGTGACTCGGTGCATTCTCGATTGCCTCCGTCTTCGTGTTGGTGGGCCTGATGCCATCCGCCGCAATCCTCCTTCCCAGGAACTGCACTTCAGGCGCTAGGAAAATGCACTTCGAGCATTTTAACCTGAGCCCCACACGGTTGAGTCGATTAAGAACCTACTTCAGGTTCTGCAAATGCTCGACTGTGTTTCGACCTGTGACCAAGATGTTGTCCTGGAAGACCACAGTGTGCGGGACCGTCTTCAGTAAGCTTTCCATGTTTCTCTGGAATATCGCCACCGCTGATCGGATTCCAAATGGGCCTCTGTTATAAATGAAAAGACCTTTGTGTGTGTTGATGCAGGTGAGCACCTTCAATGATTCCTCCAGTTCCTGCGTCATGCAGGCTGAAGTCAGATTCAGCTTTATGAACGTCTTTCCTCCCGCCAGCGTTGCAAAGAGGTCATTGGCCTTTGGTAGTGGGTATTGGTCCTGCAGGGAGAAACGATTGATAGTTACTTTGTAATCACCACAGATTCTGAGAATGCTGTCTCCTTTGAGGACTGCAATCATATGACTGGCCCATTCATTGAACTCGATCGGTGAAATGATGCCCACTCTTTGCAACCGGTCCAGCTCGATCTCTACCCTTTCTCTCATCATGTGCGGTACAGCTCTCGCCTTGTGGTGGATGGGTCGCACCCCCGGAATTAGGTGGATCTGCACTTTTGCTCCTTGGAATTTCTCGATGTCTGGTTCGAACAGCGGAGGAAATTTGTTTAAGACCTGGGCACATGAAGTGTCGTCAGCGGGCGATAGCCCTCAGACGTCGTCCCAGTTCCAGCATATCTTTCCCAGCCAGATCCTGCCGAGCAGCGTGGGACCATCGCCAGGTAGCACCCAGAGTGGTAGCTTGTGCACTGCTCCATCGTAGGAGGCCTTTACGGTAGCACTGCCGATTACAGGATTCAGTTCTTTCGTGTAAGTTCTTAGTTTTGTGCGAACTAGAGTTAAGATTGGCCTTGAGGCCTTGTGGCACCACAACCTTTTGAAAGTCTTTTTGCCCATGATGGACTGGCTCGCACCCGTGTCCAGCTCCATGGACACCGGGAATCCATTTAGTTCAACATTCAGCATTATCGGGAGACAATTCGTGGTGAATGTATGCACCCCATGTACCTCTGCCTCCTCGGTCTGAGGCTCTGATTCGTCGTGATCCTCCGTGGATCTGTCCTCCTCTGCAACATGGTGGTTTGCAGGATTAACAGGCTTTACAGCTCGCCTGCACACTCGTTGGAGGTGTCCCATTGTTCCACAGCCCTTGCAAACGTACTCTTTGAATCAGCATGAATGGAAACAATGATCACCCCCGCAGCGCCAACGAGGTGTTAATGGCTTTGCATTCATCACCTTTGATGTTGGACTCTGAGACATCTGCGGACGTGTAGCTGCAGGTATGTGTGACCTGCCCTGAAAACAACATCATTTTGTTCACAGTACTTGTAGCAGCACTTGTGTGCTGAGAGATTTGCTTCATATTGTCACTGGTGGCAATGAATGCCTGGGCTATCGCTGTGGCCTTACTCAAGGTTGGGGTCTCTACAGTCAAAAGTTTGTGAATTATAGTTTCGTGGCCAATGCCAAGTACGAAAAAGTCTCTGAGCATGTGCTTCAAATGTCCTTCAAATTCCCAATGTCCTGCAAGGCATCTTAGCTTGGCGACATAACTCGCCACTTTCTGGCCTTCAGACCTTTTATAGGTGTAGAACCGGTACCTCGCCATCAGAACGCTTTCCTTCGGGCTCAAATGCTCTCGGACCAGCATGCACAAATCGGCGTGGGTTTCGCTGGAGTGAGCAGATTCTTCATGAGGCCATACGTTGGTGCCCCACAGACGGTGAGGAGGATCGCCCTTCATTTGGCAGCGCTCTCTTCCCCATCTAGCTCGTTGACCACGAAGTATTGGTCGACTCACTCCACAAAGGTTCCCAATCATCTCCCTCTGAGAATTTCTCCAGGATGCCCACTGTTCTCTGCATCTTTGGGTTCACTATCTGTATCTCATCGTCAGTTGTTGTGTATGGAGAAAGAGTCAGACTGAACACTGTGAGTTCAAAGTAAAGTGTGACCTTAGTCTTTTGTTGCAGGTCTCCCGAGTGCCTCTCCAACCTGTGAAGAATCCTTAAATACCTGTGCGCCCAAGGGATTATGGGATCCCTTGTGACTCCAGGGGATGCCCTCTGGTGGCTGTACAGAGTAAATACAAGTTCACATATATAACAGAAAGATGGACCGCTCTGCCCCAAAAGGCAAATGAGGCTAGGTCAATTAAAAATGTCAAAAATGAGATAGATTTTGGTCAGCTAAGGGTACTAAGGAATATGGAGCAAAGGCAGTTAAATGCAGTTGAGGTACAGATCAGCCATGATCTATTTGTTTGGTGAAACAGGCTCGATGGGCTGCATGGCCTACTCCTGTTGCTGTGTTCCTATGTTCCTCTGCTTACAATGGATTACATCGGATACGCACAGAGAAATAGGCCATTCGACCCAACCAGTCCATGCCGGCGTTTATGCTCCACTCAAGACTCCTCCCATCCTTCCTCATCTAAATCTATCAGCATAACCCTCTTTTCACTTCTCCCTCATATACTTGTCTAGCCTCCCCTTAAATGCACCTATACTATTCACCTCAACCTCTCCCTGTGGTAGCAAGTTCCTCATTCTCACCACTCTTTGAGTAAAGACATTTCTTCTGAATTCCCTATTGGATTTCTTGGTGACTATCTTATATTGATGGCCTCTAGTTATGCTCTTCCCCACAAGTGGAAACATTCTCTCTGTACCCACTCTATCAAACCTTTCATAATTTTAAAGACATCTATTAGGTCACCCCTCAGCCTTCTTTTTTCTGCTACTCTGCTGTAAACATTTATAACTCCTTTGTTTCTTTATTTATCTTATTATCACCTAATTTTACCAATTATTTTTGTCATTTAATCACTCTTGCTCTCCATCCTATCACAGAACTCTCCATTTTGTTCTTTTATTGCCACTCCAACCCCCACCAACCCCGCCTTTGCTCGGCTCTGCATTGACCTGAAAGCTGTCCCTCTTTAACATTTCCAGTTTTGACGAAACTTCATTGGTCTGAAACGTTAACTCTGATTCTCTCCTCCACTGATGCTGCCTGACCCGCTAAGCGTTTCCTGATTCTTCTGTTTTTATTGCAATGCCCCATTAAATGATTCCTGTGAATTTCCCTTTTGCAAACAGCAGTAAACATCTCAAGAATGGTATTACTGCTCCAAATCCGCCCTGCAAAAATAATGCTTGCCTCTGCTAAATTCCGCTATGTGCATTCTGACATATATTTCTCAAGCTGTACACTTCAGACATCCAAATAACACTTCATGTGAGTTGAGATACTAGTTCCGTCAACCTGAAAATTCACTGCTCAATTGGAGTTGTGCAGAATATTGCTTAAGATCAAAACTTATTGTTATGTGTTTAACCCTTTGTAACCTGCATGGCAACTGACCCATCAGAGGACCCACCTAATGGAGTCCCAAGGGATCCCAGCATCCCTTGGGAGCAGAGTATATAAGCAGGCCACCCACGAGGTACCGGCACTCTGGAATCTTAATAAAGGAGCTAAGGTCACACTTGCTCATTGCACACAGTACTCAGCTTCACCCTTTATTATGAGTGTATCAATTGGTGACGAGGTAACGAACAACCGCGCGAAAATGCAAAGAACAGTCGGCATCCTGGAGAAGTTCTCAGAAGGGGATGATTGGGAGGCCTTCGGTGAGAGACTTGACCAATACTTCGTGGCTAACGAGTTGGAAGGGGATGATAACGCTACCAAACGAAGGGCGATCCTCCTGACTCTCTGTGGGGCAACAATCTATGGCCTCATGAAGAATCTCCTGGCCCCGGCAAAACCAACAGAGAAATCATACGAAGAATTGTGTACGCTGGTCCGGGAACACCTAAATCCTAAGGAAAGCGTTTTGATGGTGAGATATCGGTTCTACACGTGTCAACGATCAGAGGGCCAGGAAGTGGCGAGCTACTTTGCCAAATTAAGGCGCCTCGCAGGACATTGTGAGTTTGAGGGATTCCTAGAACAAATGCTCAGAGACTTTTTTGTACTGGGCATTGGACATAAGACAATCCTTCGCAAACTGTTGACTGTAGAAACTCCGAATCTGAGTAAAGCCACAACGATAGCCCAGGCATTTATGTCCACCAGCGACAACACCAAGCAAATTTTACAGAATAAAGGAGTTTCAGCCAGTACTGTGCATAAAGTAATGTCGGTCTCGAGCAGAAATGTACATGGCAGAACGTACACGCCGGCGTCCGCCATCAATCATTAATGCGAGGCAGTTAACACCCTGTTGGCACTGCGTAGGTGATCATCGGCTCCATCAATACCGCTATAAGCACTATGCGTGCAATGGTTGCAGAACAATGGGACACCTCCAACAAATGTGCAGGCGAGCTGCAAACCCTGCAAACCCTGCAAACCACCACGTTGCAGAGGAAAATCGATCTACAGCGGATCAGGTTGAGTTGGAGACACGTAATGAGGAGGCAAAAGTGTACGGGGTACACACGTTCACTACGAAATGTCCACCAATAATGTTGAAAGTTGAACTGAATGGCATTCCAGTATCTATGGAGCTGGACATGGGGGCAAGTCAGCCCATTATGAGTAAAAAGTCCTTCGCCAGGCTGTGGGATAAAAAGGCACACAGGCCCAAGCTCAGCCCTATTCACACCAAACTAAGGACTTACACCAAGGAACTAATCCCTGTAATTGGCAGTGCAGAAGTCAAAGTCTCCTATGACGGAGCAGTACACAAACTCCCGCTGTGGATTGTACCAGGGGATGGCTCCACATTGTTTGGCAGAAACTGGCTGGGAAAAATCCGCTGGAACGGGGACGACATCCGAGCGCTTTTGTCCGTCAACGATGCCTCATGTACCCAGGTTCTGAGCAAGTTCCCAACGTTTTTCGAGCCAGGCATCGGATGCTTCTCGGGGGTGAAAGTGCAGATCCATTTGGTTCCTGGTATGCGACCCATCCACCACAAGGCACGGGCAGTACCGTACATGATGCGTGAAAAAGTGGAAATTGAGCTAGACAGGCTACAACGTGGAGGCATCATCGCGCCGGTGGAATTCAACGACTGGGCCAGTCCGATCATCCCAGTACTCAAGGAGGATGGCACGGTTAGAATTTGTGGGGATTATAAAGTAGCCATTAACCGTTTTTTGCTGCAGGCCCAGTACCCGTTACCCAAAGCAGACGATCTATTTGCGACCCTGGCTGGAGGGAAGACCTTCACCAAGCTGGACCTGACCTCGGCCTACATGACGCAGGAGCTGGAGGAGTCTTCGAAAAGCCTCACCTGCATCAACACGCACAAAGGTCTGCTTGTTTACAACCGGTGCCCATTCAGGATTCGGTCGGCCACGGCAATCTTCCAGCGGAACATGGAGAGCCTGCTAAAGTCGATTCCTTGCACAGTGGTCTTCCAGGACGACATATTGGTTACAGGTCGGGACACCATGGAGCACTTGAAGAATCTGGAGGAGGTTCATGGTTGGTTGGATCGTGTGGGGCTCAGGTTGAAAAGCTCGAAGTGTGTTTTCCTGGCACAGGACGCCAAATTCTTGGGAAGGAGAATCGCAGCAGACAGCATCAGACCCACCGATGCCAAGAGGGAGGCCATCAAGAACGCGCCGCGACCACAGAACGTGACGGAGCTGTGGTTGTTGCTGGGACTCCTTAACTATTTCGGTAATTTCCAACCTGGGTTAAGCACCCTGCTAGAAACCCTACATGCGCTACTGCGCAAGGGACTGGGTATGGGGGAATTCACAAGAGGCTGCCTTTAAGAAAGCCATAAATCTGTTGTGTTCAAACAAATCGCTTGTCCTGTATAACCCATGTAAACGATTAGTGCTAGCTTGCGATGTGTCGTCATACAGGGTCGGGTGTGTGTTACAACAGGCTAATGAATCGGGGATTTTGCAACCAGTCGCTTATGCATCCAGCAGTTTGTCCAAGGCCAAAAGGGCCTACAGCATGATTGAAAAAGAGGCTCCAGCGTGTGTTTATGGGATAAAGTAAATGTACTTATTTGGCCTCAAGTTTGAGCTTGAAACTGATTACAAGCTGCTCATATCGCTGTTCTCTGAGAGCAAAGGCCTGATACCAATGCCTCTGCCCACATCCAAAGATGGGTGCTCACGCTGTCGGCATACAATTAAGTAAGCCGCCACAGACTGGGCACAGAGAACTGTGCTGATGCTCTCAGTCGGCTGCCATTGCCCACCACCGGGGTGGAAATGGCACAGCCAGCGGACTTGCTCATGGTCATGGAGGCATTTCGAGAACGAGAAGTCCCCCGTTACGGCCCGCCAGGTCAGGACCTGGACCAGCCAGGACTCTTTCCTGTCCTTGGTGAAAAACTGTGTCCTCCATGGAAGCTGGTCCCAGTGGAAATGCAAGAGGCGATTAAGTCGTTCCACAGACGCAAAGATGAGTTGTCACTGCAGGCGGACTGTCTATTGTGGGGCAATCACATGGTCTTGCCCAAGAAAGGCAGAGACACATTCATATGCACAGCACCCACCCAGGCATCGTAATGAAGAAAGCCATGTGTGGTGGCCCGTTATGAACTCAGATTTAGAGTCATGTGTGCGCCAGTGCAACACTTGCTCTCAGCTGAGCAATGCACCCAGAGAGGCACCGCTAAGTTTGTGGTTGTGGCCCTCCAAACCTTGGTCGAGGATCCATGTAGACTATGCAGACCCATTCGTAGGCAAAATGTTTTTAGTTGTCATAGATGGATTGAATGTGCAATAATGTCTGTAAGCACGTCCACGGCCACCATTGAAAGCCGATGAGCCGTGTTTGCCACGCACGGCTTGCCTAATGTCCTAGTCAGCGACAATGGGCCGTGCTTCACCAGTGCTGAATTCAAGGAATTCATGACCCGCAATGGGATCAAACACGTCACATCTGCCCCGTTCAAGCCCACATCCAACGGCCAGGCAGAGCGGGCAGTTCAGACCATCAAGCAAAGCTTGAAACGTGTGTCGGAAGGCTCCCTGCAGACCCGGTTGTCCTGAGTGCTGCTCAGCTACCGCACCAGACCCCACTCACTCACCGGGGTACCCCAGCTGAGCTGCTCATGAAAAGGGCGCTAAAAACAAGACCTGATCTCCATGATCATGTGGAAGGGAAGCCGCATCAACAAAGTGTGCACCATGACCGCGCAAATTTGTCACATAATATTGAGATCAATGATCCCGTGTTTGTGCTCAATTATGGACATGGTCCCAAATAGCTTGCTGGCACGGTCACAGCCAAAGAGGCGAGTAGGGTGTTTCAGGTCAAATTGGCCAATGGACAAACGCACAGAAAATATTTGGACCAAATCAAATTGCGGTTCACCAACAGCTACGAACAACCCAAAGAGACACCACCAACTTTGACCCTTCAACACACACACAAGTGGCAACTGACATCATGGTTGACCACGAAACTGAACTCAGCAGCCCGGCAAGGACGGCTGCCAAACAGCCAGTGAAGAACTGACCAACCCACCCATCATCGCATTTGTACCGAGTCGATCGACAAGGGAGCGTAAAGCCCCAGATCGTCTCACCTTGTAAATAAGTGTACTGTTGACTTCACGGGGGAGTGATGTTAATTATTTAACCCTTTCTAACCTGCATGACACCTGACCACCAGAGGGCCCACCTGTTGGTCACCCTCCTTAATAGCTTTCACGATATTAGTGTAGCCTTGGGCTCAATGTTCCCCAGTGATTTGCGCCGTTTTCTTTGCGTGCACTGCTTATTTTTGCCTAAGTTAAAAAAATCCAAGTTTCCCCAATCTTTGTGTGCCAGCGTAACTCAGTTACGATTTTTTTAGGTTCATTTTTTTTTACGTCATGGGGGCGTAACCTGATGTCTGCACCAGTTTTTCTCAATTTAAATTTCTCCCAGGACGGCGTATGTGACCACTCCCGAAAAACCTTCTGGGCATTTAAGAAAAACCAGCGCACGTGAAAAAATTGGCGCATTGTTTTTAGGCGAATTTTGGGAGGGAGTCAAGAACACAGAAATTTGCATAATAAAGCTTAAATTTTTTTGACTTAAAATGGAAGAAATGGAAGTTTAATGGAACTCTTCAAGTTTCCATTTTTTTAAAACTGACAATCCACCACCGAATGTCTCCAAACAGGGCTTGGTCCCTTGCCTGGACACAGGGGCTAAGGGTGCAGCTTCAAAAGAAGCCCGGAGAGGAGGGTGGGGGGATGTAGAAGGAATACGGAAGGCATCAGAAGTCTGCCCTACGCATAAAATGAAGCCTGGGCGGGTTTTTCCAATCACTGCACTTGCTTCGACCTGGGTGTGATACATACTAGACCTTGTGGGAAGAGAGAACAAAGAACCTTGCCCTGCCTGCCGGTTTGAGCTTCTTGCAAAGGTACAATTTAATCATGGGGGCAAAACCGACAATACCACACTTTGTGCAAGCCTTCTGCATGATGGTGCAGAGGAGGAAGCAATTGATTCGACGTCATCACATGAGGTACCTCAGAGCTCATAGGGTGATGGGCAAGAGGCCTTACCCACGTCGGGTATGTCGAGACAGGCGTTCGTACCTGTACCTGATTGATGCAGACTGTGTCAGAAGGCTGCGTTTCTGCAAAGAAGTTGCAACTGAGATCTGTGAGTTAGGAAAGCAGACCTGCAACCTCGAAACATCAGGAGGACTGCTTTGTCAGTTGAAGTGAAGATTACAGCTGCACTTTCATTCTATGCATCTGGATCGTTCCAGGCTACAACTGGGGATGTGTGCACCATTTCTCAACATGCAACACATATCTGCATTCAGCAGGTGACTGCTGCACTATATGCCTGGAGGAATGGCTTCATAAAGTTCCCCATGACTGCCCAAGCAATGCGAGAATGGGTTGAGGGCTTTTCCAGGATTGCTCGCTTCCCGAAGGTACAGAGCTGCATTGATTGTACCCACATCGCCTTGCAAGCACCTTTGGAGGATTCCGAGATGTACTGGAACAGAAAAGGCTTCCACTCTGACAATGTGCAACTTGTGTGTGACTACATGCATCGCATCATTTCAGTTGACGCAATATACCTGAGAGCACTATATCTGCCATGTTTCAGCAGCAACCAGCAGGGCAGAGCTGGCTACCGAGAGACAAAGAGTGCAGCCTCGACACCTGGCTCATGATGCCCCATCGCGTAACCCAGACGGAAGCTGACGGGGAATACAACATGTCGCACATTGCAACGTGCAGCATAATAGAGAGAACCATTGGCATCTTGAAGCAGCGTTTCCGATGCCTGGACCATTCCAGAGGCTTCTTGCAATACTCCCCTGAGATTGTCGGTCAGTTTCCTGTTGTGTGCTACATGCTGCATAACTTAGCCATCATGAGGCAGCAGCAGCTGGTAGTAGAAGATCCAACTGAGGCGAGAGTGGTTGATGAGGAAGATGCAGATGATGAGGAGGAGGAGGACGAGGAAGCCATGCAACTACCTGAACCTGGAGCACGACGGTGGAGGAGGGCGGGCCGTCATGACGCTTTAACGATTTATCGAGCCTTGCGCCAGCAGCTCATCCATGAACGCTTTGCTGCCTCAAGGCTCGGCGGTTAATCTTCCACATGGACCATGTTTACTGTTTGGACCTGTTCCGTAATGTGTTGTGTTAATGGAACAAATGATAGAAATGATTCTTCTTTAGTTTCAAAAGTTGTGTGAACAATGGAACAAATAAGGTTATAATTTAAAATATATTTTATTCAAAAGTTTAACAAACATTTGTTTGTACTTAAGTTAACTTTAATAAAAATATTCTAGTATCAAACTTTAAAGTTTTCAGTTAAGATCAATTACAAACTTTAAGATCACGTGCAAACTCTCTGATCACTTACATATTTTAAGATCACTTTTAAACTTGTAAATTTACATAACTTACAAAAAAACTTTAAATTTGAGAACATCATCATCATCATAGGCAGTCCCTCAAAATCGAGGAAGAATTGTTTCCACTCTAAAAGTGAGTTCTTAGGTGACTGAACAGTCCAATACGGGAATTACAGTCTCTGTCACAGGTGGGACAGACAGTGGTTGAGGGAAAGGGTGGGTGGGGAGTCTGGTTTGCTGCATGCTCCTTCCGCTGCCTGCACTTGGTTTCTGCATGCTCTCGGCGACGAGACTCGAGGTGCTCAGCACCCTCCCGGATGCACTTCCTCCACTTAGGGCTATCTTTGGCCAGGAACTCCCAGGTGTCGGTGGAGATGTTGCATTTTATCAAGAAGGCGTTGACGGTGTCCTTGAAACGTTTCCTCTGCCCACCTGGGGCTTGCTTGCCGTGTCTTTGTGAGTCTTGTGTCAGGCATGCGAACAATGTGGCCCGCCCAGCGGAGCTGGTCGAGTGTGGTCAGTGCTTCGATGCTGGGGATGTTGGCCTGATCGAGGACACTAACGTTGGTGCGTCTGTCCTCCCAGGGGATTTGCAGGGTCTTGCAGAAACATCATTGGTGGTATTTCTCCAGCGTTTTGAGGTGTCTACTGTATATGGTCCATGTCTCTGAGCCATACAGGAGGGCGGGTATCACTACAGCCCTGTAGACCATGAGCTTGGTGGCAGATTTGAGGGCCTGATCTTCAAACACTCTTTTCCTCAGGCGGCCGAAGGTTGCGCTGGCGCACTGGAGGCGGTGTTGAATCTCGTCGTCACTATCTGACCTTGCTGATAGTAAACTCCCGAGATATGGAAAGTGGTTCACGTTGTCCCGGGCCGCGCCGTGGATCTTGATGATGGGGGGGGTAGGTGTGTGGGGGGCAGTGCTGTGTGGCAGTGGCAGGTTGGTGGAGGACCTTTGTCTTATGGATGTTCAGTGTAAGGCCCTTTTCATTTTTAATTAACGTTTAATTTGAGAACAGTTGCAACAAAAACAACAACAGCAGCAAAGAAAGGCTGCACCCATCTCTCCACCACCCCTGCCCGCAGCGTTTCTCGGGTTGGTATCAAGCTTATTCTTTCGAACATCTCGGGTAATGCGCACTTGTTGATGGGGCAGGCGGGGGGTGAGCGGAGGCAGGCGGCAACGTGGAGGGCCAGGATTGGGCATCTTCAGAGGTTGGTCTGGGGATTGGAGTGGGACTGGCAGTTGGATCTGTCAATGGGCGCGGGGTCTGGGCGTGTTCCCTTATTGCAGCAGCTAACTCCGACATTCCCTCCCTCATGTGCCCTGACAGTGTGTCAACTACCTAAAACATTCCCCCGCTCATGTTCCCGGACCGTGTTCTCATTTCTCGTGTCAATGCTGTCACTTCTCCCGACTGTCCCGCTACCTCATCACCCACCATATTGATGATGTCCAGGAGTGATCCAGTAAGGTCAATGATCTCCGCACTCATTGCCATCATCTGAACTACATGTGTTAGATCCTGCACCTCAGGAGAGTGCTGTCAAGCTTTCCTTCCCCTCCTCCCCATGGATGTGGCTCGCTGCATCCCACTGGGACCCACAGCCTCAGATGGTGGGGCCCCAGGTGTGTCTCGTTGCATCCCACAGGGATCCCCACCCTTGGACGAAGGGAAACCATGGAATGTCCCACCAACACTCAAACCACTAGTCAGGGAAGGGGCTGGCACCTCAATGGGTGGCACCTACACCTCCTCCAGAGTGAGTACAAAAGTGTGGGCTTCATTCATCCCCTCCACCTCCCCCTCACCCCCATGCTCTTGGTCTGGAATGTGGGATTGGAAGATGTTCTCCTCTTCAGGCTCGTCCTCATCTGAATCTTCTTCTCCACCGTCAGGGTTGGCATCATGTCCTGCAAAATATAACAGAAGAGACAAATGGTTAGCAGCGGAGGAGGGGGCAGGGTGGGTGGCATGAGTAGGCTCACACAGTGCAGGCAGCAGGCTGATTTAAGGACCACACTGAATGATAGCACATTGCATCAACTGAAGCATAGCTGACGGAGACATCCCCATGAATGCACAGTACTTAACATATAGCAAAGCTCGACTGTGGAATTTGCAGGACTTATCCCCTCCCTCGAGTGTGAGCCCAGCTTGTGCAGTGGTGGTTGCTTTTCTCCAGGCAGGACCCATCAAAGCAGCGACCCTCTCTTCCCAGGGTGTCAGTGGGTGCAGATTTGCCAGGCCTCCTCCTGTTCCAGTTCGTTCCCTTTTATTAAGTGCCACCTTCCTCTGCAAAGATGAAAATACAACTTTTTAGAGAGGGGGTCTTTCAGGTGGGTGGGACATATACCAGCTAGTCACAGTTATAATTGCAATTGCATTGAATAAATGAAAATATTACTTACACTAACTACTTGACCGAGGTCCTGTCACTTCCTTTTGCGATGGCCTCCAGACCTCGGGGTGGTCACCATTGCTCAGTAATCTTCTGCAAGTTGGTTCCAGCGTTTCTTCATTTCTTTTTGTCATGTATGCAAACTCCTTGTATTCACTATGTAACTCTATACGATGTACCACCTGAGGGCGCTGCTGTTGGAGACCCCAGGGGTTACCTGCCCAGGTGTGCAGGGCATATAAAAGGCGGTCAGCCATGCTGCCCCTCACGTTACAGTTGTATTAAATTGACTGAAGTCACACAGCTCTTACTCACAGTACAAGGCCTCGTGGAGTTATTCAATGGTAATTGCAGACCTAACAACTGGCGACAAGTTACAGATCACAAAATTTTACATAGTCATGGCTGCCGTTGGTGTTTTAGAAAAGCATGCAGAGGTGAACATTGGGAAGCCTTTATCGAGTGGCTTGACCAGCATTTCCTGGCCAGCGACCTGGATGGCGATTCACTGGAAAGAAAACGCAGGGCGATTCTTTTGACCAGCTGTGGATCCACAGTCTACGGCCTCAGCAGGGATCTGCTTGCACCAGTGAAACCAATGGAGAAGTCATACTCAGAGCTGCACACACTGATTCGGGAACACCTCAAACCAACAGAGAGCATCCTAATGGCCAGGTATCGCTTCTACACACACCGCCGCCCAGAGGGCCAGGACATGGCGAAGTATGTCGCCGACTTAAGATGGCTCGTGGGACCATGTGAATTCACTGGATTTTTGAACGATGCGTTGCGAGGCGCGTTTGTGATGGGCGTCGGCCACGAGGATATTCTTTGCAAACTATTGGCTGCCGAAACCATTGACCTGAAGAAGGCCATCACCATAAGCCAGGCGTTCATGTCCTCGAGTCACGATACCATACAGATGACTTCTTACCAGAATCGGAGCTCACTGGCAAATACTGTATATAAAATAACATTGCAGGCAGAACTGTTGAACTAATAAGAACTGTACCGAGCAGAGCCGACATGCCTGCTGCTGCTAGGCCACCAAGGGGTGTAAATGTGAAATCATTAACACAATGCTGGCGTCGGGGGGGTAATCATGGGGCCCATCAATGTCGATTTAAAGACTATGCGTGCAAAAGCTGCAGAACAAGGGGCCACCTCCAGCGAATGTGCAAACGTACTGCGACTCACCATGTGGCAGTGGAGTCGACAGAAGAGTCCCGATCCAGAGTGGATCACAATCGACAAGCTAGAGAGGCAACTCAGCCCGAGGGAGCAGTGTGCGGGGTGCACACCTTCTCCACAAAATGTCTTCCCGTGATGATAAAAGTCAAATTAAATACGTTCCTGTATCCATGGAGCTGGACACGGGGGTGAGTCAGTCAATTATCAGCCAGAAGGCATTTGAAAGGCTGTGGGGCAACAACAAAGCATAAAGACCCAAGCTGAGCCTGATTCAGATAAAGCTGTGCACTTACACCAAGGAACTGATACCAGTTATTGGCAGTGTGGACGTAAAAGTATCCTATGATGGAGAGACACACGAGCTGCCACTGTGGATTTTACCAGGCGATGGGCCAACGCTGCTTGGCAGAAGCTGGATGGGGAAGATTCGGTGGAACTGGGAAGACGTCAAAGCACTATCGTCAGTGGACAATGCTTCCTGTGCTCAAGTGCTGAGCAAGTTCCCATCTTTATTTGAACCAGGCATCGGCAACTTCACAGGCGCCAAAGTACAGATCCACTTGGTCCCCGAGGCATGGCCCGTTCATCACAAGGCTCGAGCGGTCCCCTACATGATGAGGGAGAAAGTGCACATCGAATTGGACAGACTTCAACGCGAGGGAATCATATCGCCAATCGAGTTCAACGAGTGGGCCAGCCCGATTGTTCCGGTACTAAAGAGCGATGGCACAGTCACAATCTGCGGCGACTACAGGGTAACAATCAACCGAGTCTCGTTACAGGACCAGTACCCACTACCAAAGCCGATGACTTTTCCGCGACATTAGCAGGGGGAAAGGTGTTTACCAAGCTGGATCTAACCTCCGCTTACACGACCCAGGAGCTGGTTGAGTCATCGAAAAAATTAACATGCATTAACACGCACAAAGGACTGTTCGTGTACAACAGGTGTCCGTTCGGGGTTCGCTCGGCTGCAGCCATATTCCAAAGAAACATGGAGAGCCTGTTGAAATTGGTTCCATGCACCGACGTATTTCAGGACGACATCCTCATCACTGGCCGCGACACCTCCGAAAACCGGCACAACCTGGAAGAAGTTTTAAGTCGACTAAACAGAGTTGGACCCTGGTTGAAACGATCCAAATGTGTCTTCCTGGCACCAGAGGTAGAATTCCTGGGGAGGAAAATTGCGGCAGACGGCATCAGACCCACGGTCTCGAAGACAGAGGCCATCAAGAATGCACCCACACCACGAACTGTAACAGAGCTGCGCGCGTTCCTGGGACTCCTCAACTATTTCGGTAACTTTCTTCCAGGGTTGAGCACCTTGCTGAAACCGTTGCACAAGTTGTTACGCAAGGGAGACGATTGAGCTTAGGGTAAAAATCAAGAGGCTGCCTTTGAGAAGGCCAGAAACCCGCTGTGCTCGAATAAGTTGCTGATATTATATGACCCATGTAAACGTCTAGTTTTAGCATGTGATACGTCACCATACGGTGTCGGGTGTGTTTTGCAGCAAGCCATTGCAGTGGGCAAGCTCCAACTGGTTGCATATGCATCCAGAAGCCGATCAAAGGCCAAAACAGACTACAGCATGGTCAAAAAAGAGGCTTTAGCCTGTGTTTACGGTGTAAAAAAGATGCACCAATATTTGAGTTAGAGACGGACCATAAGCCCCTAATTTCAGTTTTCGGAAAGCATAGGCATAAACACCAATGCTTCGTCTCGAATCCAAAGATGGGCACTATCACTGTCTGCCTACGACTATGTGATCCACCACAGGCCAGGCACTGAAAACTGCGCCGATGCTCTCAGCCGACTACCATTGCCCACCACCGGGGTGGAAATGGCGCAGCCCGCAGACCTGCTACTGGTCATGGATACCTTTGATAGCGAAGGGTCACCCGTAACGGCCCGCCAAATTTAAGACCTAGAGCAGTCAGGATCCTCTGCTATCACTTGTAAAATTTGCTTCCTCAATGGGAGCTGGTCAGCGGTCCCTAGAGACATGCAAGACGAGATCAAGCCGTTTCACCATCGTAAAGATGAAATGTCGATCCATTCAGATTTCCTCTTATGGAGCAACCGCATTATCTTGCCAATGAAAGGCAGGAAAACCTTCATACATGACCTACACAGCATCCACCCAGGCATAGTCATGATGAAGGCTATCGCCAGGTCCCAGGTCTGATGGCCCAGCCTTGACTCGGACCTGGAGTCGTGCGTGCACCAGTGTAACACATGCTCACAACTGAGCGATGCTCCCAGGGAGGCTCCACTTAGTTTCGGTCCTGGCCCTCAAAACCATGGTCCAGGATCCATGTAGATTATGCGGGCCCCTTTCTGGGAAAGATGTTCCTGGTTGTTTTGGATGCCTACTCCAAATGGATTGAATATGCAATAATGGCATCCAGCACGTCCGCAGCCACCGTTGAAAGCCTCAGGGCCATGTTTGCCACCCATGGCTTACCCGACAATGGTCCATGCTTCACCAGCTCGGAATTCAATGAACTCATGACCCGTAATGGCATCAAGCATGTCAAATCAGCCCCGTTCAAGCCCGCATCCAACGGCCAAGCAGAGCAGGCAGTCCAAACCATAAAGTAGAGCTTGAAATGTGTCACGGAAGGCTCCTTACAAAGCCACCTATCCCGGGAACTGCTCAGCTACAGGACATGACCCCACTCACTTACCGGGGTTCCCCCTGCAGAATTACTAATGAAACGAGCACTCAAAACCAGGCTGTCCTTAGTACACCCTGACCTCATTGATCAGGTGGAAACCAGGCGTTATCAGCAAAACACGTACCATGATCGTGCGACTGTATCACGCGACATCACTGTAAATGACCCTGTGTTTGTGCTGAATTACGGTCAGGGCCCCAAATGGGTCACTGGCACTGTATTAGTCAAGAAGGGGAATAGAGTGTTTGTTGTCAAACTGCTTAATGGTCAAATGTGCAGAAAACATTTGGACCAAACCAAGTTACGATTCCATGAAACACAGGGTCATTTACAGTGATGTCGCATGATACAGCCGCACGATCATGGTACGTGTTTTGCTGATAACGCCTGGTTTCCACCTGATCAATGAGGTCAGGGTGTACTAAGGACAGCCTGGTTTTGAGTGCGCGTTTCATTAGTAATTCTGCAGGGGGAAGCCCGGTAAGTAAGTGGGGTCGTGTCCTGTAGCTGAGCAGTACTCGGGACAGGCGGGTTTGTAAGGAGCCTTCCGTGTCACATTTCAAGCTCTGCTTTATGGTTTGGACTGCCTGCTCTGTTTGGCCGTTGGGTGCGGGCTTGAACGGGGCTGATCTGACTTGCTTGATGCCATTACGGGTCATGAATTCATTGAATTCTGAGCTGGTGAAGCATGGACCATTGTCGGGTAAGCCATGGGTGGAAAACATGGCCCTGAGGCTTTGAATGGTGGCTGCGGACGTGCTGGATGCCATTATTACACATTCAATCCATTTGGAGTAGGCATCCACAACAACGAGGGACATCTTTCCCAGATAACCATGAATCACCGGAAGAGGACCTCATCTTCAGCGACCCACCGATATATGCCCAATCGACAACAGACCTTGCTGCCAACCATGAGGATGATCCCACCATCCCCAACATCCAGCCCAACCAATCGCGCTGCAAGACAGCAGTGGCCCAAGCAACTCACCCAGGCCAGAAGCGACACTCAGACAGTCAACCAGGGAGTGCAGGGCTCCGGGTCGCCTTAACCTGTAATCAACTCGCATCAAAGACTTTGGAGAGGAATGATGTCATGTATGCAAACTCTTTGTATTCACTATGTAACTATGTACGATGTACCACCTGATGGTGCTGCTGTTGGAGGCCCCAGGGGTTACCTGCCCAGGTGTGCAGGGGCATATAAAAGGCGGTCAGCCATGCTGCCCCTCACTTTACAGTCGTATTAAATAGACTGAAGTCACACAGCTCTTACTCACAGTACAAGGCCTCGTGAAGTTATTCGATGGTAATTGCAGACATAACACTTTTGGTGGAACTTTTATGCGACCTCTGCAGGTGTCTGGCTGCTGCCATCTGGCCTCAATTACAGTAACTAGTGCCTCCACTTCATCTTGTAAGAAATTCTTGGTCCTTGCGCCACGTTGCATCTTGTATTGCAGCTCCGATTTTTCCAATGAGAATTAAAGTTCTCATATGCAACTGGCTCTTTAAAAATGGCCGATTGCAGACTGGGAGCTGTACTGGGCATGCGTGCTCATCGGAATCATGTCAAAATCGTCCTTTTTTTTGCGCATGCGCAGAAGGGGTGGCATCGTTTTTTCGGTGTAGACATTAGGTTTCACCCCCTGAGGCGACTGGACGGGCTACGCGGCGCCAATTTCAAAAAATAGGACGGAGAAACTTGCTACATTTTTTTTGGAGTAGTTGGGGCTAGAAAAATGGGCGTAACTCTGGCAATACGCCAAAAACGGCATTGGGGAAAATTGAGCCCATTGTCTGTGATAATACTTTCTGCGGCCATATTATTTGGATATACCCACTCAACCAACGTAGGCATCAAACAAGTTTAAAGATATTGACAGCAATGTTTACTGAGTAGCAGAATGGCATTCTTCGGGTCCAATCTACGACAATTATCACCAGACCAGTCAATGGACTGTGATCAGAATACGACACATTGTGCAGTCAGGCATAAGTAAGCACCACCTGTACAGTTATCAGATGTACCAGCTGTATACCATTAATGATTTAGACGAAGGAATTGAATGTAATATCTCCAAGTTTGCAGATGACACTAAGCTGGGTGGCAGTGTGAGCTGTGAGGAGCATGCTAAGAGGCTAAAGGGTGACTTGGACAGGTTAGGTGAGGAAAATGCATGGCATTTGCAGTATAATGTAGGTAAATGTGAAGTTATCCACTTTGGTGGCAAAAACAGGAATGCAGACTATTATCTGAATAGTGATAGATTAGGAAAAGGGGAGGTGCAACGAGACCTGGATATCATGGTACATCAGTCATTGAAAGTTAGCTTGCAGATACAGCAGGTGGTGAAGAAGGCAAATGGTATGTTGGCCTTCATAGCGAGAGGAATTGAGTATAGGAGCAGGAAGGTCTTACTGTAGTTGTACAGGGCCTTAGTGAAGCCACACCTTGCATATTGTGTACAGTTTTGGTCTCCTAATCTGAGGAAGGACATTCTTGCTATTAAGGGAGTGCAGTGAAGGTTCACCAGATTGATTCCTGGGATAGGAGGAGTGACATATGAAGAAAGACTGGATCGACTAGGCTTATATTCACTGGAATTCAGAAGAATGAGAGGGGATCTCATAGAAACATATAAAATTCTGACGGGATTGGACAGGTTAGATGCAGAAAGAATGTTCTCGATGTTGGGGAAGTTCAGAACCTGGGGTCACAGTCTAAGGATAAGGGGTAAGCCATTTAGGATCGAGATGAGGAGAAACTTCTTCACTCAGACAATTGTGAACCTTTGGAATTCTCGACCACAGAAAGTTTTTGATGCCAGTTCGTTTGATATATTCAAAAGGGAGTTAGATGTGGCCCTTACGGCTAAAGGGATCAAGGGGTATGGAGAGAAAGCAGGAACTGCAGTTGCATGATCAGCACTGATCATATTGAATGGTGGTGCAGGCTCGAAGGGCCGAATGGCCTGCTCTTGCACCTATTTTCTATGTTTCTATGTAAAGAAAAAAAGGAAAACACTGGGGCCTAGAAATTCAGTAGCATCTATTTTTGGGCACCTTACCCACAGAATGCGAGCAGCCCCCCCATTCAATTGAGCAGGTCTGAGGAGCCCAGGATTTTGGGCCTTGGACCTAATTTGTCATGTGGATTGAACAGTGGTAGGATCCTACATGAGGTGATCTGGATTGGCCTTCACCTTTGTGGGAGAGCAGATAAAAATCTTCACTCCATGCTTTGAGAGGTTTAACCAATTTTATGCAATATTAGTAAATTTCTTCTCCGGTGCTACTGGAACACCTCCTTTTAGCCACTGCTCCATCTACCATATAGTTTGCATTGATGCAAAGTGTTTTCAGCTTTAAATTAGCACAAACTGTGTAGTATAACATGGACTAAAGCCAGCAGGAAGAAATTCTGGATGTTAGGCCACCTTGAGGATGCAGCCTGAACAAGCTGTAGTAAAATTGACCACTTCATGTTGAAAAGTGTTTAATGTTTGCAAAGTCCCAAGCATCACATCCACTATTCCTAACATAGCATTAGGTGGCATATTGACGTGTGACTTGAGTACAACCTGGTCAATCAAGGTAAAGTATGTTCTAATTCATAATAATGTGAACTCCGTAAGTTGGAGTTCCCATTATTATGAATGAGAAAACCCCCAAACACACAAAACATTAATAAAAAATAGACAAAATACACTACATATTTAACGTTAATTTAAATTAAAGTTATTTATGTATTATTGAAAACATATATTTTTCCAATTTTTAAAAAAGTTTTTTTAATTATGCTTTAAAATAAATGTAATGTAGTGGGCAGGGTTTTTAAAAATGAAATGTGTTTTTTAAATTTTATATTTTATGTTTTAATTATGTTTTAAAACTCTTACACCTGTAAAACTAGGCTATCTGCCTGCTTTTATCAGGCACAAGAATTTTGAGGACATTTGCTGGGCAAGATATGGACAAATACCGCAATCTTGCCCTTGCAAATGTCCTCGCTCCCGAGATGCGGATGATCTATCAAGTTGGAGCTTCACAGATCGGAAAAGCCGGTTTTCAGCGCATGCACATTGTGCGCTGATAACCGGCTTTTGCAATACCTTCCCGGGTCCGTACACACTCCGTACGGACCCGGGAGGCCGGAATTTCTGGCCCAATATGTACCTTTAGATTCTAAACGTTGTCTAACTTAGACTGTAACCTACTTCTCATCTACATGTTGCCCCTTGGCGACATCACCTGTAAACACCGTGTCAGTTTCCACCCAAAAAATCTGAACGGACTCGGTTCCAAGGATTCCGGATTTTGGATGGTGTACTTGTACAATCAAAATATAATTTACTCAGAAGCTTAGAGCCAAAACATAAGAATACTTTGTCCCAGTAAAATGGCATTCGGAATGTAGATATATGGCTGTTGGTTATTATGGAACCACCTAAACCTAAAGAAAATAAATGTACAAAGTAAGAAAGACAGGGCTGGAATTTGCAATGGCTTACCACCCAGTTTCTGGGCGATATTGGCCATTGTGGGCGCTAATCAGGTAAGCGGAAAATTCCCTACCTGAGTTATGCCGGTGGTTTCGAGGTACCGCAGGCGTCGTCCACGTACTGTAGCTTGACGACAGAGGTTAGGGTGGTTTTGGACCTGGCCTGGAGACGGCGAAGGTTAAACAGCTTCCCACTGGTTCTGTAGTTTAGTTCCATTCTAGTGAAGAGCTTGTTAACTGTGAGGTAAGGGGACAAGTCCGACTGAGGCAACTACAGGGGAATCTCCCTGCTATCAGCCACTGGGAAAGTTGTCACCAGAGTTCTCCTCAACCGTTTTCTCCCTGTGGCCAAGGAGCTCCTCCTGGAGTTGCAGTGTGGATTTCGTCCCCTACGGGGCACAATGGACATGATCTTTGCAGCATGACAACTGCAAGAAAAATGCAGGGAGCAGCACCAGCCCTTATACATGGCCTTCTTTGAACTTACAAAGGCCTTTGACACTGTTAACCGCGAGGGTCTATGGAGCGTCCTCCTCTGTTTTGGATGCCCCCAAAAGTTCGACAACATCCCTCGCCTGCTCCACGACAACATGCAGGCCGTGATCCTTACCAAAAGATCCATTACAGACCCAATCCACGTATGGACCGGGATCAAACAGGGCTGCGTCATCACTCCAACCCTCTTCTCAAATTACTTCTGTAATGTTTTCTTCAATGGCATTTACATATTTACTGAACCTTTTCATCTTCAAGGCCATGGCAAAATGATGCATGTGTGTCTTCCCATGCTTCCTTTTGCCCTTCAAATCTCACTGAAATATGGAATTCATTGAAATATCAATATGATTCTATTGTATCAATTCCGCATCTCCCTCGTCCCTGGATCATAATGAGTGTAATGCTAACCACGCTAATTATATTCCTTTATGATCCAAGGAAATAGCTTATTGCGGAATGGGAAGTGGTGGAGGGATGGAGAAGTGATACTATAGAATGTAATAGGTTGGTCATTACATTGAAATTTAAAGGCGCTTCAGGACCATGATAGGATTGAAGAGCTGAAGCTTTTTACTGTAGAAAAACGTAGACCTTGAGGAGATTTGACTGAAGTGAAAGCATTCGATTCGGTTCATGTGGCTAGGCTCTTTGAATTAGATTGGCAGAAACAGGGGGAAGAATACAAGTTACGTAAGCACAGGACTAGATTAGTTGTTGAGAGGTTTTTCTTTTCACAGACCATCGTCGACCTGTGAGGGACATTCTTTGTTTTTTTTCTGGGTCCTTTAGCCTCTCTTGGCATGCCTGACTGGTGGGACAGGGCTCACATAAGTGGCACTCTGACAGTGTGACAGATTGGAAAACGCTTGATGGACCAGCAGCTCTCTTCCTGTCCATCATTTTCCTGTTCATGTATTACATAGATTGTGACAGCAAAGCAACAGACCATTCGACTCAAATCTGGGCCATCTAGTCTAATCCTCTCTGCTGCTCACTGTCTATACTCTTTAGTATTCTTCTTTGAAAAATGATCTAATTCCTTTAAAAATGTATGTCTGTTGTATTTTTGCATTTTGAATCTGATTATGATTTTGCTCCACGAAACCCAGAAGTACTGGCCAGCTGAGAATTGGGAGCTAGGCCCGAAAGTTCCTGGAACGCACCTACCCAGAAATCACGCCAGTTGCTGCGTTGATCTTGCTGACGGAAATTTATACTGAAATGTCCTGTAGAACTCATTTGCTGGAATTGTAAAATCCAACGTAAAATAAGCACACGTGCAAATAGGGGGAATAGCAAATGGGCTGCTATCCTCTGTCAGGCTGCCTTGGTCTCAGAGGCTCTTGTCTCTGCTACTCTTGTTCCTCTTTCATTGTTGTACAGAACAGGGCTTTGCCCATTGGGAAGGCCAGTCCAGCTGTTTAGCCCTTCTGAACATGTGGGGAGGAGGGGCGAGTGTTATGTGTGAATGTAAACCTCACCAATATGTAGGGGGCACACCTGTGGGAGACCTAAGGGTCACCTAAGGTTTGTATAAAAGGTGATTCACCATGCTGCCTCTTCACTCTGGAGTCTGAATATAGAGACCAAGGTCACAACAGTTTGAGCTTACAATACAATCTTGTGGAGTTATTCTGAACATAACAAATTGGCGACGAGTAACGGATCACTAACTTTCACGCGGTAATGGCTGCCGTTGATATTCTTGAGAGATTTGTTGAGGGCGATGATTGGGAAGCCTTCATTGAGCGGCTCGACCAGTACTTCATGGCCAACGAACTGGACAAGGCTGAGACGGCGGTCAAACGCGGGGCGATTCTCCTCACCGTATGTGGGTCTTCGATATATAGCCTCCTCAAAAATCCGCTGGCACCGGACAAACCAATGGACAAGATTTACACAGAGCTGTGCAAGCTGGTTCGGGAACACCTCAAGCCGAAGTAGAGCATCTTAATGGCCAGGTATCACTTTTACACACACCGTCGCTCCGAAGGTCAGAACATGGCGAGCTTTGTCGCCGACCTAAGATGCCTTGCGGGACAGTGCGAATTTGCAGGATATTTGGGGGAAATGTTGCGGGACTTTCTCGTGCTTGGAATTGGCCACGAGGTCATTCTTCGCAAACTGTTGTCTGCCAAATCCCTAGATCTGAGCAAGGCCTTCACGATAGCCCAGGCTTTCATACCCACGAGCGACAACACGAAACAAATATCTTCACAGAATCGAAGCTCACCGGCAAGTATGTGCATAAAATAATGTTTTCATCAGGCAGAACTGGACAGGGCAGGGCCCACACGACCACAGAGACCAGACCCCGTTCTAGGGTGACTCAGAATCCGCCATGGGGCATGAATACGTATCCATTAACACCATGTTGGTGCTGCGGGGGCAGTCATAGAGCCCATCAATGCCGATTCAAGAACTATATGTGCAAGGGCTGTGGAATAATGGGGCACCTCCAGCAAATGTGCAAATGATCTCTGACTCACCACGTGGCAGAGTCAGGAGAGGATGACCGATCCAGCGAGGATCACGCTGAACGAGCAGGAGAGGCAACTCAACCTGAGGATGAAGAGGAAGCATATGGGATATACACCTTCACCACCAAAAGCCCTCCGATAATGTTAAAAGTTAAATTCAATGGCACTCCAGTCTCCATGGAACTGGACACGGAGACGAGTCAATCAGTAATTACCCAAAAGGCATTCGAGTGGTTGTGGGGCGACAGAGCACAACGACCTAAACTGATCCTGTGCTATGTGGGAAGTCAGGGACGCTCCCAGTGTCCCTGACTACTATGTGTGCAGGAAGTGTGTCCAGCTGCAGCTCCTGACAGACCACATTGCAGCACCGGAGCTGGGCATGGATTCACTCTGGTGCATCCGCGATGCTGAGGATGTCGTGAATAGCATGTTTAGTGAGTTGATTACACCGCAGGTAAAGGTTACTCAGGCAGATAGGGGAATGGGTGACCATCAGGCAGAGCTGTGGAAGAAAGGTAGTGCAGGGGTCCCCTGCGGTCATCTCCCTCAAAAACAGATATACCGTTTTGGATACTGTTGGGGGCGATGACTCATCAGGGGAAGGCAGCAGCAGCCAAGTTCATGGCACCATGGGTGGCTCTGCTGCACAGGAGGGCAGGAAAAAGAGTGTGAGAGCTATAGTGGTAGGGGATTCTATTTTAAGGGGAATAGATAAGCGTTTCTACGGTCGCAATCGAGATTGCAGGATGGCATATTGCCTCCCTGGTGCAAGGGTCAAGGATGTCTCGGAGCGGCTGCAGGGCATTTTGGAGGGGGAGGTTAAACAACCAGTTGTCGTGGTGCATATAGGTACCAACAATATAGGTAAAAAATAGGATGAGGTCCTACAAGCTGAATTTAGTGAGCTAGGAGTTAAATTAAAAAGTAGTACCTCAAGGGTAGTAATCTCAGGATTGCTATCATTGCCACCTGCTAGTCAGAGTAGGAATTGCAGGATAGCTCAGGTGAATACGTGGCTTGAGGAGTGGTGCACAAAGGAGGGATTCAAATTCCTGGGACATTGGAACTGATTCTGGGGGAGCTGGGACCAGTACAAACCGGACGGTCTGCACCTCGGCAAGACCAGAACCAATGTCCCAGGGAGTGTTTGCTCGTGCTGTTGTGGAGGGTTTAAACTAACATGGCAGGGGGATGGGAATCTCGGCAAGGAGACAGATGGAAGTAAAATGGGGGCAGAAGCAAAAGCTAGAAAGGAGATAAGGAAAGGTGGAGGGCAGAGAAATCAAAGGTAAAAATCAAAAAAGGCCACATTACAACATAATTCTAAAAGGACAAAGAGTGTTAAAAAAACAAGCCTGAAGGCTCTGTGTATCAATGCAAGGAGCATTCGTAATAAGGTGGATGAATTAACTGCGCAGATAGCTGTTAATGGATGTAATTGGGATTATGGAGACATGGCTCCAGAGTGACCAAGGCTGGGAACTCAGCATCTAAGGGTATTCAATATTCAAGAAGGATAGACAGAAAGGAAAAGGAGGTTGGGTAACGTTGCTGGTTAAAGAGGAGATTAACACAATAGTAAGGAAGGACATTAGCGTGAATAATGTGGAA
The DNA here is from genome assembly GCF_044704955.1 of Pristiophorus japonicus. Classification (NCBI taxonomy): domain Eukaryota; kingdom Metazoa; phylum Chordata; class Chondrichthyes; family Pristiophoridae; genus Pristiophorus; species Pristiophorus japonicus. The sequence goes on from NC_091986.1 coordinate 19,597,602, forward strand.
TCTGTATGGATCGAGCTCCGGAACACCAAAGGGCAGAAAACGCTAGTGGGAGTTGTGTACAGACCAACAAACAGTGATAGTGAGGTTGGGAATGGCATCAAACAGGAAATTAGGGATGCGTGCAATACAGGTAGAGCAGTTATCATGGGTGACTTTAATCTACAAATAGATTGGGCTAATCAAACTGTTAGCAATACGGTGAAGGAAGATTTCTCGGAGTGTATAAGGGATGGTTTTTGTTAAGTATGCAACCCATGTAACCAGCATTCTACCGCCACCAGAGGATGTATCTGTTGGAGTCCCAAGGAATCCCAGCATCCCTTGGGAGCTCTGTATATAAGCAGTCCTCCCCCGCTGTACCAGTACTCCAAAGTTAGCATAAAGAGACTAAGATCACACTTACTCACGTCTACAGTACTCAATCACGTTACTTTATTCAAGACATAACAACTGGCAGTGAGATAACGAACCATGCAGAGAATGCAGAGAACTGTTGGCATCCTGGAGAAATTCTCAGAAGGGAACGATTGGGAGGCCTTCGTGAAGCGACTCAACTAATACTTCGTGGCCAATGAGCTGGAAGGGAGTGTGAACATGGCCAAATGAAGAGTGATCCTCCTCACTGTCTGCAGGGCAACAACTTATGGTATCATGAAGAATCTTCTTGCTCCTGTCTTCAGACCGTTTACATATATCAACGGTCTGAAGGCCAGGAAGTAGCGAGCTACTTCGCCGAACTATAACGCCTTGCAGGACATTGTGAATTTGAAGGATTCCTGCAGCAAATGCTAAGAGACTTTTTTGTGCTTGGCATTGGCTATGACGTTATCCTTCGCAAACTATTGACTGTTGAAACACCGAACGTGAACAAAGCCATAACGATAGCCCAGGCATTTATGCCCACCAGCGATAACACCAAACAAATTTTGCAGTACAAAGATGTTTCGGCTAGTACTGTACACAAAGTAATATTGTTTTCAGGCAGGAATGCAGATGGCAGAATGTACACGCCTGCAGCTGCACGACCTCAGATGACACAGAATCCGCCACAAGCGTTAATGCAAGGCAATTGACACCTTGTTGGCGCTGCGGGAGTGATCATCGAGCCCATCAATGCCGCTTCAAACACTATGTGTGCAAAGGCTGTGGAATAATGGGACACCTCCAGCGAATGTGCAGATGAGCTGCAAAACCTGCAAACCACCACGTTGCAGAGGAAGATCGATCCATGGCAGATCAAACTGAAATAGAGACTCAAACCGAGGAGGGAGAAGTATATGGGGTACAAATCTTCACCATGAAATGTCCACCAATCATGTTAAAAGTTGAACTGAACGGAATTCCAGTATCCATGGAATTGGACACGGGTGTGAGTCAGTCTATCTTGAGCAAAAAGGCCTTCGACAGGCTGTGGTGCAACAAGGCACACAGGCCCAAGCTGAGAACTTACACTAAAGAGCTGATCCCTGTAATTGGCATCGCAGCAGTAAAAGTCTCCTATGATGGAGCAGTGCATGAACTAGCACTTGGGATAGTACCAGGAGATGGTCCCACACTGTTTGGCAGAAGCTGGCTGGGAAAAATCTGCTGGAACTGAGACGATATCCGAGCACTTTCATCCGTTGACGACGCCTCATGTGCCCAGATTCTGAGCAAGTTTCTGTCGTTGTTTGAGCCAGGCATCGGAAGTTTCTCGGGGCGAAAGTGCAGATCCACTCGATTCCCGGTACACGACCGATCCACCACAATGCAGGGGTGGTGTCATACATGATGCGAGAGAAAGTGGCGATCGAGCTGGACAGGCTGCAAAGAGAGGGCACCATCGTGCCGGTGGAGTTCAACGAGTGGGCCAGTCCGATTGTTCCGGTTCTCAATGGCGATGGCATGGTCAGAATTTGTGGGGACTATAAAGTAACGATTAACTGTTTTTGCTGCAGGACCAGTACCCGCTACCCAAGGCAGACGACCTATTTGCGATGCTAGCAGGAGGGAAGACGTTCACCAAGTTGGACCTGACCTCGGCTTACATGACGCAGGAGCTGGCGGAATCTTCGAAAGGCCTCACCTGCATCAACACGCACAAAGGTCTGTTCATCTACAATAGATGCCCGTTTGGGATTCGATCGGCTGCGGCTATTTTTCAAAGGAACATGGAGAGTCTGCTAAGGTCAGTTCCGTGCACCGTGGTTTTCCAGGATGATATATTGACCACAGGTCGGGACACCATCGAGCACTTGCAGAACCTGGAAGAGGTTCTAAGTCGGCTAGATCGTGTGGGATTCAGGTTGAAACGCTCGAAGTGTGTTTTCCTGGTGCCAGAGATCAAGTTCTTCGGGAGAAGTATCGTGGCAGATGGCATCAGACCCACCGACGCCAAGACGGAGGCCATCAAGAACGCGCCGAGACTACAGAACGTGACGGAGCTGCGGTCGTTCCTGGGACTCCTCAATTATTGCGGTAATTTCCTACCCGGGTTAAGCACCTTGCTAGAACCTCAGCACAAGGGAGATGATTTGGTATGGGGAAATCACAAGAGACAGCTTTTGAGAAAGCCCGAAATCTGTTATTTACTAACAAACTGCCTGTCCTGTATGATCCTTGTAAACGTTTAGTGCTAGCTTGCGATGCTTCTTCGTACGGGGTCGGTTGTGAGTTACAACAAACAAACAAATCGGGAACATTGCAACTAGTCGCTTATGCATCCAGGAGCTTGTCCAAGGCCGAAAGGGCCTGTAGCATGATTGAAAAAAATCTCTGGCATGCGTTTAAGGGGTAAAGAAAATGCATCAGTATCCGTTTGGGCTTAAGTTCGAGTTAGAAACTGACCATAAGCCGCTCATATCGATATTCTCAGAGATAAAGGTATCAATACCAACGCCTCTGCTCACATCCAAAGATGGGCGCTCATGCTGTCTGCATATAACTATGTAATTCGCCACAGGCCAGGCACAGAGAACTGCACTGACGTCCTCAGTCGGCTACCATTGCCCACCACCGGGGTAGAAATGGCACAGCCTGTAGACTTGCTCTTGGTGATGGATGCATTTGAAAACGAAAAGTCACCCGTTACGGCCCACCAGATCAGGACCTGGACCAGCCAGGATCCTTTACTGTCCCTTGTAAAAAAAACTGTGTCCTCCATGGGAGCTGGTCCAACGTCCCAGCGAAGATGCATGAAGAGATCAAGCCATTCCAGCGGCATAAAGACAAAATATCTATACAGTCGGACTGTCTTTTGTAATCTCAGGTTTTGCCAAAAAAAGGCAGGGAAGCATTCATACATGACCCACACAGTACCTACCCAGGCATAGTAATGGTGAAAGCTATAGCCAGATCCCATGTGTGGTGGCCCGGCATCAACTCAGATTTGGAACCTTGTGTGCAACAATGCAACACTTGCTCTCAACTGAGTAATGCACCCAGGGAGGCACCGTTAAGTTTGTGGTCATGGCCCTACAAACCATGGTCTCGTATCCACGTTGACTTTGCTGGCCTGTTTCTAGGCAAAATGTTCTTGGTTTTGTGGATGCTTATTCAAAGTGGATTGAGTGTGTAATAATTTCCTTAAGCACGTCCACTGCTACCATCAAAAACCGACAAGCCTTGTTTACCAGGGACGGCCTGCCTGATGTCCTTGTCAGCGACAATAGGCCATACTTCACCAGTGCTGAATTCAAGGAATTCATGACCCGCAATGGGATCAAGCACATCACATCTGTCCCGTTCAAGCCCGCATCCAACGGTCAGGCAGAACGGACAGTCCAAATCATCAGCAAAGCTTGAAACGCGTGTTGGAAGGCTCCCTGCAGACCCGCCTGTCCCAAGTCCTGCTCAGCTACCGCACCAGACCCCGCTCGCTCACCGGGGTTCCCCCAGCCGAGCTGCTCATGAAAAGGGCACTCAAAAAGGCTCTCTCTCGTCCACCCTGATCTCCATGGTCGAGGGCAGGCGGCATCAACAAAGCATGTACCATGATCGCGCAAATTTGTCACGCGATATTGAAGTCAATGACCCTGTATTTGAATTCAACTATGGACATGGTCCAAAATGGCTTGCTGGCACTGTCATAGCAAAAGAAGGGAGTAGGGTGTTTCAGGTCAAACTCGCAAATGGACTAGCTTGCAGAAAGCATTTGGACCAAACCATACTGCGATTCACAAACAACCACGAGCCACCTGAAGAGGACACCACCAACTTCGACCCTCCGACACACACACAAGTGGCAACCGACATCATGGTTGACCATGAAGCTGAACTCATTATCCCCAGCAGCCCAGCAAGGCCAGCTGCACAGCAGCCCAGCAAGGCCAGCTGCACAGCAGCCCAGCGAAGAACAAACCAACTCACCTGCACCTGTGTTTGTACCGAGACGATCGACTAGGGAGCGAAAAGCCCCAGCTTGTCTCACCCTGTAAATAAGTGTACTATTGATTTTGGGAGGGAGTGATGTTATGTATGCAACCCAGATAACCAGCATTCTACCGCCACCAGAGGGTGTATCTGTTGGAGATCCAAGGGATCTCAGCATCCCTTGGGAGCACTGTAAATAAGGAGGCCTCCCACACTGTACCAGTACTCTGGAGTTAGAATAAAGAGACTAAGGTCACACTTACTCACCCGTCTACAGTACTCAATCACGTTACTTTATTCAAGACATAACAGATTTCTAGACCAATATGTCGAGGAACCAACTAGAGAGCAGGCCATCCTAGACTGGGTCTTGTGTAATGAGAGAGGATTCATTGGCAATCTTGTTCTGCGAGGCCCCTTAGGGAAGAGTGAACATAATATTGTAGAATTCTACATTAAGATGGAGAGTAACACAGTTAATTCAGAGACTAAGGTCCTTAACTTAAAGAAAGGTAACTTCGATGGTATGAGACGTGAATTGGCTAGGATAGACTGGTGAATGATACTTAAAGGGTTGACGATGGATAGGCAATGGCAGACATTTAAAGATCACATGGATGAACTTCAACAATTGTAGATCCCTGTCTGGCGTAAAAATAAAATGGGGAAGGTGGCTCAACCGTGGCTAACAAGGGAAATTAGGGATAGTGTTAAATCCAAGGAAGAGGCATATAAATTGGGCAGAAAAAGCAGCAAACCTGAGGACTGGTAGAAATTTAGAATTCAGCAGAGGAGGACAAAGGGTTTAATTAGAAGGGAAAAAATAGAGTATGAGAGTTAGCTTGCAGGGAACTTAAAAACTGACTGCAAAAGCTTCTATAGATATGTGAAGAGAAAACGATTAGTGAAGACAAATGTAGGTCCCTTGCAGTCAGAATCAGGTGAATTTATAATGGGGAACAAAGAAATGGCAGATTAATTGAACAAATACTTTGGTTCTGTCTTCACTAAGGAAGACACAAATAACCTTCCGGAAATACTAGGGGACCAGTGAGAAGGAGGAACTGAAGAAAATCCTTATTAGTCAGGAAATTGTGTTAGGGAAATTGATGGGAGTAAAGGCCAATAAGTCCCCAGGGCCTGATAGTCTGCATCCCAGAGTACTTAAGGAAGTTGCCCTAGAAATAGTGATTGTCATTTTCCAACATTCTACAGACTTTGGATCAGTTCCTATGGATTGGAGGGTAGCTCATGTAACCCCACTTTTTAAAAAAGGAGGGAGAGAGAAAACAGGGAATTATAGACCAGTTAGCCTGACATCGGTAGTGGGGAAAATGTTGGAATCAATTATTAAAGACGTAATAGCAACGCATTTGGACAGCAGTGACAGGATTGATCCAAGTCAGCATGGATTTATGAAAGGGAAATCATGCTTGACAAATCTAGAATTTTTTGAGGATGTAACTAGTAGAGTGGACAAGGGAGAACCAGTGGATGAGGCTTTTGACAAGGTCCAACACAAGAGATTCGTGTGTAACATTAAAGCACATGGTATTGGGGGTAATATATTGAAGTGGATCGAGAACTGGTTGGCAGACAGGAAGCAAAGAGTAGGAATAAACGGGTCCTTTTCAGAATGGCAGGCAGTGACTAGTGGAGTACCGCAAGGTTGAGTGCTCGGACCCAGGCTATTTACAATATACATTAATGATTTGGATGAATGAATTGAATGTAATATCTCCAAGTTTGCATATGACACTAAGCTGGGTGACAATGTGAGCTGTGAGGAGGATGCTAAGAGGCTGCAGGGTGACTTGGGACAGGTTCGGTGTATGGGAAAATGCATGGCAGATGTAGTATAATGTAGATAAATGTTAAGTTATCCACCTTGGTGGCATAAACAAGAAGGCAGAATATTATCTGTATGGTGACAGATTAGGAAAACGGGAGATGCAAGAGACTTGGGTGTCATGGTACATCAATTATTGAAAGTTGGCATTTAGGTAAAGCAGGCGGTGATAAAGGCAAATGGCATGTTGGCCTTCATAGCGAGAGGATTTGAGTATAGGAGCAAGTTGTACAGGGCCTTGGTGAGGCCACACCTTGAATATTGTGTACAGTTTTGGTCTCCTAATCTGAGGAAGGACATTCTTGTTATTGAGGGAGTGCAGCGAATGTTCATCAGATTGATTCCTGGGATAGGAGGACTGACATATGAAGAAAGACTAGATCGACTAGGCTTATATTCACTGGAATTTAGAAGAATGAGAGGGGATCTCATAGAAACATATAAAATTCTGACGGGATTGGACAGGTTAGATGCAGAAAGAATGTTCTCGATGTTGGGGAAGTTCAGAACCAGGGATCACAGTCTAAGGATAAGGGGTACGCCATTTAGGATCGAGATGAGGAGAAACTTCTTCACTCAGACTATTGTGAACCTGTGGAATTCTCTACCACAGAAAGTTTTTGAGGCCAGTTCGTTAGATATATTCAAAAGGGAGTTAGATGTGGCCCTTACGGCTAAAGGGATCAAGGGGTATGGAGAGAAAGCAGGAATAGGGTACTGAGGTGAATGATCAGCCATGATCATATTGAATGGTGGTACAGGCTCGATGGGATGAATGGTCCAGTCCTGCACCTATTTGCTATGTTTCTGTGTTTCAGTTATAGTTCGATTACTGCAGGAATCTTTGTGTTGACTGTTAGTATTTGACGAGCGCACACATTCCACCGTGGCAAGTAGAGAAATAGATCTGCACAAATCTGGTCATCTGTGGGCTGACTTCAGAAACAATGACCATCAAAGCTGTTGGATTGTTGTAAGGATCCAGCTATGTCAGAGAATGTGGAGGAGACCACTGTTAACTTGTGCGAGGAACTGGCATTGACCTCAATGAACACTGCTGGGGAACCAGCAACAGAATCTCTCAGGAGCACTCATACTAGAGCTACGCAGGCTCTGGGCTCCAGCAGACATTGCATTACTCACCTGTTTGATACAAGCATGAACTGCGGTGACTGATGTTACATATATCCCCTGTGGCAGCCTGGAGAGAGACAGGCACAAAGAACTTGTAGCCTGCAGTGACCATGCCAGCAACAGGCTATCTTGTGCTTCAAAGTAATACCCACCCTCCTGTATGGCTCATAGACACGGGCCATGTACAGTAGACACCTCAAGTCGCTGGAGAAATACCACCAACGATGTCTCCGCAAGATTCTACAAATCCCCTGGGAGGACAGACGCACCAATGTTAGTGTCCTCGACCAGGCCAACATCCCCAGCATTGAAGCACTGACCGCACTTGATCAGCTCCGCTGGGCAAGCCACATCGTTCATGTGCCAGGCACGAGACTCCCAAAGCAAGAGCTCTATTTGGAACTCCTTACGGCAAACAAGCCAAATGTGGGCAGAGGAAACATTACAGGGACATCCTCAAAACCTCCCTGAAACAGTGCAACATCCCCACTGACACCTGGGAGTCGCTGGCCAAAGACCGCCCTAAGTGGAGGAAGTGCATCCGGGAGGGTGCTGAGCACCTCGAGTCTCGTCGCCAAGAGCATGCAGAGATCAAGCGCAGGCAGCGGAAAGAGCGTGCAGCAAACCTGTCCCATCCACCCTTTCCCTCAACGACTATTTGTCCCACCTGTGACAGAGACTGTAGTTCTTGTATAGGACTGTTCAGCCACCTAAGGACTCACTTTAAAAGTGGAAGTGTCATGTATCCTATATGGCTACTGTTGGTACTATTACAAGGTGTGTCACCAGAGGGCACTGCAGTGGGAGACTTGTAGGTTACCTGTACAGGTGTGCCAGGTCTAGTATAAAAGGCAGGCCACCAGGTGTGATCCTCACTCTGGAGTTATCAATAAAGGACTAAGGTCACTACAGTTCAAGTACAACACATTGCCTCGTGGAGTCATTATCAGAGCATCTAAAGACATAACAATTGGCGATGATATTACAGACCTTCATGCGAAAATGGCTACCTTTGGTATGTTGCAGCAGTTGGGATGGTGATAATTGGGATGACTTCGTGGAGAGGCTCGACCATTTCTTCACAGCAAAAGATCTGGCAGGCGACGATCCGGCCACGCTGGCTGATAAGTGCAGAGCTATCCTGCTAACCAGTTGTGGGCCCAATGTCTATGACCTCATCAGGGACTTGCTGGCACCAGTGAAGACAATGACCAAGACGTACGAGGAGCTTGTAACGCTGATCCAAGAACAACTCAAGCCCAAAGAGAGCATCCTCACTGCCAGACATCGGTGTTACATCCACCGACGGCCAGGAGGCCAGGAAATCGCGGAATATGCTGCAGACCTTAGGAGGCTGGTGGCACCGCGTGATTTTGGTGACCACCTCACCGAAGCGCTGTGGGATATCTTTGCATTGGAATCGGCCATGAGGGCCTTCTTCATAAGCTACTATCTGCGGATACCACAGTCACACTGCAGAGGGCCATCTCCGTGAGCCAGGCATTCATGACCTCGACCTGCGGCTCTAGGCGGATGACTCATCCTAAGGACTCAAACCCGACAAGTACTGTGCACAGAATGGCGCCTTTTAGAGGCTGGACTGTTGAACGTGAACCTTCTCAGGGAATAGAGAACAGGCCCCCGAGGCCCTTAACTCAGAGTCTGCCGAAGGGGGCTAACCGAGGAGCTCCATGCTGGTGTTGCGGAGGGAACCACAGGGCTCACCAGTGCCACTTTAAATACTATGTATGCAAAGGCTGCAGCACAAAGGGCCACCTCCAGCGAATGTGTAAAAGAATTATGACTCATTGTGTTGATGAAGAGTCTGCAGATGGCCATGAACCCAGCGCTGATAATGCAACGATAGTCAGAGAGGCAGCTCAGCCCCACGATGAGGTATACAGCATGTTTACCTGCACCATCGAGTGTTCTCCGTTGAGGATGGAAGTCGAGATAAATGGCGTTCCAGTCTTCATGGAAGTGGACATGGGGGCAAGCCAGTCAGTAATGAACCAAGAAGCCTTTGAGAGGCTGTGAGACGATCAAGCTGAATGACCCAAGCTGGTCCCGGTTCAGGCAAAGCTGCGCACCTACACCAATGAACTTATCCCAGTCATTGGTAGCGCAGATGTAAAGGTACTCCATGATGGCGCGGTGCACAAGTTACCCCTGTGGATTGTTGCAGGTGATGGATCAACGCTACTCGGAAGAAGGTGGATGGAGAAGATCCATTGGAGCTGGGAAGATTTCATACCTCCAGCGATCGACATCCTCCATGCTCAGAGACAAAGCAAGCCCCCACCTGAGGTTGGATCTGGCACCAGAAAGCAGACCAGCACAGCACTCGAGGCACAGACCACCCAGCACGACTGTGTGGAGGTGATCCAGCTGAGACGGCCCGAACTTACCTTCCAGGCCATAGTGGCAAGACTCCAGAGGAAGAAAATCGGTTCCAAAGGCGACCCCCCAGCTTCGGTGGCAGAACCCGGGGAGAAGAGGATCACCGCAGTCGACATCGTGGATGGAAGAAAGATGGCACCCGAGCCATGAGGTGATGCGCTGAAGGAAAAGATGGCGGCGGCCAGACGACGCGGTGCAGCGCTGATGGAGCAATACGTAGCACCAAACGGAGAAGAGGATTGGGGTAAAGAAAGCAAGGCTCTCTTAAAGGAGGCTTGCAACTCACCACACTTAAAGGGACAGGTCCACACACTCAAGCAATGTAATAGCAACTGCGAGTTAGTTAAAATGTATAACTGATGGACAGAGTTCATGCAATAAGCAAAGAAAAATCGGGCGATCGCGATTGGAGCTACAGATTATTTACCATGAATAATGAAAAGTTGTGCGATGCAGGATTTCAACTGCATTCAGTCAATGCAGCGGGCAGACAGCCATCGGGAGCACACAGGTCCAGCGAGCTACCCAATGTAGTAGCCTGCATCTCTGGGACCAGAGTTATGCACCACGGAGTGTGGCCACAAGCAGCCAATACACACGAGCTGCAGAGCAAGCGATCTCAGGAGGGCAACGGCACCAGTATCGATACCTTACCTCTGATTGGCTCCACCTCCCAGGCATCCGATGACACCCAACCACCACAAGCCTGAAAGTGCAAACTGTGTCAAGGCGTATCCCCCAGAGCCTATCGCCACCAAGGCTACACCCGGGAAGGAAGGGTCACCCACAACACTTCTCCCAAATGGGACCGGGACTAGCCAGGATCCCAAACCAAATAACGCCCAGGCAAGCGAGTCAGCAGTTCCCTGTGCACTGCTGGACGACTGCCCCTCAGGGAGCAGCAGTGACCCGGGGCACAAGGAAAGGACTGGGAGGTCACAGACATCTGTGAACCTGCCCGACGCTAGGAACAACGGCAAAAGCCCCGAGAGCAGGCAACTTGAGCCAACCGGGTTCCCACTGCCAGCACTGGGCACCGCACCATCACCAGACTGCCTGGACACCGTCCAGCAGTCCTGGCACTAGTTTGTCCTCACCAAGGATACTCCAAGCATGCAGCACTAATGCAACACTGTAAATGCAATTTTTTTTTGGACATGAATGTAATGAGCCAGTGGCACCATCTATATGTGGGGGGTGCGGGGGAGAGAATGGACACACAAACAGAAACCACCAGCACTCTACTGCCAACGAAACACCATCCGCTCACCCAAGTCGGAAATGACCTGCCAAGGGTCAACCAGATAGAGCTATGCCCAGAGCACAGTCAATGCAGAGGCAATTTGCACTAAAGGCTTGGGGGAGAGTGATGTCATGTATCTTACATGGTTACTGTTTGTACTATTACAAGGTGTGCCACCAGAGGGCACAGCAGTGGGGGACTTGTAGGTTACCTGTACAGGTGTGCCAGGCCTAGTATAAAAGACAGGCCACCAGGTGTGATCCTGACTCTGGAGTTATCTATAAATGGACTAAGGTCACTAGAGTTCAAGTACAACACATTGCCTCATGGAGTCATTATCAGAACATCTTAAAAACATAACAGGAAGCAAGTCTTCCTCGATTCTGAGGGACTGCCTATGATGATGATGATGATGATGATTTTGTGCTACCTGTGGCGATTGGCCGTAGATCTTTTTTTGGAGGAGGTGATAGAACTCTGACAGCCTCCGTGGTGCAGAAAAGCCTGCTTATACACACCTGTAAAAAGAACTACAGGTGTGTGGCCCTGGGCCTATAAACCCCTCTTGGAAGGGTAAGGATTGCTACAAAGACTCCTCATTCCATTTTCTGTCCTGCAGCTGCCGCTCTGTTTGCTCCTCCTCCTCCTTCTCCGTCGACTCCTCCAGCCAGAGTGGGATTGCCAGATGGATGCCCGTGAAGAAAAAAAGTGTGGTGTTCGAAGTCCCTTAAGAATTCAGAACACTGTACAGCCATTACAAACACTTTAAAATGGGCTATGTAGCCAAAGCCCACAATGTAATACAAGCAAACCATCTCCTAACACTATCTAGCATTTTGCCTGCAAGGATCTCCTTAAATAGTGAAAGAAAATGGCCGCCACCCGACTTGTGTTGCCTTTGCTTTGTGGGTGGGTTGAGGAATTGGCAAAAATCAGACCATCTGACCCCTATTCACCAGACGCCCGCCTGTTTCTGCCGGGCGCTCCAGACGCCTAAATTGAGGTGCACCTGTAAATTAGAACAGGCGGACAACCGGTCAGCGTTTCTGTTCATTTTACGACAGCTGCCCAGATGTGTTTTTTACAGCTTTATGAAGTATCAGCCCCACTTTTAAAGATTCCTGTCTCTGGATCCTAAGGGGGGAACTTTAACCCCAAAAAACAGGAGGGCTAGGGTCATGTGGGAAACTAAAATGTTAAAAATATGAATCCCGACCCCAGCCCACCCACTTAACGAAGGTGGGATGGGGAGACGGGCCACCAAATAACTCTCAGGAGGCGGGTCGTCCATTTAAGTATTATCACAAGGCTGGCATGCCTCAGGTTTAACCACCATTTTAAATTTAACTGTGGCTGCTCAGGTTTTACATTCATCGGGACACATGAGAGCTAATGGAAGGCAAGGACTGCTGGATTTAGGGGGTAAGTGCTTTTATACTCCTCGATCCAGCATCCCTGCATAAGCCACTCCCGCGATCGGAGATCAACCCCCCACCACCCCACGAGGCCTCCGATCGCCTTCCTGGCCTGTCCCCCCCCCCACCCCCGATCATTCTCCTGCCCCCCCCCCAATCATCATCCTGCCCACCACCCCGATCATCCTGCCCCAATCACCCTCCTGCCCCCCCCCAATCATCATCCTGCCCACACCCCCCGATCATCTTCCTGCCCCCCGATCATCCTGCCCCCAATCATCCTCGTGCCCATCCCCCCGATCATCCTCGTGCCCAACCCCCGATCATCCTCCTGCCCCTCCCCCGATCATCCTCCTGTCCCTCCCTCCAATCATCCTCCTGTGCCCCCCCGATCATCCTCCTGTGCACCCCCGATCATTCTCCTGCCCCCCCCCAATCATCATCCTGCCCACCACCCCGATCATCCTGCCCCCAATCACCATCCTGCCCACCCCCCAATCATCATCCTGCCCCCCCCAATCATCATCCTGCCCACACCCCCCCGATCATCTTCCTGCCCCCCGATCATCCTGCCTCCAATCATCCTCGTGCCCCTCCCCCCGATCATCCTCCTGCCCCTCCCCCGATCATCCTCCTGTCCCTCCCTCCAATCATCCTCCTGTGCCCCCCCGATCATCCTCCTGTGCACCCCCGATCATTCTTCTGCCCCCAATCATTCTCCTGCCCCTCCCCCGATCATCCTGCTGTGCCCCCCGATCATCCTTCTGCCCCCAATCATTCTCCTGTGACCCCCGATCATCCTCCTGTGCCCCCCCGATCATCCTCCTGTGCCCCCCCCGATCATCCCCCTGCGCCCCCCCCCGATCATCCTCCTGTGCCCCCCCTGATCATCCCCCTGTGCCCCCCGATCATCCCCCTGTGCCCCCCCGATCATCCCCCTGTGCCCCTCCCCCGATCATCCTCCTGTGCCCCCCAATCATCCTCCTGCCCCTCCCCCGGTCATTCTCCTGCCCCTCCCCCGATCATCCTCCTGTGCCCCCCCAATCATCCTTATGTGCCCCCCCAATCATCCTCCTGTGCCCCCCCCCCGATCATCCTCCTGTGCCCCCACCCGATCATCCTCCTGTGCCCCCACCCGATCATCCTCCTGTGCCCCCCCCATAATCCTCCTGTGCCCCCTCCAATCATCCTCCTGTGCCCCCCCGATCATCCTCCTGTGCCCCTCCCGATCATCCTCCTGTGCCCCCCCGATCATCCTCCTGTGCCCCCCCCGATCATCCTCCTGTGCCCCCCCGATCATACTCCTGTGCCCCCCCCGATCATCCTCCTGTGCCCCCCCCGATCATCCTCCTGTGCCCCCCCCGATCATCCTCCTGTGCCCCCCCGATCATACTCCTGTGCCCCCCCGATCATCCTCCTGTGCCCCCCGATCATCCTCCTGTGCCCCCCCCGATCATCCCCCTGTGCCCACCCCGATCATCCTCCTGTGCCCCCCCGATCATACTCCTGTGCCCCCCCCGATCATTCTCCTGTGCCCCCCCCGATCATTCTCCTGTGCCCCCCCCGATCATCCACCTCACCCCGATCATCCACCTCACCCCCGACCATACTCCTGTGCCCCCCCCCTGATCATCCTCCTGTGCCCCCCCCGATCATCCTCCTGTGCCCCCCCCGATCATCCACCTCACCCCCGATCATCCACCTCACCCTCGATCATACTCCTGTGCCCCCCGATCATCCTCCTGTGCCCCCCCCCGATCATCCTCCTGTGCCCCCCCCCGATCATCCTCCTGTGCCCCCCCCGATCATTCTCCTGTGCCCCCCCCCGATCATCCTCCTGTGCCCCCCCCGATCATCCTCCTGTGCCCCCCCCGATCATCCTCCTGTGCCCCCCCGATCATACTCCTGTGCCCCCCCCCCGATCATCCTCCTGTGCCCCCCCGATCATCCTCCTGTGCCCCCCCCCGATCATACTCCTGTGCCCCCCCCCGATCATCCTCCTGTGCCCCCCCCGATCATACTCCTGTGCCCCCCCGATCATCCTCCTTCCCCCCCCCCCCTGATCATCCTCCTGTGCCCCCCCGATCATCCTCCTGTGCCCCCCCGATCATCCTCCTTTCCCCCCCCCCCTGATCATCCTCCTGTGCCCCCCCCGGTCATCCTCCTGTGCCCCCCCCGATCATCCTCCTGTGTCCCCCCCGATCATCCTTCTCCCCCCCCCTCCCCACCCAATGATCATCCTCTGATTCCCCCGATCAGCAGCTGGGACCCCACCGATCCCTCCCTCCCTCCTCTCTGCGGCCTAGTGCCACAGGCCTACCCGCCTGGAGCCAGCAATCTCTCCACCTGGCTGGCTGAGATTGGGAAACAAAGGTTCCAAATGCAAATAAGGCACTGCTGTTAGATGTAGTAGGGCCTGCGGGAAAATTATTCCCCCGGACTTCCAGACCGCTTCTAAGCCTCCCCCACCCCACCCCCCGCTCCCAACCCACTTCCTGACTAAAATTTCTGCAAACGTCACTCAGCTCTTTTAGTCCTTTTAAAATTTTACCGCAGGGAAGAAATATCTCCCAGCATTCCTGCCACGAAGAAAAGGACAGTAAAATGCGACCTTCATCTCAAGGGCTGCAATACAAAAGTGAGGAAGTGATGCTTCAGCTGTACAGAGCCTTGCTCAGTCTCCATCCAGAGTACGGCATTCCGTTTTGGGATCTGGGCCTCAGAAACTATTTCCTCTGGTATGTTAATCCGGAATGAAGAGACACTGGGCGTATTTTACGCCACCTGTTACCAGCATGAAATGTGGAAAAAAAATTGGAGGCTGGTGAGATAGTAAGGGGAAAATATCACTAGTAGGCGTAGTTTTTAAGGCCCCCAAATAATAACTTCACGGTGGGGCGGACAACAATCAAGGGAATAATGGAGGCATGTGAAAAAGGAACGGGAGTAATCATGGGGGATTTTAACCTACATATCGATTGGTCAAATCAAATCGCACGGGGTAGCCTTGAGGAGGAATTCATAGAATGCATACGGGATTAATTCTTATAACAGTATGTTACAGAACCTACAAGGGAGCAAGCTATCTTAGATCTGGTCCTGTGTAATGAGACAGGAATAATAAACGATCTCCGAGTAAAAGATCCTCTCGGAATGAGTGATCACAGCAGGGTTGAATTTGTAATACAGATTGAGGGTGAGGAAGTAGTGTCTCAAATGAGCGTACTATGCTTAAGCAAAGGGGACTACAGTGGGATGAGGGCAGAGTTGGCTAAAGTAGACTGGAAACACAGACTAAACGGTGGCACAATTGAGGAACAGTGGAGGACTTTTAAGGAGCTCTTTCATAGTGCTCAACAAAAATATATTTCAGTGAAAAAGAAGGGTGGTAAGAGAAGGGATAACCAGCCGTGGATAAACAAGGAAATAAAGGAGAGTATCAAATTAAAAACCAATGCGTATAAGGTGGCCAAGGTTCGTGGATTGGGAAAATTTTAAACGACAGCAAAGAATGACTAAGAAAGCAATAAAGAAAGGAAAGATAGATTACAAAAGTAAACTTGCGCAAAACATAAAAACAGATAGTAAAAGCTTTTACCGATATATAAAACGGAAAAGAGCGACTAAAGTAAATGTTGGTCCCTTAGAAGATGAGAAGGGGAATTTAATCATGGGAAATGTGGAAATGGCTGAGACCTCAAACAATTATTTTGCTTCGGTCTTCACAGTGGAAGACACAAAAACCATGCCAAAAATTGCTGGTCACAGGAATGTGGGAAGGGGGGATCTTGAGATAATCACTATCACGAAGGGGGTAGTGCTGGACAGGCTAATGGGACACAAGGTAGACAAGTCCCCTGGTCCTGATGAAATGCATCCCAGGGTATTAAAAGAGATGGCGGAAGTTATAGCAGATGCATTCGTTATAATCTACCAAAATTCTCTGGACTCTGGGGAGGTACCATCAGATTGGAAAGCAGCTAATGTAACGCCTCTGTTTAAAAAAGGGGGCAGACAAAAGGCAGGTAACTATAGGCCAGTTAGTTTAACATCTGTAGTGGAAAAAATGCTTGAAGCTATCATTAAGGATGAAATAGCGGGACATCTAGATAGGAATAGTGCAATCAAGCAGACGCAACATGGATTCATGAAGGGGAAATCATGTTTAACAAATTTACTGGAATTCTTTGAGGATATAATGAGCATGGTGGATAGAGGTGTACCGATGGATGTGGTGTATTTAGATTTCCAAAAGGCATTCGATAAGGTGCCACACAAAAGGTTACTGCAGAAGATAAGGGTACGCGGAGTCAGAGGAAATGTATTAGCATGGATAGAGAATTGGCTGGCTAACAGAAAGCAGAGAGTCGGGATAAATGGGTCCTTTTCGTGTTGGAAACCGGTGGTTAGTGGTGTGCCACAGGGATCGATGCTGGGACCACAAATGTTTACAATATACATCGATGACCTAGAAGAGGAGACAGAGTGTAGTGTAACAAAATTTGCAAATGACACAAAGATTAGTGGGAAAGCGGGTTGTGTAGAGGACACAGGGAGGCTGCAAAGAGATTTAGAAAGGTTAAGCGAATGGATTAAGGTTTGGCAGATGGAATACAATGTCGGAAAATGTGAGGTCATCCACCTTGGGAAAAAAAACAGTAAAAGAGAATATTATTTGAATGGGGAGTAATTACAACATGCTGCGGTATAGAGGGACCTGGGGGTCCTTGTGCATGAAACTCTTTTGGAGTTTACCTGAAAAAACATAAACATTAAACCGTGCCACCCGCCCTGGATGACACACCAGACATTTACAAGGCTCTTTTTTTTCTTTTTTGTGGTTTTTTTTTGTGTTTTTTTTTTGGGGCACTATAATCACATTTTTTCCAGTGCCCCCTATAAAAGGGAAGGGGGACACTAAAAGCACCGGCAATTAAAACAAATTAAACTTTAAAACATAAAATCAAATTAAAATTTAGTTGCCGGGCCTGATGATGCACTCCAGTCCCTCCGGTGCCCACCTCTCGCGGAAGGCCGCGAGCGTACCGGTGGACACCGCGTGCTCCATCTCCAAGGACACCCTGGTGCGGATGTACGTGTGGAAGAGAGGCAGGCAGTCAGGTTGAACGACCCCCTTGACCGCCCGCTGCCTGGACCGGCTGATGGCACCCTTGGCCGTGCCCAGGAGCAGTCCTACGAGGAGGCCCTCGGACCTACCCGCTCCCCTTCGCACAGGGTGCCCAAAGATTAGGAGAGTGGGACTGAAGTGCAGCCAAAATTTCAGGAACGGCCCCTTTAAATAATAAAACAGGGGCTGCAACCTCGTGCATTCCATAAAAACATGGAACACGGACTCTTCCAGACCGCAGAAATTGCAGGCGGCCTGGGAGTTCGTGAACCGGCTTAAAATTTTGTTGCACGGCACTGCTCCGTGCACTACCCTCCAGGCCAAGTCCCTGATGAATAGTGGGAGGACTCCCGCATAGAGTGCCCTCCATCGGGGACCCCCGCCTCCTCCGGACGGCAAGATAGTGCACCATGGCGTGTCCGGACGGCAGGCGAGGATGGCAAAGTTGAGAGTGTGCAGGAGCAGCCCGTACAGGAAACCCCTCCGCGCGGAACTGAAAGGCACGGAGGGGATTTCCTCGAGGCAGCTCAAGTTGTGAGGCGCCGGCTCCCAAGGGAGGTTCCGGGATTTGGTGCCGATGAGGAATTCCGTCCGGACGGGGGTCAGTTCGGACGGGATCTCCCCACGTGCTTGAGCCTCCTCGATGCACCTAATGGAGTCAGGGCCCAGAGCTGTTTTTAGCGACTCGATGGCTTCGGCCGCGTGGCGGACGTTGGCTGAATTTAGGTGCAGCGCCAGCGTGCCTGGCGTCATCCAGCCCGCTCCTCCGCCATCGAGCAGGTCCCTGACCCTGGTCACCTCACCAGCCACAGCCCTCTCTTCCGACCGCCACATAAAACCTCGGTCGTGGAGGTACGGATTCCCGAGCAGCGGCTCCTGCAGGACAGCCGCCACTCCAGCCGGCGGAGAGCTGCGCTTGATGGAGACTTTGTTCCAGACCCTGATGAGTTCCTTGTAAAAGACAGGCAGCTCCTGGAGGGCGGTCCTGACACCCCCCAAGTTCACAAACAGGAGCTGCGTGTTGTAGTTGAGGTCGCGCTGCTGGCGGAAGAAATACGTAGCCAGAGCACACCAACTAGAGGGGGCTCGACGTAAAGGTAGCTCTGCAGGGTCTGAAGACGGAAAGTCGCGAGCTGGGCGCTGACGCACACCAACGACTGACCGCCTTCCCCAAGCGGGAGACTCAAGACCGCGGCAGAGACCCAGTGCTTCCTGTTGTTCCAGAAGAAGTCCACCAGCTTTTTCTGTATCTTGGCGACAAACGCAGGGGGAGGGGTCAAAGTGACCAGCTGGTACCACAACATTGCGGCCACCAGCTGGTTTATGACTAGCGCTCGACCCCTGTAGGACAGCACTCGGAGCAGTCCTGTCCAGCGCCCTAGGCGAGCGGCGACCTTGGCCTCCACCTCCTGCCAGTTCGCCGGCCAGGCTTCCTCGTCGGGGCTAAGGTAGACTCCCAGATAGAGGAGATGGGTTGTGCTCCAGGCAAAAGGCCTGAACTCCTCCGGCAGGGAGTCCACCCGCCACTGACCCACCAGGAGTCCGGAACATTTCTCCCAGTTGATCCTGGCGGAGGATGCGGCCGAGTAAATCTCCTGGCACTCACGCATCCTCCGCAGGTCAGCGGAATCCTCTACCGCGAGGAGCACGTCATCGGCGTAAGCCGAGAGGACGACCTCCACGCCCGGCCCTTGCAGAGCCAGTCCCGTCAACCTCGTCCGCAAGAGGCGCAGGAAAGGCTCCAAGCAGATGGCATATAACTGACCGGACATTGGGAATCCCTGGCGCACCCCTCTCCTAAAGCGAAGGGGCGCCGTCAAGGACCCGTTAACCTTAATCAGACACTCCGCGGCGGCGTACAAAAGTCGGATCCGGGCGACGAAATGCGTCCCGAACCCGAAAGCGCGCAGAGTTCCGAGCAGATAGTCGTGATCCACCCTGTCGAACGCCTTCTCTTGGTCGAGAGATAGGAAGGCGACCGACAGACCAGCCTCCTGGGAATGATGGATGAGGTCCCGGACCAGATGGATGTTATCGTGGATTGTCCGGCCCGGGACCGTGTAGGACTGGTCGGGGTGGATCATGTGGTCCAGCACGGTGCCAAGGCGAGCAGACATCGCCATGGCGAAGATTTTGTAGTCCGTGCTGAGGAGGGAGACCGAACGCCAGTTCTTAAGGAGGCGGAGATCGCCCTTCTTAGGCAGCAGGACGATGACTGCCCTGTGCCAAGAGAGGGGCATCTCCCCGGTCGTCAGACTTTCCCCCAGGACCCGCGCGTAGTTGCTCCCCAGGACGTCCCAGAACGCCCTGTGGAACTCCACGGTCAGCCCGTCCAGCCCCGGGGATTTTCCCCTCGAGAGCCGGGCGAGGGCACCGGTCAGCTCCGCCAGGCTTAGCGGAGCTTCCAGATTTTCGGGCTGACTTTCGGCAGGTCCTCCCACAAAACTCTACGCGCTTCCTCGCTGGACGGATCCGGAGAGAACAGAGCCCGGTAATATTCACGGGCCCTGTTGTTGACGCCCTCCGGATCCGAGACGAGAGAGCCGTCGTCGGCCAGCAGCGTCAAGAGCTGCTTACGGACACTCTGCCTTTTTTCCATCGAGTAGAAGAAGGGGGAGCCGCGGTCCAGATCCCGCAGGAACCGGATCCGCGACCTCACGAACGCGCCTCGGGACCCGACGAGCTGCAGGTCCTTCAGCGCGGCCTTCTTAGCTTCCTACACCGTCCGCAGGGCCGGGTCCTGGACGACTTGACCGTGACGGGCTTCCAGGTCGAGCACCTCTTTTTCTAGGCGCCCGACTCCGGCCGCCCGCCTCTTGGTCGACCCCCTCGCGTACTCTTGACAGAAGACGAGGACGTGAGCCTTGCCCACGTCCGACCATAGCCTCAAGGAGGGGAAGCCCCCCTGCTTCCTTCTCCAGTCGGACCAGAATCGACGGAACGAGTCCTGGAACCGCTCGTCCTCCAGCAGCCGGTTGTTAAAGTGCCAGTACGCGGACCCCGTCCTCGCGCGGAGCGAAGCGAGCTCCGCCCACCCCAGGTGGTGGTCCGAACACGGCACTGGCCGCATGGAGGCCGCCGGGACGCAGGAAACGTACGCCCGAGACATGTAAAGGCGGTCGACTCTAGACCATCCTACTCCAGGCCTCACCCAAGTAAAGGCGCTGGAGTCGGGGTGGAGATTTCGCCAGACGTCCACCAAGTCGAAGGACCCGACCAGGTCCCTCAACTTCTCCATCGCCGTCATGCTCTGCGGAGCGGTCCCTCGCCTCGAGGATGCAGTTAAAATCCCCCCGAGGACAATGCAGTCGCCGACGTCGACGGAGCCAAGAAGAGCGGACACCTCTTCAAAGAAGCGCGTTTGCTACGGGCCGGGCTGAGGGGCGTACACGTTCACGAGATGGAGCGGCACGTCCCCCAGGCGAACTGTTACGTGCAGCAAGCGGCCTGGCACGGGCTCCTCGACCCCCAAGATCTCCGGCTGAAAATGCGGGCCCAGAAAGATGGCCACCCCACTAGAAGTGGCGGTGAGGTGGCTCATGCGGACCTCTCCTTGCCATTCCAGGAGCCACGTGGCTTCGTCTCCCGGAACGGTGTGGGTTTCTTGCAGAAAGCACACCGCATATTTCCCTCCCGCAGGAGCAAAAAATTGTCAAATCTATGACGTGCCCCTCTGCCGCCATTGATGTTGAGGCTGGCTATGGTTATCTTCATGGCAAAAGCATAGTGCAACCTCTACTTTAACCTATTGCGGGGGAGGGAGCGGAGTCTTTTGTTGACCTCCACTCCTTCAGCAGCCTAGCGAGGAACTTTTTGAGCCGGCACAGCTCAAGGCCTTGCGCCTTTGATAAGGGCCCGCCCGCGGCCATGGTTTTAGCGGCGACGTGGACGGAAGCGATGAGCAGCCCCGGCTCGGACCATCTTTCCAGGGCCAGATGGGCTCGGTTGCGGCGACCCTGGCTCTCGACCAAAAAGTCCCGGAGATCCTCTACGGGAATGAGGGGGGACTCAGCAGCGGGCACGAGGAGATCCACCGCCTCACTGGCGATGGACTCGAAATCTTCACCCGCGTCCTCCACCGAGTCCCCGTCCTCCTCCGGGAGGTCGCCGCTAGCAGCCGGCCCGTCGACCGCACGAGGTACGGCAAACGGCCCGGCCGCTCCATCCGGCCCTGGCTCTGCCCCGATCCCACCCCCAGGATCGTCGGCAGAGGAGTCCCCACTGGGCTCTTTTAGAATTGGTGCTGGGTCGGGAAACGACAGCGGAAGGGGTTCCTCCTCCGCCCCAGGAACCGGGGAACAAGGAGAGACCCGGCCATAGGAAATCCCCAGGCCCTCCAAGTGCTCCATCTCCAAAGTAGGGGGCGAGGGTGGGTGTTCCTCACCCTCCCCGCCGCCACCCCCCGGCCCATCGTGTACCAATTCATTAAAAGTGTTAATACTTTGTATTTCTGCCGAGTCGAGCAAATCCCGGGGGAAGTTGGATATTGGCTGGGCGGGCTCAGGTTCAGCCTTTTCGGCCCCGCCCGCCTCAGTCCCCGGGACGCTCGACCCGGCGGCTACGCATTCTTCCGCTGGCCCCACGCCCCCAAAGACAGGCAGATCATCAGCCTGGTAGCTCCAGCTATCCCAGGCTAGGCAATGGGGGAGGGGTGCTTCAAAGGTGTGTGGGGCCTAGTTGTAAGCAAGGCCCCCACACACACTTCCACACACACACACCCCCCGCGATGTTCCGGCCCCCGACTGGTCTTCTTTCCTCCCCCCACCGATACAGCAAAGTCTTTTAGGGACTGCACCAATACACCCACCTGTAGAATGGTAGAGTCTCCCTCCTTCCACAATGGATGTTGTTGTTGGTCTTTCCCCCTCTCTCCAACTCTTTGTAGAAATGGTGAAGTTGTTCAAGTTTTCTGCTTTTTCCTCCTCTCCCTCTGGGTGAAAGTTGGTGGTGAAGCCCCTTCCTTCCTTCCTTCTCTTCCTGGGCTGATTCACAGGCCCAGCCAGGAGCAAAAGCAGCAGCTCCTTCTCTCACTGCTCACAGCTCCAACTGTTTAGGCCACGCCTCCACTGCTCCACAATTGGCCCAGGTGCAACAGGTAATCAGGAAGGCGAATGGAATGTTGGCCTTCATTGCGAGAGGGATGGAGTACAAAAGCAGGGAGGTCCTGCTGCAACTGTGTAAGGTATTGGTGAGGCCGCACCTGGAGTACTGCGTGCAGTTTTGGTCACCTTACTTAAGGAAGGATATACTAGCCTTGCAGGGGGTACAGAGACGATTCACTCGGCTGATTCCGGAGATGAGAGGGTTACCTTATGATGATAGATTGAGTAGACTGGGTCTTTACTCGTTGAAGTTCAGAAGGATGAGGGGTGATCTTGTAGAAACATTTAAAATAATGAAAGGGATAGACAAGATAGAGGCAGAGAGGTTGTTTCCACTGGTCGGGGAGACTAGAACTAGGGGGCGCAGCCTCAAAATACGGGGGAGCCAATTTAAAACCGAGTTGAGAAGGAATTTCTTCTCCCAGAGGATTGTGAATCTGTGGAATTCTCTGCCCAGGGAAGCAGTTGAGGCTAGCTCATTGAATGTATTCAAATCACAGATAGATAGATTTTTAACCAATAAGGGAATTAAGAGTTACGGGGAGCGGGCAGGTAAGTGGAGCTGAGTCCACGGCCAGATCAGCCATGATCTTGTTGAATGGCGGAGCAGGCTCGAGGGGCTAGATGTCCTACTCCTGTTCCTAATTCTTATGTTCTTATGTTCTTATGTTCTTATGGATTCTGCAGCAGCCGCCATTTTGTGAGGGCCCGTAGCACTGCCAATAAACGCGATCACTGGAGGAATTGAAATTATCCAGGTCGTGGCGCGTCAGTGAGTGTGCAGTGCTCACACGACAGACGACCTGCAGTATTGGATTTCGCCGTTCAACTTACCGGAATTTCTAATCAAAGACAGGGAGAGCAGGCAATCACCAGCAGGAAGAAGGCTCCAACAGCCGTATTCATAGGGATCATCCACATTCAGTTGCCCCTGACATGTTTCTGCAGCTTGACTGGCTCTGTGCTACTTCCTGCAACTCCAACAGCTTTATTAAATTCACCCAAAGTTTTAAGGTAACAGGAAGTGCTGTTGCATTTGGAGAACACCTTCATTTTTATTTAGAGGCTTCTGCTCACAACACTTGCTCACAGTCCATGGGGGCTGTACTGGCATTCGAACTCACACTCCAGGATCTTCAGCAGATGGGGTTAATCCGGAACAAAGAGACACTGGGCTAAAAATGTGGGTATTTTACGCCACCCGTTACCAGCATGAAATGGGGAAAAATCGGTGGCTGACAGAGGCAGCGAGGAAGACGGGAACATGTGTGGAGAGTACGGAGGAGCAGGGCCAGGAGGGCTCTCCACAGAAGGGTCTTCTGGCAGCATTTCTCCGACCTCCACTTTTGTTTCCTACATTGCAACAGTGACGACACTTCATTGGTTGTAAAGCGCTTTGAGAAGTCCGGTGGTTGTGAAATGCGCTACATAAATCCAAGTCTTTCTTTCCACTTAGTGAGGAGCAGTGTATTAGGAAACTCCGCTCACCAAGGAGGTGGTCACAGAACTCCTGCAGCCAGGCCCGCAGCCCGAGAGCAGGGTGACCACGGGTCTCCCAGTTGCAGTCAAGGTCACCGTGGCCCTTAATTTCTTCGCCAGCGGATCCTTCCAGTCTGCAGCAGGATACATTGTGAACGTCTTACAATTTGTTATCCATCACTGCATCCGGGAGGCCACAGAGGCTCGCTACACCAGGAGAAGGGACGAGGTTGTCTTCTCTCTCAGCAGAGAGAAGACAGGACGAGCGTGCATGTGGCTTTGACAGGATAGCAGGCTTCCCCACGGTGCAGGACATCATCGACAGCACCCACGTGGCTTCACGGCGCTACATAACAATCCTGAGACCTTCAGTAACCCCAAAGGCCACCACTCACTTAATGTACAGGTTGTGCGCGACCACACCCAGCGCTTTCTAAACGTCAGTGCCCGCAGTCCTGGCAGCCGCCATGCGCCTTCATCCTGTGTCAGTCCGGTGTGCCAACAATCTTCCAGCCACCACATCAAACTCGAGGGTGGCTGCTCGGAGACAAAGGCTATTCACACTCCCCTGGCTCATGACTCCTGTCTGCAACCCACTACTCGTGTCCAGCACTCATATAATGAGAGCGATGCTTCCAACAGTAATGCCATTGCACATACCATTAGGCTACTGATGCAACGGTTCTGATGCCTTTGCCGCTCGAGAGGAGCCCTCCAATACTCGGCAGAGCGGGTGTCCCATTTCATGGTGGGTCTGCTGCATGCTTCACAACTTGGCCAGCCTGAGGGTGCAGGCCATGCCACCAAGGATTGTGGCACAACCTCAGAAGGAGGACGAGGGAGAGGAGGACAAGGAGGAGAAGGATGATGAGGAGCAGGAGGGAAAAGAGGAAGAGAGGAGGCAGGCAGCCAATCAGCCTTCTGGTCGGGATCTCCGCAAATGGCTCATCAGACTCCGATTCCAATGAATGATACCCCAGATCCCCATTTCTCACCACATCCCCATCAAACCACTCCTGTCTCACGGAATATCCCGTTGAACTGAGAAACACCACAAAAGATTACAAACAAAATTAATAAATTTACCACAAATCAATTCACAATTATACTATTAACAAATCACCCTTGTGCAATCCATTAGTGCTGGTCTTTCGTGTGGCTTTTCCTAATCTAGTGGTTCTACGAAGTGTTCCCCCAATGGCTGCAGCAGGGCTGGTGGAAGACTGCTGGGTTTCCATGCAGGAGACTTCAGGTGGCCTTGCATGAAGACCTCGAGCACCTGAAGATTCAGTGCAGACTGCACCACCTCAGCATGGGTGGAAGCAGTCTGGGCTGGCAGGCTGACAGACAGCGGCAAGGGCAATGGTGAAGTGGCAGCGATGGGTACAAGAATACTGTCACTTTGAGAGAGGATAGCCGGTTCCTGCTTCACTGACCCACTGCCACTCCCCCAGGGCAGCGCCTCAGCTTTCCTAACAATCTGGCAAAAACTTTTTTACGCAGCGTGTCGTTAAGATCTGAATCGCACTGCCTGAAAGGGTGGTGGAGGCTGACTCAATCTTATCTTTTTAAAGGTATTTGGATAAATATCTGAAGGAAAAAAAATTGTGGGGCTACGGGGAAAGGGCGGGGGAGTGGGACTCGCTGAGGGCCAGCATGGGCTCGACGGATCGAATGGACGCCTTCTGTGCTGTAGCTCATTCTATGATTCTATGACCCATTGGAGCACAGATTGCTGGCCTGCTGCTACACCCTGAAAGCCCCGGTCGACAGTGGTAAACCCATCCACGATGGCAACAGTCAGAGCTTCAAGCTGAGACTGCATGAGAGCAGCCTGAGTTTCGACGGCACCAAGCAAAGACTGCATGAGAGCAGTCTGAGCTTCCGCTGCAGCACAAAGACATTGGGTCCCTTCCGCCTGTCCTGCAATGGAAGCTGCCACGTTGCCCATCATGTGCACCATCACGTCTGGGTCGCCACGGTCTCTTTGGGAGAGTAGCAACACTTACAAGCTGAAAATCCCGCACTCCATGCTCTGCGCAGAACCCCGTGCAATGTTAGAGGCAGAATCCTCCACGCTCCTTGACATTGCCCAGATGCTCTCTGACAGGCTTGCCATTGCACCCATCAGATCATTGTGCACGCCCATCACCCTTCGTCCTCTCTATCGAGGTCCTCACCTGAGTCCTGTGCAGCGGAACACATGCACGAACTCGCCCTCCAGGGAGCTGGCCCCCGAGCAACCCTTTTGCCTGGCCTTGCTGCAGCCCACGTGCCCGGTGCCTCACCACATGCTGATCCCGCTTCTACACTAGACTCTAAAGTTTGCGTAGTGCCAGTTCCTGCACTGGTGTCTGCGAGTGAGAGATACAGTGACACAATGTCTTGGTCCTCCTCCTCTTCTTTCACCTCGCTCTCTACGGTGACATTGGGGACAAGCTGCTTGTTGACTATCTCAAAGCAGAACGGCACAAGAGTCAGGTTATGATGAGGGGAGAGGATAGGGGCGACGGGGGTGGGGGGAGCAGAAATATATGCATAAAACATAAGCAGCTTGAATGTGAGAAAAGATTGTGGGATGAGGGTGAAGTGGGATGTGAGAAGAAGGATTAGGAATGAACATACTGTTGTTGTCCCCAAGGGTTTCAATCTCGCTGGTTGCCACCACCTCTACCACATGTCGCCCAATTATCTGGCGTACTCGCTCCTCCAACTGGCTGAAATCCTGCATGTCAGCCAGCCCCTGCCTGTCTGCTGCTGCTCCCTGCGATTATGTGCCAGCTTAGCCTGCACGAGCAAGAGAAGTGTGTGAATGAGTGTGACGTCATGAGTTTGGGTGATGTGCCTGCCATAGTTGAATAGCTTTCAGTGTGTAGAAGATGAGAGATGTGGGTGTGAATGTTGCAGCAGTGGTAAAATTGTGATGGTGAAGTGAAGCTATGATTATGAGGTGTGAGTGATGAAAGGCAGAGATTGTTGGTGGGCGAGTGCTGGGGGTGCGGTGCATTGAGCAATGTGTGAGGCTTGTGGTGCAGATGGTGGTATGCGGCATTTGCTGAAGCCTTCACTCAACTTGACTAGCCTGGTGAGGTCATTAAACTTCTTCCTGCACTGGATGGCGGACCTGGGGCATCGCAGTGTTGGCCGTCACATTGTCCACAATCTCCTGCCACATAGCACGGGATGTATAGAGTGAGGGCTTCCTGCCACTTTGCGGGCAGAGGATAGCCTGCCTCCTCTCCATGACAACCACGAGTGCCTCCAGCGGTTCATCGGAGAACCTCTGGGCTCTTCCTGGTGCGACGATCTGTCATGTGTACACAACTCTTGTTGATCCTTGAGCTTCTTCTTTTGGGTGCTGGGGCATCTGCAAACCCAACTGCCCTGACAATGACATTCTTCAGCATCAATGAACCTCCCCTTTAAGCCTGCGGCAAACATGACTGGGAATTAGACTGGCCCCAATACTGGTCCACCTCTTGAGCATTACGTCAATGAGCAGCAGTTCCAGTGCTGAACTCATGACTATAATCATATTAATGAAGAGTGAGCACGAATTTTGCGTGCTACCTGGACCATTTTCAGGTGGCACAGCTTAACATTGCTTGGCCTGAACATTGCTCATTTTGTGGCTATATCCAATTTTTGGGCACTATCTTAAAAATTAGAGCTATGCTGGTGAGGAGGTAAATCAAGAAAGTTTTTCGCACAACTGGGAGTGGAAATCTGGAACTCCCCCAAAAGGCTATGGATGCTGGGCCAATTGAAATTTTCAAGTCTGAGATAGATAATTTTTTGTTTGGTAAGGGATATTGTGTAAATGAAGTTGAGGTACACATCAGCCTTGATCTGATTGAATGGGGGAACAGGCTCAAGGGACTAAATAGTCTACTCCTATTCCTATATCTCAGCATTTTAATGAAATAACTCCACAATCTTCTTTCTTCAATGAAATCAAAATTCAGTTCAAGTCTCTTCAAGAAATATGTCCTGAACCATCCTTACTAACCTCCTCTGACCCGTTTTGATGCACCACCTTTGAAGGTTGAACATAAGAACATAAGAAATAGGAGTGGACCATTTAGCCTCTCGAGCTTGTTCCGCCATTCAATAAGATCATGGCTGATCTGACCTTGGCCTTACCTCCACTTTCCTGTCTGTTCCCCATAACCCTTGACTCCCTTGTAGTTCAAAAATCTGTCTATCTCCACCTTGAACATATTGAATGACCCAGCCTCCACAGCTCTCTGAGGGACAGAATTCCAAAGATTCACGACCCTCTGAGAGAAGAAATTCCTCCTCATCTCCGTCTTAAATGTGCGATTCCTTATTCTGAAACTCTGCCCCCTAGTTCTAGATTCCCCCACGAGGGGAAACATCCTCGCAGCATCTACTCTGTCAAGCCCCATCAGAATCTTATATGTTTCAATAAGATCACCTCTCATTCTTCTAAACTCCAATGAGTATAGACCCAACCTGCTCCACTTTTCCTCATAAGAGAAGCCTTTCATTGCACGAATCAACCTCGTGAACCTTATCTGAACTGCCTCCTTAAATAAGGAAACTAAAACTGTACGCAGTACTCTAGGTGTGGTCTCACCAACATGCCTAAGTTGCACATAATTTAGTATATCTAACACTTGCAAATTTTAGTACAAAAATAAATGTGAGTATAAGAGACATTCTTCGCAATACACTCAAGTCTATTCTTGACTAAGATTTTCAAACAGAGGTAAATAGTTCAACAAGGTTGAATAGCTATTTTTTTCCCTGTTTAATTTTGTTTTGCACAGTACAGTTACCACAAATCAAATTAATACGTTAAAGAGATTTATAGCATTTTTGTTGGACAGCGATAGCACGGTGCCAACTATAATGTTGAACTTGTGCTGTTATTGCGTCTATTGAATAAATCTTTGTTCCAGTTGGACTTCCAGTTATGTGGCCGTGTATATATAAAAATGCTAACATTAGAAGAATTCAAACTGGTCCAATAAAATTTTATAAGGCAATGAATTTCAATACACTCTGCACTATAATGTTTTATTGAAATGGTAACTATCTGTCATGAAAATGTAAGTATTTGTATTTCTGCTACACTGAGAATTGACAACTGGTTCATTGCTTCTTCATGATCTTTCTGTTAGCATTTTAAAAAGTTTATCGGTATTATTCCCGATCTGTAACATTAATTCAGGAGCTGTCACCTCAAGTACCATTGCAGCACGAGCTTTAGATGATTTTATTTCAGATCTTTCTTATTGCAATTTTATATCTCTCTTATGCAAATATTGGTAAATTGATCTATCCATCTATCTATCGTCTATCAAAACAGTAGGATAGCTGATTTTTTGATTGGCTTAAAATTAAAAAAAAACAACAAATCATATGTCTGTAGCTATCCAGACTCATCTGTATAATACAGGGTCACAGAAACCTACCAAAGTAAATGCAGCCAACCAGTTAACTTCAGGAAGAGTTCAGTGTGAGCGTGTGCAGAATTTCCCATTGTATGTCAGCTGTGAGTCAGAAGGTTGTGGGTTCAAGTCCCACTCCAAAGATTTAAGCACAAAAATCTAGGCTGATCCTCCAGTGCAGTGCTGGGGGAATGCTGCGCGATCAGAGGCGCTGTCTTTTGGATGAGATCTTAAACCGAGGCCCTGTCTGCTATCTCAGGGGGATGTAAAAGATCCCAAGGCAATATTTTGAAGAAGAGCAGGGGAGTTATCCCCGGTGTCCCTGGTCAATATTTATCCCTCAATCAACATCACTTAAACTACAGATTATCACATCATGGGAGCTTACTGTGCACACATAGGCTGCCGCGTTTCCTACATTACAACAGTGACTATACTTCAAAAATACTTCATGGGCTGTAATGCGCTTTGGGACGGTCTGGTCATATAAGGCGCTATCGAAATGAAAGTCTTTCTTTCTTTATGCATCTGTCAGAACAAGTGGCAGGCTGTCGAATCAACTGAAATGGACATGTCTTCTTTTAATCC
Organism: Pristiophorus japonicus; assembly: GCF_044704955.1. Classification (NCBI taxonomy): domain Eukaryota; kingdom Metazoa; phylum Chordata; class Chondrichthyes; family Pristiophoridae; genus Pristiophorus; species Pristiophorus japonicus. The sequence goes on from NC_091986.1 coordinate 19,627,707, forward strand.
AAAAGTTAAAAAAAATGTCTTTCTGAATTTTACCAAATTATTTTATAATGTGATGCAGAATGAATTTTTCTGGCCACGTTTCGAACATTTTTAGTTCAGAGAGACAGCATGGTCTGGATTCATTTGTTTCTGGTACAGGAGCAGCATGGATGGCTTTCCACCTGCTGCCTCAAGCCTGCTGTAACCCCGGCCCACTTCACTGGGTCAGAGTCGTTTGGCAAGCAGCACAGGCTTCCAGTGGAATCTCGCCACCAAGGGGAGCCTGCTGTTCTTATTTTCAGGAAAATTTGGGCGGTGCTGCAAAAACACCGCAGGTGGGGCATCTGAAGAGGCGGGGAGGACTCAAAGGAGTGATAAAGCATCAAAAAGGAAAGGTGGACTGCTTACTTTGGGCCACAGTCAAGAGAGAGGCCGAAAATAGTAGATTTTTGGAGCTTCTATTGAGGGAAAGGGGGCTGCTACTGGGCCATCTTCCTCACTGCATTAACTCCGGTGCTTATCAACACTGCCACATGTAAAGAAACATGGGTTCAGAAGGCACTTGGAGAAACCGGCCCAAAAGAATTAAAAATTACAGCCTTGCCTGGAAACTAAAAACTGCTACAATTAATAATAGGCCTTTCCAGACAAACGAGTATTCTGTTTATTCCTTTGTCCAATGTACAACCTCTTTCATTAGACTCTAATATTAGTCCATGATAGATTACATTTAATTTCTTTTGTAGGGCCACAGTTACATTCATTTCTCTAATTAAATTAGTAAAGGGAACAATGTTTTGAGGCTTGATTGTAGTCAGTAAGGCCGTTAGTTTCCAGGTCTGCAGGATGGACCATTAACCAAGAGACATAGGGCCCAAGTTTCGAGCCGTGCCTAGAACGGCACAGTCCCGACCTGGACGCCCGTTTTTCACGCCACAAAGTGCGCCTAAAAAAATCCTCCAGATTCTCCAGCTCCCTGCAGGTCCTCTGGCCCTCGGCGCGGCGCAGCAGGAGCTGTAGGGGGCGGAGCCAGGTCCCTGCGCTGAAAACAGCGGCAGGACCTCTGCACATGCGCGCTACAGTGGGTACGCAAGTGCAGTAGCTCCAGGCGCCCGAAACTGTGTGGGAGGGGCCCGAAGCACGCAGCCCCTAGCCCTGGCCCAATGGCCTCACTGGGGCTGCGTGAATATGGCTCCTCCCACGGCCAGCTCCTGCTTCCTTCTGACCCGACTCGCCTCACGCTTCCCCCCCGCCGGACTGGATCCGACCTGACCTCCCTCCCCCCGACCTGACCTCCCTCTCTCTCCCTCCCCCCGACCCGAACCGAACCGTCCTCCCTCCCACCACCCTCCCGACCCAACCCAACGCCACCTACCTGTAAATCTGGTGCTGGGGACTGGCCCTGCCCGAAGTCTCGGGCCCGGCCTGTTCAGCCTCCCTCCCCCTTCTCCTTTCCCCCCCTTCTCCTTTCCCCTCCATCTCCTTTCCCCCCCATCTCTTTCTCCCCCTTCTCCCCTTTATCCCCTTCTCGCCCCCTCTCCCTTTGCCCCTCCTTCTCCCCCCTCCCCTTCTCCCCCATCCCTCCCCCTGCTCCCCCCTCTCTCCCTCTACCCCCCTCCTCCCCCTCCCTTCGCTGTCAGAAACACAGACACTGACAGACAGAGAATGAGAGACACACAGACAGACAGAGAGATAGAGACACTGACAGAGACACACTGAGGGGGGCATCCCAGCACGCTGTTGGAGGACTCCCGGTGCTGCAGTCGGTAAGTAGAAAATGTTTCATTCATTGATTTAAAAAAATATATATATTTCTTATTAATTTTTTTGATTGATTTATTGGTTGATTTATTGATGTATTTATCATTTATTATTGATGATGGCTCTTTATTTGTAAAACTGAAGTGTTTAATGTTTGTAAACTTCCCTTTAAACCCCCCCTCCCCCATTCCCTACGCCTGATTTGTAACCTACGCCTGATTTTCTAAAGTGTAGACAAGGTTTTTTCGAGCGTACAAAAATCTTCATTTACTCCATTCTAAGTTAGTTTGGAGTAAGTTTTCACTGACGAAACTTTGAAAACAGGCGTAAGTGGCCGGACACGCCCCCTTTTGAAAAAAAAATTCGGTTCCATTGTGAAACTGTTCTAACTGACTAGAGCTGGAGCAAACTAAATGACGAGAATTCTGATTTCTAAGATACTCCGTTCTGCATCAGTTGCTCCTAAAAATCAGGAGCAAATCATGTGGAAACTTGGGGCCCCTATTTCTGGGGCTTGGAACCAGAAGGAACGAGGATATACTGTGGAGGGAACGTAGAACAGAAGTCATCATTTCTACGTGAAGAACACTGGGGTAATCAGGGAAATGGGGCTGGCTACTAGGCCTTGCTTCTCCAATGGCAGTCTCATGCGGCAGGTCAGAAGGGTGGTCAGCGCCTGGCCCAATCAGGGTGGGTGGAGGGAGGTCCACGAATACATCAGTATGTCCCACCACACATTGTACCCATCATTTTCATTGCTATCCCAGCAATTTTGGACAGGATCTGTGGGGAAAATCCAACCCTGGAACATACGGAAATGAGAGAGAGGAACATACCATCTGGTCCATCTGAAATAAAAACAGAAGATGCCCGGAAAACACACAGCATCTGTAGAGAGAGGAACAGAGTCAATGTTGCAGGTTAATGACCTTACGTCAAAACTGGTCCATGGAGCCTATCCCTAATAGTTGTGATGCCTTATATATCATGATACAGATCGTCTCCTGAGCCATGTAAATCCCCGGAAGAGGTGAATAACCAGCTAAAAACCCAGCCCAATTCGGGATAAAATGGAAATTCCCCTCTTAGGGGATCAAAACTAGACCAGACCACATTGACCCTGATTTATATTCAGGGGTATCAGAGAGTGTCAAGACCATGTGCTGAGGTGAAGCAGGGTTAGAGGGTGGGCGATCATTGGATCAGAAGACGAGATGCAGTTCCTCCCCATTATAAAGTTATACTTTCTATCATTATTTTACATAATGCTTTAATTTTATATTACTATTTTTGGTTAACGAGCAAAAAATATGAGAATTGGAATTGGTAGCATAGTGGCTATGTTACTGGACTAGTGATCCAGAGGCCTGGACTAATGATCAGGAGAAGTGAGCTCAAATCCCACCATGGCATCTGGGGAATTTAAATTCAGTTAATTAAATAAATCTGAAATAAAAAAGCTAGTATCAGTAATGGTGACCATGAAACCCATCTGGTTCACTAATACTTTAGGGAAGGAAATCTGCCACCCTCACCTGGGGCGCTCTAGTCAGAACTCCTTCACAGCAAACGAGCCAAAGGTGGGCAGCGGAAATATTACAAGTACACCCTCAAAGCCTCCCCGATAAAGTACAACATGCCCACTGACACCTGGGAGTCCCTGGCCAAATACAGCCCTAATTGGATGAAGTGCACCCGGGAGGGCGCTGAGCACCTCGAGTCTCGTCGCCGAGAGCGTGCAGAAATCAAGCGCAGGCAGCAGAAAGAGCATGCAGCAAAACAGTCCCATCCACCCCTTCCCTCAATGACTATCTGCCCCACCTCTGACAGAGACTGTGGTTCTCGTATTGGACTGTACAGCCATCTAAGAACTTATGTTAAGAATGGAAGCAAATCTTCCGCGATTCTGAGGGACTGCCTATGATGAGGAGCCTACATGTGACTCCAGACCCTCCCAAACCTGCGATCGCTACCACCTAGAAGGACCAGGCAGCAGACGCATGGGAACACCATCATCTCCAAGTTCCCCTCCAAGTCACATAACATCCTGACTTGGAAGTATATCGCCGTTCCTTCATCGTCGCTGGGTCAAAATCCTGGAACTCCCTCCCTAACAGCTCTGTGGGAGTGCCTTCACCACACGGACTGCAGCAGTTCAAGAAGGCAGCTCACCACCACCTTCTCAACGGCAATTAGGGATGGGCAATAAATGCTGACCTTGCCAACGATGCCCACATCCCATGAATGAATAACATAAAACACCCAGGATAGCCGGGTCTGTGGGGAGTCTACCGTGGCACATGTGGTGCTGGGTTTAGTGATTTGGGTGCTGACGCTGAGGTCTGGCAAGCCCAGGATGGCCGCAAAGGCCTTGAAACTTTCGGTAGTGGCAGGAGGCCTAGTGGTCCTCGTGGACATTGGGCCGTAGTATGGGGACTCCCGGATCACGGACTGCATGCCTTGCCTTGCTTTGCAACGTTGAGCTGGGTCTATTGTCTTTTTGGCGGATAGGTTGCCACATCCCGTCTAGCAGTTCACCTTTGGCAGGCGGTAACATGGGATCCTGGCTGGTCCAGGTCTTAAGCTGGGGGGCCGTTGCGGTTGACCCCTCGTATTCTAGCACTTCCATGACCGCGAGTGGGTCTGCAGGCTGCGCCGTTTCCACCCCGGGGGTGGGCAACGGTGGCCAACTGAGAGCATGGGTGCCGGTCTCTGTGCCTGGCCCGTGGCGGATCATGTTACAGTGCACAGACAGTGTTGGACATTCTCGAAACAACAGATCGATAATGGTGCCTCTGCTCTCCCAAGCTTGTGGGATGAGCGGCTTGTCTGACTCGAGGGACACTATTTGGTATGTCTCTTTAGGCCCGTGAACACAGGCTGCTGCTTTGTTTAACTTATTTGATACATGTTCAAGAGTTTGGGGCTCACCCGCTACTTTTGCTTGCTGCACAACACTCCCGACCCCGTGTGGTAACATCTCACTTGCTATGAATACTTTGTTTGATACATATACAACTGGTTGAGGTTCGCCCGCTACTTTGGCTTGCTGTACAACACACCCGACCCCGTGTGATACACATCACTTGTTACAAGTACTTTATCAGATACATATACAACCGGTTGGTGTACACCCGCTACTTTGGCTTGTTGTAAGGTACCCCCAACTCCATACAATGGTAAATCATTGGCCGCGAAAGACCGATTGCACGGGTTACATGGTGCACACAATTTATTGGAGCGTGGTGGGCTCTTGGCCTTCACCGCGGCCGCCCCTTTACCTTTGCCCCGAACCCAGTCATCTGCCTTGCTGGGCGATACATTCCTCTGTTCCGTTGCGACGACCTTCCATGGTCTGGACGCACTCTCGTCCCGTGGTCTGGACTCACCTTCATCCCGTGGTCTGGACACACTCTCGCCCTGTGGCCTGGATGCCCTCTCATCCTGTGGTCTGGACGCACCTTTGTCCAGTGGTCTGGACGCCTTCTCTTCCCGTGGTCTGGAAGCCCTCTTGTCAGTGTCCATGATGCAGACTGCCGTGATCTTCCTCCCCAGGTATTTTGCCTCTGGCATCGGGAAGACGCATTCGGATCGTCTTGGCTGGAGTCTCACTCCACATGGTCGATCTGGAGCCTCTTCCATCGTCGCGAAGGGGTCATCAGCTTCGGGTGGTGGGTACCGCGCCTGTACCTCTGCTCGGTTGAACTTTACCTCCTCGTGGTTGTAATGAGCGGCCTGTGCCTCAGGGATCTGCAAATGGATCTGCACTTTGATGTCTGGTTCAGCTGGAAGAGGGGGTTTGCTCTGCCTTTGGGAAAGGGAGGCCTCGTTCGCCGGAGAGGGTACGCAGAGGTCTTCCCAGTTCCATCGAATCTTCCCCATCCACCTCCTGCCAAGCAGCATTGGCCCATCACCTGAAACAATCCACAATGGTAATTCATGCACTGCTCCCTCATGGAATACTCTTATGTCCACATTAGCAATAACTGGCATCAGTTGCTTGGTGTAGGTGCACAGCTTTGCCTGAATCGGGATCAGCTCGGGTCGCTTGGCTTCGTCGCTCCACAGTCTCTTGAAAGCCTTCTGGCTCATGACTGATTGACTCGCCCCCGAGTCTAGTTCCACGGAGACTGGAGTGCCGTTAAGTTCAACATTTAATATTATCGGAGGGCTTTTGGTGGTGAAGGTGTGTATCCCATATACTTCCTCTTCATCCTCAGGTTCAATTGCCTCTCCTGCTCGTTCATTGTGATCCTCATCAGATCGGTCGCCTCTCCTGACTCTGCCACCTGGTGAGTCAGAGATCGTTTGCACATTCGCTGGAGGTGTCCCATTGTTCCACAGCTCTTGCACACATAGGGCTTGAATCGACATTGATGATCTCTATGGCTGCCCCCACAGCGCCAACATGGTGCTAATTGAGGCCCATGACAGACTCTGAGTCACTCTAGGCCTAGGTCTGGCCTCTGCAACCATGTGGGCCCTGCCCTGTGCTGCTTTGCCTGCTGCAAACATTATTTTGTGCACAGTGCTCGCTGGTGAGCTTCGATTCTGTGAAGATAGCTGTTTCGTGTTATCGCTCGTGGATATTAAGGCTTGGGCTATAGTGATGGCCTTGCTCAGATCTAGGGATTTGGCAGTCAGCAATTTGCGAAGGATGACCTCGTGGCCAATTCCAAGCATGAAAAAGTCCCACAACATTTGCCCTCAGGATCCTGCAAAGTCGCACTGTCCCGCAAGGCATCTTAGGTCGGCGACAAAACTCGCCACGTTTTAGCCCTCAGAGCGACGGTGCGTGTAAAAGCGGTACCTGGCCATCAGGGTGCTCTCCTTTGGCTTGAGGTGTTCCTTAGCCAGCGTACACAGCTCTGCATAAGATTTGTCCGTTATTTTGACCGGTGCCAGCTTGTTTTTTAGGAAGCCATATACCGATGACCCACATACGGTGAGGAGAATTGCCCTGTGCTCCGTCTCAGCCTTGTCCAATTCGTTGGCCACAAAGTACTGGTCAAGGCGCTCAACGAAAGCTTCCCAATCATCACTCTCAACAAATCTCTCAAGAATACTAACTGCAGCCATTACCGTGTGAAAGTTCATGATCCGTTACTCGTCGACAATTTGTTATGTTCAATATAAATTCACAGGACTATATCGCAAGCTCAAACTGTTGTGACCTTGGTCTCTTTATTTCAGACTCTAGAGTGAGGAAGCAGCATGGGTGAGTCACCTTTAATACCTGCTTGCCCCAGGGTGCACAGGTGACCTTAGGTCTCCTACAGGTGTGCCCCCTGGGGGAAAGTCTTACATTTGGGCAAGGTCTACATACATACTTAACAAGGTGGGCTGTGGAAATTTTAAAAATCTCAAACTTGAACCCAACCCAACTTGAAACCTCCCACTTCTGGTTTTAGGAGGCAGGGTACGGGGGGGTAGGGGCGCGGAGATATGGTTGACCAACCCACTCCCAGGAGGCGGGTTGGTGATTTAAATATTATAATGAGGTTGCGGCTGCAGATCTTATCTGCCTTCCAGATTTAACCCTGGCCGGCCCGGAATCCCTTGACTCAGGAACCCTGGCAGGTAAAAGGAGTCGAACACTGCTACGTGGAAGAAGTAAGTGCTTTTCCAGTACTGCTTGTGGGCCAGGAGGAGTAGGAATGTTTCCACCTGGCCCACCAAGCAAATCTTCTCCCCCTCCTCAATATCGTGGACCCAACCCATCCTCTCGGCGCCCCAGAATAGCCGACCTCCCCCCGTCAGCATCATGGACCTCTGCCGCCTCTTCAAGATTCAGACCAGCCACCCCCCCCTTTTCCCAGGCTATCCCCATCACAGCAGAAGGCTCCCTACTTGCTCCTGGGCAGCGGCCTCATCCGGAGCGCTCAATGCCTGTCAGGGAGCCAATCGTGTCAATCAGGCTGGCTTCCAAGCAGGGAACCTCCTGGGAAAAAAAAGTCAAAACTCCGCAGCGTGATGGGGAAACCCAGACTACCGGGTTTCCCGAACACAACCCGTCTCCCCGCCCGCTCAGAAATCCCACCGCAGTCAAGATCGGTGTCACTAGGTCCGTGCACCAGAGCTGGTCTCCAGTCATCGATTAACCCTTGCCACTGGACCAAGGCCTTGCTCTGTCAAGCCCGTGTGGTGGCTGGTGTGCAACGGTCACCCCACGTTAAAAAAATCCAAGCACAGGCATCTTCCAGCCTTCAACATGTAGTTCGGGATCCGGAATATTAGGTCCTTCATTGAAACACCTGTGAACTCATCCCTTTTTTGACGTGGAAGCAAGTCATCCTCGTTTCAAGGGACTGCCTATGATGGTGATGACATTTCTTTCAAGCACAGATGTCTCATAAGTTTCGCCCTGTTGGATGCTGGGGGCATAATGAGACTTGGAAAGATTGTATCAGGGTCCCCATTGATTTCCCACTGAGTAATGCCTGTTCTATATATCTTGGTTTGTCCTGTCCTTTCCTTAGCTTCACTTAAAGACTGACAACGGAAATTTCCTTTGGCGTTCTCCCGATTGGTGATTGCAAGTTAATTCTAAATGGAAACCTCATTTACGTGGTTTATCTACAGTTTCTTGCGACCTTCCGCCAACGTTACAGCAACCAATCAGGAAAAATCCCTGAGGAAACTCCTGACGTTAATGATTATGCCTAAAGTTGCGGCCTCTCCGGGTCCGTGCGAAGTGCACACGGACCAGACGAGGCCTTGCAAAAGCCGGCTCTCGGGACGAGATGCGCATGCGCCAAAAACCGGCTTTTCAGATCTGTCATGATTTCTCCGCGGGAGAAGGACATTCGCGTGGGAGGGATTGGCCTATTTGCCCAACTCATGCCCAGCTTGCCGTGTGGGCAGGTGGGCAGAGGAAACGTTTCAAGGACACCCACAAAGCCTCCTTGATAAAGTGCAACATCCCCACCGGCACCTGGGAATCCCTGGCCCAAGACCGCCCAAAATAGAGGAAAAGCATCCGGGAGGGCGCTGAGCACCTCGAGTCTTGTCGCCGAGAGCATGCAGAAAACAAGCGCAGGCAGTGGAAGGAGCTTGCGGCAAACCAGACTCCCTACCCACCCTTTCCTTCAACCAATGTCTGCCCTGCCTGTGACAGAGACTGTAATTCCCGTATTGGACTGTACAGTCACCTGAGAACTCACTTTTAGAGTGGAAGTAAGTCTTCCTCGATTTCGCTGGGCATGATGATCTTTCAAACTTTTGCGCCTGGTAAAAGCAAGTGCATAGCTTACTTTTACCAGTGTAAGAGTTTTAAAACATATAAAAATTAAATTTAATCATTCATTTTTATGTTAAAAACCCTATCCATTAACGTAAGTTTATTTTTAACCCTATTAAAACACATTTAAAAAAATTCTAAAACATTTAATTACATTTAATTTCAATTAATTTTAAATATGTTAGCTTGTTTTTTTATTGTGTTGTGTTTCTTGTTTTCGGAGGGTTTTCTCATTGATAATAATGGGATCTCGCACAAACAAAGTTCCCATTATTATCAATGAGAATACTGCAGTGATTAGTGAGGCCCACGTGACTCCAGCCTTTCCGTACGTATGAGGAAGTCATCTCCCCGTATGCTACGCATCGAAGGAAAGCCCCCGACTGCAATCTTAGGTTCCTCCGTGACCGCCAGGTATTTTCCTAAATTTTTTTCGGGTTGGAGGCATTCGTCCGAAGGAAGCCTCCGATCAGAATTTTCCCCCCATTATGTCAGTATGACCACTTGATCCAGCATCAAAAGGTCAAGGGTAAATTCAGTGAGGCTGCACCTGTACGGAAGTGCAGATTTCAGAATCGAGGCTTCAAGAGCTAATTTTATAAATTAGCACTCCCATCACAGAACCTTATGCCTGTCCAGGATGCTCATCAGGAATTCAGGCACACGCTGTCCATGAATTTCTTTCTATTCATTGGGAGTGTGTGTCTAAATTTCTGATACCTGTATTCAGTGTGGGAGCTCCACTTTATAATATTATTTGCATGACACTTTAGTCCTATCTCCAACCCACACATTGTCTAACAAGTCTCTGCTCCAGTAGTGCTGCCACATTGACTTTTCAATTGGCATTCAGCTTAGTGGCTCACAAATACTGGATATTGTTTTCTGACAAATCATTCTTTTTTGATGGCTTTAACAGTGATAGAAATGCAGGCAGATCCTCCAGTTATATCACAAATAAATTTCCAGTGGCTGTTTGTGAAGAATACGCATCACAATATTTAGTGAGAGTGAAAAATGCCTTGCAGCACTTTGATTCATTGTGCTCGCGTTGGAATTCTGGCAGTAGCGCCTGTGAAGAACAGCACTGTATTGGAGTGATTGTAACCATTGCTATACTGTCCTTCATGGGTGTAAATAACGGAACTTTTGACAAGAGCTAAAGAATTATAACCATCTTCTGACTCAGGGTGGACTGTTCAAAACACAAAGGACTAAACACTTGGGCCTAGAAATTGGCGAGGTTTCTGAGGTGAGTAAAAAGAAACATTCACTCCTCTGTTCCAATTTTATTCAGATCTTCTTCACCTGCGATCGATCAGCCCGGCACTCTTTCTGCAGTGCATCGGGCTGATCAGGCCCGCTCACGGCTACTCTTGGGGAGCGGGTAAATTCTTCTTTTGCAGAGCCTGCAGCGATGGCCTTTCCCTTTAAGGGAGGGAAGGAACCTTCCAACACGGCAGCGCTGCCCACCTATTTTGAAAATGTTAATAATGCTCTATAAAGCAGAGGTACAAAGCTCCTGGCACTATAAAGTAGAAATGACTTGTCAATAATAATAACTGCTGACTAGATTGGTTTGATATTTCTATGGTTGTTTTAATGAAGGCATTATCCTAGATGGGTTAACACCCCTGTTAAAAGAGTCCAAGGAATGCCATACAAACATTTTAAGTATCATCTATTATCAAATAACAGTGCTTTCTAGCCTTAAGCGTGATCCTACGCAGTGCTTGCCAGTATGCTATTTGACTGTAGAGTGCATCGCAGCTCTTCGTTGCAGTCACCCACTATAGCAATCAAGAGTAGGAACCCTGGCTGATTATTTTTCCAATGTGATGTATTTTATAGCCCAGGAGTCACAAAGCTAATGATCGTGCTCCAAATGCCACGGCAGACGGGGTCAGTTAAGTCAGCACAGCTCAGGAATCAAACGTTGGACATTCTAAGGCAGCATGAACCTTGACCAACATCTCACCATTGACTCCTAATAGGCTCACTACATTTTAAAGCAAAGTTAAAAGCGAAAACGAGACTCATTTTCAGGAATTATTTTTGCAAGTTTTGACCATTTTTGTGAGAAAGCAGCATGAAAGCATATTTCAGACAAACAGATGGAGAATCTAAAATTGTTATTGAGCCTTGTTTAAACAAAGCCCAGTATTAACTCAGCCATATCGACCTGATCAAATTGGGATTATCTTGCATTTTTGCTTACCCTTGCTTTTAGGCTTAGTTGCCAATACCATTTAAATAGATTTTGCAGCATCACAACAATATCACATTACAGGAAACATAGCCAGCACTGACTTATTGACACTGGTAATGTACGCTTTCAACATAATGCCGACAAATGAAAGTTGTGCCACAATGCTGAATCAATTAGATCAATAAGTTATTGATTTACAGTTACCTCTTATAAACATCATACATATTCATCATCTATTGAACAAATGCTTGCTGAACAGCATATTTAATCAAATACACTGCCTGCATGATGTTACCAGCTAGCTGAGATTTTTGTTATGAAATATTGCAACAGAATAAGTAGAATCCATAAACGTTATTGAGTATTTGGCTGCCCCCCAGCAGAATTAATTTTTGACTTTACACGAGAATTATACTGGTAGTCAAATGCCTTATAACCACAATACTGTGCTTTTCTTAGCATCCCTCAAAAGTTAATTTCTTCTTCCCAAGCTTTCCATACACTAAATAGTAACATTCTCAATGGAGTAGAAAAACAGAGCGCCAGGAATTGCGATACCTAGAAGGCAGGGGTCGTTACACAGCTGTCAGAAGTAAGAAGTAAAAACCCTGCTTGATTGCAGTGGAAAAGGCTTGAAAAAGTGCAAAGGATTGTGGGCTTCTTACACACGGCCACTGAACACCAAACCAAGGATTTGATGTTTGTTAGGCCACAGCGCTGAGTGGAAGTGTTGGATCCATGGAAAAGCTGCAATATTGATTCACTCGATTGCCACCAATAATTGAAGGATTAGAGGCTTGTGAAACCAGTGCTGTATTTATTGGAGTCGAGAAAGTTAAGGAGGATTTAACAAGTGGTCTGAAAAGGTTTTAAGAGGGGAAACAGCTTATCCCAACAATTCCCTGGAAAGGGAAGAACTCAGGGGAACAGCGCTCCCCATTGTAGTGAACACAGGCAGTAAAAGGAAAAAAGCTCACGTGTCCAGTTAGGTGTGGGAAGGGAGCTCGGCCTAGCAAGGGAAACCTTGTTCATTTTAAACACTCACTTGGTCAGAACAGATCGGAAGACCAGGAAAGGTTAAGGTGACCCACTAAACCTTTCCGCCTCCCTATCTCCCTTTCCTTCTTCAAGACGCCCCTTAAAACCTACCACTTCGACAAACCTGTCAAAATATGGCCTTATGTGACCCACGGTCAAATTTTGTTTGATAACGCTCCTGTGAAGTGCTGTGGGATGTTTTACTACGTTAACTTCGTTATATAAATGTAAGTTGCAGTTGTTGTAGTAGTGTGGTTTATTATTTTTCTTATCCACGATAAAGGGTTTGAAATGAAGTGAAGTAATTGAGTTTTGGTTCTAAACGTCACTCTGTACCTTCACTTTCTGTCTGCAACATAACGCAGCTGCATGATTCACCTCTGGCTTCAGTCAGCTTACCAGCAGTGGTGGCTGATCATTTAGAGGGGCAGGAGGACCCTGAAGACTGACGCCTACCCAGTTAAGTTACTGGGGGGCCAGATTTCAGGGCAAGGAGGCCACTTTTAGGTACTCTCCCAAATGCACCATTACTGTCACTTACAGGAGCCTAGCTTCCACATGGCGATCCTGGGAAGCCATGGCAACACAGAGCGATGGTGATGGGTATGCAGCTTTGGAGCAGAATTCAGCCTATAATGTCAATTGTGCATCAAAAAAAGCTGGGCCCTTTTCTAAATGAACCAAAATATCTACTCTAGGTGTATTGCGACAGAAAGGAAAATGAAAATAATATGATACATCACAGACAAACATACTTTCTTTTCTCCTATTTTCCATAAGGTCCACCATACCTCCACCAGGTCGAGGCTGTTGCATTGCCCTTGGCTTGTTCTGGATGCTTTTCCTAAGCATTCAGTGTCCATTACAATATTTCCCACGGGTAGAGGTGCAGTTTAAGTCTCCATCAATTATCACAATCTCTTCCAACGATGAGGCAAGTGTGATGGATGTTGCTGTTGGGAGTAGGAAGGAGTCCTCACGTGGTATGTAGAAGGTACATATTGTTATGAGGGCTCCTGCTAATTAACTTTTTATTAGGATGAAATAGTCATTGTCTCTTGAATGGATGTCTCAAGGGAACAGTGGGTTGATCACTAAACCCGGCTAGTAGATGGGTTGGGGGTTTCGGGAGAGACTCGTGATCATGGGAGAAGGGGAAGGAGGCTGGGGTAAGGAATGCATAAACTTTACCTGTAGGTCCTGAAGAAGCACTCCTACTCCTCCTGGCCCCAAAAGGAAAGTCTTTTTTTAAGTTAAAAAGACTCACTTCTTTGGGCCTCTTCTCCTCTTACTGTTAGGCTGACCTGGTGGGAAAATTAAAACTGCTTCCTTGAACAAGCCCATGGTTAAATCAGCAGTTGGGCCCAATTACATCATTGGAGCCCGATCTGCATATTGAAGGAAGAAAACTGTTATTGTCCTTCCTTGAGCAGAAGATTGGATTAACAAGTGGTTAAGATTTGGAATGCACTGCCTGATAGGGTGGTGCATATAGAGTCAATAGCAGTCTTCAAAATGGAATTGGATTCATACTTAGAACATAAGAACATAAGAACATAAGAACATAAGAATTAGGAACAGGAGTAGGCCATCTAGCCCCTCGAGCCTGCTCCGCCATTCAATAAGATCATGGCTGATCTGGTCGTGGACTCAACTCCACTTACCCGCCCTCTCCCCATAACCCTTAATTCCATTATTGCTTAAAAATCCATCTATCTTTGACTTGAAAACATTCAATGAGCCAGCCTCAAATGCTTCCTTGGGCAGAGAATTCCACAGATTCACAACCCTCTGGGAGAAGAAATTCTTTCTCAACTCGGTTTTAAATTGGCTCCTCCGTATTTTGAGGCTGTGCCCCCTAGTTCTAGTCTCCCCCACCAATGGAAACAACCTCTCTGCCTCTATCTTGTCTATCCCTTTCATGATTTTAAATGTTTCTATAAGATCACCCCTCATCCTTCTGAACTCCAATGAGTAAAGACCCAGTCTACTCAATCTATCATCATAAGGTAACCCCCTCATCTCCGGAATCAGCCTAGTGAATCGACTCTGTACCCCTTCCAAAGCTAGTATATCCTTCCTTAAGTAAGGTGACCAAAACTGCACGCAGTACCCAGGTGCGGCCTTACCAATACCTTATACAGTTGCAGCAACACCTCCCTGCTTTTGTACTCCATCCCTTTCGCAATGAAGGCCAACATTCCATTTGCCTTCCTGATTACCTGCTGCACCTGCAAACTAACCTTTTGGGAAAGAGTTTCATGCACAAGGAAGGACCCCCAGGTCCCTCTGCACCACAGCATGTTGTAATTTCTCCCCATTCAAATAATATTCCCTTTTACTGTTTTTTTTCCCAAGGTTGATGACCTCACACTTTCCGACATTGTATTCCATCTGCCAAACCTTAGCCCATTCGCTTAACCTATCCAAATCTCCTTGCAGCCTCTCTGAGTCCTCTACACAACCCGCTTTCCCACTAATCTTAGTGTCATCTGCAAATTTTGTTGCACTACACTCTGTCCCCTCCTCTAGGTCATCTATGTATATTGTAAACAGTTGTGGTCCCAGCACTGATCCCAGTGGCACACCACTAACCACTGATTTCCAACCGGAAAAGGACCCATTTATCCCGACTCTCCGCTTTCTGTTCGCCAGCCAATTCTCTATCCATACTAATACATTTCCTCTGACTCCGCGTACCTTTATCTTCTGCAGTAACCTTTTGTGTGGCACCTTATCGAATGCCTTTTGGAAATCTAAATACACCACATCCATCGGTACACCTCTATCCACCATGCTCGTTATATCCTCAAAGAATTCCAGTAAGTTAGTTAACTTGATTTCCCTTTCATGAATCCATGCTGCGTCTGCTTGATTGCACTATTCATAGAAACATAGAAACATAGAAAATAGGTGCAGGAGCATGCCATTCAGCCCTTCTAGCCTGCACCGCCATTCAATGAGTTCATGGCTGAACATGAAACTTCAGTACCCCCTTCCTGCTTTCACGCCATACCCCTTGATCCCCCGAGTAGTAAGGACTTCATCTAACTCCCTTTTGAATATATTTAGTGAATTGGCCTCAACTACTTTCTGTGGTAGAGAATTCCACAGGTTCACCACTCTCTGGGTGACGAAGTTTCTCCTTATCTCGGTCCTAAATGGCTTACCCCTTATCCTTAGACTGTGACCCCTGGTTCTGGACTTCCCCAACATTGGGAACATTCTTCCTGCATCCAACCTGTCCAAACCCGTCAGAATTTTAAACGTTTCTATGAGGTCCCCTCTCACTCTTCTGAACTCCAGTGAATACAAGCCCAGTTGATCCAGTCTTTCTTGAGAGCTCAGTCCCACCATCCCGGGAATCAGTCTGGTGAATCTTCGCTGCACTCCCTCAATAGCAAGAATGTCCTTCCTCAAGTTATGAGACCAAAACTGTACACAATACTCCAGGTGTGGCCTCACCAAGGCCCTGTACAACTGTAGCAACACCTCCCTGCCCCTGTACTCAAATCCCCTTGCTATGAAGGCCAACATGCCTTTTGCTTTCTTAACCGCCTGCTGTACCTGCATGCCAACCTTCAATGACTGATGTACCATGACACCCAGGTCTCGTTGCACCTTCCCTTTTCCAAATCTGTCACCATTCAGATAATAGTCTGTCTCTCTGTTTTTACCACCAAAGTGGATAACCTCACATTTATCCACATTATACTTCATCTGCCACGCATTTTCCCACTCACCTAACCTATCCAAGTCACTCTGCAGCCTCATAGCATCCTCCTCGCAGCTCACACTGCCACCCAACTTAGTGTCATCCGCAAATTTGGAGATACTACATTTAATCCCCTCGTCTAAATCATTAATGTACAATGTAAACAGCTGGGGCCCCAGCACAGAACCCTGCGGTACCCCACTAGTCACTGCCTGCCATTCCGAAAAGTACCCATTTACTCCTACTCTTTGCTTCCTGTCTGACAACCAGTTCTCAATCCACGTCAGCACACTACCCCCAATCCCATGTGCTTTAACTTTGCACCTTAATTTCCTGTGTGGGACCTTGTCGAAAGCCTTCTGAAAGTCCAAATATACCACATCAATTGGTACTCCTTTGTCCACTTTATTGGAAACATCCTCAAAAAATTCCAGAAGATTTGTCAAGCATGATCTCCTTTTCACAAATCCATGCTGACTTGGACCTATCATGTCACCATTTTCCAAATGCGCTGCTATGACATCCTTAATAATTGATTCCATCATTTTACCCACTACTGAGGTCAGGATGACCGGTCTATAATTCCCTGCTTTCTCTCTCCCTCCTTTTTTAAAAAGTGGGGTTACATTGGCTACCCTCCACTCGATAGGAACTGATCCAGAATCAATGGAATGTTGAAAAATGACTGTCAATGCATCCGCTATTTCCAAGGCCACCTCCTTAAGTACTCTGGGATGCAGTCCATCAGGCCCTGGGGATTTATCGGCCTTCAATCCCATCAATTTCCCCAACACAATTTCCCGACTAATAAAGATTTCCCTCAGTTCCTCCTCCTTACTAGACCCTCTGACCCCTTTTATATCCGGAAGTTGTTTGTGTCCTCCTTAGTGAATACTGACCCAAAGTACTTGTTCAATTGGTCTGCCATTTCTTTGTTCCCCGTTATGACTTCCCCTGATTCTGACTGCAGGGGACCTACGTTTGTCTTTACTAACCTTTTTCTCTTTACATACCTATAGAAACTTTTGCAATCTGCCTTAATGTTCCCTGCAAGCTTCTTCTCGTACTCCAATTTCCCTGCCCTAATCAAACCCTTTGTCCTCCTCTGCTGAGTTCTAAATTTCTCCCAGTCCCCAGGTTCGCTGCTATTTCTGGCCAATTTATATGCCATTTCCTTGGCTTTGATACTATCCCTGATTTCCCTAGATAGCCACGGTTGAGCCACCTTCCCTTTTTTATTTTTACGCCAGACAGGAATGTACAATTGTTGTAATTCATCCATGCGGTCTCTAAATGTCTGCCATTGCCCATCCACAGTCAACCCCTTAAGTATCATTAGCCAATCTATCTTAGCCAATTCATGCCTCATCCCTTCAAAGTTACCCTTCTTTAAGTTCTGGACCATGGTCTCTGAATTAACTGTTTCATTCTCCATCCAAATGCAGAATTCCACCATATTATGGTCACTCTTCCCCAAGGGGCCTCGCACAATGAGATTGCTAATTAATCCTCTCTCATTACACAACACCCAGTCTAAGATGGCCTCCCCCCTAGTTGGTTCCTCGACATATTGGTCTAGAAAACCATCCCTTATGCACTCCAGGAAATCCTCCTCCACCGTATTGCTTCCAGTTTGGCTAGCCCAATCTATGTGCATATTAAAGTCACCCATTATAACTGCTGCACCTTTATTGCATGCACTCCTAATTTCCTGTTTGATGCCCTCCCCAACATCACTACTACTGTTTGGAGGTCTGTACACAACTCCCACTAACTATTTTTGTCCTTTAGTGTTCTGCAGCTCTACCCATATAGATTCCACATCATCCAAGCTAATGTCTTTCCTAACTATTGCATTAATCTCCTCTTTAACCAGCAATGCTACCCCACCTCCTTTTCCTTTTATTCTATCCTTCCTGAATGTTGACTACCCCTGGATGTTGAGTTCTCAGCCCTGATCATCCTGGAGCCACGTCTCCGTAATCCCAATCACATCATATTTGTTAACATCTATTTGCACAGTTAATTCATCCACCTTATTGCGGATACTCCTTGCATTAAGACACAAAGCCTTCAGGCTTGCTTTTTTAACACCCTTTGTCCTTTTAGAATTTTTCTGTACAGTGGCCCTTTTTGTTCTTTGCCTTGGGTTTCTCTGCCCACCACTTTTCCTCATCTCCTTTCTGTCTTTTGCTTTTGTCTCCTTTTTGTCTCCCTCTGTCTCCCTGCAAAGGTTCCCATCCCCCTGCAATATTAGTTTAACTCCTCCCCAACAGCACTAGCAAACCCAGGTGCAGACCGTCCGGTTTGTACTGGTCCCACCTCCCCCAGAACCGGTTCCAATGCCCCAAGAATTTGAATCCCTCCCTGCTGCACCACTGCTCAAGCCATGTATTCATCTGCGCTATCCTGCGATTCCTACTCTGACTAGCACGTGGCACTGGTAGCAATCCCGAGATTACTACTTTTAAGGTCCTACTTTTTAATTTAGCTCCTAGCTCCTTAAATTCTTTTCGTAGGACCTCATCCCTTTTTTTACCTATGTCCTTAGTACCAATGTGCACCACGACAACTGGCTGTTCTCCCTCCCATTTCAGAATGTCCTGCACCCGCTCCGAGACATCCTTGACCCTTGCACCAGGGAGGCAACATACCATCCTGGAGTCTCGGTTGCGTCCGCAGAAACGCCTATCTATTCCCCTCACCATCGAATTCCCTATCACTATCGCGCTCCCAATCTTTTTCCTGCCCTTCTTTGCAGCAGAGCCCTCCCCTGATGAGTCATCCTCCCCAACAGTACTCAAAGCAGTGTATCTGTTTTGCAGGGGGATGACCACAGGGGACCCCTGCACTATCTTTCTTGCACTGCTCTTCCTGCTGGTCTTCCATTCCCTATCTGGCTGTGGACCCTTCTCCTGCAGTAAGACCAACTCACTACACGTGATACTCACGTCATTCTCAGCATCGTGGATGCTCCAGAGTGAATCCACCCTCAGCTCCAATTCCGCAACGCGGACCGTCAAGAGCTCGAGGCGGATACACTTCCCACACACGTAGCGCCCAGGGACACCGGAAGTGTCCCCGAGTTCCCACATGGTACAGGAGGAGCATATCACGTGACCGAGATGTCCAGATGTCCCGCTATTTCTTCCTCAATGATAGTTTCAAGCATTTTCCCCACTACAGATGTTCAACTAACCGGCCTATAGTTACCTGCCTTTTGCCTGCCCCCTTTTTTAAACAGAGGCGTTACATTAGCTGCTCTCCAATCCGCTGGTACCTCCCCAGAGTCCAGAGAATTTTGGTAGATTATAACAAATGCATCTGCTATAACTTCCGCCATCTCTTTTAATACCCTGGGATGCATTTCATCAGGACCAGGGGACTTGTCTACCTTCAGTCCCATTAGTCTGTCCAGCACTACCTCCCTAGTGATAGTGATCATCTCAAGGTCCTCCCTTCCCACATTCTTATGACCAGCAATTTTTGGCATGGTTTTTGTGTCTTCCACTGTGAAGACGGAAGCAAAATAATTGTTTAAGGTCTCAGCCATTTCCACATTTCCCATTATTAAATCCCCCTTTTCATCTTCTAAGGGACCAACATTTACTTTAGTCATTCTTTTCCGTTTTATATATCTGTAAAAGCTTTTACTATCTGTTTTTATGTTTTGCGCAAGTTTACCTTCGTAATCTATCTTCCCTTTCTTTATTGCTTTTTTAGTCATACTTGAAGGAAGAAAAATTGCAGGGATATCGGGAAAGGGTGGGGGACTGGGACTAACTGGGTTGCTCTTCGAAAGAGAAAGAACAAAAGAAAGAATTGTATTTATATAGTGCCTTTCACGACCACTGGACATCTCAAAGCGCTTTACAGCCAATGAAGTATTTATGGAGTGTAGTCGCTGTTGTAATGTGCGAAACGTGGCAACCAATTTGCATACAGCAAGCTCCCACAAACAGCGATGTGATAATGACCTAATAATCTGTTTTTGTTAAGTTGATTGAGGGATAAATATTGACCAGGACACCGGGGATAACTCCCTTGCTCTTCTTCGAAATAGTGCCACGGGATCGTTTACATCCACATCAACTGAAAAACGGCACCGCCGACAGTGCAACACTCCCTCAGCACTGCACTGGAGAGTCAGCCTAGATTTATGTGCTCAAGTCCCTGGAGCGAGACGTGCCGGCACAGTGTTGACTGAATGGCCTCCCTCTGTGCTTTAGTATCATATGATTCTATGAAGGTTATGGAAAGAGGGTGGCCGATTGCCGATTAAGTCCCATGGCAATTTTAAATGTCTGCCCACTCATTTTACGCTGGGCAGGTGGGGTTCAAATTGCCCCTGTCATGGAATGTTAAAACATAACCAGATCGAAGTTTATTTGTACAATGCTAACTATTAAGAAATATTATGGTGCTGATATTCAACGGGGGACAATTACATCATTTCCCTCAGAATAAATTCTGTTTTTGGAGAATGGCACACAATTCCTTCCCCAGCCCCCTTCCATGGTTAATCTATTCAGTTATGATGTGCTGTGGGCAGGAATTGTCCTCTCTGCATCTTGTACTTATTTTTCAGGCTTAATTTAATAACCACTTACTGGACTTCTTTATGTAGCCTACAATTCTTTCTTTTTAATAGCCACTACATAGCAATATTCCCGGATGGCACCAATGAAGGGTTACTCTCCAGGACCATTTACATGTATTTTTGTTGGCCTTCCCTTTATTGGGCTTATCCTTTCACAGTGCTTCTACTTAGTTTTTTTATAGTGCCAGTCAGTATTATGAGCTAATCTCTTTAGTCACGAGACAACCAGTTGGTAACTGCCAAACCCCTTTCAAAAGAACAGAGAATGTTGGCTTCGAACTACTTTGATAGACTCATGAACCACCTCTCCCAAGGGGTGGTCATTTGTAATTCACTTTCATTTTCAGGGCTCTAGATTACATTCAAGAACATGAACTTAGATAAAGATTATTGCATGAGTAGCTGGCACATGGAGCTGCACTTAGGCAGGCAGCTATAGTCCTTCCACATGCATTAAAGAAAGAAAGACTTGCATTTATATAGCGCCTTTCACAACTACCGTACATCTCAAAGCGCTTTCAGCCAATGAAGTACTTTTGAAATGTAGTCACTCTTGTAATGTGGGAAACACGGCAGCCAATTTGTGCACAGCAAGCTCCCACAAACAGCAATGTGGCAATGACCAGATAATTTGTTTTATTTATGTTGATTGAGGATTAAATATTGGCCAGGACACCAGGGGATAACTCCCCCAAAAAAGTGTCATGGGATCTTTTACCTCCATCTGAGAGAGTGGACGGGGCCTTGGTTTAATATCTCATCTGAAAGACAGCACTTCTGACAGTGCAGCACTCCCTCAGCACTGCACTGGATTGTCATCCTAGATTTATGTGCTCAAATCCCTGGAGTGGGACTTGAACCCCCAACCTTCTGACTCAGAGGCAAGGTGCTACCCACTGAGCCACAGCTGACACACTAAAAACCAACGCATTAACAATATTTCCTCAATGTGTTAATTTTTTTGAAGATGAACCTTTACTGGCTGCAGTAAGTGCTGTGTCAGCAGATGACCTTGAGCAGTTCGAACTCGTGCATTCTACTATCCTTTCCTTGGAGTTTTCTCAGCAGCCTTATCTTTACAGGAAGAAGACCTGGGGACATTGTTCCTGTTAACCTTTAGCTCAGCCGTTTTTCTCTAGTGTAGAGGCTGCATTAGTCATTTTAAATTAAATTAGGATGTTGGCTCTCTGGAGTCTGCATTTCTTGGTTTTGTCAGAAAGCCCTTGGCAGATATTATGGATCATAAAGTTATAATGTAAGCAGCTACTTCACCATAAGCATTTGTCAAAATTTAGTTTGAGTTCTTTGCAAATATGCAACAAGAAGCACGCTGATTATATGATGTCATTATTCCCATACAACATTATGGTGAAAATATTGCAGGAATCATTTGGCCCTTCTTCCTGTCCAAACAATTGAGGGGCTGTCAAACTTTTTTGTTAGAAAGTAGTGCTATGATGGAAGCTGCCAGAGACACTGATGTATGACTACCATTGAAAACAGTGTTACATACAATATTTAAATTACTGGAGAATTCCTCTGAGAATATTGCAAGCTTTTAAAATACTATTTTACAAAACAACAGACAGCTGTCTTGCAATTGTTATTTGTCAAGATTTAGACCATCTCATAAATTCCCACTGGGGCACGATGTGAAAGCATTGCAATAACTTTGCTCACACAGCCATTCTCACCTAAAATACACCATTTGCACAGTAGCTTTGCTGACAGTTACTTCGGGAGCTACAATGGCCAATGCAAGGGCTGCAGTTTCGGCTGACCAGCAAGAATTGAAGGTAAACAACTGCAATAAAATGGAGGGTTGCAATCACTGTGCACCAACAGCAATGAATGCTGCCACTTAGGGCATGCTGTATGACATGAAGCAAAGGAAAGCTTCTTTGGCACTCAAGTACAGCCTCCCCAGAAAAACACGTCAGTTAGGAGATAGCTTACAATACCCAGAGGAAATGATCGCCAAGGAGAAAGATGCCTGACTTCAGGATAGCTACCAAGGTCAGGTTGCCCAAATGTTTCCTATGCCAGTAGCTGCCGCTGGGTTACCATGCATCAAAAATCGACAGTATGGCACAAATTCAAGCTGACATCTTAAACAGGCTTTGCACAGCAGTTGGCCTAGCTGCAAGATGGACCCATCATCATCACCATAGGCAGTCCTTCAAAATCGAAGAAGACTTGCTTCCACTCTAAAAGTGAGTTCTCAGTTGGCTGTACAGTCCAATACAGGAATTACAGTCTCTGTCATAGGTGGGACAGATAGTGGTTGAAGGAAAGAGTGGGTGGGGAGTCTGGTTTGCCGCACACTACCTTCCGCTGCCTGCGCTTGATTTCTGCATGCTCTCGGTGATGAGACTCGAGGTGCTCAGTGCCCTCCCGGATGCACTTCCTCCACTTAGGGCGGTCTTTGGCCAGGGACACCCAGGTGTCGATGGGAATGATGGCATTTTATCAAGGAGGCTTTGAGGGGCTGGCCTTGAAACATTCCCTCTGCCCACCTGGGGCTTGCTTGCCGTGTAGGAGTTCCGAAGTAGAGCGCTTGCTTTGGGAGTCTTGTGCTCGGCATGCGAACAATGTGGCCCGCCCAGCAGAGCTGGTCGAGTGTGGTCAGTGCTTCGATGCTGAGGATGTTGGCTGAGTTGCAGGAGATGCACTGGGTGGTACATAAGAGCATAAATGTGGAGGACAAAGTCGCAGTGGCAATGGAGAAACAGGAATCTGGTAGTTGGAAGGCCAGCTGCTGACCCGTGGATTTGAACATCATGAATCTTAATTTAAAAGCAGGGCATCAGTTTTCTATCATCATTAGAGGATGTGGCAATCATGCTGCACAGACTGGGGATCAGTCTACTAGCCATAACTATAGATTCACATATTTCAGTTTCCTGTCCATGCTGTCTGCCATAACATCCCCAGTATTGAAGCACTGACCACACTCGATCAGCTTCGCTGGGCAGGCCACATAGTTCATGAGCCAGATACGAGACTCCCTAAGCAAATGCTTTATGCGGAGCTCCTTCATGGTAAACGAGCCAAAGGAGGACAGCGGAAACGGTATAAGGACACCCTCAAAGCCTCCCTGGTAAAGTGTGACATCACCACCGACACCTGGGAGACCCTGGCCGAAGACCTCCCGAGATGGAGAAAGTGCATGCTGGAGGGTGTTGAGCTCTTTGAGTCTCAACGCAAAGAGCGTGAAGAGGCCAAGCGCAGGCAGCGGAAGGAGCGCGCGGCAAACCAGCCCCACCGACCCCTTCCCTCGACGAATGTCTGTCCCACCTGTAACAGGGTCTGTGGCTCTCGTATCGGACTGTTCAGCCATCAAATAACTCACTTTGGGAGTGGAAGCAAGTCTTCCTCGATTCCGAGGGACTGCCTGTGATGGTGATGAGAAGTCCAAAAGATTTGGCCGGAATTTTCCCCTAAAAAAAACAGGTGGGTTTGGAACATGGGGGCAGTTAAATAGTTAAAAATGGGATTTCCAACCGGATCCCGCCTCCAACCTGCCCACATGCGGTTTTACCGGCGGTGAGATGTGGAGCGGTGGGGCCAACTTGCTCCCAGGGGGCGTTACCTGAACTTTAATATTGCTATGGGCCTGGAAGCCTCTTTTTTCCTCTCCATTTGTGTTTAACTGCATGTGGACAGTTTCACACAATTAGTGAAACCCGGCTGTTAAACAGAGGCAGGGACTACTGCACCCAGGAGGTACGTGGCTGTATACCTACCTCCTGGATCCAGGGTCCCTGCCTAACCTACGTCCTACGATCGGAGATCCTATCATGAGGCCTCCAATCATATGCCCAGGCTTCCCCCCAACTATGATGCTGAGGCCCGCCACAATCTTGCACCGAACCTCTCTCCCTCCCTTCACCTCCCCCCCTCCTGCCGATCTCAGGTGAACCCCAGATCCTCCACTTCCCCCCCGATCCCTGGTCGACCCCACCCCCCCGCTGTGATCCCCAACAGCCCCTCGCAATCCTCCTCGACCACCCCCCCCCCCCGGCACCCCCCGATCTCTAGGCCTCCTGCTGATCCTGGTACCTATAATCCTCGATCCCTTGCCGATCCCCAAACTCCGATCCCCGACCGATCCTTCAAACTGCCCCACGATTTAAAACTGAAATGAGGAGGAATTTCTTCTCTCAATGGGTTGTAAATCTATGGAATTCTCTGACCCGGAGAGCTGTGATGGCTGGGTCATTGAATATATTTAATGCGGAGATAGACAGATTTTTGAGCGATAAGGAAGTAAAGGGTTATGGGGAGCGTGCAGGGAAATGGAGCTGAGTCCAGGATCAGATCAACCATGATCTTATTATCTTATTAAATGGCGGAGCAGGCTCAAGGGACCCAATGGCCTACCCCTGCTCCTATTCTTATGTTCTTGTGTTCTAGGATGTGGCAGTAAGCTGGTTGGACCTGGCAACTTCTGCAGCAGTGGACATAGCAGAATTAGTTACAGGGATAGCCCATGACATAGTACATGGTGGAAGAGGACCATTTCAATCTCAAGAAGCGCCAACTGAACCATAGCAGCTGGACAGCTCACTGAATCCAGCCATGTGGGAGCTTTTAAAAGGAGCATGCAATTAGGATCAAGAACTATGCACTAGCACCAAGGGAAAACACCAGGGTCAAATACAGTAAGCACACATGCACAGAGTACTTAGAAGGGCAATCATTTGGTTGAAATATCTTTCAGTTGCTCCAGCGAGTTTTCTTGGGATGGTGTCATACAAGATTTTAGCAAATGGAAGGATGGGATCTGTGATAGTTAGTGCAGAGACCAACGTATGGCTCTAGCTGGCTGCAAAAGTGACTTCATAGGTGTCTCTCCTAGATCTTCGACTTCACATTGCTCAGTTCCTGCCCTAGGTGGATATCTTGTTCCTTTACCTGCTCCATTGTTATTGATGATAAAAGGTGTGAGTGTTCTCTTTGGATGATGGGAGTGTTCACTGGAATCTCTAAATTTTCACTGTCTAAAGTAATCTGGTTCAAATGCTTCATGTGAATCCTAATCTACATTTCTGGTTCTGCGAACTTTACAACCTTGTAAACTATAATTAGCTTAAATAGAAGTGTTTCTAACATAGATTAGACCAATATCCTCCAAAGAGAGCATTGCCCAAAACCCTTAACTATGATAAGGCCCAAACAGAATAAGGGCCCAGCAATGTCATGCAGTTGACTCCCTTTGAGGAGGCCACTGTAACATTTTTGATTACAAGGGCATTCAGGGAGTAAGGGAAGCCAAAGCTGGAGGTCTCATTCGCCTCAAAGCTGGTATTATACTGATTTTGTCATGTCCTGTCTATTTGTTCACTCACGCATAGACCATAAAACAACACAAATGTATCTTGTCTGCTGGAGCCATAATTATGACATATGCTTTGTGTTGTGTATGGAGAAAGAGTCAGACTGAACACTGTGAGCTCAAAGTAAAGTGTGACCTTAGTCTTTTATTGCAGGTCTCCTGAGTGCCTCGCCAACCTGTGAAGCCTCCTTAAATACCTGTGCTCCCAAGGGATTATGGGATCCCTTGGGACTCCAGGGGAAGAGCCCTCTGGTGGCTGTACAGAGTAAATACAAGTCCACATAGATAACACGTTGTTTCTATTTTCATAACAGCCATTTGGACAAGGTACCAAAGGACACCCAAATCCAAGAGCTGCACCCAGTTGGAGTCAATAAGAGGACAAAAGCAGAAAGTCATCAAAATAAAATTTTAAAAATTTTACATCTATGATGTGTAATGTGATACGTCTTTAATTCAGTTCTTCATTTAATATACCAATCACTATGGGCATTTACATATATTGAGACACACAGATAGGTCATCATCATCATCATCAACGCCTCCTTTGCTTCCACTTGTAGAATGAGTCCTTAGGTGGCTGAACAGTCCAATGCGAGAGCCACAGTCCCTGCCACAGGTGGGGCAGACATTGAGGGTAAGAACAGGTGGGATAGGTTTGCCGTATGTTCCTTCCACAGCCTGCGCTTGTCTTCCGCATGCACTCGCCGACGAGTCTCGAGACGCTTTGCACCCTCCCGGATCCACCTCCTCCACCCAGGGCGATCTTCGGCCGGGGACATCTAGGAGTCGGTGGGACTGCTTTACCAGGGAGGCTTTGAGGGTATCCTTGTAATGTTTCATCTGTCCACCTTTGGCTTGTTTGCCATAAAGAAGTTCCTAGTAGAGCGGCTTGTTTCAGGAGTCTCGTGTCTGGCCTGCCCAGCGGAGCTGATCAAGTGTGGTCAGTGCTTCAATGCTGGGGATGTTGGCCTGGTTGAGGACGCTAACTTTGGTGCGTCTGTGCTGCCAGGGGATTTGCAGGAACTTGCGGAGGCATCGTTGGTAGTATTTCTCCAGTGACTTGAGGTATCTACTGTACATGGTCCATGTCTCTGAGCCATGCAGGAGGGCGAGTGTTACTACAGCCTTGTAGGCCATGAGCTTGGTGGTAAATTTGAGATATGTAGGTGTCCGAATACAAGAAACACATCTGGGCTGAATTTTCTGGTCCTTTGCGCTCCAGGTTTCGCCCCGAAGCAGTGTGAAAGGCGGCGGTGACATCTCTGGCACCCCTCCGCGATCCTCTGGCCGGGTTTTGCGGTGGCGCTGAGCAGCACTGCCGGGAAGAGCTGCGCCGGATGTGTAACGCCCCTGGTTGCGACACCGGCGCGAGTTTAAGCTCCTGCCCGACACGTTCACCTGGAAGTGCGCCTGCAATGAGTGCCTGGGAAATCAGAGCAGTCCAGCCATGCCAGCAGTGGTGAGAAAGGTAAAGTACTACAAAGGTAAGTGCGAGTGTTTTTTTGTCTTAAATTTTTGTGCGATTTGCGTTGCGGTGGCGTGGGCCATGTTTTCGGAATGTTTTAGTGGATTTTTTTAGGTTCCCCTCCCCCACCCCAGGCCTCTCTCGCAGCTCTTTAGCTCGGGAGTTTCCCATCCTTGCGCCACAAGAGGTGTACAACGCCTCCTTTAGCGTTGCGCCCCGACGCAGGGCTCAGATGCCCAAATTTACATACTAAAGCACAAACTATTCCCGGACGTTAAGTTACATAAGAACATAAGCAATCGGAGCAGGAGTAGGCCATTCGGCCCCTCGAGCCTGCTCCACCATTCAATCAGATCATGGCTGATCTGAATTTTCCCGCCCCGCCAACATTATCGCCCGAAAACAGAAACGCTGAAAATCTAGCCCAGAGAGTTAGCATGCAAGAACATCAAGCAATTAGGAGGGGAAATAGCATGTTGGCCTTTATTGCTAGAGGGTTGGATAACAAGAGTAAGGAAGTCTTGCTACCACTAGACAGGTCTCATGTGAGACCACACCTGGAGTACTGTGCACAGTTTTGGTCTCCTTATTTAAGAAGGATATTCTTGCCTTAGAGGCAGTGCAACAAAGGTTCACTAGATTGATTCCTGGGATGAGAGGGTTGTCCTCTGAGGAGAGATTGAGTAGATTGGGTCTATACTCTCTGGAGTTTAGAAGAATGAGAGGTGATCTTATTGAAGCATATAAGATTGTGAGGAGAATTGAGAGGATAGATGTTGAGAGGTCGTTTTCTCTGGCTGGAGTGTCGAGAACTAGGGAGGCATCATCAACATCATAGGCAGTCCCTCGAGTCAAGGATGACTTGCTTCCACACCAAAAAGTTCACAGTGTTTCAATGAAGGACCTAATATTCAAGGTCCCGAACTAAATCTTGAGGGCTGGAAGATGCCTGTGCGTGGATTTTTTTATCGTGTGGTGGCCGTTGCACACCAGCCACCACACGGGCTTGACAGAGCTGGGTCTTGGTCCAGTGGCAAGGGTTATCCAAGATGACTGGAGACCAGCTCTGCTGCACGGACCTAATGTGCACACATATCGCAGTGTGGGCTGGCCCGTGCTGCCCCTGGGCCCTCGCCTCTTCTGGACCCCGAACTAACGCTTCTCCTTGGCCCCAATCACAATCTCTTACCTCTCCTTCACCCCGACCT
Source organism: Pristiophorus japonicus (assembly GCF_044704955.1). Classification (NCBI taxonomy): domain Eukaryota; kingdom Metazoa; phylum Chordata; class Chondrichthyes; family Pristiophoridae; genus Pristiophorus; species Pristiophorus japonicus. The sequence goes on from NC_091986.1 coordinate 19,656,263, forward strand.
CGCCGCTCCTGCAGTTCCTGCCCGGAGTTTTGTATCAGGCATGCGGACTACGTGGACCACCCATCGGAGCTGACTGAGCATGGTCAATGTTTCGATGCTGGGGATGTTGGCCTGAGAGAGAATACTGACATTGGTTTGCCTATCCTGCCAATGCGTAGGCATTGCGGAGCATAGTCTCAGGATAAGTGGCCAGCTTTTTAAGTCTGACATGAAGAGGAATTTCTTCACTCAGACGGTCGTGAATCTTTGGAATTCTCTGCCCAAAAGTGCTGTGGATGCTCAGTCGTTGAGTATATTCAAGGCTGCAATCGTTAGATTCTTGGCCTCCAGAGTAATCAAGTGATTATGGGGATAATGCAGGAAAGTGGAGTTTAGGTCGAAGATCAGCCCTGATCTTATTGAATGGTGGAGCAGGCTCGAGGGGCCGTATCGCCTACTCCTGCACTTAATTCTTATGTTCTTAGGTAGGGCTGAGTAATTGTGACTCCTTCCTGGCCTTCCTGAAAAACTTTTCACACTAAAGCATGGCACTTGCCGACTGCACACTGTACAAATTACAGTTTTGTAGGGGTGATTCATTTATGACAGCTACCAATTTAGCTCAGTTAATGCATAAGATAATAATCGTGACTTTTAATATGTCTGAGTTATGACCGAACTTTGTGAGACCAGGGTTGTTCATAATATTGGTGTCACTCCCGACAAAATCACATTAACCTGTATGCATTTAACTGGCATACGTTGACATTTATATCCTCAGGACTTGCTAAGTGCTGCACAGAATATTTTTGATGGCTTAGTATGTCTACATATATTTTAATTGTTTAACATTGATGTAATTGTAACTTATTTTTATTTTCACTTTTGATGGCATACATTTGTAATGGATCAAGAACAATAAGTTTATAATTTCCAAAGTCACAGCTGACATGGGTGGTGTAGACTCTGAAGTGAAGCCAAATTAGTTTCCAGATTTTTCCATTTCTCTTTACAGCATGACAAGTGGTCTTTCTTTCAAAACACATTATCCATCGCGAACATCTATTACAAAAGGGACTTTGATAAGATTGGGCTTAATTCATCTAAGCCCTGTCCTTTTACCCTTTGGTGAACTAAGTTGAAATCCGGCCCACTAAAAAAAGATGATTCATTTCAGCAGAATGTAGAAATTTAGTGATACAAACTCAAAACAAAACAAAAAGAAAGTCATAATTCATCCAGGAGTGCTTAAATTACTTAAGGTTACTTAAGAATGTCAGTAAGTGCGACATGGGAAATATTCAATTTTCTTCAATCATAATGAGCATCATTATAAAATAAAGGATAAGTGTGCTACAATGGTGCAATTAAAGGGCAACTTCAGCAAACAGATGTTTTAGTTTCCAAAGAATCACCTGAATCATATTATACAGGAAGCATTTTTACAGTATTAGGCATGAATTGTAACCTAACGCTTGCATCTGCCCAGTTTTGTCACAAAAGACACAAACACCTTCTTGTTGTGATATTCCGCATTTCAGTTCCATAAAACGTTAGTCCTCTGGTAGTTTTTCAAAGGGGAAAATAGATTAACAAGAAAATATTTTCACAATAATTGGAGTGGGTTCATTTTTGCCAGCATGTAATGTGGGAACATGGATGGACAGTAAGAAGGAAAGAAGGAGAAAAGTTTCAATAGCAAACTTGGTTGTTACATAAAAAGGACATTCATAAATCTAGACAACGGATTAAGACGGGCGTAAAATTCAACTTCCATGGGGTGCAAAATGAGGGGTAACTAGATCGGCCCGTTATACACCTTGCCTGGTTTTCCTTTCCCCACTGAAGTTGAATTTTACCCCCACACTGTCCTTTGACCAGTAGGACCTGGTTTAGAATCCAGCCGGGAGTGATGGATTAAAGTTACCCCCTCTGTAGCAGCTATAATTTCATTGTTCAAATGAGCTAAAATAATCTTAATCCAGTTCCTATTGGTGCAACTCTGAAGCACAAACCAGTCCATGCAAATGACAATAAATTAGCAGTCTTGCTCAGAGAGGCCATCAGAAAACTCATGTGGGAAATTCAGATGGCCTACAAAAGAATCCTGCTTTGAGTTCAGATAAAAGAATATTGATGGGTGAGTGTGGAAAAGGCAAATCTAATTGCAACCCGTATAATCAGGCCCAATAATAGATGTCAAAACTTGTTAAAACAGGCCGTTTTACGACGTTGACATCTTCACCTTGACGATCACAAACCAACAGAAAATTTCTCTGAAAATAATAAAAGTGTTTATGACCACTATTATTGAATTCCCAACCGTCAGCTCAGCAGTGACGATGGGGCTGATGGTTTTCAGAGGTCAGGAATTGGCCAAGTGTTCAACCATTGGCTGCTCTCACAGGGGTCAGCAGGCCAACGGGGCAAGGTCCTGGAACATGATACTCGGAGCCACGAGTGAGTGCTAGGTGTGTCGTCAGGATAAACTGTTGTACAACCATCCATCTGGGTGCGGTTGTTCGGCCTGCAGAAATGCTACCTTTAGGGCTCACCCCATACACCCCAATAAAAGTATATCAGCATGGGTAAATATCAAAATGTACTTCACACTAAAGAATATTTAAATTTATTATAATTTATGCAAGCATGACATAACCTCAAGGAATTATTGTGTTGGAATCTCTCAAAACGGAGCTGAGTTCTATATTTATATTAAAGCCCTAGTTAACTGATACTAACTAATTGTCTGGGATCTATAAACTGTTCTAAATGCTTTCAATAACTGTAGTATACAAAACTGCAGCATAATTATTTTATTAAATCATGTTGTTTCGTATTAAAACAAATTTAAAGCTCTTAAGTCAAAGAACAGTTAAAAATAAATGTCGGTCAAGGAATATGTTCATGAAACTGTGATGGGCAATAAACTATTGCTGAAATATTATTTTCCCTTTCTGGAATCAACTTGAAAGAATTATGACCCTGAAACTATATTATCTCCTTGAGTTCCTCTTAGTTCCTCGAGTTATGGCCATTTGGAGTCTCATGATAGAAATGATAGATAAACGCAACTACTAGCTCAAATTCTGACTTGCAATAAATTGTGTGAATGATGAACTTAATGGAACTTTACCTCTGACTGAAGCCTGAAGCTTGCGATCTAAAAATTAAGAAATGTAGGAAAACCGGGTTAAAACAAATCATTTTGATTTGAAAAAATTGTTTAGAAACAACCAAAGGAATAGTGATACATTGAAAGAGACCCACGCTGATAGAAACAGGAAGTGCATTTTTTTTTTCGATGAGCAGTTAGCTGACAACAGCGAACTATTTTGATTAATTAACTTTCTTTTATAAATGAACTTGTGTTCTAGCAAATTTGTTGGAATTGGTGTGGTTTATCACAACTGAGAAAATTTACTGAAAATCCCCTTTCCTTTAAAAAAATAATGAACAAGTACTCTTTTGATTTGTTTTAAATCACTGTAGCAGTTTTTACAAAATGCTCCCCTCTTGAATGAAAAAATTACAATAGCCTGGAAGTTATTGTTAGTGATGTTATCACACAAATATTCAGCTCAATCATAACAAATTTCTCTATCCACTGTTGAAGTGGAACCAGAGAAAAGATTTGATGCTGACGTGAATTTTTTTTGAATTCATTCAAAGGATGTGGGCATCACTGGCAATGCCAGCATTTATTGCCCATCCCTAGTTACCCTTGAGAAGCCACCTTATACAACTGAGTGACTTGCTAGGCCATTTAGAGCTACCACATTGCTGTGGGCCTGGAGTCACATATGGCTCAGACCGAGAAAGGATAGCAGATTTCTTTCCCTGAAGGACATTAGTGAACAAGTTGGATTTATACGACAATCCGGTAGTTTCATGGTCACCGTTACTAGCCTTTTATTTCAGATTTATTTAATTAATTGAATTTTAATTCACTAGCTGCTGTGGTGGGATTTGAACTCATGTCTCGCGGATCATTAACCCAAGCATCATGATTACTAGTCCAGTAACATAACTACGATGTTACCATACCCCATAACATTGCTCTGAATAATGACTAGATTATTGTGAATGAACTGTATTGAACACTCGCTCTCCCTCAATAATGACTTTTACTGCATGCTCTCCCCTTGGCTTTCTTTAAAAAGCGACAATTACTCACCAATATCATGCTCACCAATGCTCAGTTTAGGTTCCGCCAGAACCACTCAGCTCCAGACCTCATTACAGCCTTTGTCCAAGCATGGACAAAAGAGCTGAATTCCAGAGGTGTGGTGATAGTGACTGCCTTTGACATCAAGACAACATTTGACTGAGTGTGCCATCAAGGAGTCCTAGTAACATTGAAGTCAATGGGAATCAGGGGAAAACTCTCCACTGGCTGGAGTCATACCTAGCACAGAGCAAGACGGTTGTAGTTGTTGGAGGTCAATCATCACAGCAACTGAGAATGTATGGCTCAGAGCAAAATGAATATAGTCACATTATTAATTAAGTGCTTTTGAAAAGCCGATCATTGATCACCTGGTTGCTGTACATCAACAATAATATTGGTATCCGCTCCCACATGTTGACTTTCCCAGCACATTTTATCATCCCTTTGAATCAAATGATCAAAATGGTAGAATATCAAGTTAAAAGTCTTATCTTAACCATGAACAGCAAGCTATTACTGAAAAGTGTACTTGTGCCATCAAAGTAATATAGCTCTGACTATATAAATATAATTGAAATCACTTTACCTCAACTTATATAGGATTAAAATATCCCATTTTTGAAGTGATAATGAGATTTTGGACTTTGCTGGACATTCTGAACAGATTTATATCCCATAAAAACCTAATGGTCAAGTTAGGATGTGCTATCTGCACCAAATGGGGTGTTGTTAAACTATCTTATTATTGGATTGTGGCACACAAAAAACAGAGGGGGCGAAATTGGGCAGCGCACTGTTTGGGGACGGTAGCAGCGATGAGGCAGGAGCTCCTGCGGCAGCTATATTCGAGTTACCGCCCCCGAGAGCAAGTGAATTGCAAAATATGACCGGGCTGCAGGACTCCGTGACAGGTTCAGTGCTACGTGGTGCTGCTGCGTAGACAGGGCCCTCTCCTTCATTAAAAGGGAGAGTCAAGCTGCTGACACTGTGGGGGCCGAAACGTGTCTCTACCTGGGCCCGGTGCGCGAGCGGAGCGCTGGGCTGCACGATCATGGCACAGACCCTGTAACATGATCAGATCAGCCTATAGCTGGCATCGCCTGGTGCAGCTTCAGACGGCGCGACCGAATTTTCGCCCCAGGCAAAAACGGGTGGCCGTGCACAGTGATGACGTTGTCATCGTTGGCGCAGCAGAGCATCATCATCATAGGCAGTCTTTCGGAATCGAGGAAGACTTGCTTTCACTCTAAAAATGAGTCCTTAGGTGGCTGAACAGTCCAATAACGAGGACCACAGTCCCTGTCACAGGTGGGACAGATAGTTGTTGAGGAAAGGGGTGGGTGGGGCTGGTTTATCGCACGCTCTCTCCGCTGCCTGCGCTTGATCTCTGCATGCTCTCGGCGATGAGACTCGTGGTGCTCAGCGCCCTCCCAGAGTGGAGCGTGGCACTAATGGTTACCGCTGCTGCTAAACTCCAGTGGAATTTTGCAGGAGTCATTAGCGCCGCCGCACCCGAGCGAAAAGTTAGCACCGCCCGGGGGGCACTAACAGTAGGTGCAAATGCACCCAATTTCTCCCTCAGTAGGTTTAAAGAAAATATCAAGGGAAAAACTTGCTCGCCTTCACGCGACTAGAGCATATTCAGCATATGTTTTGCAAAGTAAAACATATGCTGAATATTTCTGGGGTATTAAACAGACTAAGAATGTTTTCACACCACATGTACAGGTTGCGAGACAAGTACCTATTTGCAGCTACTAAGGATTGACAGGTTTGAGTTATATTGCTGGCCCAAAATAACTCTCTGCACAAGAAAAACAGAATGCAGCTTCACAGTTGAGGTTTAAAATTAGCTTCTTTGTCAGCTCTGCAAATTGATCCGGTGAATAGCTGAGACACACAGAGCAGGAAGGTCCCAGGTTTGATGCTGAGTTAGCTGAACTGAGTTAGTAGGAGAATCACAATTGGCACAGCAGCCCTAAATGAGGAAGAGAAAGTTGTCCTCGAGCTCCTACCTCTAGCCATTATCCAGTAATCCCTCTGACAGTGATTGTGTTTTCAAGTCAGGCAATCACAGGATCGGGCCCGGCTGTAATGCTCCTTTATGGTCAACTAGCTTGTTGCAACCTATTGTCTCGGTTCCTACATGAATAATGACCATTTGGGGCAAAGTACTGCCGTGCAGTTGGCACCTGTAAAACTGCACCCCAGCAAGGGAAAATCAACAAGTGGAAATAACATTGCTGTCATTATCTGCACAAACATCGTTGCGGCCTTCTGAGCATGTGTGCGGTAACCTGGAGCTGCGCATGTACACCTGATCCCTTTCTGCACATGCGCAGTATCCAACAGTTGCACTTTGCACTGTGGGCCATGCTTTCCTCGGCTCCGTACAGAGAAAGTTGGGGGTGGGGGAAGCGAGAGAATGGAAAGGGGAGCGAGAGAGAGAATTGGAGGGGGGAGAGAGAGAGAGAGAGAGGGGAACGGAGAAAGAGAGGAGATGGGAGGGGGGAGAGAAAGAGGGTGATCGGATGGGGCGAGAGAGGGATCTGAGAGAGTGAGGGGATCGCAGGGGGGGAGGGGATCAGAGAGAGAGAGAGGGGATCTGAGGGGGGAGAGAGAGGGGATCGGAGGGGGGCGAGAGAGAGAGAAGGGATCAGAGGGGCGAGAGAGAGCAGGATCAGAGGGGGAGAAAGGGTGATTGGAGAGAGAGAGAGGGAATCAGAGAGAGAGAGAGGGAATCGGAGAGGCGAGATAGAGAGGGGATCAGAGCGGGGAGAGAGAGAGTGGGATCAGAGGGGGGAGAGAAGGGGATCGGAGAGAGAAACATAGAAACATAGAAAATAGGTGCAGGAGCAGGCCATTCGGCCCTTCGAGCCTGCACCACCATTCAATATGATCATGGCTGATCATACAACTTCAGTACCCCACTCCTGCCTTCTCTCCATAACCACTGATCCCTTTAGCCGTAAGATCCACATCGAACTCCCTTTTGAATATATCCAACGAACTGGAAACAACTTTCTGTTGTAGGGAATTCTATAGGTTCACAATTCTCTGGGTGAAAAAGTTTCTCCTCATCTCAGTCCCAACATCGGGAACATTCTTCCTGCATCTAACCTGTCCAATCCCATCAGAATTTTATATGCTTCAATGAGATCCCCTCTCATTCTTCTAAATTCCAGTGAATATAAGCCGAGTCGATCCAATCTTTCTTCATATGTCAATCCTGCCATCCTGGGAATCAGTTTGCTGGTGAACCTTCGCTGCACTCGCTCAACAGCAAGAATGTCCTTCCTCAGATTAGGAGACCAAAACTCCACACAATACTCAAGGTGTGGTCTCACCAAGGCCCTGTACAACTGCAGTAAGATCTCCCTGCTCCTATTCTCAAATCCCCTCGCTATGAAGGCCAACATGCCATTTGTTTTTTTTTACTACCTGCTGTACCTGCATGCCAACTTTCAATGACTAATGTACCATGACACCCAGGTCTCGTTGCACCTCCCCTTTTACTAATCTGTCACCATTCAGATAATAATCTACCTTCCTGTTTTTGTCACCAAAGTGGATAACCTCATATTTATCCACATTATACTGCATCTGCCATGCATTTGCCCACTCACCTAAACTGTCCAAGTCACCCTGCAGACTCTTAGTATCCTCAGAGGGGATCGGAGGAGTCAGAGAGAGAGGGGATCGGAGAGAGAGAGTGGATGGGATGGGATGAGAGAGAGAGGATCGGAGGGGATGAGAGGTGCGAATCAAAGGGGATGGGAGGGGGAAGAGGGGATGGGAATGGGGAGAGAGAGAGGAGATCGGAAAAAGAGGGGATTGGAGAGGGGAGAGAGAGAGTAAGAGAGAATCGGAGGGGAGGGGTGTGGGATTAAAGAGCATAGCGAGCGCAGTGGGTTTGGGGGAAGAACTTGATCCAGGTCAAAAGGGAGTGGGAAAAATGAGAGTGAGAACATGATCCAGATGGTAAGACGGATCACATTCTTCCAACCCCAATCCCACCTCTTTTATACCTATACCACATTCTCCCTCTCCTCCCCCTAGACCTGGTTGATTTCTCATGAAGCTCGGTGCATGTGTGACAAATGATATCATTAGACTGGATGAAGTGGGGGAGTGAGAGGAATTTGGGCAGGGGGAGAACCCGGGGGCGGGGAGGTCAGGAAACCAGGAACCTAGACTGGAAGTCAGAATATCTCGAATTACACTTTGCAAAGTATTCATTACTTACAGGCAGGATCTAATTACACATTCCAGATAAACAGCTGGGTTTGTCTTGTCTTCCAAGGGGACCAATCAGAAATCAGGTCTTGTCCTCTAAGGTGACCAATCAGAAATCTGGTGTTGGAAATAAATGCGTCCAAATAAAATGTAATGCTAACAAAGCTGCCACAAGCTCATCTCTGCTAATATTAAAAGAATTATACATGAACTTTTCAAATTTCTTGGGTGATCCAATTGAGTGCCAGGGAACGCTTAGAGATCAAAATTCCTCGGGACACCAAGATTGCTTCTGCCAGTGTTTTGCAGCACTGACACTGCTAGAGTTTGCACGGTTAATGGAAAGGCACCTGATTAAGACAGAGCAGGCGGGTACAAGTGGCAATATGGGCACATCTACACCATCTACCTGTCCGATATGGCCAGAAACCCTGGTAAGCTACCTATCATTTGAGCAGTGGATTGCCCAGTCCCCACATCAACTCTTCCACTTCTCTGGCCTAGACACCCCTGGTGGGACACGTAGCTATCCACCTGGAAGCTGGTGCACCTCGCCTCAATGAGTGTACCAGCCTCCAAAAATATGTTGGATTGCATACGATGACGTAGGATATACAGCACAGAAACAGGCCATTCAGCCCAACCAGTCCATGCCAACATTTCTGCTCCACTCGAGCCTCCTCCGGTCTTTCCTCAACTAAATCTAAAGTTGGGTCCTGACCAAGGCTACTGGAGCTTAAACCTCAAGCATAGGAAGTCCCAATCCCCTTGTTCCACCTCCCTGATTATATTTGCCTTGCAAGGAACAGGCAGAGATTCTCTATCTTACCAGGCAAGTTGAAAGTCCTAAAAACAGAGGAAACTCAATGCATCCTCATCGCCCAGTGTAAAAAGTGGCAGAACTCGCAAGGTATTTCATCCCCTTAAAACCTACTACTGCTTTTCGTTATATTGAAACTGGTGTGAAGCTAAAATGGTCCGAGGTACCCACTTGCACTGCCAGCCTGTGCGATTCTTGAATAATGCTATCACACAGCACTGATCTAAGCTTCACATTAATGTTCTAGCATTTCATTAAAGTGAATATTTGTATGATGTTGCATGCACAGTGGCGTTTATACGTAAGCCAATTCACGTCTCATGCCATCGAAGTTACCTTTCCTTAAGTTTAGGATCGTAGTCTCTGAATTAACTGTGTCACTCTCCATCTTAATAAAGAATTCTACCATATTATGGTCACTCTTCCCCAAGGGACCTCGCACAAGATTGCTAATTAGTCCTTTCTCATTACATGTCACCCAGTCTAAAATCGCCAGCCCTCCAGTTGGTTCCTCGACATATTGGTCTCGAAAACCATCCCTAATACACTCCAGGAAATCCTCCTCCACCATATTGCTACCTGTTTGGTTAGCCCAATCTATATATAGATTAAAGTCGCCCATGATAACTGCTGTACCTTTATTGCACACATCCCTAATTTTTTGTTTGATACTGTCCCCAACCTCACTACTACTGTTTAGTGGTCTGCACACAACTTCCACTAGCGTTTTCTGCCCTTTGGTATTCCGCAGCTCTACCCATACAGATTCCATATCATTCAAGGTAATGTCCTTCCTTACTATTGCATTAATTTCCTCTTTAACCAGCAATGTTACCCCACCTCCTTTTCCTTTCTGTCTATCCTTCTTGAATGTTGAATACCCCTAGATGTTGAGTTCCCAGCCTTGGTCACCCTGGAGCCATGTCTCCCTAATCCCAATTATATCATATTCATTAATAGCTGCCTGCGAAGTTAATTCATTCAACTTATTACAAATAATCCTCGCATTGAGGCACAGAGCCTTCAGGCTTGTCTTTTTAACACACTTTGTCCCTTTAGAATTTTGCTGTAATATGGCCCTTTCTGATTTTTGCCTTGGGTTTCTCTGCTCTCCACTTTTACTTTTCTTCTTTCCATCTTTTGCTTCTGCCCCCATTTTACTTCCCTCTGTCTCCCTGCATAGGTTCCCATCCCCCTGCCATATTTGTTTTAACCCTTCCCCAACAGCACTAGCAAACACTCCCGCTAGGATATTGGTTCCGGTCCTGCCCAGCTGCAGACCATCCAGTTTGTACTTGTTCCACCTCCCCCAGAACTGGTTCCAATGTCCCAGGAATTTGAATCCATTCCTCCTGTACCACTCCTCAAGCCACGTATTCATCTTAGCTATCCTGCTATCTCTTCTCTGACTAGCACGTGGCATTGGTAGCAATCCTGAGATTACTACCTTTGAGGTCCTGCTTTTTAATTTAACTCCTAGCTCCCTAAATTCAGCTTGTAGGACCCCATCCCATTTTTTACCTATATCATTGGTATCTACAGGCACCACGACAACTGGCTGTTCACCCTCCCCCTCCAAAATGTCCTGCAGCCGCTCCAAGACATCCTTGACCCTTGCACCAGGGAAGCAACATACCATCCTGGAGTCTCGATTATGGCTGCAGAAATGCCTATCTATTCCCCTTACAATAGAATCCCCTAACACAATAGCTCTTCAACTCTTGTTCCTGTCCTCCTGTGCAGCAGAGCCACCCATGGTGCCATGAACATGTCTGCTGCTGCCCTCCCCTGATGAGTCATCCGCCCCAATAGCACCCAAGGTGGTGCATCTGTTTTTGGAGGGGGATTACCGCAGGAGACCCCTGCACTACCTTCCTTCCGCTGCTCTGCCTGATGGTCACCCATTCCCTATCTGCCTGAGTAACCTTTAACTGCAGTGTGAGCAACTCACTAAGTCTGCTATTCATGACATCCTCAGGATTGCAGATGCTCCAGAGTGAATCCATGTGCAGCTCCAGTGCCGCAATGCAGTCTGTCAGGAGCTGCAGCTGGATGCACTTCCTGCACACATAGCAGCCAGGGACACTGGGAGCGTCCCTGACCTCCCACATAGCACAGGGGGAGCATGACATGGGTCTGGGCTCTCCTGCCATGACTTAACCCTTAGATTAACTTAATTTGGCAACAATGTCAAAGGTTACCGACTGACAAGGAAATAAAAAGAAGAAAAAAAAATTAAATACTCACCAATCCACCAGCCAATCACATACCCGCTTGGCTGTGATGTCACCCTTTGATTTTTTTTCTACTTCTTTGTTTTACCTTTGGCCTCTGCACCAGCTGACCCCCGAACTGCCTCCGCTCCCAGTCGCTGCCGCCTTTATCCTCCTGCGCTGCCCACTCTCGCGATGCTTGCCCCCCGAACTAGCGCCCTACGAGAAGTGATTAGCACTTGATTTAGCGCTGCACTTCCCTCTTGGAACACTGAAACTGAATATCGCTGGAGGAGAGAATGATTAGCGCCTGGTACTACATTTTCAACTTTTCAGTATTTAACGTCCCACACAGGGCTCTACTGAATACCTAGCCCATCAAGGAGTTTACAAAGCTATTGAGATGAATGTTAGAAGAAGCTGACTTTACAATCACATTGTGATAGAAGTATCTGTGCATTAACACCACAGAAGCGACGTGACTAAAGGTTTATTACAGAAAGCAATAGTGATTCACCTTCATTTAACGGATGGTCACTAAATCCAAAACATCATCAAGTTGTAAATTTTGATATATCTAGGGAATAGTTTCTCTTGTGGCTGAATTTTTGTAATTTTTTTTAACAATAAGATACCATCAAAACAGTATTGAACAATGCTAATCGGAGTGAAATCTGATTATAAACAAAATGATTAGTCACCACCACTCAGTAAAAATCTATAAAGGTTAAACATATGTTAAAGGTCTGGATATTTAAATACATCAGAAAATGCTTGTGTTAACTGCTTAGGATTTCACTATATGTTGTCATGTTTCTTATAGCCTTGCAATAATGTGAACCAATCTTTTTTTTAAATAACGTCACTGAATGTTTTAATTACTTGAAATCTTCTGTTCATTTTGCAGAGGCTTGTACTAATTGTAACTGATTGAATTTTAAGCTTTAGAAGATAGGAATACACATTAATCAAGCAACAGCTTGGTGATTAATTATACAATATCAAATGTAGCATTTGTCTTCAACTTACATCATTTATTTATATAATTAATTTAATTTCCTCAATCCAAGGATCCTTGCATTACTTATCTCAGAATTCCTAAATGGTTGATAATAGGGAACATAAATCTTCTGGTATTACTTTCTCCAGACAGTAAGCAGTATTTTTTGGAAAGCCACAATCTGTCTTCCAAATTCAAATAAAGAGAGTGTTTCTGATGGTAAACGTGTAAATTGTGGCAGTGTCTCTTTACATTCTTCTTCAGAACTGAGCAAGAAATATTATTTGAACAGATCCAATCACTTGACACCATTGACTTCAGTGCCTGCTTTCATATTTATTACCGTAAGATGTTATAGTGCAAATCCTTAGTAGTTTTACAATTTCTGTTTTGGATTTTTCCTAAAAGATTTTGATTTTTCTTTGTCCCAAATCTTCAGTTGAGGAATAAAGTTGTGAATCTTTGGAATTCTGTACCCCAGAGGGGGCTGGATCATTGAATATATTTAAGGTGGAGATAAACAGATTTTAGAACGATAAGGGAGTCAAGGGTTATGGGGAGCGGGCAGGGAAGTAGAGTTGAGGCCAAGATCAGATCAGCCATGATCTTATTGAATGGTGGAGCAAGCTCGAGGGGCCAAATAACCTACTCCTGCTTCTTTTTCTGATGTTCTTATGTTCTTATTAGAGTTGAATGTTTAACTTGAATGTACTCGCAAACATTGGTTTGATTGATCTTGCCTGGTTAGTTGTTGGGTTAGATTCACACTGCTATCCAATACATATCTCGGAGTGCAAAACACTGGTTAAATAATACACACTTCTGAATGCTTCTTAAAATAACACATCCAAGAATAGCTATGCAGTAAATGCGATTGCCTTGGTCACAATTTTCACGGCCGGCCGAAAAACAGGTGATAGCGAATCGGCAAACCAAGCTTTGCTCTGGGACTTTTTCTGTCTTATACCCCGTGGCTTTACACCCACGAGCTGATCTGGGACCAAGAATATACCTCAAACCAAAGATCCAAATGCACATTTCCTGCAACTGATATAATGCTACTACGCTAACATGTGTGAGGCTTCAGTGCTCCACACGATAAGAATTCTATTTTTGGGCAAAGTTGGGAGCCTGTTGTCGCCCATAAAACATTCAGATGTTTATCTTGTTATTTGGCCATTATGGCTCAAACATCATCAGAGTGCACCACCATGACAACGCAATATCATGAATAATAATAAAAAAGAATGCCTCATTTGATCCAAATCTAAAAACTGATTATATTGAGCAGCTGGTTATCAGTCAGAATTACTTGACACACTTTCCTTTAACTTATATTTTCAATTATGTTCTGTACAATATTTCAAAAATTATTTCCACTGCCCATATAATACAGAACCTGTGATGAGAGACTTTAAAAAGACATACTACTACTTTTCTATTACGGGAAAAGCTTACAGGGGGTGAAATTGTGTATCGCCCCATGTGGGGCGTTAATTTATAAAAGTTTCAAAAATTAGTGCCAGGCGCTAATCATTTCAAACTTTGAAAAAAATCGGTATTTGCAAGTGGAAGTGGAGGAAGTGGAGCGTTAATCAAGTGCTCCACTTCCTTCTTGGAGCGCAATGGGCAGCAGGTGGGGCGGTGAGTTCACCAGCGCTGCACACTGGGCCGTGTAGCTCTGCCACATTGAAAGGCTCCTTTCCTTCCTTAAGGACCATCGCTGCAGGAACTGTAAAGGATACCAAACTTACCTTCTCATTGTCGGCAGCTGCGATCCCGCTTGATCAACCCGGCACTCGAGCAGAGTGCCGGCCTGATCGATCGCGGGCAGGAACCAACGAAAAAAACTGCAAGAGAGAAGGTAATTTTTTGTTTTACTTACTTTGTCCACCTCACCTTTAAGCATTGCCCCCAAAGCAGCTGGCTGCCCGATGCACGCCTCCTGTCGCTGTCAGTATTTTCGCCCGGCGCTGTTGCAGGGGGCGGAACGCAATTTCGGGTCCGGGGCGCTACTTGGGCGATATGCATGGCGATGACATCACGATCTCTGGGCAAAGGAGATCGGGAAGCAATGATGTAGCGCTGTCGCGAAACTCCCGCTGAATATGGCAGCAGTTGATGTTATTGCCGCACCCCGTTTCAAAGCTATTTGCGCCCCGTTAGCACCCTCCCAGGGGCGCTAATGAGAGATGCATAGGCACCCAATTTCGCCCCCATAATCTCGAGTTAGGTTATCCATTCAATGGCCTCCTGAGAGGCTGAGTGGAGAAATGCCTAAAAAGATGTAACAATGCGCTATAAAATGATCTTTCTCAGAAAATAAGCATCAAAATGTAAATGACTGGGTAGACTTGCTATGAGATTTGCTTCCCTTCCCCACTATTCATTGGTAAACAGAGACTGAGGATTAAATGGTTTTGCTACCTCAAGTTGAAACTGTGTTAATGCTGGCTTCTAAGCAAAGACAGATCAGAATGGTCACCAGTTGGTAAAAAGGTCATCTTCATTATTAAGAATCACGCCAGCCAAAGCAACTGAGCATATAGTCTCAATTTGTTGAGGGCAGCAAAAGTGAGACTGCATTGTACTGCTGACCGTGCCAAAAGCTGTCAGACCGGGTCTTATTGAACTTGCAAACTTAGGTCTCCCCGTTATTTCAGGAGGTTGTTACTAGTAAAAGTGAGAGTTCACATAATTTCAGGTCACCTTGTGACATGGTTGTTTATTGGTTGCAATAGGAGACAGTGAGTAGAGATAAAGGTGGAATGTGACAAGTGGTGTTAACATAGAAACATAGAAAATAGGTGCAGGAGTAAGCCATTCGGCCCTTCGAGCCTGCACCACCATTCAATAAGATCATGGCTGACCATTCTCTCAGTACCCCTTTCATGCTTTGGCTCCACACCCCTTGATCTCTTTAGCCGTAAGGGCCATATCTAACTCCCTCTTGAATATATCCAATGAACTGGCATCAACAACTCTCTGCGGCAGGGAATTCCACATGTTAACAACTCTCTGAGTGAAGAGGTTTCTCCTCATCTCAGTTCTAAATGGCCTACCCTTTATCCTAAGACTGTGTCCCCTGGTTCTGGACTTCCCCAACATCGGGAACATTCTTCCCGCATCTAACCTGTCCAGTCCCGTCAGAATCTTATATGTTTCTATGAGATCCCGTCTCATTCTTCTAAACTCCAGTGTATAAAGGCCCAGTCAAATCCAGTCTCTCCTCATATGTTAGTCCAGCCATCCCGGGAATCAGTCTGGTGAACCTTCGCTGCACTCCCTCAATAGCAAGAACGTCCTTCCTCAGATTAGGAGACCAAAACTGAACACAATTTTCCGGGTGAGGCCTCACGAAGGCTCTCTACAACTGCAGTAAGATCTCCCTGCTCCTATACTCAAATCCCCTAGCTATGAAGGCCAACATACCATTTGCCTTCTTCACCGCCTGATGTACCTGCATGCCAGCTTTCAATGACTGATGAACCGTGACACCCAGGTCTCGTTGCACTTCCCTCTTTCCTAATCTGCCGCCATTGAGATAATATTCTGCCTTCGTGTTTTTGCCCCCAAAATGGATAACCTCACGTTTATCCACATTATACTGCATCTGCCATGTGTTTGCCCACTTACCTAACCTGTCCAAGTCACCCTGCAGCCTCTTAGCGTCCTCCTCACAGCTTACACCGCCACCCACTTTAGTGTCATCTGCAAACTTGGAGATATTACACTCAATTCCTTCATCTAAATCATTAATGTATATTGTAAAGAGCTGGTATCCCAGCACTGAACCCTGCGGCATCCCACTCGTCACTGCCTGCCATTCTGAAAAGGGCCCGTTTATCCCAACTCTCTGCTTCCTGTCTGCTCACACGTTCTCTATCCACGTCAGTACATTACCCCCAATACCATGTGCTTTCATTTTGCACACCAATCTCTTGTGTGGGACCTTGTCAAAAGCCTTTTGAAAGTCCAAATACACCATATCCACTGGTTCTCCCTTGTCCACTTTACGAGTTACATCCTCAAAAAATTCCAGAAGATTTGTCAAGCATGATTTCCCATGCTGACTTGGACCGATCCTGTCACTGCTTTCCAAATGCGTTGCTATTTCATCTTTAATAATTGATTCCAACATTTTCCCCACTACTGATGTCAGGCTAACCGGTCGATAATTTCCCGTTTTCTCTCTCCCTCCTTTCTTAAATGTGGAGTTACATTAGCTACCCTCCAGTCCATAGGAACTGATCCAGAGTCGATAGACTGTTGGAAAATGCATCCACTATTTCCAGGGCTACTTCCTTAAGTACCCTGGGATGCAGACTATCAGGACCTGGGGATTAATCAGCCTTCAATCCCATCAATTTCCCTAACACAATGTCCCACCTAATAAAGATATCCTTCAGTTCCTCCTTCTCACTAGACCCTCGGTCCCCTAGTACTTCCAGAAGGTTATTTGTGCCTTCCTTCGTGAAGACAGAACCAAAGTATTTGTTCAATTGGTCTGCCATTTCTTTGTTCCCCATTATAAATTCACTTGAATCTGACTGCAAGGGACCTACGTTTGTCCTCACTATTCATTTTCTCTTCACATATCTATGGAAGCTTTTGCAGTCAGTTTTTATGTTCCCGGCAAGCTTCCTCTCATACTCTATTTTCCCCCTCCTAATTAAACCCTTAGTCCTCATCTGCTGAATTCTAAATTTCTCCCAGTCCTCAGGTTTGCTGATTTTACTGACCAATTTATATGCCTCTTCCTTGGATTTAACACTATCCTTAATTTCCCTTGTTAGCCACGGTTGAGCCACCTTCCCCATTTTATTTTTACTCCAGACAGGGATGTACAATTGTTGAAGTTCATCCATGTGATCTTTAAATGTTTGCCATTGCCTATCCACCTTCAACCCATTAAGTATCATTTGCCAATCTATTCTAGCCAATTCACGCCTCATACCATCGAAGTTATCTTTCCTTAAGTTCAGGACCCTAGTCTCTGAATTAACACTGTCAGTCTCCATCTTAATAAAGAATTCTACCATATTATGATCACTCTTCCCCAAGGGGTCTCACAGGGTTCTGTACTTGCTCCTCAACTTTGCACCATATTTGCATTAATCACTTGGATTATGGAATACAGAGTTGTATATCAAAGTTTTCAGATATCACCAAGTTAGGAGGCACAGTAAATTGGGTAGATGGGAGCAAAAAGTTATAAAGGGACACGGACAGATTACGTGAGTGGGCAGAACTCTGCCAGATGGAGTTCAACGTGGGGAAGCATGAAGTCATCCATATTGGACCTAAAGAAGACCAACCGGAATATTTTCTTAATGGCAAAAGATTAGGAACTGTGCAGGAACAAAGGGATTTGGTTGGCCATTTATGCAAATCACTAATGCTTTCATTGTACAGGGCCTTGGTCAAACCCCATCTGGAGGGAACACTGTGCTCAGTTTTGGTTAGTATACCTCAGGGAGGATATATTGGCCTTGGAAGATTCTCCAAAATGATATCAGGGCTTAAAGGCTTAAATTATGAGCTCAGGTTGCAAAAGCTTGTCTTATATTACCTTGAGTTTAGAAGGTAGAGGGGTGATATAACTGAGGTCTTTAAAATGATAAAAAGGGATTCAATAGATGTAAATACAGAAAACCGATTTCCTCTGGTGGGGAATCCAGAACAAGGGGACATAATTTTTAAATTCGAGCCAGGCAATTCAAGAGTAAAATCAGGAAGCCTTTTACACTCGAATGGTGGTGGAAATCTGGATTCTACAGCCAAGGGGCTGGGCCAATTGAAAATTTCAACATTTGAGGTTGACAGAATTTTATTTGGCAAGGGTATCAATGGTATAGATCAAGGGCAGATAAATAGAGTTGAGGTACAGGTGAGGTACATGGCCTAAATGAATGGTGGAACAGGCTCGAGTGGCTGAATGGCCTCATCCTGTACCTATTTCTTACGAGCCTGGGGGTTCTGCAGAAAGACAGCTGTCAACAGTTGCATTTGTTGGCTGCCCTCATTTTCCAGGAGTCAATCTTGCAGTGAACTTCCCTCCCAAAAATACTAGGGGACTGAGGGTCTAGCGAGAAGAGTTGTTAACCTATGGAATTCCCTACCACAGAGAGTTGTTGATGCCAGCTATTTACAATATATATTAATGATTTAGACGGAAGAATTGAATGTAATATCTCCAAGTTTGCAGATGACACTAAGCTGGGTGGCGGTGTGAGCTGTGAGGAGGATGTTAAGAGTCTGCAGGGTGACTTGGACAGGTTAGGTGAGTGAGCAAATGCATGGCAGATGCAGTATAATGTGGATAAGTGTGAGGTTATCCACTTTGGTGACAAAAACAGGAAGGCAGATTATTATCTGAATGGTGACAGATTAGTAAAAGGGGAGGTGCAACGAGATCTGGGTGTCATGGTACATCAGTCATTAAAAGTAGGCATGCAGGTACAGCAGGCAGTTAAGAAAACAAATGGTATGTTGGCCTTCATAGCGAGAGGATTTGAGTATAGGATCAGGGAGGTCTTGCTGCAGTTGTACAGGGCCTTGGTGAGACCACACCTTGCGTATTGTATGCAGTTTTGGTCTCCTAATCTGAGGAAGGACATTCTTGCTATTGAGGGAGTGCAGCGAAGGTTCATTAGACTGATTCCCGGGAAGGCAGGGCTGATATATGAAGAAAGACTGGATCGATTAGGCTTATATTCACTGGAATTTAGAAGAATGAGAGGGGATCTCATAGAAGCATATAAAATTCTGACGGAACTGGACAAGTTAGACGCAGGAAGAATGTTCCTGATGTTGGGGTCACAGTCTAAGGATAAGGGGTAAGCCATATTGGACCGAGATGAGGAAAAGCGTTTTCACCCAGAGAATTGTGAACCTTTGGAATTCTCTACCACAGAAAGTTGTTGAGTCCAGTTTGTTGGATATATCCAAAAGGAGTTAGATGTGGATCTTATGGCTAAAGGGATCAGGAGGTATGGAGAGAAGGCAGTGGTAGGGTACTGAAGTTGCATGATCAGCTATGATCATATTGAATGGTGGTGCAGTCTCGAAGGGCCGAATGGCCTGCTCCTGCACCTATTTTCTATGTTTATTTGTTTCTATGTTTCTTGATTCCTTCAAGATAGATTTCCTCTGTCATGTAGCAAAATTGTAAGCATATTTATAAAGAACAGCTAATGCACAGAGAAAATCTTCACTTTACTTATACATTTTAAGCACTCCCCAGAAAACAGACCATTAAACTTGCATAATTATTTTGCTGGTGGTTATCTACCATCTGAATATTAAGGGAGCAGAAGCCATTTCTGCTCAATGACTAAAGCCATAGGGGCCAAATTTGGCGAAGGCCCTTGCCCGCTCAAGTGCCACCCAATGGAATGCCGATGGCCGCCGAGATACCTAACGGTACTTTGGGCATGAGTTTCGGCAAAAAGTCCTTTGAAAGGGCGCCCGGCAGCAAAAGAGGGATTTACGCTATCAACCTGTGCAGCAGTGGGCGGGAGCTCTCATTCTCGACGGCATAGACGCTTGTCGCCCAAGTGCTGCCAAGGCTGGAGTCGGGCCCAGCGAACAACTGGAAATAAAAATCATTAAAAAAAAACATCGGAACAGGTTCAGGGGACCCCCATCCAGGTAAGTCGCTAACCTTTTCTTGCAGCTCTTCATACCTTCCGTTGGGGATAGACCAGCCTCCTCGCAACGGTTCACTCCCGTCTTGGCGCCGACTCCCGCCTGCACCAAACTGGCATCTCGGCGGGCGGGAGGACACTTGCACCATTCGGCCACCCGCTGACATCAGTGGGCGGTTCCCGGTGGTTCTCCCTTCCCGCCCGCTCCACACCGAATGGAAACTGCCACTGGGCGCAACTCGAGGAGGAATGTCGGCCGATCTTGGCGGCAATGGGCAGTAAGGCCATCAATTTTGACCCTGTAATTTTTAGCTTCTGCTGTATAAAAACTCTGTTCCCTTGTGACTGATTCCATCCTTTTTCCTTTCCACCTACACAGATGGAACCAGACTATGTGACTCCCATCTCTGGAATATTGCCTGTCCCACTGCCGCTGAAGTACTTGTCACCTCTAGGCTCGAGTTCTCCAGTGCCTTCCTTCCCAGTCCCCATCCGCCACCCTTTCTAAACTCCAACTTGCTCAATGCTCAGCTTCCAGAATCCTATCCCACTTGTTTCTCACTACCATCCTTGCAGACCTACATTGGCTCGTCATGTTCATATTCAGATCACTCCATTGCTTTGCCCCACCCGATTTGTGTAACCTCTTCAAGCCTGAAGTCTGGCCCAACAGCATTTGGTACTCCATCTCTAGCCTTTTGATCATCCACTCCTCCCTCTGTCCCAGAATTGGTGGCAGAGCCCTCATGTCAGCAAGCCTACTCTCTCGAACTCTCTCTCTGAACCCTTCCACCTTTCTATGTCTCTCAACCTTTGAAACCCTTCTTAAAATCCATTGTTTCAAGCAGGCTTTCGATCCCTTCTTTCACGCTATGGCTCAGTGTCAGCTTCATTGGGTCCAAAGTTGGCCCTCTGGTTGTTTCGCCGCACCTCCGAGCCCCCCGCTGACATTGTAGAGCAGAAGCAGCGCCAAAAATTATACTTTTCAATTATGGCCGATTCTCGGGCCGTCTGTCGAGGTGGCGTGGTGCAGAACACAGAGAGGGGGGGAGCGGAGCTAGGTCCGTGCTGGCCGCGCAGAGCCGGCAGGGGGGGTGAAAATAATTCATTACCGCAAGCAAAATAAGGACTTTGTGTTTTGAAAAATCACTGAGTGTCAATTCAATAGAACAATGCAGCACCGTGCCACAAGAACGAAGAATTTCACGCATCAAGAAGTGGAGGTACAAGTGAATGTAATCGAGGAAAGATGGCAGGAGCTGGATACCAGTGCCACCCAAAGAAATTAATAAATGCTGGAACAAAGTTGCAGACGATTACTGTGCAGTGGTGAATACCACGAGATCTAGAAGGCAGTGTAAAAAGAAATGGCAGGACCCTTGGTAAAGCAGTTAGTGTAAGTAATATTTTCATTTGTCAATGGAATTGCAGCTGAAAATGTGACCATCTGTATATGTCCCACTCAACAGAAAGATACCTCTCTAACAAGTTATGCTTTCAGCTTTGCAGAAGGAATTGGCCCACAACAAAAGGGAAAGAACTCAAACAGGAGGAGGCGTGCCAAATCTGCATCCACTGACACCCTTGGAACAGAGGGTCGCTGCGGGAGAAAAGCAATCAATACAGCATAAGCTGGGCCCACACGCGAGGGAGAGGGCAAGTCCTGAAAATTCATCGTGGTCCTTCAAATCAACCTGCTGCCTGGCCTGCTACGTGAGAGCCTACTCATGCTACCCATCCTGCCCCCTCTTCTGCTGCTAACCATTTGACTGTTCTGTTATATTTTGCAGAACTTTATGCCAATCCTGAAGATACAGAAGAAGATACAGACGCGGGCAAGCCAGACCAACTTTGTAGGGGGGAGGGGGTGGCCATGGAGAGGTATGAAGGGGAGTATCTTGAACTTGCATTGCCAAGCACTTCCATGGTTTCTGATTCGTCATTCCGTGGTTTGAGTGCGGCCCAGTCCCTGCACAGTGGTTTAGGGTCTGGTTCGACATTCTGTGGTTTCAGCTCATCCCAGTCCCTGCACAGTGGTTTAAGTTTTGGTCTGACATTAGATGCTTTCGAAAGATACACCAGAAAAATCATGTTACACCAAAAAAAACGGTGCAACTCATGGGGAAATTTGGGCCCTTTATTTATATTATCTACTGGCAGATCCAAGTGAAATATCCCACTGGTGCTTGGAAAGATCCTGTGGTGTAGAGGTTAGGTATGGTGGTCAGTTTCACTTACACTGAGATTGGCAGCTCGATATTGATCCATAGTTGCAAATTTAGCTGAGACAGGTCAGAAATCATTGCCTGTTGAGGTACGGCTGCTTTACACATTGAAGGTCTGCTTACTATGTCCTCAAACACTTGGCCTGTGATCTTCTGCTTCTCTTGCAAAATCTTCAATTCAGAAGCGTTAATAAACACCAATGTTATTGCATTCACTGAAATACTTCTGCAGTCTATATCCTGATCTGTGGACCCCTCGAACTCTGTCTGCTCCCTCTTGTATGCTAGGTTCAATTGTAGTAAATGGATGTAATATGCAAACTAATTGAATACTGGCTACATATGCCCACTTCCCATGAATTTCTGCCCGCAGAGCAGACTGCTGCAGCCCAGGACGTGATGGTGCAGTCTGAAGACGTGACCGCTAGGCACAGAGCTAAGTGAGGTCATCCTCCAATGCGATCGACAGCTTCCTCATTTGAAGGTCAGCAGCCTTCCAGCACTCATGCTGCAACCACTGGGGAAGCATCACGAAGGAGCCCGAGGATAGTCAAAGGCAGACAGAAGAAGGCACACACGGTGGGTTGGAGTTTCGGCTTCTTTCTGCCTTTGTTTTCGCCCTGGAGATGCGGCAATGGCGGCGGTAAGCACTTCTGGTGGACAGCCAGCCTCCAGCGTACCGCCGGGACTTTTGGCTACGGATTCGGTGGGGCGTGGAGCCGTACCACCTGGACGAGGGGAGCCAGTGTTCAACTGCCCAGGTTGCAACACTGGCTTGGATTTTGGCTGCCACCCGATCCTTAACACTTCGTAGAGCGCCCCCTGCTGGAACCACCTGTGAAAGCGGGCGGTCTGAGCTTTGGCGGCCGCCGTGAGATAATTAATGTCGACCTCAGGTAAGTGTGATTGTTTTTTTTTTGCGAGTTATGTTGTGGTGGCCTGAGTTATATTTTCGGAATGTTTTTGGTCTTTTTTTCCCCCCTGGCCTCTCACAGAGCGATCTGAGGCCAGCTGTTTAACTCGGGATTTTTGCATACGCAGCTGGCCTAGCGCCCTAAGAGAGGTGTACAACGCCTCCTTTAGCGCTCCGCGCCACACCCAGGGCCCAGTTAATTAAATTTGCTGACTGAGCCGCAAGTTGTTCCCGGGCAAACTTTACCGCCCCGTCGCCATGAGCAGATCCGAAAATCCAGCCCGAAGGGATTGCACAAGTTTATTTCTGTATGCATTATGTAATGATTCAATTTATACAATTGGATTACAATGTGCATTTTCTGCTGGGTTTTATTTTTGTGTTGTCAGAAAGAGGACAATGTGATGGTCAGTGATAGAGGAAAGGTAAGGAGTGTGGGTCAGTTGGTGAATGGGAAGCTTTGGTTGAGGTCACTGGTATCATTATGAGTTATTATAGAGACCAGGCAGAAAGGGGCAGTCTACATTGTAAGCTCCCTTCCTCTTCCTGTTCCTCCACTTCCTGTTGCACTTCCTCCTCCTCCAGCTCAACCTCTATCTCATGCTTCTGCTCCTCAGCTTATTCCCTGCTAGGTGGTGGCAAGGGCTGTTCCCTCATAATGGCCAGGATGTGCAGTATGCAACACACTACCACAAATCTTGATAGCTGCTCAGCTGAGTACTCCAGGGCTCCTCCAGAGTGGTCCGGGCAGCGGAAGCATTGCTTGAGGATGCTGTTGATGTGCTCTATACTGTTCCTTATGGCAGCATAGCTTTCATTGCATCCCTGCTCTCCACGTGTGTGCGGGTTCTGTACCAGAGTCAGGAGCCATGTCATGAGTGGATAATTCTTGTCAACTAGTAGCCTGCCTTTGACTTGCCATGGTGGGTCAACTACAGGTGGCAAAGAGGGCGGCTGCGGAATGAAGTAATTGTGACTGCTGCCAGGATAGCCGGTATTCACCTGCATGATGCATTACCTGTGGTCGCACATCAACTGCACGTTGAGGGAGTGGAATCCCTTTTGGTTCAATAAAATGGCAGAGTTCACATGAGGTGCATGCAAGACAATGTGTGTTGTGGGGTGTTCGTTTTCCACTCTACTTTGATTCATAGACCTCGGGAATTACAGGAAGGACTCCACGTAATGCAAAGTTTAGGCTTAAACCCAACTGTTAGTTTATTGCACATAAAACAACTAAAAATTACAGAACAAGACTTCTTAGAGATTGATCGGAGACATACAATCGCTCATCCAGCCAGTTGCTGCTGTTGTCAATTGTAGGCTCGTGGGCTAGGGAAGATGGTGGGTCCCAGCTGCTTGCTTCTCCGCTTGTCTCTCCTCCTGCTTCTGTTTCCTTCTCGTCCTCTCTCTCTTCTTTGTCTTCTTTCCATTGTTCCCCTTTGTGGTCGTTGTTTCTTTGACCTGTTGTTCTGAGGTGTTTTACTTCTGTGAGCTCCTTCATATGTATCCATTCGATTATACAAGTCTCCTGCTGGGCTGCTTTCAGTTAATGCATCTGGATGAGTCTCGATGGCTGTAATGGTGGGTTTGGATCTGTTTGGATGGCCACAATTTGTACCTCATTAACTGTTGCTTCCACCACTCTGTGCACGGAATCGGCAGGGCCAAAGATAACTCCTTATCTTTTGTGCCTCGCTATCCAAAATTGCACGCCTTGTGGGATCCTTTGTGGTCCTGTATTTTTGCAGACTTGTAGTCTCCATAGGGAACTATTTTTTCCCCTCGGCCAATTAATCCATGGGCTTCTCTGCTTGACTGCATCAAAACCCTTTATCTCAATGTTAATCGGGTCTTGCTCCTGACCGCAGTAATTGCATTCATCAGTTATGAGTCATCAGCTCCCCAGGCTGGCCCTCTTTCTCCCGCCCAACAGTCCCACAGGTTTTTGTTTAAACCATTTCAGGTATGGCCTCTTGCTGTGCACTGATCACAAAACATGTAAACCCTTACGGTATGCAGTCAACAGTGCCCTGGAGAAGCCTGCAATCCATGCAGACCCTTGTGCTCGCTCCACCTGCTTGTCTCTGGCAAGAGGGAATGAGATTAAACTATTTCTCTGTCTTATCATCATAGGCAGTCCCTCGGAATCGAGGAAGACTTGCTTCCACTCTAAAAATGAGTCCTTAGGTGGCTGTACAGTCCAATATGAGAACCACAGTCCCTGTCACAGGTGGGACAGATAGTCGTTGATGGAAAGGGTGGGTGGGACAGGTTTGCCGCACACTCTTTCCGCTGCCTACACTTGATTTCTGCATGTTCTCCGCGATGAGACTCGAGTTGCTTAGTGCCCTCCAGGATGCACTTCCTCCACTTAGGGCGCTCTTTGGCCAGGAACTCCCAGGTGTCAGTGGGGATGTTGCACTTTATCAGGGAGGCTTTGCGGGTGTCCACCTTTGGTTCATTTGCCATGAAGGAGTTCCGAGTAAAGTGCTTGCTTTGGGAGTCTCATGTCTGGCATGCGAACAATGTGGCCTGCCCAGCAGAGCTGATCGAATGTGGTCAATGCTTCAATGTTGGGGATGTTGGCCTGGTGGAGGATGCTAACGTCCTCTCTCTGTGTACAGAGAGCCTCAGTGTTGTTCCTTATGCAGCAGTGTACTTCAAACTGCCAGTCACATAAAATTAAGAGCCATGATCACCACACTAGCCATAACATTCATATACAGGTATCATAAATGATTTAGTTAGAAGATTCATGCATTGAGGCTAGAGTAATCGGCATACACATGTGTGATTGCATTTTTAGCATTTACCAAGCTTGGATATTAATTTAATCAAATGCTTTCCTATGTAAGAATGCAAAAACATTGCAAATATTTGCCCATTTTTGTTCTTGCTTGCAATATACAGGATTCAGCATCCTTTGCTAATTCAGCTGTGTTGTAGAACATACTCAAATTCCATTTGCTATTGCTTTTGTTCAAGGAATGTGTATTTGGTGATCTGTCTCTTGATTAAGGTGTCTGTAACTTGCTCTGAGCAATGCGACATAGTTAACTGATACTGCACAATCACTAGACAGTGGCTGAAAGGAGCCAATGTCATAGATGTTAACAGATGCTGTCAGTTTCAGTGCAATTGGCAAATTGATAGTAATTACGGATTGAGTATCAAACTAATACTTCTATGCTTCCTGACAGATTTTAGCTTAAAGGTCTGCTGAACCTAAATCTCCTTAGTGTGATAATTTCTGTCATTTTTTTAAATAGCTGGATCTAAAATGGAGACTATTTTCTATCTGTCAAGTTACATAATGGTCGCAGTTACTCAGTCAGTGGGAAAACAACTGATAATTGGATCCCTTCTGATGGCTAGGACAATGGGTTTCAAATGTGTTACTTAACTGCTGGATATAGATGGCTCTATGTTCCAAGCAATTAGATAATATATTGTGAATTGTGATTTAGGAATGGTGGGATCAATGTAGAGTAACACGCCTTTGTTGCTTTGTGGGCTGATTCAATCAAATGTGATGGACAATGTCATCATCAAGGGCCATAGTTCCTTCCTAGCCATAGTGGACTGGAAAAAGCTACTTGAAGGCATTCAAGGAGGAGATCGGTAAGGTTTAGGCCAAATATGTACCCTTAAAGAAAAAGGATGGGACTAACAAATCTAGAGCCCCCTGGATGTCTAGAGACAGACAGGGTAGGATAAAGAAAAAATGGAAGCTTATGACAGATACCGAGGGCTAAATACTGCAGAATATCTCGGAGTATAGAAAATCCAGGGGTGAGATCAAAAGGAAGATTAGGAAAGCAAAGAGAGAGCATGACAAATTCTTGCAAGTAAAATCAAGGAAAACCCAAAGATGTTTTATAAATATATTAAGAGCAAGAGGATAACTAAAAAAAGGGGAGGGCCTATTAGCGATCATGAGAGTAATCTGTGTGTGGAGGCGGAAGATGTGGGTATGGTTCTTAATGAATACTTTGTGTCTGTTTTCAAAAAAGAGAGGGGCGATGCAGACACTGCTATCAAGGAGGAGAAGTGTGAAATAAACATAGTGAGAGTGGAGGTATTAAGGGGTTTAGCAGCTTTGAAAGTGGATAAGTCCCCAGGCCCAGATGAAATTTAACTCAGGCTCTTAAGCGAAGCAAAAGAGGAAATAGCAGAGGCTTTAACCATCATTTTCCAATCCTCTCTGGCTTCAGGCATGGTGCCTGAGGACTGGAGGACTGCTAATGTGGTACCTTTGTTTAAGAAGGGAGAAAGGAATAGACCGAGTAATTACAAGCCAGTCAGCCTAACCTCAGTTGTGGGCCAATTATTGGAACAAGTACTGAAGGACAGGATAAATTTACATTCAGAAAGATACGGGTTAATCAGGTATGGTCAGCATGGATTTGTTCAGTGTAGGTCATGTTTGACTAACTTGATTGAATTTTTCGAGGAGGTAACCAGGAGGGTCGATGAGGGCAGTGCATACAATGTAGTGTATATGGATTTTAGCAAAGCTTTCGATAAGGTCCCACATGGCAGATTGGTCACTAAATAAAAGCCCATGGGATCCAGGGCAAAGTAGCACGTTGGATCCAAAATTGGCTCAGAGGCAGGAAGCAAAGTGTAATGGTTGATGGGTATTTTTGTGACTTGAAGGCTGTATCCAGTGGGGTTCCGCAGGGCTCAGTGCTGGGTCCCTTGTTTTTTGTGGTATAAATCAATGACTTGGACTTGAATGTTGGGGGTATGATTAAGAAGTTTGCAGATGACACTAAAATAGACTGTGTGGTTGATAATGAAGAAGAAAGCTGCGGACTGCAGGAAGATATCAATATACTGGTCAGATGGACGGAACAGTGACAAATGGAATTTAATCCAGAGAAGTCATGCATTTGAGGAGAGCAAGCAAGGAAAGGGAATACACATAAAATGGTAGGATATTGAGAAGTGTAGAGGAACAAAGGGACCTGGGAGTGCATATTCACAGATTCCTGAAGGTAGCAGGCTTGGTGGATAAGGTGGTTAAGAAGGCATACGGAATGCTTGCCTTTTTTACCGAGGCTTAGAATACAAGAGCAGGTGGGTTATGCTTGAAATGTATAAAACACTGGTTAGGCCACAACTGGAGTACTGCGTGCTGTTCTGGTCACCGCATTACAGGAAGGACTTGATTACACTGGAGAGGGTACAGAGGAGATTTATGAGGATGTTGCCAGGAATGGAGAATCTTAGCTATGATGACAGATTGGATAGGCTGGGTTTGTTTTCCTTGGAACAGAGGAGGCTAAGGGGAGACCTCATTGAGGTGTATAAAATTATGAGGGGCTGAGATATAGTGGATAGAAAGGGCCTATTTCCCTTAGCAGAGGAGTCAACAACCAGGGGACATAGATTTAAAGTAATTGGTACAAGGTTTAGAGGGGATTTGAGGGGAAATTTCTTCACGCAGAGGGTTGTGGGGGTCTGGAACTCACTGCCTGATAGGGTGGTGGAGACAGAAGCTTTTATCACATTTAAAAAGTACTTGGGATGTGCACTTGAAGTGCCGTAACCTGCAGGGTTATGGTCTAGAGCTGGAAAGTGGGACTAGGCTGGATAGCTTCTTGTTGGTTGGCGTGGACACGATGGGCCGAAATGGCCTCCTTCCGTGCTGTAATCTTCTATGATTCTATTATTCGATCAATCTTAAAGGAAGTGGCATCTCATAAGAACATAACAACATAAGAAATAGGAGCAGGAGTGGGCTATTTGGCCTCTCGAGCCTGCTCCGCATTCAATAAGATCATGGCTGATCTGATCCTGGCCTCAACTCCACTTCCCTGCCCGCTCCCCATAACCCTTGATTCCCTTATCTTTCAAGAATCTGTCTATCTCCACCTTAAATACATTCAATGACCCAGCCTCCACAACTCTCTGCTGTAGAGACTTCCAAAGATTCACGACTCTCTGAGAGAAGAAATTCCTTCTCATGTCCGTTTTAAATGGGCGACCCTATTATTCTGAAACTATGCCCCCGGTTCTAGATTCCCCCATGAGGGGCAACATTCTCTCTGCATCTACCCTGTCAAGCCCCCTCAGAATCTTATACTTTTCAATAAGATCATCTCTAAGTCGTCTAAACTCCAATGAGTACAGGCCCAACCTGCTCAACCTTTCTTCATATGACGTCCCTTCATCTCAGGAATCAACCTTGTGAACCTTCTCTGAACTGTCTCCAGTGCAAGTATATCTTTCCTTAAATAAGGAGATCAAAACTGCACGCAATACTCCAGGTGTGGTCTTACCAATGCCCTGTACAGTTGGAGCAGGATATCTCTGCTTTTATACTCCATTCCCCTTGCAATAAAGGCCAACATTCCATTTGCCTTCCTAATTACTTGCTGTATCTGCATGCTAACTTTTTGTGTTTCATGTACAAGGACCACCAGTTCCCTCTGTACTGCTGCATTTTGTAATCTCTGCCCATTTAAATAATAATTAGCTTTTTTATTTTTCCTACCAAAGTGGATAACCTCATATTTTCCCACATTATACTCCATCTGCCAAATTTTTATCCACTCACTTAGCCTATCTCTTTGTAGATTATTTTCATCCTCCTCACAACTTGCTTTCCCACCTATCTTTGTATCATCAGGAAATTTCACTACATTGCACTCGGTCCCTTCATCCAAGTCATTAATATAAATTGTAACTAGTTGAGGCCCCAGCATTGATTGCTGTGGCACCCCACCAGTTACTGTTTGCCAACCTGAAAATGACCCATTTATCAGGACTCTCTGTTTTCTGTTTGTTAGCCAATCCTCTATCCACACTTATATATTACCCCCAATCCCATGAGCTCTTATCTTGTGCAGTAACATTTTACGTGGCACCTTATAGAATGCTTTCTGTAAATCCAAATACATGACATATACTCGTTCCCCTTCATCCACTCTATAACCTAGAGACTCTCTTATAGTTCAGTTTGTCTATTTGTTGTGCTAAGGTCCGAGCAACTCATTAAGAAATCAATCTTGTATTTTTAAGGACTTGATGAGATTATCTGAAAAAATTGTTCTATCTATTTATTTAAACCATCATCCCAGTTTGTTAAGGCAAATCTATTATTATTGCTTGAAGTATATCTTCATTTTTCCAGCACTGTAAATAATGTTATAAGAATATAAGAACATAAGAATTAGGAACAGGAGTGGGCCATCTAGCCCCTCGAGCCTGCTCCGCCATTCAACAAGATCATGGCTGATCTGGCCGTGGACTCAGCACCTCTTACCCGCCCGCTCCCCATAACCCTTAATTCCCTTATTGGTTAAAAATCTATCTATCTGTGATTTGAATACATTCAATGAGCTAGCCTCAACCGCTTCCCTGGGCAGAGAATTCCACAGATTCACAACCCTCTGGGAGAAGAAATTCCTTCTCAACTCGGTTTTAAATTGACTCCCCCGTATTTTGAGGTTGTGCCCCCTAGTTCTAGTCTCCCCTACCAGTGGAAACAACCTCTCTGCCTCTATCTTGTCAATCCCTTTCATTATTTTAAATGTTTCCATAAGATCACCCCTCATCCTTCTGAACTCCAATGAGTAAAGACCCAGTCTACTCAATCTATCATCATAAGGTAACCCCCTCATCTCCGGAATTAGCCAAGTGAATCGTCTCTGTACCCCCTCCAAAGCTAGTATATCCTTCCTTAAGTAAGGTGACCAAAACTGCACGCAGTACTCCAGGTGCGGCCTCACCAATACCCTGTGTCAAATCACCAGCACGCAGTGTTCTAGTGGTGTGGTTCTTTATTGCTTCTGAGATGATGGCAGAACATGGCGGATAATCCACGCATTCTCCAGTAAATGATTTACCATGATCTGGAATTAATTGGTAAATCTGGGTTTGCTCCTATCCAGCAAAAGAATACAGGCACAAGTTTGAGTTCATAAGAGGTTCTTCTTTTGAAACCTGTAACGTAGTGGTAAATATAAGAAAGCTCTGTGGAAAAAATCTGATACTCAGGGCTTCTAATTCTGTTGGATCAGGCTGCTTATTGTAAGGTTACTAATCTTCAGAAAAAACACAGACCATGAACTAATAAAACTGATACAAGCTGTAGAATTAAACTGGACAATTAAGAACACCCTGTGAACAGAACAAGAAACTGACTTCATGCATAACTTCATGCATAACAACAATGGAATGTTGCATGTAGCCGCGAACTTGATTAACCAGGGTGGGGAAACAGCCATTGGGGACATCAAGTCTGTAACAACAAAGGACCCCCCCACCCCCGACAAGGTGCAAATTTTTGGGGCTAACAGCATTTCAGTATATGAGAATACCTTTTACATACAAATCAGGAGCAATTCAATCTCATCACCCAAACAGTTAAATGGATCGTTAAATCGAATCTCATCACAATGGGAAATTTATTCAAAACCTGGATATATACGGACACAGACAAGCAAGGAAAACAGGCAACAAGGAGGAGAGAACACAGAAACACAGAAGCAGGAGGAACAGACAGAAGGACATGAAAGGAACAGGCGCTGCAGAAAAATGGACAGAAGAGCTACAGCCAGAGCTGGTGATTGTATACCTAAAGTCAATTTCTCTCGGCAGTCTAGTCCTGTAGTTTGTAGTCAGGTTTTGTTGCATAATAAAATGGACACTGGGTTAAGCCTAAAATTTTGTGCTACATGTTGTCCTTTCCCACTATAAATTCTGAGGTCTAAGAATCAGAGAATAGTGAAAAACAAACACCCTACAAGAATGGCGACCACGAAGGGACCTCGGCATTGGGAACAGAATCACGGACACAAAACCAGGGCAAGAACCCCGAGGAAGGCTTGGTTAAGTCTAAAGTTGGCTAAGGTAGTCGAAAAGTTATCTTCTCAGAGGCAGCTAGGGCAGCCAGAAGAGGAAGAAAACAGTCTCGGATAGGCTGGAGTGATCCCGGTTGATTCGGGTAGCCAAAGAGAGAAGCCAGAGTAACAGGAACCGTAGGTCACTGCAAGGTGGTCTCAGGGGAGACCAAGGTAGTCAGGGAGAATTTCGCAGCCAGAGGCACTGGAAATGGACTCACCACAGCAAAACGCGGTAGAGCCAGCGACTAAGAGCAGTCGTAGAAAGTCCATGGAGGCTAAGGTAGCTGCATGTATATGCAACAAATTGGACATTTCTGAGCCATGGACACAGGAAATGCTGTACGCAGGAAAACGTGGCAGAGTGAACAGTCGGTAGCAACCACAAAGGGTCAAAAGAGAAGACAGTTTGGCTCATGTGCCTGACTGTTAAGAGAAAAGGCAGAAAAGCTGGAGGAGGAGAATAAAAGGTTAAAAGACGAGGTAGCCTGTTCCGAGAAAGAAAGGCAGGACCCTGCAGGATCTAAAGAACAAAGCATGGCAGTGAAGCATTGTGTTTACGGGAGTAAACTGGTTGTTTAAGAGAAGGAAAAAATAGAAAAGCATTTCTATGAATCTAAGAAAATAAAACATAGAATTTGCTACTATGGATGTTTGAAACGTGTTGAAAGAAATTGTGTGTGATGCTTCAGAGTGAATGGTAAAGTTAAAAGCATGTGGATGGTTTTTAACTTGTCTTTGTCTGTGTGTCCAGATAGTTTTTTTCAACTGGCACTGGTTAAAATTGGTTTAAATTAATTTGGAGTCATTGAGATTAATTAACCTGTGAAAACCAGATTTTTTACTATGGCCGGGGCGAATTTTTGGTTGGTTTAAATTGTGTGAGAATCCTCTAGGTCTGGACATGAGGCAATCACATATATTTGGTATTTCAAAATAAAAATTTTCTGACCAATTCAAGAAAGTGGACCAGTGGAGAAAAGGCTGTGTGCTGCTATTATGCATGAAAGAGAGAACCATTGTCATGTGTAAGCTATAGGTCTACCATGCATTAGTATGCGTGTTTGTCGAACTTTTAAAATGCGAAAAAAGGTAACACTCTGTACAAACAGAAAGCAAAACCTTGTCATTATTTGTCAATAATTATTCGGAGCATTTATAAAATTTTAAAGAAAATTTTAAGTTTGGAATAAAACTGAACACTGGTTTAAGCCTAAAATTTAGTGCCACGTGCTGTCCTTTCCCACTATGTTCCCGGTCTAAGAATCAGAGTAGAGTGAAAAACAAACACCCTACAATATTTTACCTCTTGTTTTCATGTTTTGTGTACTGCTTCTCTGAGGTTAGCAGTAGTACTGTGAACATGGTAATTCTGGAATATATGCAAATCTGCCCTTGCAGAAAACTATTTTAGTTGCTATCCAATATTTAGACATCATTAAGATTGACTTATCGTAGACATTGTAACACAGAAGGATATATTTGCCAGTGCTAGCTCTATAAATGAATCTAAATACTCTAATGATATTTCGCTGTGCTTTCCATGTATTATTTTATTTACTTTTTTTTCAAATAATTTTACAAGTCTCTTTTTAATTATGCTACAGGGCTATAGTTTCCTCGTTTTTTACATGCTTAACGCCCACTTAACGTCCATTTTACCGCTGAAATGATGTATAACGCCCATATATCACCCATTTAGCCACAAAGTGGAAACTGACCGTCATTTTTCGGAAACTTATCGCCGAGCGTTACTTTCCCCATGTGCATAATGCCGGGAAAAAATAATACCGCCCGTTCACTTTTTTTGGGCGGAATCATCAGGATGGGCGAAATCAGCACCCATAATATCGCCCAGCGTTACTTTCCACACGGAATTAACGGCGACATTCAGTAATACCGCCCGCCCATTTTTTTTGTCGCAAAGAGCACATTTGGCGAAACTAACGCCCAGGAGATCGGCCACCGTCACTTTCACCAACTCGCACACACATCGCCCACAATATCGCTCGCATAAAAAAATCACCGAGAAAAAGTGGAATGTTCGGAACTAAAGCCAGCGGTGTGGCTGCCATTTTTTAAATCGCAGTTCACTTCATTCAAAAGACTGCTTCAACTTCGGGGAGTTTGCATTGACTCTGGTGTTCTTCTCAGGTGAAGTGAACATCTCAACAGACATATTTTCAGACTCTGGACTATTGGGGGTTTACTCTAGGTGTATTTGAGTGAGGAAATTATTGCTTCAGATCAATCGCTATTGTATTTTCATTGCATACGCTCAGCCTGCGTCGATTAATACGCAGATGCTGCAGAGTGCAGATGGCTCAATGTGTGATGCACATCATTATGTCCCCAATTTAAGATGTGCAAGAATGAGGAGGAGGGCCAGACCATACACACCCTGCAAATACAGGGAAAAGAGGTCTTACCTCGACGTGTCCGAGCACACCTGCCTTCGGAGACTGCGCTTCCACAAGGTGGTGATCAATGAAATATGTGAGTTCATCAGGCCACATATGCAGCCTGCCATCAGGACATCAGTGTCGGTTGAGGTCAAGATCACCGCGGCACTGTCTTTCTACGTGTCTGGCTCCTTTCGGGCCTCCACGGTCGAGATTTGCCCTTTGTCTCATCATGCCACCCATTGCTGCATTGGACAAGTCACGGAGGCCCTGTACGCGAGAAGGATGGACTTTATCAGCTTCCCCATGACCACGGAGGCTCAGACTGACTGGGCTGGAGCATTCTACCACATTGCTAATTTCCCCAGGGTGCAGGGAGTTATACAGTGCACTCACATCACCATGCAGCCACCTTCTCGGTGTCCGGAGTGTTTTCGCAACAGAAAAGAATTTTCACTCTCTGAAGGTCCAACTAGTTGTTGACCTCAACCAGATCATACTGGCAGTAAATGTCAAATGTCCGGGCACCTTCGATGAGCCCCACATTCTGCGTGAGAGCGCTGTCTCTGACATCTTTAAGAGTCAGCCACAAGGACAATGCTTTATGCTTGGTGATAACCTATATGGCTTGGCCACCTGGCTGATGACCCCCCTGCGTGACACCCACACCGAGGTCGAGAAGCGATACAACCAGAGCCACAGAGACACAAGCAATGTGGTCCAGAAAACAATAACTGTGCTTAAGCAGCGCTTCAGATGTCTGGACCACTCAGGAGGGGAGCTAAAATACAACCCTGAGCAAGTAGTTAAATTTGTGGTTGTGTGCTCCATGCTGCACAATCTGGCTATCAGGAGGGGCCAAGAATTGCCAGAAGGCACTGATGCTCCACCTCAGGAGAGAGAGGAAAAGGAGGATGAAGGGCTGCACGCTGACCTCGGGCCAGATAATCAGGCTGGCTATGCAACCATACCCACAACCCCCGCCAGATTGCAGGAAAGGGCCTATGGTGGCTACATAGCTGCAAGACTCTTACGTGAGGAGCTGATATCTGAACAATTTTCCTGAAAGAACGTTGCTGTGAGTGACAACGCTGATACACTGCTGTGTGTGTGCAGCTCAGACACCAATGGTGCCCATCACTTTGGTGCCAGTTAAAGTTTACATTGATTGAAGTTAAGTTTTATTTTACCCTTTTCATGTTAAAGAATCACCAATGTGTAATGGTCCAGCTATCTGAGACAATGCACAACAAGGTTATGTCCAATAAAAAAAAAGTTTTACCAACATTGGTCTGAAATCATAAGTATCACAGGCAAAAACACCCAAACCCTGCCCATACCCCACTTTTTCCACCATTGATATCAATCAAGTGTTCAACATGTCCAGCAACACAGATACAAATGCAAAGCAGGAGGTTGGTACCCTCCCCCCATACATTACAACAAATTGCATACACCCAGATGGAGATATAACACCGCAATCACCTGTGGACATGCACCTCACTTTCCTTCCCCCCTCCCCTTCTTCTCCCCACCTCTACCCCTTCCCCTCCTCGCTCCTCCTCAGGCGGTGCCTCATTGGGAGGGATGAAGACAGAGGCGGTGGTTGCACGGGTACAGCAGGGGATGCTGAGGGGGCAAAATTATCTGATGCAGAAGCAGGATCTTGGTCCTTGCTCTCATCTGTCGTTCGCAGTGGTGGTGCAGAAACTAGGGGTGGAGTGCCGTGCTCTGGGATCACAGGGAGGCCTGTGCCAACAGTATTCCTGGCTATGGCATCCAGGGCCTCCGCCATCCACCAAATGTACTCAGTCATGGTGGCCAGCTGTCGGGATATGCTCCCAAATGCTTCGATGAGCTGGTCACCAATGTCTACTATCCTCCTGGACAACTGTATCATCTCTCTGCTCTCATGTGGCACTCGTGGACCAGACCTGCCGCCTCCAAGAGGCCTCTGCGGGGTCGGCGTCGTCTTGGGGACAAATGAGGTGCCCTGTGGCGAGGTGCTTGGGGCCGGTACCTTCCGAGTGGAGGCGGGAATGACCGGAGGACCACTAGATGGGCTTGGGGTGGAATGGCTTCTGGAGCGTGGTGATGCAGGCTCCTCGACTTCCACGCTCTCATCCGTAGAGAACAGACCCAGCGGATTGCCGGCCGAGAATCGGGGCTCTTCAGCACCAGATGTAGGATCGTCCGGAGAATCCGGCCCCGTGCCCCCACCTTCTGGCCTCTGTGGTCTTGCCTGGGGCCATGCTACTGGCTGAGCTGCAAAACACAAATGAGGTTATTAGAGGAGAAGAGGGTGCTGGTGTCACAAGGTGATTCCAGCGTTACACACAGCATATGCCCGACCACTATCAAAATCATCACAGACATCACATTTCATGACCATCTACACATTTACACATTTGCATTGCAATGATTTTCATTAGGCCAGCATTATTTCTAGGACAATTTTAGAAATCATCTATCATTTATGATTGTTCGGATATGAGTGTGTGTGGCATCTATTGACTTTACATCACGCAATGGTGTAAGCTTTACTCATGTGGCATCACTTCAGGGTCTGCAGATGTTGTCCGAGTATGCATCCCCATGAGTGCGAGCAGCCGATCCTCCATCTCAGTGATGTCGCTGGGGACTGGTGGCCCCCTACCTGTTCGTCTCTGCACGGACCTCATCATCGATAGCTTCTTCTGTAAAAGGTGACAGGACGACATGGCATGAGATCATTGAGTGATATCATAGAAACATAGAAACATGGAAAATAGGTGCAGGAGTAGGCCATTTGGCCCTTCGAGCCTGCACCGCCATTCAATGAGTTCATGGCTGAACATGCACTTTAGAAAACTTCCACATTTGTTGTTCTAATGATAATTCTGAGTCCAACTAGTGTATATAGTAAATCAATTAAAAAAACTTATATTATTTACTTCACCAAATCTTTCATAATTTTGACAACCTTTACAGATCCTTTCCATCATCTTCTCTCTTACTGCAATTTTTCAAACCTTCCTTTATCAGTTTCATTCATGTAAATCAATATACGATGGTCACCATGAAATCCATTAGGGAATTCAGAAGAAACTTCTTCACCCAAAGAGTGGTGCAATTGTGGAACTCGCTACCTCAGGGAGTAGGTGAGGTGAATAGTATAGATGCATTAAGGGGAAGCTAGATAAGTGTATGATGGAGAAGGGAATAGAGGGTTATACTGATGGAGTTAGATGAGGAAGGATGGAAGGAGGCTCAAGTGGAGCATAAATGCAGGTTGGGCCGAATGGCCTGTTTCTGTGCTGTATATTCTATGTAATAGTATCGTTCTAGTGAATCTTTGTGGCATCCTT
This sequence comes from Pristiophorus japonicus, assembly GCF_044704955.1. Classification (NCBI taxonomy): domain Eukaryota; kingdom Metazoa; phylum Chordata; class Chondrichthyes; family Pristiophoridae; genus Pristiophorus; species Pristiophorus japonicus. Next base: position 19,694,073 of record NC_091986.1, read on the forward strand.
TCCATATATGTAATATCCTTCCTAAAATTATATGCACAGAACTGCATACAATAGAAATAACTTGCATTTATAGTGCACATTTCATTACCTCCGGACATCCCAAAGCACTTCACAGCCACTAAAGTACGCTTGAGATGTAGTGGTTGCTGTAGGTAGCTGTGGCAGCCAATTTGCACAACCGAAGTCTCACACACAGCAGTGGAATAAAGGACCAGGTAATCCATTTTGGGTGGTATTAGTTGAGGGATAAAGAATGGGAGAACTCCCTTGTTCTTCTTTGAAGAGTGCCATGGGATCTTTTATGGCCACCAGAAAGGGCAGATGGGATCTCGGTTTAATGTGTCATCCAAAAGATGGCACCTCCAACACTGCAGCACTCCCTTAATACTGCACTGAAGTGTCAGCCTAGATTGTGCACTTGAGAAATGGAGTGTGGCTTTAACCCTTGACCTTCTGGCTTAGAGACAAAATGCTGCCACTGGAGCCAAGGCTGACACCTGGCTATGAGCTAACAATGATGAATTGAATATATGTAGTGCTTTTAATGTCTCTTAGGCTAACCCTCTCTAATGAAAATAGAAGGCAGGAAATAACAAAACAATTCATTTAATCAATGGTTCAAACAGCCCCTGGTGATGATCAAGCAAGTCCAGGCAATATTTAGCAGAAAACACACTTTTTTCCCTGCCATGCTTTTTTCGGGACTCTCTCTTGGATGCTTTTTTAAAATTCTTATTCGGGCATGATTTTGTTTTGAAAACTCCCTGAGGGAGAAATTCAGGGGCGCCCCGTTTGGGGCGTTAACTTTTGAAGGTTGAAAAAATTAGCACAAGGTGCTCATGAATTTCAGCTTTTAAAAATTTGGTGTTTGCGCTCCAGGAAGGAAGTGGATCTTTAAATCAAACGCCAATCCACTTCCTTCCTTGAGCACTAAAGGAGGGAGGCAGGCTGGTAGTGATGGGACGTGAGAGTAGAGGCAAAAGTGAATTCGAAGACATAGTTCAAAGCAAGTTATGAGACAGAGACCAAAGTGAAGGAGGTTAGAAGTAAAGGAAAAGGAAAGCGAATTAAAGTGAAAGGGATAAAGAACCCAGAAGAGAAGAGGAGAAAGAGAAAGACACAGGTAAAAGGGGGAAGAGAGAGAAATAGAAATGAATGAAAAGAGAGAGATAAATAGAAGTGAGAGAGAAACAGAAGTGAAGAAAGAGTGCAAGAGGAACAGAAGTCAAGGAGGAGATCAAGAGAAGCGCAGGATAACAACGATCGGGAAATAGGGCTGCTGAGTGAAACAGAAATAAAGGAAGAGAGCAAGACAAAATGAAGGAGGAGCGAGAGAGCAAAACAATATGAAGAGAATGAGAGAGAAACAGATGTGAAGGAGAATGGAAGAGAGAGGGAGTGAGAAGTAGAAATGGAATGAAAACCAGAAGTCAAGGGGGGAGAAGTTAGAGATTGCTTTGTAGACTAGTCATTGGCAGAATTCTTAGCTAGAAGGACATAAGAGGCTGAGATTTTTTAATGATGTGCAGGCTGAAAAAGTCTAAAAATCACTCAGCTAATGTTGTTCAAATTTATTGTCAAGTTAGCTTGAGTGGATTGAGTGAGCAGGCCTTAGGTCCGTACTAGTTTTCTGACTGTCTTTGCACCTATGCTTGTATCTGCTTGTAAATCAAAAGTGATTTCAGGTTACTTATTATAGATGATGATGATGATGATGATTATAGTATTAGTGATGATATAGTAGTACATATTGTGTCTGTAAGCACTCCAGTAATGACTCCATGAGGTAAGGTATTGTACTTGAACTGTTGTGACCTTAGTCCATTTATTACAGCTCCTGAATGAGGGTACAGTAAGGTAAGCTCCCTTTTATACTTGGTTACCTGCAGTGTGCAGGTGACCTCTAGGTCTCCACCAGTAGTACCCTCTGGTGGTACAGGCATAGTGTATAGAGTGTGAAGATACATTCAGTGGTCTTATGTAACTGGACATTGAGTGTACAAGGTATATACATATATTATACATACACAACAGTGCACGATTGTTGCATAATGACCATCACGTGAAACAAATTCAAAAGGTCTCAATATAGCAACTTTTACTCATGCACTTTTTAGGGAGAAGCATGGTGAAGTAGCGATGTATGAGTAGTTGCAAGTGTACCACTGACTACAAGTAACTCGTCTTTGATGCGAGCTTTGGTTCCAGTGAAGTGATATATCTTTGCTTTTTTCATACAAAAGTGGCTCTCATAAATAAGATCAATAATCTTCTTCTGATCAGCCTTATCAAATGGTGAAAACCATGCCAAACGTAATCATCCTGAATTTCAGGTTCATCACAAAGAAAACGACAGGCAACATATCACAATCTACTTGATTGTGACTCACTGACAAGATATTCAGCATCTCTGAATGTAAGTTTGCAAGTACAGAACATGAAGTGCTAACAATTCACAATTTCTTCCCGGAGAGCAGAGATAAAATCCAAACCACGAATCGTGAGATCAAATGTCTCTGCAGCTTCCAGTTGCGCAGCATTTTAAAATTAAATTTTTTTAAAAAAATCAGTCAGAAAGAACATTCTGCGATGCTTTGCCATATTAAACCCTTCTTATAATTCCCTACCCCAAAGGGCTGTGGATGCTCAGTCGTGAGTGTATTCAAGGCTGGGATCGCTGGAATTTTGGACTCTAAGGGAAGCGAGGGATATGGGGATCGGGCGGGAAAGTGGAGTTAAGGTCGAAGACCAGACATGATCTTATTGAATGGCGGAGCAGGCTCGAGGGATTGTATGGCCTACTCCTGCTCCTATTCTGTTATGTATGTAAACCTGTAAATACTATGTCTAACCATCAGAGGGCTTATCCCCTGGAGTCCCAAGGACTACTGTCACACCTTACTTTGAGCTTGCAGTATCTAGTTTGACTCTTTATTCAAGATATAACAACTGGCGACGAGATACAAATGACGAACCCCACCGCAACACTGCAGAGAACTGTGGGCATCCTGGAGAAATTTTCAGAGGGAGATGATTGGGAAACCTTCGTGGAGCGACTCGACCAATACTTCGTGGCCAACGAGCTGGAAGGAGAAGCGAACGCTGCCAAACGAAGGGCGATCCTCCTCACCGTTTGTGGGGCACCAACGTATGGACTCATGAAAAACCTGCTCGCTCCAGTGAAACCCACAGAAAAGTCGTATGATGATTTACAGGAGCATCTGAACCCGAAGGAAAGCGTTCTGATGGCGGGGTACCAGTTCTACACGTACAAGAGGTCTGAAGGCCAGGAAGTGGTGAGCTACGTCGCCGAGCTAAGGCGCCTTGCAGGACATTGCGAATTTGAAGGACACTTGGAGCACATGCTCAGGGACTTCTTTGTATTTGGCATTGGCCATGAAATAATACTTCACAAACTTTTGACTGTAGAGACCCCAACCTTGAGTAAAACCATAGCGATAGGCCGGCATTTATCACCACCAGTGACAATACCAAACAAATTTCTCAGCACATGAGTGCTGCTGCAAGTACTGTGAACAAAGTAATATTGTTTTTGATTCAAAATGTACAGGGCATGACTTACACGCCTGCAGCTGCACATCTGTAGATGACTTAGAGTCCACCATCAAGGGTGGTGAATACAAGGCCATTAACACCTTGTTGGTGCTGCGGGGGTGATCATCATTTCCAGTCATGCCGCTTCAAAGGATATGTTTGCAAGGGTCGTGGAACAATGGGACACTCCAACATATGTGCAGGCGAGCTGCAAACCCTGCTAATCCTGCAAATGACCATGTTACAGAGGGGAACAGATCCACGGTGGGTCATGACGAACCAGAGCCTCAGACCAAGGAGGCAAAGGTATATGGGGTGCACACATTTACCGCAAAGTGCCCCCTGATAATGTTGAAGGTTGAATTCAATGAACTCCCGGTGTCCATGGAGCTGGACACGGGCGCAAGCCAGTCCATAATGAGCAAAAACACTTTCGATAAATTGTGGTACAGAAAGGCCTCAAGGCCAGTCCTGACTCCCATTTGCACTAAACTGAGAACGTACACAAAGGAACTGATTCCCATAATCGGCAGTGCTACCGTAAAGCTCTCCTACGATGGAGCGGTGCACGAGTTACCACTTTGGGTGGTACCGGCCGATGGCCCCACACTGTTCAGCAGGAGATGGCTGGGAAAGATACACTGGAACTGGGATGACATCAGAGTGCTTTCATCCATCGACGACACCGCATGCGCCAAAGTCCTAAACATGTTCCCCTCGACATTCGAACCAGGCATCGGGAAGTTCCAAGGAGCAAAAGTGCAGATCCATTTGATTCCGGGAGCGCAACCCATCCATCACAAGGCGAGAGTGGTACCTTACATGTTGAGAGAGAGGGTGGAGATTGAGCTGGACGGGCTGCATCATCTCGCCGAGCGAATTCAATGAGTGGGCCAGTCCGATTGTTCTGGTGATTACAACGTAACTATCAATCATTTCTCACTGCAGGATCAATATCCACTACCGAAGGCAGACGACCTATTTGTGATGCTGGCGGGAGGGAAAACATTCACAAAGCTGGACTTGACCTCGGCCTACATGACGCAGGAGCTGGAGGAATCATTGAAAGGCCTCACCTGCATCAACACACACAAGGGTCTCTTCATTTACAACAGATGCCCGTTTGGGATTCGATTGGCAGTGGCGATATTCCAGCAAAACATGGAAAGCTTGCTGAAGTTGGTTCCATGCACCATGGTCTTCCAGGACAACATCTTGGTTACAGGTCGGGACACCGTCGAGCATCTGCAGAACCTGGAGGAAGTTCTTAGCAGGTGTAATCATGTGGGGCTCAGGCTAAAACACTTGAAGTGCGTTTTCCTGGTGCCTGAAGTGGAGTTCCTGGGGAGAAGAATCGTGGCGGACAGCATCAGGCCCACCGATTCGAAGACGGAGGCAATCAAAAGTGCATCAAGACCACAGAACGTGACGGAGCTGTTTCTAAGACTCCTGAACTATTTTGCTAACTTCTTACCGGGTCTTAGCACATTGTTAGAATGCCTGCACTCTTTACTGCATAAAGGATATGAATGGGTATGGGGTAAAAGCCAAGAAAATACCTTTGAGAAAGCAAGGAAGCTGTTATGTTCAAACAAATTACTTGTGTTATACGATCCATGTAAACGTTTGGTATAGCATGTGGTGCGTCATCGTACGAGGCCAGGTGTGCATTGCAACAAACTAATGAATTTTGGGAAATTGTAACAGTTTCTTATGCATCCAGAAGTCTGTCTAAGGCCGAGAGGGCATACAGTATGATCTAAAAGAAGCGTTTGCATGTGTTTAAGGGGTTAAAGATAATGCATCAATATCTGTTCGGGCTCAAATTTGAATTGGAAACTGACCATAAGCTGCTTATATCCCTCTTTTCTGAAAGCAAGGGGATAAATACGAATGCATCAGTCCGCATCCAGAGATGGGCGCTCACGTTGTCCGCATACAACTATGCCATCTGCCACAGGCCAGGCACAGGAAACTGTGCCGGTGCTCTCAGCAGACTGCCATTGCCCATCACAGGGGTGGAAATGGCACAGCCTGCAGATTTAGTCATGGTAATGGAAGCATTCGAGAGTGAGCAATCACCTGTTACCGCCCGACAGATTAGAACCTGTATGAGCCAGGAGCCCTTGCTGTCCTTAGTAAAAAACTGTATGCTCCACGGGAGTTGGTCTACTGTCCCGTTAGAGATGTAGGAAGAAATAAAGCCGCACCAGCGGCGCAGAGATGAAATGTCCATACAGGCAGACTGCCTCCTATGGGGTAATTGGGTAGTGGTGTCAAAAAAGGTCAGGCACATTTTCATCAGTGATCTCCACAGCACCCACCCAAGCATCGTAATGATGAAAGCGATCGCCAGATTCCACATGTGGTGGCCCGGTATCGATGCAGACTTAGAGTCCTGCATGCACAAATGTGATACATGTTCACAGTTCAGCAGTGCACCCATGGAGGCGCGACTAAGTTTATGATCCTGGTCCTCCAAACCGTGGTCCAAGGTCCTTGTTGTAGATGCGTACTCCAAATAGATTGAATGTGTGATAATGACGGCAAGCACGTCCACTGGCACCATTGAAAGCCTACAGGCCATATTTGCCACGCACGACCTGCCTGACGTCCTTGTAAGTGACAATGGGCCGTGCTTTATCGGTGCCGAGTTCAAGGAGTTCATGACCTGCAATGGGATCAAACATGTCACATGTGCCCCGTTTAAACCAATGGTCAGGCAGAACGAGCAGTTCAGACAATCAAGCAGAGCTTGAAAAGAGTAACTGAAGGCTCACTTCGGACTCGCTTATCCTGAGTCTTGCTCAGTTACCGCACAAGACCCCACTCGCTCACTGGGGTCCTTCCCACTGAACTGCTCATGAAAAGGTCACTTAAGACAAGGCTCTTGTTAGTCCACCCTGATCTACATGAACAGGTAGAGAGCAGGCGGCTTCAACAGAATACATATCATGATCATGCAAATGTGTCACGCGAAATTGAGATAAATGATCCTGTATTTGTGTTAAACTATGGACAAGGTCCCAAGTGGCTTCCTGGCACTGTTCTGACCAAAGAGGGGAGTAGGGTGTTTGTGGTCAAACTCTCAAATGGTCTCACCTGCAGGAAACAGTTGGACCAAATCAAACTCAGATTTACGGATGATCCAGAACAACCCACAATAGACTCAACCTTTTTTGACCCTCCAACATACACACAAGTGCCAACTGACCCAGCGGTTGACCACGAAGCAGAACCCATCACCCACAGCAGCCCAGCAGGACTCACCACTCCCAGCAGCCCAGCAAGGCCAGCTGCGCAGCAGCCCAGCGAGGGCCCAACAAACGACTCACCAAAACCAGCATTTGCACCGAGAGAAAGGAAGGCCTCATTGTAAATAGTTACACAATTGACTTTGGGGGGAGTGTTGTTATGTATGTAAACCTGTAAATACCATGTCTAACCACCACAGGGCTTATCCCCTGGAGTCCCAAGGGATCCCACAATCCCTTGAGAGCACCTGTATACAAGGAGGCCTCACAGGCTGGAGCCGCACTCAGATCTGTAAGAAAGGACTACGGCCAAACCTTACTTTGAACTTGCAGTATCCAGTCTGACTCTTTATTCAAGATATAACATATTTCTTATGTTCCTAAATATCATCGTTAAATCTCAGTTACTGAGCTAACCATCGTATAATATGCTTTCAAACATGACTATTGGCATTTCTGGTAAATGGAGTTGTTGAAGCTTGATCAGTGCTGTGTAAGATATTTATTTTACCTCTTATCCATAAATGATGCTTCTCTACAATCCAAACACAGGGAAGAAAATGTTATCCCTCAATGGAATATTTTATTTCTAATTTAATTAGAGTACAGCAATCAAAAAGAGTTGTGTGTTCTGACCCATCATTGTGAATCTGAATAAGTAAGGTGTTTAGCTCATAATCTTGAGCACCTGTGAATACAATAGTGTGAAGCTGACTTTGCCAAACTATTATCAGCAGTGCAAAGTTACTTGGATGCTTCATTTCCATGCAAAAGAGCTCACAAAAATTCAATAGCAGAAGCACACTTTGGTACAAGGAAGAAAGAACTGCATTTACATAACTCCTTGTCAGAACATGTCAAAGCACTTCATACATTGGTCGTAAATGTCTGTACCTGGGTGGGTTGGGTGTGGGCGATCGGAGTGGCAGATCGTGACCCCATTCTTGCTTCCATCCCACTACAGAAATCGACTCCGCACTAATGAGGCATATTGAGCCCATCCTGCGTGTTACCCGGGCCTATTAAATGGTGCGGGTCGAATGATTTCATCGATGACGCGTTTTCAGCTGGGTTATTTATAGTAGCCACATTGCACTTGAAGGTTCATCTAGGAGAGTGCAGTCACTGCACTGGAGGTTTTGATTGCTCCAAACACTTGGCGAGACGGCTCCACAGAGGCAGAGGGCTGCATCCAGGTTCTCCTTGTATATGCTTGTGGAGGGATTCAGAGCAGGCAGGGAGGTCCTCTTCCCTTCGAATGGGCTGAAGAGACCTCCCCAGGAGACAAAAATAGCCTAGCTCCAAATAGCCGAGGAGGTGAACAGCAGGGATGTTGTCAGGAGGACCTGGGGACAGTGCCGCAAACGTTTCAATTATCTCATTGGATCATAAAAGGTCAGTGCAAAACCACACTTAACTTCATCCTGCTGTGCCTCTCATCACATCCCCATCACTCTGCCTTCACTACCCAACTCCTGCACATCCTTACTCACACCAACATACAGTGCACGTCGCCCCATCTCTTGCTCTCTAGCTGCATTATCACATTCCCATCTCACTAGCCAACCCTCACACTCACGTTCATCTTAATGCAATCATACCAACTAACAACACACAAGGAGGCCACTTGGCATTGCCAGCACAGTCTCCCTCTTTGTTTCCTTCTTGCAAGTAAAGGGAGTGCACAATAGGAGGGAGAGTGAGAGAACTGGATTTAGGCTTCCTTCATTTGTCACCTTCACAAGAGCAGAGGAGGCTGCGTTAGAAGTATCGGGAGTGGCCAAGCAGCTGGAGGTGGGAGACAGAGACGGACATCTCAGCAACCTGGGGACAGAATTACATATCATACAGCTACATGGCATACAGCAATCACTCATGTGGAGACTGATGTCAGCAGCCACTGAATGGTTATCAGATGCATACTGGTATCTGTACCATTCTTTATGTGGCATATATAACTCATCTCTTTACTCTCTCACACGTCCTTCAAAGTACAGCCCCCCCCCCCCCCCCCACACTGTCCAGGAGGAACAGCAAGATGACTGCTCAGAGGAGCCTCCAGTCTATGAGGGTGCACCATCACCAGACATAAGCGGACCCAGCACCTGCACAGAGATGCAGACCTCGGTGGGTCTCACGTGAGATAGAATAGTTTTGTCACCTGGTCTGCCACAAGTCATAAGTGAGCACGAGCAGATGTTGGAGACAGTGACAGCAGCAGAGATTCCTCGCCAGAGGGCGCAGGACACTCCCAGCTCTGCTCAGCTGCAGGCAGTTGCTGAGCCTCGGGGGCCATCCAGAGAGAGGGCGTTCCTGGAGGTGCAAGAAGACATGCAAGGGTGCTCTGACAGGTTTTGCCACTGCGATGTCTGCAAATGTGCAGAGAGTGGAGGAGTCCATCTCCAACATAAGTACCACCGTGTCACAGGCGACGGCAACTGTAGGCTTGTCCATGGCAAGGATGGCCACTTGCATGGAGCAGCTAATGCATCACACACAGGAACACAAGGTGTCAATGGAGAATAGCAATGGAGAATATATGGCTAATCTTGAAGAATAGATGGCAGATGCTCATAGGCCTCCTGTCAGGGAGGGATGTCAGCATAGATGTGGGTCCTCATGGCTCCACTGATGGGCAGCAAGATGCTCTCCAGCTCCTTGCTAGCAGGGAGTTGTGGGTGGCCCATGAGAGGAATAACTGTGAAAAGGGAGATGGAAGCGGGGGCTCCTCTGAAAGCGCTCACACTTCTCCCCCTTTCCCACCCCCTCAGTCAGAGTCCCAGATGAACCCTCAGATCGCAATGGCCGAGTCTGCCCCTGCACAGTCGCAGGAGGAGCAGACTTTGGCAGGGTTATCTTGTGTAAAGTTTCCAGTAATGTCAACCAATAAAATCTTTATTATCACCACTTTGTGGTCTAGGAAAAATTTGTGTGCACTTTTGGAAGTGGTTTAGTGAGTTGCAGTGAATGGGGAGACATGACATTTCCTTCAGCAATGGTGGTCAATGTGAAAGGAATGGCTTGGTAATTGTAGGGATTCTTTATGGTGTTGTTGTGGGGTGCTGCCAACCTGGCACAGCATGTGGCAGCCATAAGGGTGGGGTACTGTGTAAAGTTAAGTGAATCAGACCAAGCTGAGGCCATCCCTGGGCCTCCCGGACAGCAATGTGCTTGGGTGTTGGTGGGATCTGGATCGCAGGTTCCTCCTGCTCCGCCTCCTCCACCTTGACTTCCAGCTGGTGCTCCTCCTGTTCCTCCTCCTCCTCCTCCACTGAAGAGACTGTGTGCTCAGAGCCTTGCTCCTCGTGCAGCACTAATCCTCGCTGCTGTGCCATGTTGTGCAGGGCACAGCAGACCACAATGATTCTGGGCACCCTGGCTGGTGTGTACTGAAGGGCTCCTCCAGATCTGTCAAGTTATGTCAAGTGCCTTTTGAGCATTCCTTTTGTCTACTCTATGACACATCTGGTGGAAATGTGGCTTTTGTTATTTTTCTCCTGCGCCTCAGTACTTGGTCTCCTCAAAAGTGTCATGTGACACGTCTTCAGTGGATAGCCCTTGTCTCCTAGCAGGCAGATAAAAACATTTGTTTGCAGGAGTGAAGAGCTGAGGGAGGGTGGACTGGCAAAGGACGAAAGAGTCATAGCAACTGCCAGGGAATTTGACACACATATGAAGGATGATTTTCCTATGATTGCAGACCAGCTTAACATTGAGGGAGTGGAAACCCTTGCAGTTGACACAGACTCCTGGGTGATGATGGGATGCCCTGATGGCCACATGTGTGCAGTCGATGATGCCCTGCACCCATGGGAAGCCAATAAGAATGGGAAAGCCCAGTGCCCGCTTAGTAATGCAGGCTTTATCAGTGGCAAAGTTGATATAATTGGCTGAGTTGGCAAACAGGGCATCAGTGACCTGTGAGATGCATCTGTGGGGGGCTCACTGCGAGATGCTGCAAATGTCTGCTGCAGATCTCTGGAAGAAGCCTGAGGCGAAGAAGTTGACGTTGACAGCCACTGCTAAAGCACGCCCACTCGCTCCTCTGGGCTGCAGGTCTTGCTCCAGCAATCTGCAAATGTCTGCGACGACCTGGCGTGATAGCCTGAGCCTCCTTTGACACTGCTGCTCCGTCATGTTGAGGAAGCTCTGCCTGTACACCCTGTGTTGGGGGTATCGCCTCTGGCATGGTGCAGCCCTGCGCTGATGTCCTATGTCCTGTGCAGCATCAGGTGGTTGAGGAGAATGTTGGTGGTGCTGTTATTGGTGCTGCTGGTGTGCCTGGTGCTGCTGGTTTTGGGGCTGATCGTGGTCCCATTGTGAAGAGCAAGATGAGACAGTATAAATGGCGCCCATGCTGATGTAATAAATGGCAGGTCAAGTAGAGATGAGATAAGCAATCTGTCAATGGTGCAATAGGTTCGTCCAATGAGGTGAGACTGGATGGCAACTTTGCTGCTAACAATCGCAGTCTGTAGAAAGCTAAATCTGTGCTGGGACTGCAGTCAGCAACAACTTCTGCCTGAGGAACGTGATGAGTTGTGAGGTGGGAGCTTTTATTGTACAATTCATGCTGTCATCTAATCAGCTGGATCAATGGCCAATCAACTCCCACCTCAGGCTGACAGATGTGGTTCCCAAGTTGCTTGAATCTCAGCGGCAAGCACGGAAATTTGTACAGTAGACTGAAGAATGCTCCTAAGGGTCTAACAACAAGGCAATAATGATTTGAATGAGCTCGTCTACTTCTGCCATTCGGGTTGTTGCCGCACCAGCAAACGAGCCCGAGGGAAAGGTGCATGGGGGGGCGGGGGGGGGGGGCGGGGGTGTGGGGGCGAGGTGACGGTGGGTTTCCGACCCGCTCCAACTTATTTCAAATTTTCCACCCCACCCGCCTCCAATCGTGCCTGCATGGACCCCAGAAAATTCTGGTCTTTGAATGACTTAGTGAAGGGCAGGACATTGGAAAAACTCCCTGCTCTTCTTCAAATAATATAATCACATTTTTAACATCCACCTGAACAAGGAAGCAGGAGTTTAGCTTAAAGTTACATCTGAAGGTAAGCAGCCCCAATTATTCAGCACCCTCGCAATACTGCACTGGCATGTCAGCCTCAGTTATGAATTGCAGTCATGGTGGGGGATTTGAACCTAAGCAACGTTACCAACTGAACTAGCTGATGCATAATGCAGACTTACTGTGCCTAGCAATATATTGTAAGGTCAAGGTTTTTCGATCGTAATGCTGCTGGTAACTCATTAAATAAATGGTGGGGGTGGTGCGGCGCTATCTGAAGTGATGAAAGGTCAGTAGACACCTGGATAAATCAGTGTCATGTCATGTGGTGTGGGATGAGGCTGTCAGTTTCCAACATGGGTTTCAAATAATGATAAGGATTTCCTGGTATTGCAAAAATAGCAATTAGGGTCATTATTGAGCAGATGGGTCCAATTATTTGTAATCGCAATGTAATGAAATGGCCTGCACACAGAAATGGCAATAAGTTGGCTCCAGAGCTGACTTCAACAGGCTTCACAATTGATCAAATCCAACATAGGATAAGCAGCATGCCATTATTTTCTGTATTGACTTTTTGAAAGTGGAATAGGAGAAACTGAAACCCACTAACATTAACTCAATTACCTCTGCAATAGTGAGAAACCCATTTGGTTGCCATATACAGGCTATATATATGATTGCAGGTAAAATTAATTAACTACCATAAAACAGGTTGCCATTCCTGTTTTATCACACTGTTACCCATTCCCATTGCCTGAACTTACTGTTCCCTCCATACCTAAAGTACATGCAACAGATGGAACATAAGGAAAGATAGAAACATAGAAACATAGAAAATAGGTGCAGGAGTAGGCCATTCAGCCCTTCGAGCCTGCACCGCTATTCAATAAGATCATGGCTGATCATTCCCTCAGTATCCCATTCCTGCTTTCTCTCCATACCCCTTGATCCCCTTAGCTGTATGGGCCATATCTAACTCCCTCTTGAATGTATCCAATGAACTGGCATCAACAACTCTCTGCGGCAGGGAATTCCATGGGTTAACAACTCTCTGAGTGAAGAAGTTTCTCCTCATCTCAGTCTTAAATGGAGTACCCTGTTAGATCTCTTAATTTTCAATGAAATGCGAGCTCCCGTTGTAGTTTTAATGTAATTTTATTCTGGCTTTAAGCCAGGCCTTTGTCCTTCTGAGAACGCATGGCCAAAATGGCTGTACTTATACCTGGTTCAGTTTACAGAAAAGAACGCGCCTTCTTTGACCTTATTGGCTCAATTGATATACTGTTAACCTTTTATTGGCTCACTACTAAAGGTCCTAAAATGTCAAGTTGATTGAAGATTTAATGCAATGTGGTCTATGTTTTCTCAAAACTGCAGCCAGGCTGCAGAGCTTGAATTCTCTATCAATCACCACTTTGATTCTTTCACAAACTGAATCATAAAACATCAGGTATCACTGGTTAAACATTCTACTAAATAATTTCATACATGTTAATAGAGTTTCCTTCTAAAATTTGTTGATGTGTTTCACCACATATCCGGACTAGCAGCTTCGACACAAATTTACACCAACCCGAATTCCATCGTGGCCACAATGGAAGTCTGGTTTTAGTCGGTTAATTAACCAATTCCAATTTAATCCAAATCAATATCTTAATCCAATCAGTAAACAACCTTCCCTTAAGCATAAACAAACAATATAAAAGTAAAATAATTACAACGAATAAAATTAAACCATCCACCAATGAAGTTCCTATTGAACCTAGCCGTTCAGTGGCTCCGCTCCACAAAGTGAATGATGGGGGTTGCTTAAGTTTTTCTACCTCCATTTTGGATATGCTCTGCTAAGTGGATAATTTCTTTGGAGCTATCTGGGATATATGTGCAACACTCAGTTCCGAGTAGGGCGCAAGTACCTCCCTTTTCAGCCAGGATGTAGTCAAGGGCGAGTCTATTCTGTAGGGCTAATGTGCGGATTGCTACCATTTTTGCATTGATTTTATCATTGGTCTCTGTGGTATCATTGGCTACCCGTTCCACAACGGATGCCATGTTCAGAGATTCCCTTGCCAGTCTAGCGGTCCCATACCTGGGGATCAGAATGGCAAAGAACCTCTCTGTTTCTGTGATAGCTCTCTTAGGATGGTGTAAATGTTCTGACAGTGACTTTATATGATACATATATGGCACAATATAGGCTAAAAAGCAGGATCCCGTCCAATTCTGGGGCAGCCAAGGGTAGGCCTTGTGGCCACACACCCAATAGGTGCCATTATAGGCAATGAAGGTTAGCTGTTTCTTTGTCAGCAACACTCCGGGGCCTGTCCAGGCTTTTCCATCTGTTTTATTCAGAATCCCCGTTACAATAAGAATTCCCACATCGGCCCAGTTTGGATGGTTCCATGGCTTGATTACATTATAATTCCGGGAGCAGTTACTATACCCCATATTTTGGCCTCCTTTGATGTTTCTAATCAGACAGACCGATTCCCCTGGTCTTCCTATTCCCGTTGGATTAGTGACAACAAGAAATGGGGACTGTTTGGAATTATTGTACCATGGTTGGTATCCCCCTTCAAAGGTAGTTAGATTGTAACCTGCTGACTTCCATTTACGTGCCCAGTTTTCCGTATCCTGAAACGCATTGCCTGTTTTGTTTTGATTAATTTTCCACTCAGCCATTTCCGAGATATTCAAGGGAACTGGCCTCAAGGGAATCCCTCCCTTTGAGTGAATAGGAATATGCGCACACACCCAACAACTAGAAATGTTAACTTGTTTGGCATAAATGTATGACATATATAAAAAGGTATTTACATGTAATTCCCTTGCTACCCTACTATTTCACTTTGGTGCAGCGGGTCGGCTAGTAAGAAGTAGGCCTATGCCTAGAATACCTACATACAGTAATACAGTAAATTTATACATTTTGGCAAAAAGTAATTGTCCCTATTAGATTTCAGCTTCAGTTACGGGTGCTCGTTTAACGTGTGAAGCGTGGATCCAGGCTTTCTTTCCTTGGACTTTAACAGCTGCTTGGGTGGTCAATAACACTTGATAAGGTCCCTCCCACTTGGCACCCAAAGGTTCTTTATGCAACTTTTTCACATATACTCAGACTCCCGGGATGATGTCGTGTCCTCCTTCGGGTGGATTACCCCAAGCTGCCGATACCTGTCGGGAAACAGAACTAATAGCATTGGTTCGGTACTGACAGTATGATAACAAAGTGTCACTCATTAAGTGAACATCAGCTTTCCGTAAATCGATAGTTCCTGGCAGTGACATGGGTCTTCCTGTTATAATTTCCAATGGGCTTAGACCTGTAGTTCAGTTTGGTGTTGCCCTAATACTACATAGCACTATTGGTAGTGCCTGGGGCCATGGTGTTCCTTCTTGGTGATATTTGGCAAGCCGTTGTTTCATAGTTCGATTCATTCGCTCTGCTTGTCCTGATGATTGTGGATGATAAGGACAGTGTAAATCCCACGTAATGTTCAGTAACCTACAGACTTCTTGGCAGGCAGCACCTGAGAAGTGTGTTCCCTGATCTGAGTCAATGCTACTCGGGGCTCCCCATCGGGGAATGCAATCCTTACACAAGACCTTTGCAGTGTGATTAGCTGTGGCTCTTTTAGTTGGGACAGCTTCTACCCATCTAGAGAATCTGTCGACCATGACAAGAATGTTTGTGTATCCTTGGCATGAAGGAAGAGATATATAATCAACCTGCAGATGCTGGAATGGTCCGACAGGGGCAGGGGGCCTCAGTTGGGGCATTACCGTGATGGGTCCAGAATTATTTTTTTGGCAGACCACACGGCGGTCTGCTACCAGCTGGGCACGTTTTTTAAATCCCCGACCCCACCGTGCCGTCATCTGTTGTGAGGCCAAGTGTCCCCATGAGTGGATCTGTTGGGCTAAAAAAGGCATAAGCGCTTGTGGCGTGACTGGCTTGTCGGTAACTCTTTGTCTCTAGACACCATCTTCGCATAGCTTAATTCCTGCCTCAATCCATGTCCATTTTTCCTCCCAGGAACACTCGCCTTGCATTATTTGAAGGTCTCGTGTCAGAGTCCTGAGTGCTTTCAATCTGCACATCTGTGTTGGTTCTTCTGGGGGGAACGCCCTTTGAGGCGGCATCTTTAGCTGCCTGTTCGGCTCGGGCATTTCCCTGTGCTTCTGTGGTATTTTCCTCGGTATGGGCCTTACACTTCAGGATGGACACTTCCTGAGGTAATTGTATGGCCTCCAGTAAGTCTCGGACTTCTTTTCCATTTCGGATAGGTGTACCAGCAGCAGTGAGGAATCCTCTTTTCCGCCATAACAGACCAAAGTCGTGAGCGACTCCAAAAGCATAACGCGAATCTGTGTAGACATTAGCTGTCTGTCCTTCTGCTATTCAGCATGCTTCTGACAGAGCCCGTAACTCAGCCTGTTGTGCTGACGTTCCTGAGGGTAAACATCCTTTTGCCACTACCTCATATAAGGTTGTAACTGCCCATTCTGCTTTTCAGGTACCATTGTCAACAAAGGAGGAACCATCTGTAAACAGGATGAGGTCTGGGTTGTGTAGAGACTCCTCTGCTGCTAAGGCTGCTTCTTCTGTTTCTTTTAAAATCTCCACGCAGTCATGCTCTTCACATTCTCCCCCCTCTTGCTCCCTCGATTCTGACATCGGGAGCATAGTTGCAGGATTAACCGGGCTGGCCCGGATGATATGGAGATTAGGAGCTTCCAAAACCGCTGTCCAGCGGGTCCATCTAGCTGCCATCACCTGAGACATTCTAGTCATAGACAGCAAAGCGTGTACGGTGTGGGGACATTTGACAATCAGCTTTTGGTCGAGGACTAGACCCGCAGTGGTCATTACCGCTTGACATGTAGCTTCCATGGCCCTTAGGCAACTTCCCCATCCGAGGGCTACCGCATCCAGTTTTGCCGAATAATAGCCAATAGGTCTTTGCCGATCCCCGTGTTCTTGTGTCAGTATAGCTGTCATACATCCTTCTTTCTCATGAACAAACAGGGTAAATGGCTTACCACTGTCAGGGATTCCCAGAGCCGGTGCCGAACACAAAGCCTTTTTCAAACTCAGGAAGGCATCTTGCTGTTCCTTAGTGAGGGTGATGGCTTCATTAGAGGCACGTTTCCCCTTTAAAATATCATTCAATGGCTGAGCAAGCTGTGTGAAGGAGTCAATCCAATTTCTGTTAAAGTTACACAATCCCAGAAAAGACCTTAGCTCCTGAATAGTGGTGTTTTTTTTTAGCAGCCCGAATGGCTGCAGTTCTATCCTGGGTAAGTTTTCTCTTTCCTTGTGAAATCTTTTGTCTCAGGTATACAACCTCTTCTTGGGATATTTGTGCTTTGTCGATGCTGGCTTTATGTCCTTTCAGCCAAAGGTGGTCCAGGAAAGCTCGTAAATCTTGTTCATGCTGTTCTTCCGTGTTTGAAGCTAGCAGGATATCATCTACATATTGGATGACTGTGGATGACAGGGGAGGTAATTCTCGTAAATAGCTTTGTAAAGCCATGTGGAATACCGTAGGGCTGTTGTGGAAACCCTGCGGTAACTGGGTCCTTGGATCGTGAACCTCCGATGCCAGAGGCACCGACCAAAATCCGTTGGCCATATCTAAAACCGAGAAATATTTATGTTCCAGTTTGAGGGCATTAAAAATGGTGAAGGGATCTGTGACCAAAGGAGCTTTTTGATTAATACACTGGTTAGCTTTCCTATAAATCGACAGTCAAACGCCAAGTCTCATTCGATTTCTGTACTGGCCACACGGGGCTATTGGAGGAGCTATGCATTTTAATAAGCACCCCTTGTGTCTCCAATTGCTGAATAACCGGTAAGATTCCCGCGATGGCAGTTGGACTGATGGGATACTGTTTAGTGCATGGAGGCTTGGTCCCGGTAAATGATGCAGGCTCCATCTGGAATAGGTCACAATCGTTCTTATCTTTAGCCCATATCGGGTGTTCCTTCAATTCTTATTTCTTCAAAGTTCCAATTGACCATGTCACCCGACCATCCTCAAAATGCAACGATGAATCTACTTGGATTAGAACGTCCATTCCCAAAATGGGTTGATCTACTGGGCCTATCCAGACCGGCGTGGTTAGTTCATGTGGACCCAGCCCTATAAGTACCGGTGTTGTCCTTTTAATTTCCATTTTATGGCCCCCAACTCCATCGGCTGTACGTGCCCTACCATCCAACGGCAAAAAGTCTCCATATTGTAGGGGTAAGCATGTTAATTCCGCCCCTGTGTCTAAAAGACAGTCCACATCCTTATCGCCCACCCTCACAGTTATATATAGACCATCTCCCCTCTATTGTATTAGTGCGAGGAGGGGGGCCAGGGTCGACTCGAATCATTTTTTGCTATCCCAAGTAACTCCTTCTGTTGTTGTATTGTCAGTCGCTTAAATGCTTCTATGAGGTCATTATCTTGTGACAAGCCTGGCTTGTTGGCTGAATTGTATTCCTGGCTGCGTCCTCTTCCCCAGCCGCGACCTTGCTGTTTTGCCCTGCACGTCTTGGCCCTGTGACCTTCTTTCCCACAATAATGACATTTTCCGGGTAATTTTCCAAATGACTGTTTATTGGAATCCTGGGATTTCCATCCCATAGCCTGTACAGCTCGTACTTTAGCTCCCATATCCCGATCTAATTGGTTGCATCGATCCACTAATGCTGCAAAGGTAGTTCCTCTACCTTCCCAGTCCGGTAACATTACCTTCAGCATTTTGGACAGTTCTGGCTTTAGACCTGCCACGAAAACTGCTTTCAGGGGTCCAAACACTTGTTCATCCATTTCCTCATCCGTATTTTTCATACCCGATTGTTCTAGCCACGTGCATCTAAACTGCTCGTCATACTCCAGGGCCTCCTCTGTTCCTTTCTGTTGGCAGGCTGCAATTTTTCCCCAGTCTGTCTTAGCTGGACTGAAGGCTTGCAGCCAGTGTTTAATCACCTCCCATCCTGCGTTTAATTCTTTCTCATCCTGCCCCAAAGCTTCTTCTACCTTGTCATGCAATTTTCTTCTCTGTGTTTTTGGCACCATTATGGTCAAAATTTGTACTCCGTCCCAGGGATGAAGTTGATATATATTTCTTAAGCGGTCCAATTGGTCCAACGTTTTCACTCCCTCTTTCTTTGGATTGGGCAATTTCTTGAACCATTTATCAATTTTCTCTGGGTCTGCCGGATCATGAAATAAATATTTTGCATACACCCTTTTCCTCGTTTTTTTGGTTCCGCCCTCATCCGCAGTCTCTTCTGATTTGACTACAACGCGTCGTTTTTTAAACGGGGCAAAGCGCACCCCTAATTCTTCATCCTCCGACCCTGTATCATCGGAGGACTCAGAATCCGTATCTATTCCTCGGTCCTGTCTTCAGGTTTGCGCTTTTAATTTATCCAAACATGGGTACCCTGGGAATTGACCGATACATTTTCCTTTTCCTATTACTGTCTCTTGACCGAATGATTTCTTTCCAATCTTTTATTTCACCTTTAAGATCTTTAACTTCCACTTCCGACTTTTCAAGTTCAAGTCTTTTCTGTCGTATCTGTGCACAAACAGCTTGCAATTGGTCCTTTGTACTGGTCAGGTCCCTATCATGTTGGGAACGCGTTAAAATTTCATTCCATTGTCGGATCTGTCCCATAATGGTTAGGGACCATCGGATTCGCTCTTTATTTTTAATACGGGTCGTTTTTCCTCAGACCCTTTTAATCTTGTCCAAGGACCATTGCCCTTTGGAGGTTCCGTACTTTTGTTCGATCTTAATACAGGTTTTAGATCAGTCGAATTGTTGCTCTATGTATTCTTTCAACTGTTGGAGGATTTCATCTATCGAAACCTCAGGTGGTGCCCGCCCGCCTTTAACAGTTGTAGGCAATTCTTTGCTCTTATCGTCTGCTGCCATAATACTGATTTCTTTACTGGGGTCTCGAGTCATAGGCTTTCCAGCCAATCAGTGGGTCGGTGATTATTTAACTAACACACCGCCGAAGTTAGACGTCTATGGGAGCTCGAGCCGACTACCAACCGGAGGGTTCGCAAACCGGAGACTTTCGGACTCGCGTAGAAGGAGAGGCGAATTTAGACTTTTGAACGAGGACTTTTATAAAGAGGAGTCCTTACCTCAGTGTGTAGGTCCGATGTCCAAAATTCAGTTTCTTTCCTTAGCGATCCTGTTTGCGACGCCAAAATTGTTAGATCTCTTAATTTTCAATTAAATGCGAACTCCGGTTGTAGTTTTAATGTAATTTTATTTTGGCAGCAGCAACAAGCTTCTGGCTTTAAGCCAGGCCTTTGTCCTTCTGAGAACGCATGGCCAAAATAGCTGTACTTATACCTGGTTCAGTTTACAGAAAAGAACGCGCCTTCTTTGACCTTATTGGCTCAATTGATATACTGTTAACCTTTAATTGGCTCGCTACCAAAGGTCCTAAAATGTCAAGTTGATTGATGATTTAATGCAATGTGGTCT
The DNA here is from genome assembly GCF_044704955.1 of Pristiophorus japonicus. Taxonomy (NCBI): domain Eukaryota; kingdom Metazoa; phylum Chordata; class Chondrichthyes; family Pristiophoridae; genus Pristiophorus; species Pristiophorus japonicus. The sequence goes on from NC_091986.1 coordinate 19,714,413, forward strand.
GTGTTTTCTCAAAACTGCAGCCAGACTGCAGAGCTTGAATTCTCTATCATACCCTGTATCCTAAGACTATTTCCCCTGGTTCTGGACTTCCCCAACATCGGGAACATTCTTCCCGCATCTAACCTGTCCAGTCCCGTCAGAATCTTATTCGTTTCTATGAGATCCCCTCTCATTCTTCTGAACTCCAGTGAATAAAGGTCCAGTTAATCTAGTCTCTCCTCATATGGCAGTCCAGCCATCCCTGGAATCAGTCTGGTGAACCCTTGTTGCACTCCCTCAATAGCAAGAATGTCCTTCCTCAGATTAGGAGACAAAGCTGAACACAATATTCCAGGTGAGGCCTCACTAAGGCCCTGTACAACTGCAGTAAACCTCCCTGTATTCAAATCCCCTCGCTATGAAGGCCAACATACCATTTGCTTTCTTCACCACCTGCTGTACCTGGATGCCCACTTTCAGTGACTGATGAACCATGACATCCAAGTCTCATTGCACCTCCCCTTTTCCTAATCTGCCGCCATTCAGATAATATTCTGCCTTCGTGTTTTTGCCCCCAGAGTGGATAATCTCACATTTATCCACATTATACTGCATTTGCCACGTATTTGCCCACTCACCTAACCTGTCCAAGTCACCCTGCAGCCTCTTAGCGTCCTCCTCACAGCTCACACCGCCACCCAGTTTAGTGTCATCTGCAAACTTGGAGATATTACACTCAATTCCATCATGTAAATCATTAATATATATTGTAAAGAGCTGGGGTCCCAGCACTGAGCCCTGCGGCACTCCACTAGTCACTGCCTGCCATTCTGAAAAGGACTCGTTTATCCCGACTCTCTGCTTCCTGTCTGCCAACCAGTTCTCTATCCATGTCAGACAATTATCCCCAATACCATGTGCTTTGATTTTGCACACCAATCTCTTGTGTGGGACCTTGTCAAAAGCATTTTGAAAGTCCAAATACACCACATCCACTGGTTCTCCTTTGACCACTCTACTAGTTACATCCTCAAAAAATTCCAGATTTGTCAAGCATGATTTCCTTTTCATAAATCCATGCTGACTTAGACCGATCCTATCACTGCTTTCCAAATGTGCTGCTATTTCATCCTTAATGATTGATTCCAACATTTTCCCCACTACTGATGTCAGGCTAACCGGTCTATAATTACCCGTTTTCTATCTCCCTCCTTTTTTAAAAAGTGGTGTTACATTAGCAACCCTCCAGTCCATAGGAACTGATCCTGAGTCGATAGACTGCTGGAAAATTATCACCAATGCATCCACTATTTCTCGGGTCACTTTCTTAAGTATTCTGGGATGTAGACTATCAGAACCCGGGGATTTATCGGCCTTCAATCCCATCAATTTCCCTAACACAATTTCCCGCTTAATAAGGATATCCTTCAGTTCCTCCTTCTCACTAGACCCTCAGTCCCCGAGTACATCCAGAAGGTTATTTGTGTCTTCCTTTGTGAAGACAGAACCGAAGTACTTGTTCAATTGGTCTGCCATTTCTTTGTTCCCCATTATAAATTCACCCGAATCCGACTGCAAGGGACCTATGTTTGTCTTCACTAATCTTTTTCTCTTCACATATCTATAGAAGCTTTTGCAGTCAGTTTTTACATTTCTGGCAAGCTTCCTCTCGTACTCTATTTTCCCCTTCTTAAATAAACCCTTTGTCCTCCTCTGCTGATTTCTAAATTTCTCCCAGTCCTCCAGTTTGCTGCTTTTTCTGGTTAATTTGTATGCCTCTTTCTTAGATTTAACACTATCCTTAATTTCCCTTATTAGCCACAGTTGAGCCACTTCCCCGTTTTATTTTTACTCCAGACAGGGATGTACAATTGTTGATCTTTAAAGGTTTGCCATTGCCTATCCACCATCAACCCTTTAAGTATAATTTGCCAGTCTAATCTAGCCAATTTGCGCCTCATACCGTCAAAGTTACCTTTCCTTAAGTTCAGGACCCTAGTTTCTGAATTAACTTTATCACTCTCCATCTTAATAAAGAATTCTACCATATTATGGTCACTCTTCCCCAAGGGGCCTCGCACAACAAGATTGCTAATTAGTCCCTTCTCATTACACATCACCCAATCTAGGATGGCCAGCTTTCTGGTTATAAAACAAGTAATTGATTTCTATGAATATGGATTAAATGTGTCAACTACATATACTTCATGATTTCCCCATGAAAGCCAAGCATTTCTCATCATGTACCTTTGTAGATGCCAGTCGTGCTCCCAATCTGCTAATGGTACACTTGGAGGAAGGTGACTCACCCACCCAGGGGACATTCAATTTGAGAGGATGAGGTCTGAGAGTTTTTCTTGGTGAAGTATCAGGAGACAGGTTGACTTTACCAATGTAGAGAACTCACTACCTTTGAGTAGAGCGTTTCAAGATATGCAGCCAGGACTATTTGCCTACATTCCAACATCCTATCTATGCAGTCCCCTCCTTAAGCCATTTGGTAGTCGATATCAGTTAATGACTATAATCGATCTGTCTGACGACAGACCAAACTCTTGCTCAAGATCAGGGAAATCTTCTCACAAGTAATTGTATCTTCTCTGCAAGACTGTCAACTTATGACTACACAGTGTCTTGGAACGTAAAGCCAACCTGAATCAAAGCATTCTGAGGCAATGTTTGAGCCCCATAATCCTTACTTTGTCTCAGATTCAGCAAGGTTTGCACTGCAATTAACACTCTGGATGACATTCCCTCTATGATAGACAGTGTAATCAATTATTGATCCAGGACATTGAACTAGATTTCCTATTGACTGTCCCAGCCAAAATTTCCAGGATCTAAACATTGGTATATCCTCCGATTGGTAAACTAGCAGGAATGAGATGGATATTCTTGTGGGGCCAGAAATTGAGGTGTTGCTATGAGATTTAAAGTCCTGCAACAGCTTGAAGTGGAAGTAGCTGCAAATTTAGCCAAGAGGAAGAGCAGAAAATGATGGCTGAAAACAGAAACTCCAACTTCTCAGATGTTAAGACAGAGTTTCTGTTGGAGGAGGGGAGGACTAGTCAGACAGGATTGATTAACCAACCTTCTGAAGCTTTCAAAGAAAACGTTTTCTCTAAGTAAGCCAAATGCTGTTGTTTACTGCGCTTGATGATTCAACAACAACTTGCATTTATATAGCGCCGTTACCAAGATAAAACATCCCATGGCAATTCACAGGAACATTATCAAACCAAATTTGACACCGAGAAACATAAAGGAGATATGAGGACAATTATAAAGAGGTAAGTTTTAAGGAACATCTTGAAGGAGGAGAAAGAGGTACTGAGGCGAAGAGGTTTATGAACAGAATTCTAGATCATAGGGCCTAGACTGCTGAAAGCACGGCCGCCAATGGTGGAGCGATTAAAATCGGGGAGGCGCAAGAGGGTTGAACTGGAGGAGCACAGAGATCTTGAAGGCTTGTAGGGCTGGAAGAGGTTACAGCGATAGGGAGCGGTGAGGCCATGGAATGATTTGCAATCAGGATGAGAATTTTAAAAGTAAGGTGTTGCCGGACTGGGAGCCAATGTAGGCCTGCAAGCGCAGGGGGGATGGGTGAATGGAAATAGTGTAAGTTAGGATATGAGCAGCAGATTTTTGGATGAGCTGAAGTTTATGTCAAGTGGAAGATGGGAGGCCAGCCATGACAGCATTAGAATAGTCACGTGTAGAGGTAACAATGACATCGATGAGGGTTTCAGCAGCAGGCGAGCTGAGACAAGGACAGAGTGGGGTGATGTAACAGAGCTGGAAATAGGCAGTCTTGATGACGAAGTGGGTATATAGTTGACAGCTCATCTTGGTGTCAAACACAACACCAAAGTTTCGAACGAGCTGGTTCAGCCTCAGACAATTGCCATGGAGAGGAATAGAATCAGTGGCTAGAATCAAAAGTACCATTTCTAATTTTGCAGATGACACCAAATTTGGGGGGGGGCGGGTGGTGTAGCTAATGCAAAGGAACAATGCGAGAAAATCTAAGACATTGATAATCTTGCAGAATGGCTGTATAAATGGCAAATTCATTTCAATATAGATAAGTGTGAGGTGGTGTATTTTGGTAGGAAGAATAAGCAGGCCAAATACTGCTTGGATTGAGCTGGATTTTCAGGTGTTAGGATTTCCAGGCACAATTCGTGGCGGGTTTGCGCTGGGAAAAAGTTTGCGACCTCGCAAGGAACTGTCGCCAACAAAATGCGCCAGAGCCGAAACTTTCGACGTTGAAGGAGGCGGCCATTTTGCGCATGCGCTTTCAATTTTTTTTCTCCCTCCCTCCTGGTTTCTTTTCCGGTCGCAGATGCTAATGCAGGGCACGCAGCTTCCTGCGTGCATGCGCATTCAAACCGGCCCACTTCTGCTGAGATGGAGGAGCAGGAGGGACGGCAGCGTGCCAGGTACTTCACCCATGAGGCCAGTGAAGCGTTGGTGAGCGCGGTGGAGAAGAGATGGGCTGCACTCCATCTTCAAGGGAAATCCAGACCACTGCCTCCAGCGTTCAAGCAGCTTTGGAGAGAGATAGCACGAGAGGTGTCTGCTGTAGACGTTGTGCCCAGGAATGGCACCTAGTGCCGAAAAAAGTTTAATGACCTCACCAGGCTTGTCAGGGTGAGTACCATTTTCATCTATGGAAGCCTCCATGACTTCAAAGGTAAATCTTACACACTATCTGAATTTTCTCATTCTTATTGTCCCTCTCAACACTCTGCGGGATGCCTCTCACAATGCATCACAGAAAGGAAGGCTTACTTCGGCACCCTATTGGGGTTGAATAATCTATGCACCTAATTAACATCATCTATCACAATGCACTGCAACTGCTCCGATCGCTTTCGGAAAGGTTTCTTACACACCTCATGTTAGATGCCTGTGACTTTCGAATACATACTGACGAAGCACATGCAAGAGCCAAACACATTAAACGGAAACATCTAAAACATTCACACAGTAAGGCCTGAATTACTTTGGTAGGCATCTGTGCCACAACAGCAGATGCACCCTTTTGCAACACTTCCCATTTTTATCTTTTCAGTCGAAGCACTCCCACAACCGGAGGGAGCAACTGCGGACAGGCGGGAGTGCACCTCAAACACTTCCTCTGACTGATGTGGAAGAGAGACTCGGCCTTTATTGTAGACACAGGTTGGACAGTTGTCGGGGGTGGTACTGAGCCCCTTTGTATATTGAGGATATGTAAATGAATCATAGTGACTCAAAGTACTGCATTGAGACAGAAAATGGAGTGACGACGGCCCTTCCAATGAGCTGGTGCAACGCCACCGTCCTCATGTCCCCTGCTGCTAATCACTCGTCTGTTGCTTTCTACTTCCAGATGACCAGCCAGAGGCACAGCATCCCTCGAGGGACCCCTCCACATCAGGCCATGGTGCAGAGGACGAGGAGCTGGATGAGACAGCTCCGACGGAGCATCCCAGCCCACTAGATGTGCCATCGGAATGGTGCTCATCAGGGGACGAGGCTGCGTTCATCCGGGTTTGATGACTCGGAGGCTCCTGGCCCCAGTGGCGTGTAGCAACGCAGTGCTGGGGTGGAAGCCCGCAGGCCAGCTCTCCGAAGGGTGAGTCGGCAAAGTCGGTCTGCCAACAGGCAGGCAGACCTAGAACTGGACCTGGTGGAAATGTCCAGGGAAAGTACAGAGGTGCACCACGAGATCATTGCTGCATTGGGACGGATCCCCGCGAGTATCGACAAGCTCACTGCGACAGTTACGGAGGTAGGGGGTCGCAGATTGTTGTTGCACGCCGGGAGTCCAGCGAGGCCATCATTGCCCGCACACAGAGGCTGGTGGCCTCCAGTCGTGATCGTGGAGTTCCAGAGAGTGTCGCGCGTGCCCGTGATCATGTAAAAGACTCGGGCGCATCACAGGCAAAAGCTCTGCTTCAGCTTGGCAAGTGATACAGTCCATGTCTGTCTCCAATACTCTCTGCATTCCTCACTGTCCCACGGGCAAGTGATGCAGTCCATGACTGCCTCCATACTCTCTGCGTTCCCCACTATCCCATGGGGACGTGACGGTGCCGAAGCAGGCCTACAAGGTGCTCCTTCACATCGTGCTCCGGTTGCTAAGGCCCAGCCCCGTCGGTGACGGAGTGGCTCCATGGAGATCGGAGGTGCTGGCATTCCTCAGGATGATAGCATTCCATCTCCCACCACTCACTCACCAACCAAGCACAAACCACAGTTGACATCTGTGAATGGTAACGCCGAGGAAGAGTTGCACCAGTCGGAAGCCGGGCCTTCCAGGCTGATTCAGCCCTGGGTGTACTGTGCATGCATGTGACCGCACCTTGCATTTGTGTTTGTGATCGGACAGCAGACCTGAAACGCGGGAAGGAAAATAAAATTTGTGCATGCGCAGAACGGCCGTTTTTTTTTGCACCGGAACATTCCACTCTGGCCCACAAATTGTGTGGTGCAATGCCGAAGTTAGCGCCAATACTCCTCGTGAACTTTCATTTGCCGAAAGTTTCGCGCTCTGGCGCTAATGCTAACCCGGCGTTAAATTTTTGATTACATCACGATTTGTTCCTGGAAACAGGCGAAATGCAAAAAATATAAAATCCAGTCCTGCGTCTAACTGGGGTAGGGTAGCAAAGGGATCTAGTGATAGGGATAAACAAATCACCAAAAGTAGGTAGGCAAGGCCATACAAAGAAATAAACCAAGCACTGGGGTTAATTTCGAGAGAAATTGACTTAAAAACCAGGAAGTTCATGTTAAACCAGCAGAATATGTATGGGTGGACATTCTGTAAGTATGATCCAAAGACAGTTTCTAGCCAGTTTTGCCACTTTTGCCCAATTTTCAGGCAGATGGGAGGTAGAATATCCAGGCCATTATGTCAGTCGAAAAAGCCTTCATCTGGGACTCTCATCCATGATCCTGCCCAAAATCAAGCGAAATCACGGTGGAGAATGACGGAAAATCTGGGTGGTGAGGCGTAGCACTGTCTCACCTCCATGACCAGGATTTTTCTTCCTCTGTTCCTGCTGAGATTGCCACTGGTTACTCCTTCCCCACCCACTACGTACAAATGGCAATGCAGGTGTTATATATGCAGACTATATGGGAAGACCTCTTCACTCCAGCAATCGATGTCCCCCATATTTAGAGGTAGAGCAAAACCTCACCTTCGCTTGGGCCAGGCACCAGAAAACAGACCAGTGCAGCACCTGAGGCATAGACTGTCCATCACGACTGCGTGGCAATGATGCGACCGGAACGACCTAAAAATACTTTCCCGGCTCCAGTGGCAGGACTCCTGGGGAGGAAGATCGAATTCACAGGCACTCTTCCAGCTTTTGTGGCAGAATCGCGGGAGAGAAGGATCAAGGCAGTCGACCTTGAGGACAGAGGCAAGATGGCGTCCCTGCTGCAGCGAGGTGCAGTGTGGTTGAAAAAAAAAATGGCCACGGCCAAATCACGAGGTGGCGTCTAACAAAGGATTTGATTGGGGTAAAGCCAGCAAGGTTGTCTTAAAGGAAACCTGCAACCAACTGAACTTAAAGAGACACTGTATGTATGGCAATCAATGTAATGAACTGATTAAGATTGTGAACAAAATGTTGTTGCGAGATGTCGGTACCAGTCCTAATGTAAAGAACAAAATGTTGTTGCGAGATGTCGCGAATTGAATGTTCCCAAAAGAAGCGAGGGAGTGAATTCGGGAGGGTAAAGGCACTGATCCTGAAACCCTGCCCCAGGTGTCCCCACAAGTTATAGACCAGCGACCTCAGGAGGCTGAAGGCACTGATCCTGATACCTTGCCCCAGGTTTATCCCACGCTGCAGGCACCCAATGGCACTATTCGCCATGGACCTAGAAACGGAAGCCCCGCCAATACACGCAGTTGGCTGCCATTGCCCACCACCTGGGTGGAGACAACACAGCCCCCAGACCCAGTCGCTACCTCAACCATGTCTGGGAGTGAAAGGTCAGAATCAACGAGTTCCCCAAACGGAACTTGGAACAGCCAGGTTCCCAACACCGTAGGAGAGCAGGCAGAAGATTCTGCAACGCTCAAAGAAGGACAGGGAGGCCACACACATCTGTGGCTCTGCCCACCATTAGACAATGGCAAAGGCCCTGAGTCCTGGCTAGGTAAGCGAACCAAGCCCACCCCACTAGCAGGGGGTGCAGCGCCGCCATCAGATGAGTAGGACCCTGTCCGGTTGCACTGGAACCTGCGTCCTCGCATCCCTGTCCTGCTACCTCAGTACTTACCATGACTGAACCATGAATGCAATCTACCCAATCCTGGCAAACGGCCGCAAATCGTAACGAATGTAAGTCACTGAATCAAGGTGTCGCGATACAAACCGTAACTTCCTTTCTTTGCACTTGCACTGTGTCTGATCCTGTATGTTAATGTAATGGGCCTGCTGCATGATCTCGCTGTGTGTGTGGGGGGGTGGGGAGTGGAATTGGATGTATGTAGCCATGGACACACACATGGATCACACGCAGAACCCACTGGAACCTCCACTGCATCATCGAACCATCCAAACTGGTAACCACTGCCGAACTTTGTAGCAATAGGACTTGGGGGGTAAGAGGGAGAGAGCCAAGGCAAAGCACAGCAAAGGTGCAAGGGCTATTGGCACTTAAGTCTGAGGCGAGCTAAGCCAGAGCACATAGTGCAAAGGTAATCGGCACAAAGGACTTGGGGGAAGATGATGTTATATATGCAGACTATAGATATACTCTCTGTGTAGTCACTGTGTGGTTGCATAAGATGGAGACTTGTTACCTGATGTACTATCAATAAGGTTCACACTGTGTATATACTATGTTGGCACCACTAGAGGGTGCAACTGGTGGAGACCGGGGTTTCCTGCCCCTGTGGAAGAGGCTGTCCACCAGAGGGCACTGCGGTGGGAGACCTGAGGGTCACATGCATAGGTGTTCAGGGCCCAGTATAAAAGGCTGCCCATCATGCTTGTTCTTCACTCTGGGGTTACGAATAAAGGGCCAAGGTCACGACAGTTTGAGTACAACACATTGCCTTGTGGAGTCATTCATAAGAGCATTACAGACATAACAGCAGGAGCAAGGTCTGGGTGACCAGAGGATTTTCCTCCTTTCCACCCACACTCTGTAACGCTTTTTGGGACAGACATTGGGAAGCTGCAGGTGAGCCACAGGAAGTGGTTGTAATGGCCTTGATGTTCCAGCAATCCCCTCGGCCTCCTACAAATGAACCCCAGTGCTACCTCTGACCCACTGAAAATAGATTATTTCCAATCCAACTCCTGTACTTTGAACTATTGAACTAGTGGATGTGTTGTATTTGGACTTTCAAAAAGCTTTTGACAAGGTCCCACACAAGAGATTGTTGTGCACATGGTATTGGGGGTAATGCACTGACGTGGATAGAGAACTGGTTGGCAGACAGGAAGCAGAGAGGCGGGATAAACAGGTCCTTTTCAATATGTCAGGCAGTGACTAGTGGAGTGCTGCAGGGCTCAATGCTGGGACCCCAGCTATTTACAATATACATCAATGATTTAGATGAAGGAATTGAAAGTATAATCTCCAAGTTTGCAGCTGATACGAAGCTGAGTGGCAGTGTGAGCTGTGAGGAGGATGCTAAGACGCTGCAGGGTGACTTGGACAGGTTAGAAGAGTGGGCAAATGCATGGCAGATGCAGTATAATGTGGATAAATGTGAGGTTATCCACTTTGGTGGCAAAAACATGAAGGCAGAATATTATCTGAATGGCGGCAGATTTAGAAAAGGGGAGGTGCAACAAGACCTGGGTGCCATGGTACATCAGTCATTGAAAGTTGGCATGCAGGTACAGCAGGTGGTGAAGAAGGCAAATTGCATGTTGACCTTCATAGCTAGGGGATTTGTGTATAGGAGCAGTGAGGTCTTACTGCAGTTGTACAGGACCTTGGTGAGGCCTCACGTGGTATATTGTGTTCAATTTTGGTCTCCTAATCTGAGGAAGGACGTTCTTGCTACTGAGGGAGTGCAGCGAAGGTTCACCAGACTGATTTCCGGGATGGCAGGACTGACATATGAGGAGAGACTGGATCAACTGGGCTTGTATTCACTGGAGTTTAGAAGAATGAGACGGGACTCATAGAAACATATAAAATTCTGACGGGACTGGATAGGTTAGATGCAGGAAGAATGTTCCCAATGTTGCGGAAGTCCAGAACCAGGGGTCACAGTCTAAGGATAAGGGGTAGGCCATTTAGGACCGAGATGAGGAGAAACTTCTTTACTCAGAGAGTTGTTAACCTGTGGAATTCTCTACCGCAGAGAGTTGTTGATGGCAGTTCGTAGATATATTCAAGAGGGAATTAGATATGGCTCTTACGGCTAAAGGGATCAAGGGGTATGGAGAGAAAGCAGGAAAGGGGTACTGAGGTGAATGATCAGCCATGATCTTATTGAATGGTGGTGCAGGCTCGAAGGGCCGAATGGCCTACAACTGCACCTATTTTCTATGTTTCTATGTTTCTATATTTTTGACATGAACCTTTTGGTGTCGATGCAATCTGCTTTGCAGGAATTATCTTGATGAGTTTCCCACTTTTACCAATTTTTCCCGAAGAAAATGCCTTCCGGACCTGTTGACTAAGTGATAGAAATTCATTGTAAAATTCGACTTGCTACTGAAAGCCTCGGTCTCATTTGGGATCTTCAGTAAGACAGCAATTCCAATCTTTTAGATGCACCTGCCACTTTAAGATCCCGCACTTTTGGTGCTGCAGTGCACCATGGATATTCCCCTCTTTGCATTGATGGACTTGTATTAACTGCAGGAATCCTGCCAGCAGCCCGCTGTCCATTCCGGATAAACCTTCATCTGGTGAAATAAATGGCGTTGGAGAGGGCAGAAGTTCTGGTCCAGCAGAATAATTCCTCAAAAAAAGTATCTCAGCCTACATCTATGAAAGGATTATTTTTTAAACCTAGAAATGTGCTAATTGCTACTTATCTATTCATGGATTAAGTTCTCTCCTGTCTGTGAATGACTATATTGAAGCAATAAAGAAAGGAAATATAGATTACAAAAGTAAACTTGCGCAAAACATAAAAACAGATAGTAAAAGCTTTTACCGATATATAAAACGGAAAAGAGTGACTAAAGTAAATGTTGGTCCCTTAGAAGATGAGAAGGGGGATTTAATAATGGGAAATGTGGAAATGGCTGAGACCTTAAACAATTATTTTGCTTCGGTCTTCACAGTGGAAGACACAAAAACCATGCCAAAAATTGCTGGTCACGGGAATGTGGGAAGGGACGACCTTGAGACAATCACTATCACTAGGGGGGTAGTGCTGGACAGGCTAATGGGACTCAAGGTAGACAAGTCCCCTGGTCCTGATAAAATGCATCCCAGGGTATTAAAAGAGATGGTGGAAGTTATAGCTGATGTATTCGTTATAATCTACCAAAATTCTTGGGACTCTGGGGAGGTACCAGTGGATTGGAAAGCAGCTAATGTAACGCCTCTGTTTAAAAAAGGGGGCAGACAAAAGGCAGGTAACTATAGGCCGATTAGTTTAACATCTGTAGTGAGAAAAATGCTTGAAGCTATCATTAAGGAAGAAATAGCGGGACATCTAGATAGGAATAGTGCAATCAAGCAGACGCAGCATGGATTCATGAAGGGGAAATCATGTTTAACTAACTTACTGGAATTCTTTGAGGATATAATGAGCAGGGTGGATAGAGGTGTACCGATGGATGTGGTGTATTTAGACTTCCAAAAGGCATTCGATAAGGTGCCACACAAAAGGTTACTGCAGAAGATAAAGGTACACGGAGTCAGAGGAAATGGATTAGCATGGATTGAGAATTGGCTGGCTAACAGAAAGCAGAGAGTCGGGATAAATGGGTCCTTTTCGGGTTGGAAATCGGTGGTTAGTGGTGTGCCACAGGGATCGGTGCTGGGACCACAACTGTTTACAATAAAGATAGATGGCCTGGAAGAGGGGACAGAGTGTAGTGTAACAAAATTTGCAGATGACACAAAAATTAGTGGGAAAGCGGGTTGTGTAGAGGACACAGAGAGGCTGCAAAGAGATTTAGATAGGTTAAGCGAATGGGCTAAGGTTTGGCAGATGGAATACAATGTCGGAAAATGTGAGGTCATCCACCTTGGGAAAAAAAACAGTAAAAGGGAATATTATTTGAATGGGGAGAAATTACAACATGTTGTGGTGCAGAGGGACCTGGGTGTCCTTGTGCATGAATCCCAAAAAGTTAGTTTGCAGGTGCAGCGGGTAATCAGGAAGGTGAATGGAATGTTGGCCTTCATTGCGAGAGGGATGGAGTACAAAAGTAGGGAGGTCCTGCTACAATTGTATAGGGTATTAGTGAGGCTGCACCTGGAGTACTGTGTGCAGTTTTGGTCACCTTGCTTAAGGAAAGATATACTAGCTTTGGAGGGGGTACAGATACGATTCACTCGGCTGATTCCGGAGATGAGGGGGTTACCTTATGATGATAGATTGAGTAGACTGGGTCTTTACTCGTTGGAGTTCAGAAGGATGAGGGGTGATCTTATAAAAACATTTAAAATAATGAAAGGGATAGACAAGATAGAGGCAGAGAGGTTGTTTCCACTGGTCTGGGAGACTAGAACTGGGGGGCACAGCCTCAAAATATGGGGGAGCCAATTTAAAACCGAGTTGAGAAGGAATTTATTTTCCCAGAGGGTTGTGAATCTGTGGAATTCTCTGCCCAAGGAAGCAGCTGAGGCTAGCTCATTGAATTTATTCAAATCATAGATAGATAGATTTTTAACCAATAAGGGAATTAAGGGTTATGGGGAGCAGGCAGGTAAGTGGAACTGAGTCCACAGCCAGATCAGCCATGATCTTGTTGAGTGGCGGAGCAGGCTCGAGGGGCTAGATGGCCTACTCCTGCACCTAATTCTTATGTTCTTATGGTGCATGGTTCAAGCATTCTATTATAATTAATGTATTATAACACTTGAAATAAATAAATGTCAGGGTTCCCAACTAGATCATTGTGCTCTCGCAGTACTTCATGCAACAGAAGTGGTCAAATTAACTTGGCACAATCTGCAAGAGCCGTTTATGAATCTAATTAGATAAATTCCCTGTGCATTATTCATGAGCACAGAGAATGCTGCGATTGGCAGAGGACTGTTAATTTCTCCCAGTTTGAAGCTAACCCACACTTTGAGCTAAAAGATCTGCAAGCACAGGAATAATGGCTGTGCAAAGGAACATGGGCAGAACTGCAGCATCTCCTGGATGAGTTGCTGACCCGTTTGCTTGTTGCAGCTGAAGTAAGCAGCACGAGTAAGACTTTTGAAGCAAAGGCTGTGGTTAAAAAAATTCTTGCAATGCAAAATTCAGGCTGGAGCAATTGCAGCCAATAATACAATAATCAAAAATGCAGATACAAAAGCAAAATAGTGCGAATGCTGGAAATCTGAAATAGAAATAGAAAATGCTGGAAATGCTCAGCAGCATCTGTCGAGAGAGAGAGAGAGACAGAGTTAACCTTTCAGGTCTGTGATCCTTCGTCGATCAAAATGCAGATCAATTTACCCAAAAATGCAGAAAAATGCAGGGGCTGAAATTGTCCTTTTTTAAGATGTGTTACCGCCGCTGAAGGGCTTTCTGCCCAGGGCAGGTGGGGGCTGTGACCCGTCCGCAATTGCCCCCAGGTCAGGGGCGGCGGAAACATGACCCCGCCCCGCCCAGCCGCCGACCCCTTACCACCTGCCGCCAACCTCCTTTGCGCCTCACGGGGGAATTGCCCCGCGGGAGCGCAGTCAGCGGTGGTTCGATGCCCCTGACAGCTTATAATTCAAATAATCCGAATTAACCCCCCGAAACAGGGTGAGGGCAATTTCCCTCCCACAAAGTTTACAACAAATAGTAACAAATCTAAAATACCATTAAGAAGCCAATTTCCAATGACCAGGTCCTGCAACTTCATCTCGGGCAGTGGCGCAAAATTGGCGGTATGCAGTCAATGGAACGGAATATCAGGCGCTGCATGTAATGGGCAGCCAATCCGATACCATCCATTTTTGCACCATTGCCCATAATGCATTTCTAGGTCACTGTCTTTCAAAACTAAATGTCCATTCATGGAGTGAACCGATGAAAGACGTAGTGACCATCAGTATAAGACTAAGGTGCACGAGATGGCTTCAAATTAGGAATTATAGTGAGGCAGGTAAGAAGGCCTCAAAAAACTGTTAACATTGGTTGGGGATTCTAGGACTAGGGGACATAGTCTAAAAATTAGAGCCAAGCCCTTTAGGAGTGAAATTAGGAAACACTTCTACGCACAAAGGGTGGTCGAAGTTTGGAACTCTCTTCTGCAAATGACAATTGGTGCTAGATCAATTGTTAATTTTAAATCGGAGATTGGTAGCTTTTTGTTAACTAATGGTATGAAGGGATATGAGCCAAAGGTGGGTATATGGAGTTAGGTCGCAGATCAGCCAAGATCTCATTGAATGACGGAACAGGCTTGAGGGGCTCAATGGCATCCTCCTGTTCCTTTGTTCCTATTGTTGGGTTTGGCATCACACACATAAAAAGAAAGATTGTACAAATCAGGCAAGTTGGCCTCTCACCTAATTTAGCAAGATGCATTCACAGAATGAGATGATGCACTCTCATTGTGCAACATTTCCGAATCATTCCTGTTCTTCTTGTATAAAAATAGCTTGACCTTCTAAATATTTCCAGCGTACTGCAGCATTGCTTGCAGATGTAACATGACCATGGAATTTACAGCTCTCCAAACACAGAGAGAAAACACAGCAGAGATGTAAATGTTTTCTCTCAAAGCAGCTAAAATGATCAAGCACAACGTCAATTGTCCAGCTGGTGATGCTGTGTTGCACAAAGGATAATATTTGAATGGTGTATATTTTAACACCAAAGTTTGAGTTGAATCAATAGTGCTGATACAGCCAAGTTGGTAAATAGAAATGCTGTGAAAATAAATAAATGTGACCGGATAATAGAAAAGACAGTGGCACAGCTACAGATGGCCTGAGGAAATTCAGGGCCAATGTGTTCCATACAGGGAATTGAAGGAGAATACAGACTGTAGATTGGAGAACCTCATTCCATAACTGAGCTCTCTATCCTCAGTTATCTGCCACAGCAAAGTTGTTAATTTAATATGATTAAAGTATTATAGTTCAACAGTAAGTCCAAATGTATTACTTAAATATCTTACATGAAAGACTTTGCACAACCTTTAATCTTGGGAAGAGCGACTTTGCAGCATAATTTGATACAGTTGTTTAAATTTTTGCATTGGTTCATTTCCAGTAAGTAAACTGTTTTTAGAAATTAGTGGTCTGCACCTTACATGTGTGGCCCAGAAATTCTGGTCAGGGCCAAGATAGAAAGCCAGCTGATCCCCAAATTGGGACTCGTAAAATGGGCAGAACCCAGTTCTACAAGGTTTTTTTTCAGGCCTTCCACTTTCCAGTGGTGGGGAAGGGGGACGGGGGATGGGGGATGGAGGGGGGAGGTGGTGGCATGGATATATCTTTCGCCCACAACGCATAATGTGAAGAATTAAATCTCGGAGCATTCCTGAACTAGCCCAGGAATTCTACCAATACCTTATAAGCTCTCAGCAGAATTCTTGCCTGCTGAGATCTGACTATAGAAGAACATCAGAATTAGGAGCAGGAGTAAGCCATACGGCCCCTCGAGCCTGCTCCGCCATTCAATAAGATCATTACTGATCTCTGACCCCACCTCCAATTTCACGCCCGAACCCCATATCCCTTCATTCCCCAAGAGTCCAAACTAGTGCCCTGCTGAATGAAGCCTTTAGTAAGGCCCTTGAAGCATGAAGACAATGGGAATTAATCTGGAGGAAATCAGTGGCCTTTGCTGTGAATTGAAGATTTTTTATCGAGCATTTTCTTCGGCCTGGGGTGGGGGGGCGGATGCTCAGTGGGACATACGGCAAAGTGACTATGGGGTTCTCTGCCTTTTAATGGCGGGTCAGAGCGAACGTTGCTGAAGAAAACTTGTAGGCACCTGCAGCCCACGTCATTAATGCTAATGATTCTATCCCTGCAATTTGAGATGGAGTCTTTGGCATCAGTGATCCAGCCTGGACCACTGCATATCCAGATAACGGCATTCTAATCTTACATTTAGATCTTACATTTGGTAATCTTGCACAGCCAACACCTGAGGCACAGTTCAGTAAACTATTTATTCATTGCAGGAACAGAAAGACCTGGGAGTTCACATATGCAAATCTTTTGAAGGTGGCACAATAATATTTTTGGAAGGCTGTTATAAAAGCATACTGGGTCGTGAGCTTTATAAATAGAGGCAAAAGTAAGAAAGTTGTGCTAAATCTTTATAAATCACCGGTTTCCTACATCATCATCATCATCATAGGCGGTCCGTCAAACGAGGATGACTTGCTTCCACATGAGTTCACAGATATTTCAATGAAGGACCCAATGTTCCGGTCCTGAACTCCAATTGAGGGGGTGGAAGATTCCTGTGCGTGGATTTTTTTAACGTGTGGTGGCCGTTGCACACCCAACACCACACGCCCTTTATCCAATGGCAAGGATTAACCAAGACGACTAGAGACCTGCTCTGCTTCATGGACCTAGTGCGCACACATACCGCAGTGTGGGCAGGCCCGTGCTGCCCCTGGGCCCTCGGCTCTTCTGGGCCCCGTACCTTGATTCACCACACCTCTGCCACAATCCCTCCACACCAAACATTCATGAGTGATGAGGGATCGTGGCTGGTTTCCTACATTGCAACCGTGACTACATTTCAAAAAGTACTTCATTAGATGTAAAGCACTTTAGGAAGTCCAGTGGTCACTAAAGTGCTATACAAATGCACATATTTCTTTCTTTCTTTCTTGGTTAGGCCTCAGCTGGAAAATGATGTCCACTTCTGGGCACCGCAATTTACGAAGGACATCAAGACTTTGGAATGGGTGCAGAGGAGATTTACCAAAAGGGTACTAGGAATGTGAAACTTTAGTTATGTGAAGAGACTACACATAGAAACATAGAAAATAGGTGCAGGAGTAGGCCATTCGGCCTTTCAAGCCTGCACCACCATTCAATATAATCATAGCTGATCATGCACTTAAGTACCCCATTCATGTTTTCTCTCCATACCCCTTGATCCCTTTAGCCATAAGGGCCACATCTAACTCCCTTTTGAATATATCTAATGAACTGGACTCAACAACTTTCTTTGGTAGAGAATTCCACATGCTCACAACACTCTGAGTGAAGAAGTTTCTCCTCATCTCGTTCCTAAATGGCTTACCCCCTATCCTTAGACTGTGACCCCTGGTACTGGACTTCCCCAACATTGGGAACATTCTTCCTGCATCTAATCTATCCAATCCCGTCAGAATTTTATATGTTTCTATGAGATCCCTTCTCATTCTTCTAAATTCCATTGAATATAAGCCTAGTCGTTCCAGTCTTTCTTCATATGTCAGTCCTGTCATCCCAGGAATCAGTCTGGTGAACCTTTGTTGCACTCCCTCAACAGCAAGAATGTCCTTCCTCACGATTAGGAGATCAAAACTGTGCACAATATTCAAGGTGTGGCTTCACCAAGGCCCTGTACAACTGTAGTAAGACCTCCCTGCTCCTATACTCAAATTCCCTTGCTATGAAGGCCAACATGCCATTTGCCTTCTTCACCACCTGCTGTACCTGCATGCCAACTTTCAATGACTGATGTACCATGACATCCAGGTCTCGTTGCACCTCCCCTTTTACTAATTTGTCACTATTCAGATAATAATCTGCCTTCCTGTTTTCACCACCAAAGTTGATAACCTCACATTTAACATTATACCGCATCTGCCATGTATTTGCCCACTCATCTAACCTGTTCAATTCACCCTGCATCCTCACAGCTCACACTGCCACCCAGCTTAGTGTCATCTGCAAACTTGGAGATATTAAATTCAATTCCTTCGTCTAAATCATTCATGTATATTGTAAATAGCTGGGGTCCCAGCAATGAACCTTGCGGTACCTCACTAGTCACTGC
Organism: Pristiophorus japonicus; assembly: GCF_044704955.1. Lineage (NCBI taxonomy): Eukaryota > Metazoa > Chordata > Chondrichthyes > Pristiophoridae > Pristiophorus > Pristiophorus japonicus. The sequence continues at coordinate 19,732,495 of NC_091986.1, forward strand.
CTGCCATTCTGAAAAGGACCCATTTATTCCTAACCTTTGCTTCCTGTCTGCCAATCAGTTCTCTATCCACGTCAGCAGATTACCCCCAATACCATGTGCTTTAATTTTGCACACTCTCTTGTATGGGATCTTGTCAAAAGCCTTTTGAATGTCTAAATGCACCTTTTCCACTGGTTCCCCCTTGTTCGCTCTACTAGTTACATCCTCAAAAAATTCTAGAAGATTTGTCAAGCATGATTTCCCTTTCATAAATCCGTGCTGACTTGGACTGATCCTGTCACTGCTTTCCAAATGTGCTACTATTACATCTTTAATAATTGATTCAAACATTTTCCCCACCATCAATGTCAGACTAACCGGTCTATAATTCCTTGTTTTCTCACGCCTCCTTTTTTAAAAAGTGGTGTTGCATTAGCTATCCTCCAGTCCAAATGAACTGATCCAGAGTCCATAGAATGTTGGAAATAACCACCAATGCATCCATTATTTCTAGGGCCACTTCCTGAAGTACTCTGGGATGCAGACTATCAGGCCCTGGGAATTTATCGGCCTTCAATCCCATCAATTTCCCTCACACAATTTGCTGACTAATAAGGATTTCCTTTAGTTCCTCCTTCTCGCTAGACCCTCTGTCCCCTAGTATTTTCGGAAGGTTATTTGTGTCTTCCTTATGAAGACAGAACCAAAGTATTTATTCAATTGGTCTGCCATTTCTTTGTTCCCCATTATAAATTCACCTGCTTCTGACTGTAAGGGACCTATATTTGTTTTGAATAATCTTTTTCTCTTCACTATAGTCAGTTTTTATGTTCCCTGCAAGCTACTCTCATATTCTGTTTTCCCCTCATAATTAAACCCTTTGTCCTCCTCTGCTGAATTCTAAATTTCTCCCAGTCCTCAGGTTTGCTGCTTTTTCTGGCCAATTTATATGCCTCTTCCTTGGACTTAACACTATCCTTAATTTCTCTTGTAAGCCACGGTTGAGCCACCTTCCCCGTTTTGAGTTCCCAGCCTTGGTCACCCTGGAGCCATGTCTCCTTAATCCCAATTGTATCATATCTGTTAACAGCTATCTCTGCAGTTAATTCATCCACCTTATTACGAATGCTCCTCACATTGAGCCACAGAGCCTTCAGGCTTTTTAGCACTCATTGTCCTTTTAGAATGATGTTGTAATGTGGCCCTTTTTGATTTTTGTCTTTGATTTTTATGCCCTCCACTTTTACTTTTCTCCTTTATACCTTTTGCTTCTGACCCCATTTTACTTCCCTTTGTCTCCCTGCATAGGTTCCCATTCCCCCTGCCCTATTAGTTTAAATCATCCCCAACAGCACTAGCAAACACTTCCCCTAGGACATCGGTTTCAGTCCTGCCTAGATGCAGACTGCCCGGTTTGTACTGGTCCCACCTCTCCCAGAACCGGTTCCAATGTCCCAGGAATTTGAATCCTTCCTTCTTGCACCATTCCTCAAGCCACGTATTCATATTAACTATCCTGCTATTTCTACTCTGACTAGCACGTGGCACTGGTAACAATCCTGAGATTACTACCTACATTTAATTTACCTCCTAACTCCCTAAATTCAGGGAAATTGGAATTGTTCTCCTTAGAGCAGAGAAGATTAAGAAGAGATTTAATGGAGATGTTCAAAACTATGAAGGGTTTTGATAGATTAAGTAAGGAGTTTCCAGGGGCAAGAGGGTCAGGAATCAGAGGATGCAGAATTAAGGTAATTGGCAAAAGAACCAGAGGGATGAGGAGATCTTTTTTTGCTGCAGGTTATAATGATCTGGAATGCACTACCTGAAATGTTGGTGGAAGCATTTTAATAGTACCTTTCCAAAGACTCTTAATGATCTCTTGCTACTAGCCAAAAAGGCCTCCCAACACCTTCCCATCACAATTAGAGATGGGTAATAAATGTGGCCTTGCCAGTGTTGGCCACATCCTGAGAACAAACTAAAAGATATATAAGTAAAATACTTAAGGACCATCAGAAATAGAGTACTGAAGAAAAAATCCTTTTGTATGGATTATGTTTGATTATTTTTTTAACCCTTCATTTTGCATCCTTCATCCCTGAAGGCTCAGACTTGTGCTGGATTAGTCTCCATGGGAACTTGCAGATCGTCTGGTACCATGCCCAATTGGCCATTCCTGATGCAGCATCCCACGTGCAGCAGGACCTGGTCAACATCCAGCTTGGGCAGATAAGTGGCAAGTAAAATTTGCGGCATACAGCACCTCCCAAACTCATGACCTCTAGTACCTCGAAGGGCAAGGGCAGCAGACGCATGGGAACAGCACCACCTCCAGGTTGCCCTCCAAATCACACACCACCCTGACTTGAAAAAGTTCCTTCGTTGTCGCTGGGTCACAATCCTGGAGCTCCCTCCCTAACAGCATTGTGGAAGTACCTTCACCTCACGGACTGCAGCGGTTCAGGAAGACGGCTCACCACCATCTTCTCAAGGGCTATTAGGGATGGGCAATAAATGCTGGCCTTGCCAGCGACACCCACATCCCAGGAACAAATAAATAAAATGTGAGCTGGATATATATATATATGTTAAGGAAAATTTTGCAGGGTTATGGGAAAAGAGTAGTGGAGTGGGACTAATTGGATATCCCTTTCAAAGAGCTGGCACAGGCAAGATTGCGCTATATGATTCTATACGTTTGTACCACAGTGGCTTTGGTTCTCAAAATGTTGAAAATATTTTCTTGGCTTTTGTCTAGTAATTTAATGGAGAATGCTTGGAGCCATGGCCATGTAGAAAGAAAAGTGGAAAAGTAACGAACCATATTAAAAAAAAGCTCTGAAATGTAATTCCTTGGCAGCGTATTACACAAGGTAGCTCTGAACTGGGCAATATCAAGAACACATTGATATTTATTAGATAAATGAATTTAGTTCTCTACATTTTGCTTGGAAAATAAATAGTACAACACACTGGATTTATTGCTTTATGAAACATTTAAACTAAATTTGAAAAAATAAATCTTTCTATACATAGAAAGTTCCAGGTATTTTAATAGTTTCTTTATTGCATATATATATATAGCCAAAATATGAAACGAAACATCAGAGTGCAGCTTGAGTAAAGGATAGTTGCGATTTTTATTAAAAACTTCACAGAAAATTAGTAACACTCTTGGATATTTATTACGTACACAAAAAAAAAAGACAATTCTGCATTAAAAAGTTCTGCCCAACTTTAATGTCCCAATATTGTAACATCATGCTAGAAAGCTCAGATTAAACTGATTTTTAAATGTTTACAACTTCTTTTAAGGGCAATTATTTATCTATTTATTGTCTAGCCTGGGAATAGATATGATAAATAACAAGAACAGAATGTTGACTAGGTTTTAACGGTAGATGCAGAATCAGAAGGAGAAATCACATCATCTATAAACCGTTCCTTTGGCCAGATTCCTTGTGGTATATTAGTGTCTTGCAAAACAAAAATGGGGTGGCTGAAGCTTATTACGTTGATACCTTGCAATGTAGTTACAAATAGCCCAAATTTCCCCCTCCGGTTTTTTCGGCACACTTACCTGATGTGCGCTGACTTTCTGCTCCCAAAATGGCGCCGAAAACGTAGCTCCGTATTCTCCCCGCTCCTTGGACCGTCCTAGGCCTTGGCGTGGCGTGGCAAAAGCTGTGGGGGGGGTGGGTGGAGCTAGGGCCGTGCTGCTGAAACAGAGCCGACAGCTGCGTGCATGCGCAGTGGAGTCAGCGCGCATGCACAGTAGCTCCTCGCCCTCCCAGCACATCCTGGCTCCAGACCCGATGCTCGTCGCCCCTATCCCTGGCCGAAGGGACGACCCGATGTTCGCCGACCCTATCACTGGCCAAGTGGCCTGCCACACAGTCCGACCACTGCCTTCCTTCGCTGAGGGCTATAAGAAACAGGTTGGCGTAGGGAGACTTTTGATTGGGGAGGGAGGGGGGGAGGGGGGAAAGGGGGAGAGGGTGCGAGGATGGGAAGAGTTTTGATTGGGAGGGGGGAGGAGGAGAATGGAAACATCACTCGGCTTAATTTGTTTTAGGAAGATCCCTATACAGGTAAAAAAATGATTGTGAAGGAGACCTGTAAAAATGTGCAAAGTAATGAGTGACATGTAAAAAGCCCTGTACATGTAAGTAGCTGCTTGCGTTGTTTAAACTACTGTGATTATGTTTGCAGAGTTCTTTTATTTTCTTTTAATATTTCCTTAAAACTTTGTAAGTCTGGGTGCTTTAGGTGCAGGTCTTCTCTGCTTCCTTCTATTTTTTATTTGTTATTGAATGCTTTTTGTGCTTTGATTAGTGCTTTGTAATCTTGGTGCTTTAGAATGTATTAACCTGTACTGCTTTCTTAACTCTCCGCAAGGGTTTTCTGTGCAGCCACAAGTGGCCACATATGCTGGCCTAAGTTAGTTTGGAGCAACTATTAGCTGGTCAAACTGGCTTCAATGGTCAAAACAGGCGTAGATTGCTGGTAACGCCTGCTTTTGAAAAAAAAAACTAAACTAAAAAAATCCTAACTAACTCACTTACACTGGCACAAATTAAATGTGCAGAATGGGGATTTTTAAGATACTCCAGAAAAATCAGGTTGCTTCAAAAAAAACGGAGCAACTCCTGGGGAAATTTGGGCCCAATAGCCGATAGAAATTTTTCAATGTTTGAGTGATACAAAATTGGGCCAATTTTCACTTTGGGCGGACTTCGGGTGTGGGGTAGGACGAGCTCTCATGACACCCGCCTAAGCTGTTTTGAGGGCTGGAACTTATTTTAATATGACAGCACCTCTCTCTCACTTCAACCACTACCATAGGAAGAACAAGAGTTTCAATGTTGTGGAAACATTATCAGCTCTAAATTCCCCTTCCAGTCTTACACCATAGGGACTTGGGGCTAAAACCTTCACTTTTTTGCATGCTTAATGCCCACTTAATGTCCATTTTACTGCTGAAATACGTATAATGCCCATATATCGCCCATTTTGGCACAGAATAGAAACTGACGGGCATTTTTAGGAAATTTATCGCCGAGCGTTACTTTGCCCATGTGCTTAACACCGGGAAAAAATATTACCACCGCCCACTTTGTTGGGGCGGAATCATCAGAAGGGCGATATCAACGCCCATAATATCACCCAGCATTACTTTCCACACGGAATTAATGCCGAGATTCAATATTAACGCCCGTCCACTTTTTTTTGTTGTAAAGAGCATATTTACCGAAACTAGCGGCCACGAGAACACCCAATGTCAATTTCACCACCTCGCACACATATCGCCCACAATATCGCTTCTTATTCAAGAAGAATGAATACAACTTTTATTAAAAACTGCGAAAACGTAACACTTTAAAGGAGAGAAAACCTATCACTCTAATGGGGAATCCTTTACTAAAACACAAGAGAATACACAGCAGTACAACACCTCCCACCTCCCAATTCCCCTATCTAACTAGGTTAAGCTCTGGGGTTTCAGGGACTACGCTCACCAATCCTTCCTCGATAGTCAGTAATGGGTCGCGGTTTCGGGGTGCATTGGACTTTGTTGATTCGGCTAGCCATACCCCGAACGTAGGAGAGGACTTCTTGCTGCGTGTTCCTCAGTTGGGTGGTGTCCGCTGATGTGGTAGGGCACGTATTGAATTTATGGGGTAAGTACCCACTTTCTTCCTTCAGTAGTAAGTTTTAAAGTTCTTTTAGATAATGTTTTACCAGGCGGTAGCTCAGGAATAGCTTGTAGAGTGGAACTAGCTTGTGAATCTTCGAATTTTCGTCGAGTTGACTTCGGATTTGAAATCGTTGGTCGCAGTGGCTCAGTATTACCAATTTGGTTGCTGGTAATATCTTGGTGGTTGTTTTGTGAGCATTTTGCTGCTGCGATGTGCTTGGTGTCCTGGTCGCTTGTGATACTGTCTTGGTTGATGTCCTGAACAACCAGGTTAACGAAACTGGTGTGCTGATCTTGAAATCTGTCAGGTCTGAAGCATATGAAGCTGGTGTAGAAGCAAAGTGTCCTCATGGCTGTAAAAACAGGCCTTATTTATACTTTGAGAGGCTTCCTTATCTGTGCCCCAAATCAACCTTGGTTCCTTGTTTAAGTTTTGCTGCCCAGCTAACTGAAACTTGATTAAGTGTTTTTAATCTGGCGATGATAGACTTTTCTGAGCTGACCAGCTTTTGTCAATTGCTGGAATTATGTGTCGGTTTTGAGTCGCAATTGTTAAAGTTAGTTTCTGATGTCGAGTTATCTGCCTGGGTCCGAACTTTCTACGCAGGCCGGAAAAGTGATTAGCATTATGCATGTATTGGATGGGTTTTTGTGCTTGGATTGAAACTGTACTTCCTTGGATCCATTGTTGGAATGTAAATGTCTTCTAGGGGCAGGTTTCGAGGGTAAACAGTTCCCCAGACAATTTGATTAACTCAAATGTCCCCAGACAGCTTGATTAGCTCCAATGTCCAAACTGGCCTTTTAGAGGTTGAACCCATCCCTTTTCTTGCAGACCCAACATTCACCTTTTAAAAATCCCAAACTTGGTTAAAACTCGTAGATTTCTTCTATAAGCATTTTAGGATCCCAGACTTTCTGTTTAATAGTCCCAAATCGAATTTCCTTTTCAATGAGTCCAAACACTGGGGGGGGGTTTCCACAAATTTTCGAATCTTGAACTCCTGAATTCCAAGCCACCTGGCCGAGGAGCTCCTCAGGCAATGCTTCATTGGGGGAGGGGGCAGTGGGGGGGAGGGGTGGTGATGGCCAAAGCGCTGCTTGCACGGATACGGGAGAGGACGGTCCCGAGGTGGGAGCGTGCTCTGAGCCAGAAGCAAGGTGTTGCTGCTGGCTCTCATGTGTGGTTGGCAATAGGGGTGCGGCACCTTGGGGTGCAGTGCTGCGCTTCAGGACCACTGGGAGCCCTCTGCCACCAGTGTTCCTGGCAACCAGCTCCAGGGCCTCCTCCATCCCTTCCAGGTTATATCTTATTTGTTGGACTAAAACTTGGTGCCAACTATGTTCTTGGTGCTTAGTAGGCTGGTGAATCTCTCTCGTGCCTCCCCCAACAGCCAGACAAGCACACACCACAGCCACACACACTTTCAGTGCCTCTCTGCTCCCTCTCTCTCTCCTCTTCTGCCCTTGAAGATGACCCTTGAACTCCTGAATTGCGGGAATCGAGCGTTGCCATGATGTTGCTAAGGACGGCCACACTTTACAGCAGAAGGTCAAAAGAATTTAACGCTACCACCAATTTCATATCACTCGCGGTGACACCCATTTTAAAAAACAGAGACTAGGTGATTTGAGAATGGGCGAGAAGCCAGCAATCTGAAAACCCTATTTTACCGCCCACACCAGAAATAACCCCATTTTGGGCAATAAGCACAAAAGTGGATGTTCTAGCCCTTGGAGATTTCCCTTTGGAATTCCCTAATTCCATCATGGGAGAATCAGCACCACAAGGCCTACAATGTTTCAAGTAGAAGGCCCAGTACCACTTTTTCAGGTCAACTAGGGATGTACATTAATTGTGGCCTTGGTAGCATTCCCACATCCTGAGAACAAAATAAATATCATCACAACATACCTGTAGCAGGAAAGTATTTACAAGTTGAAGCTCGTGGACATCTATATATTACAAAAACTGTGGGCAATATCCCCAGCATTGAAGCACTGACCACGCTCGACCAGCTCTGTTGCTTGACACGAGACTCCCAAAGCAAGCACTCTACTCGGAACTCCTACACGCCAAGCGAGCCCCAGGTGGGCAGAGGAAACATTTCAAGGACACCCTCAAAGCCTCCTTGATAAAGTGCAACATCCCCACTGACACCTGGGAATCCCTGGCCAAAGACGGCCCAACATGGAAGAAGAGCATCCGGGAGGGCGCTGAGCACCATGAGTCTCGTCGCCGAGAGCATGCTGAAATCAAGCGCAGGCAGCGGAAGGAGCGTGCGGCAAACCAGACTGCCCACCCATCCTTTCCTTCAACCACTGTCTGTCCCACCTGTGACAAAGACTGTAATTCCCGCATTGGACTGTTCAGTCACCTGAAAACTCACTCTTGGAATGGAAGCAAGTCTTCCTCAATTTCGAGGGACTGCCTCTGATGATGACGTGGTCAGGAAGGATAGAAGCTTACAGACATCTACTAGTTGTAAATATATAACAGTTCATTATAGGTTTAGCAATATAATGTGCAGTGATATTAAAGAAATAAGAGATAAGGTAGTTCAGAGAAAACATAAAAAAAATGTTAATAAGCTAAGCTCAATGTTAATAAAGCCAGTGAGCAATTGAAGGAGCTGAAACTGAGGCCTGTCAGGCCTGAAGTACAAAGCAGTGTCAAAGACAAAAGCTGCTTCTGGAGACTAAACGCTACCGCAAATATAGGGGCCAAATGTTGGATTAATTCTTAGTCAACCTCCTTCCTTTTATGCTTCACAATGACACGCTTCAGAAAGCATGAGACACTTAATGTTGGAGTATATGGAACAGACATTATTGATGTAAAGCACAGATGCTCAATCTAACTGTATGCAGTAAGCAGCTTTTTGCTTTCTGTATCTTTCGAGCCCTCCAACTAACTCGTTCCTATCAACACCGTAGTTGCCTATATCAAAGGGCTCAATTTTCCCGGGTCATTTGCACCGTTTTTTTCTGGCACAAGTTTCCCCCTGGAATCTGCGCCGGACTTAACTGTTTTCGTTACGATTTTTCTAGGTTAGGTTTCTTTGACGTCACAGTCTGCCCTCATGTCTGTGCCAGTTTCCAGCATTTTTCACAGTTTGCCCAACAAATGTTAATCCTAGGTCGGCGTATCTGGCCACTCCCGAAAAACCTTCTGGTGACTTAACAGAAAGCAGAGCACATTGAGAAATCGGTGCTGAAAGACGCCACTGCTTTGAATTGAAGTATTTGGAGGGAGTCAAAAACACTTTAAATATCCACAATATGGTTCAACTTTTTTTACCTTTCAAAGGAGTACATGAGAGTTTCTTGGATTTCTGAAGTTTTAATTTTTCTTTTAATCACACGCTGCCACCGAACATCTTCAAGCATGGCTGGAGGGTCATAGCGTCGACCATCAGAATCAGCCCCGCGTCTGGAAACAGGTGCTAACAGCTCGGCTGCGAGGGAGGGAGGTAGCGATTGGAAGGCTTCTGCACTGAGCCCAGAGAGGGAGTTGCCGATCAGAAAGCTGCTTCACTAGACACAAGACTGCAATGAGTTTGGGAGGGGAGGAGAAGGGAAGAAGTCACAAGACTGCAATGAGTTGGCGGGGTGGGGAAGATCACAAGACCTGGGTGTGATCCATCCATACAGATCCTGGGGAGAGACAACAAAGAACTTGTCCCGGCTGACTTTCTGCCGTTTCTTCATTTCTTTGGGTGGAACTTTTATGTGACCTCTGCTGGTGTCCAGCTCCTGCCATCTGGTCTCAATCACAGTAACTAGTGCCTCCACTTCATCCTGCAAGAAATTCTTGGTCCTTGCACCGTGTTGCATCTTGCACTGCTGCAACTCCGATTTTTCCAATGCTTTCACACAGCATTCAACATTGTCACACACACAACTGGCTCTTTAAAAATGGCCGAATGCCAACCCAAAACTGTACTGTGCATGCGCGTCCATTGAAATAAAGTAAAAAATGTCACTTTTTTTCCCGCTCATGCGCAGAAGGTGCACCATCATTTTTTCGGCCCAGACAACAGGCTCCGCCCCCCTCCACCAACGCGACTCGACACACTGCGCGGCGCCAAATTTGTATTATATATCAGGGAAACTTTGGCAGAATATTTCTGGTGCATTTCTGGCCTAGAAAAATGGGCGTAACTCTGGCAATACGCCAGAAAATGGGCTTGGGAAAAATTGAGCCCAAAGGGTCATGTCACAGATAAGAGAGCTCATGGTATATCTGTTCTTGTATCTTTTGAAAACAGTTTCTTTCCATAAACAGTTGTGGTTGTTTACTTCAAAGATACTTCCCTCAAACAAGACATCCTGACCTATTATCAAATCCTTTACTTATTTCTTCGCACAAGCATTTCTCGTAGATCATACTCAGACATTTGGAGCAGAAGATAAGCCATGGTTTCTGCTGTGGTACCCCGTTGCTGTCTTGTTTATCTTGCAAAGCCTGTTGCTCCAAGTTACAAGGAAGTTTGATTATTAATCCTTAACTCCTGAAGTTGTCCAATATATATCTCTCCAGGATGTTGAACAGCAAAAAGAGAGAAACTGTGGGAAGTCAGATGAGAGACTTCCTTAAAATACCGAGGACGGATGCGCAGGGTGGCTATGAATGGCAGCTTCTGGATCAAGGGAAAAACTACTGGTAGAAAGGTTACAGCTGATCAATGACAACAAAGGCTGTGATGGGATAGACAGGCACAGAGCTGACAACAAGGACACAGAGGACCACGACAGGATAAAGCTCAGGAAATAAATAAGTAAAGGGCAGACAGAGTATGCAGAAAGACAAAGAAGAATGACACCCATTGAGGGAGAAGCAGAAGAAAAATAAAGCATTGTCACAAAAACATATTTTTAGTGTGACGTGACCATTTGTTGCTTAGATCTGACAGCAATGTGAAGTACAATGTATGACTATTTGGTGTTTATGAATGTGAATAACTTTATCAGCGATACTTGTTAGGTTTGTTATGTGTAACATAATTGTAAATACCTTCTTAATAAAATAATTTACGACTTCAATGCACATTTGGATAAGTTCATAAATTTCTGCTCCCAGTGAGGAGCTTTGCCACAGTTGAAGAAATTAGGGCAGTGGTGAGTGAATTTTTTTATACGTCAATATTAACGGATGGACAATCCTGTGAGGCCGTCTGCCTTCCATTCACAATTCCCAATATGCAGTACAAACACAAAATGCTGCGGATACTGAAATCTGGCATAAAAACAGAATATGTTGGAAATCTCAGCGGGTCAGGCAGTATCTGTGGAGAGAAAGCAGAGTTAACGTTTCGGGTTGACGACCCTTTGTCAGAACTGGCTAGTTTTTGGAAAGAACACACTCTAAAGAAGCACAGAAAGGGGGAGGGGAAGAAAGAACAAAAGGGAAGGTTTGTGATAGGGTGGAAGGCAGGAAAGATTAGAGAGACCCCCTTGTCTCAAACGGCAGCTGGTCATTATTCCACCATTCACTCCCTATCTTGACTCATCCTTTTCTATCTCCGGCCATTACCATCTCAATTTGGCCCATCATCCCTTTTGTCTCTCTAATCTCTCCTGCCTTCCACCCTATCACAAACCTTCCCTTTTGTTCTTTCTTCCCCTCCCCTTTTCAGTGCTTCTTTAGAATGTGTTCTTTCCGAACACTAACTAGTTCTGACGAAGGGTCGTTGACCTGAAACGTTAACTCTGCTTCTCTCTCCACAGATGCTGCCTGACCCACTGAGATTGCCAGCATTCTCTGTTTTTAACCCAATATGCAGTCTCAGCCAATGAAGCTCCAGGCTCCAGGAATTGGTAATGT